>NC_090931.1:804446078-805071078 GCF_040938575.1 Ambystoma mexicanum | reverse complement strand
CTGATGATATGTTGCTGTATTTACGCTTCCCAGAAGATAACCTCCAGTATGTTCTGGAAGTGATGGAGAGATTTGCAAGGCTTTCAGGCATAGCCGTGATCCCAAAAAAATCCTGTATATTCCCACTGGGCAGATATAAAGGGATCCCATTAGAACAGTTACCAGTTTTCGAGAAACCATGGGAGGTCAGCACATTTCGATATCTTGGGATAAACATATACCATACGGTGGAAGCAGAGCATCAATATAACACGGAGAAAGCCATCAAGAATATTGAAAATAGTATGAAGTTCTGGGTAAAGCTCCCCTTGGCAATGATGGGAAGAGGGGCAATGCTTAAAATGGTGGTCCTGCCAAGACTGTTCCATTATTTTGGGAACATCCCATACTTGATATGCTGTTTAACCTGGCAAAGAACCACCCGGATATGTAGGGAATTTCTCTGGCATGGGACAAGCAACAGAGTGGCCCTTTGTAAGATACAAAACTCAAACGAGAAAGAGGGTATAAAACTGCCAAACTATGAAATTTATTACATAGTAAGTCAGCTGCAATGTGTAGCTAAATGGCTCTATGAAGAACCAACCTCAGAATCCAGGCTTTTCCGATTGGACTGTGCCCCGTTCTTCTTAAAAGAAATGATGTGGTTGCCCAAATCTGAAATGGAAGGACACCCAAAGATGATGATACTCGGGTGGGAGATATGGCGTAGAGCCTGTCAGATAATGGAGAATCCATCCCCGTGTTCCCCACAAGTGCCATTAATCGCACTGGCGGGAAAGGAAAAGCAACTAAGACTGATGATCAGGAAGCATTGGGAAACAGTAGGGATAGCAACAATGGGCGACATGTGGCAAGAGGGGAGCATAAAGGACTTTGAGGGGTTGATGGAGGAAACCGGGTTACATACGGGACAGTATATCGCATACCATAGGGTGGTGCGGCGAATCAAAGAGACGTGGTCCGAAATAGCACTAGAAGATGAACCGGATGCCACCATAGATACAATATATGACATAGTAGAGGGGGGACATGAGATATCTCGGATATATGAGATGATGATGTCCAAAGTGGGAAGGGAGGTGGTACAACTGTGACAAGACTGGGAAGAAGTGGGTGCCCCAATGAGTGATGGGATGTGGGAACAAGCCCAAGGGTACCACAAAAAAGTGTCAAGAAATGCAAGAGTACAACAGATACAATTATATATAACCCACAGGGCATATATGACACCCCATAGGATAGCCAAATTCAAAAACGCAGGATGGCAATCATGCCCCAAATGTGACGAAGAAAACGCCGCAATAGTACACATGTTCTGGTCATGTCCAGTAATAGAGAGATTTCGGGGAGAAATAGAACATAGGCTGGAAGAAAAATGGATTAATATAGTGGTGGATACAGTGTGGGCTTGCCTAATAGGAGGGTTTCCCGGACCACGTAAACTTAAGCATGTGAGTAAATTGAAAGACCTGGCGTATGTACTTGCAAAGAGAAGAATAGCTATGGGGTGGAAGGTACGTCATAGACCTAGAATAGAAGTATGGTGGAAAGACCTACAGAAATAGGCTGAAGCTGGAACTACAGTATGGCAGGAAGCAAGCAATGCTTGGGGGGGGGGGTGGAGGTGGAGGGGGAGGAGGAGGTTGGAACCTTGATAGCTTGGAAGCAACTAATAGCTGAATTATTTGGGCCAACGTAAGACTGGTCAAGTGATCAAGATCCAACAGATACCATTGAAAAGGAATCCCTACTGCAAGACGAAGAAATAGAACATGGAGGAGAGTAGGTTTGGGAGGAAGGGAGGGAATGGGTGAAGCAGTGGACACGAATAAAGTGATGTATACACGAAATATTATATGCACTATAAGTTTGGTTGTGTTATTTGTTGAAATAAAATCAATAAAAAACGTTTTTAAAAAAAACTTATTCAACAAAAACAATGTAAGGAGTGATGCAGTAGAATGGAAGCAAGTCACTGGAAATATACCCTAACTTAACAAATAACTATGATCTATGGGGCCTTGTGCTCCAATGTCACAAAGATGATGTAGGAAGAGGTCTTGTGGTGGTGAAATGTTCGAGAAAATATTCAACAAAGTTATAGGTAGGCACAATTATATTCCAATCTTTAAGATGCTAGCTTTTAGATCCAACCATCAAAAAGTGATGGAATAGCCAAAGTGTAAGAGAACAGGAGAAGGTGAATGTGTTGAAATTACCTGCCCCCTTGATTTTCCCAGATAACTAGATGGGTCTACTGGGGGTTGGTGAAGGTAGCTTTTCCCAGCGTTGGTTCCCGTGAGAGGTGCACAGGAGCTGCGGTGTAAGGATTCTTCTGGTCGTTTTCAGGAGCAGAGTACAACCGTTTGAGAAGAAGAAATGCTGTGGTCACCGATTTAGACCTTCAGGCCACTTCACGAGACAGGGGAAGTTGAGTTCCAGCAACGGCTAGTGCACTCAGGTGACAGCAGGCATCCTTCCAGTCGGGGTTGAAGACCTTCCACAACAGGATCCCTTGATGATGGGAGGATTAAATACGACAGGAACGTGACTTACGCAACAAGCTAGCGCCTACCAAAGCTCCGGCGCTGATTCTACCGAGGTAGCCCAATGGAGAGCTGGTCAGTCCACCAGGTGATCCAGCGACATTTGACATTTCAGGACAGCTAGATCCTCGAGAATGCGTTGAGACTGGTTGGTCCCACCAGTCAAAGGGTTGAAGCACCGCAGAGGGCCTTCGCCGATCAGGTTATCTAGCAGGGCTTCATCGGGTCAAATGAAGGAAGGAATGCCAGGCCTTTTCGGCATTCATCCACAGATCTTCAGTCGGCTGCTCATCTATACAGGATACTTGGCTCCAACGCTGATCTGAAAAAATGGCTGCAGGAGTCCTCTTATCCCAAATCGTGGCTGGAAGCAAGTCAAAGCCAAACAGTGGTAAGGATTTGCACCATTCAAACAGCAAGCAGTGGTCCAATAAGGGACCACTGTGGGTTTCACTCATGCCCCACACCTAGACTTTCAGGCACCACGATGTGGAGTGTGACCAGACAGTCCCACCCACTTCCTGGGCCTACACACTAATGGCATGCAGTAGTCCGTGAAAGCATGACCAATTGACCATATATGGGATTTCCTGACCCAACAAGGCAAGAAGGCAGCCAAACAATATGGCCAAAGGACAAGTGAAAATCCTGTGGCTGTGACAATTTAGAAAGCCAGCCAAGTTTAGTAGCTACAGGTGGTAAATCCCAATGTGCACACTAGAAATAATGCAACAATGGTAAAAAGTAAATTTCTGCCACCGGCTTGTCTATAGGCACATAAAAGTGAACAAAAATGAAATCCCAAATGTAAAAGGCTAGGGTAATACAAAAGTATCCCCACTATACTGCATTGTAAGATTCTGTATGCACGGTTCAAAAGGTAAAAAGACACAAGGGGAAACAGTTTCCCAGTACCGATAGTCTGAAGGACTGATAAGTTTTGCCATAACCAAATGAACAAAAAGCCAGGGGAGTGAAGCTGAAGGCTACGTTTCCCTGTACAATGTCAGCACAGGCTCAAAAGCATAAGCAAAATGTATGGGAGCCCACAGAATATGGGGGGGAAGTTGCCAAAAGAGAAATCTTTCCTAACAGTAGATAAGGCCGTTACTGTGGTGCAGAGGCAGTTTTCAAACCTTAGGTGCAGGTGGCAGAATAAATATCAGTTGCAGCTTGCCTTTTTCCAGGGTCCAATCTGGAATCACTCACTGGAGGAGATCACGCAGAAGAGACACTAGGGTACAAATACTGTGGAGGAGTCAAATATTTGCTGTGCACCAGGACATATTTCCTGCTCCTTAAGGCAGAAAATGGATGACCCACATGTACAGAACCTGGGGTGCAAGGTAGGGGCATATGCTTGGACAATAAATTGAGGAAGGGCATTATCCCACACGATAATGACCCATGCCCATGTCTAAAAGGCTATTGGCACGCGATGGGGAACAAAATAGTGCACAGACATTTTAAATATTCTAAAGAACTTAAACAGATCTTTAAATGCACGAGTTAATATGCAGGTAAAATGTAGACATGTGGACACTTTTTTATAAAGACAAGTAAAAGGACTTGCAGCACAGTATCATGTGTTCAGTTGTTTGCTGTTTGGTACAACAAAAATGTCTCGTTAATGTTACCCTTTTAATTTTGCTAGGCCTCACTTCCATGAAACCCGATGCCTTCTTCCTGCAGCAGTATCTTTTCTGCGAAGGCTCCTCTCAACAATACGCGTTTAATTCTGTGGCAGTACAAGGCATGGCCAGCAGTATGAAGCCAAGAAGCAGACACATTCAATCTCAGTGTGAGAATGCAGACTATATTAGGAATTACAGACTGCATTCCAACATCCCGATGAAGTGAAGTGAAAAGGGGGGATGTAATACCATGGGTGTAATTTTACGGGGGGGGGGGGAGGGCTGTTGGGCACCGGGTGTTTGTCCCCCCCAACTTTGATGGCGCACCATTTTGTCCCCATTCAATTGACTCAGATGTCATGTCCCTCCAACATTTTCAGCAAAGTTACTCCACTGCGTAATACCCTCCGGTACACATTTTTTGCACACCACCTCCCACCATGGATTGTAACCATTTATCCTGCTGCCTAGTTATTTCAAAAGTTTTTATCTGGATATCTTGCATCCAATCAGCCTCTAAAATGAGCTGTCAGAATGCTTCTCTAGCTTATTCAGTGACTTTTCTTACAGTTAAAAAAGCTATATTTCATCAATGGGCTCCTATTGCAGAATGTCTATTCGTGTTGCAGATTAAACATATGAACTGAGTACAATAATGCCGTTTTCTGGCATGTTATTTTATTCCTGTGAAAACATGTACTAACTTTTGGAAATAATAAAACGTTTGACTACATGTTTCTTTCTTGTGCATGAAACGAATATTAATGCTATGAATATTAATGTACTTTATTACAAACATATGGCCACGGAACAGATTAATAGATTAGACAGAAGGCATCACAAATCTTAATCAACATTAATGAGAATACTGAAGTGTATTAGAACCTGAAGAATCTGGGCATTATTAGATGGTGAAAGCCTGCATTCAACACAAGCGAGACCCCAGCTGGCAGCCATTCTCTCAGCCACCTATCACCCCTAACCACTTCTTTACTTGCCCCCTTTGCTTCCCGCTACCCCTAAACCACTTACTCAAGTCCCTCCGTTCCGGCGCGATTTATTCCTTATTCGCAGCATTGCCGCGACATGGACACGCAAAGGGACTTGCTAAGCTCCCTTTGCCATTTCCATAGTGGCCATGATGGGTGTAGTTTTTTATTTTTTTGGCCATAGTAACCAGCCCACACTGGCAGTTTCTTTTGGAAAAAACAATGTCCTAAGCAACAGGGATGTTTGCTGACATGGCGGCTATAATCACTGACATCGCGGGCAGGTGTGGCACTTATCCTTCTTCAAAGTCAACTCAGGCTAGCAGCGAAGTTAGCACCTGGTATGGCCCACAGTAGCAGAGATTATTGCCTCAATATTACATAAAAAAGAAAACCATGCTACGAATCTGTTTCAGAAAAAAAAAAGTGGTGATAGTAAATATATTCTTTCGATGCTCCTTCAATTCATGCTAAAAATAAAGTGAGATTTAAATCATCCAAAAATGTATCCTTCATGAATTGGATTATTAAATATGATTTTCAACAGTGCAAAGACAGCCTTCACCCTCCCATCCTTCCACTCAAATATATATTACAAAATAAATGAGCAATTCAAATGCATTGCCAGAAGTGAAGCAACATTTTAATGGTAGAGTATTTGTTTACCTGCGGATTTGTAAATCAAACTTCACAGAATTGTCCATCTCAGACAGCTGATGAACGCTAAAACGAAGACCAGCTACGAGCTAAAAATGGAAAACATGCAAAATATCAGTAAACAATAGAATACCAAAGAAGAGACTGCTAGAAGACATTACTATACGCTGTCAAAGCCCTACAAATATATATGGGGACAATGAAGGGGACACTTGAAATCACACATTATGGCAGCACCGTCTATATACACACATCAGTAGTTAATAGCGCAAACAGCCCTTGAGTAAACAATCTTTGCTTTTTAAAGCAACAATACGAAATCTAAACATAATTATGGGTCTTTTTAAAGAGCCCCAGAGCCTCATCAATCACACAAACTGGAAGCAGCCTTATATTACCGTCACTTGTTTTGAAGTGATGCTGTAAGGATTGTCACTAGAACTCCTAAGCAGGCCCACATTACTCTGCCCAAGAGAGGGATGCACAGACTGCAGGTGAAAGACAGAAATGTGTTCATCCCCATGACACAAAGCAACAAACGGTCCATCTGGCAAACATGATTTATTTAGTGTGCAAAAGTTCAAATGAAACCTCACACAAACACAATTAAACGATATCAGCCTTGTTAGGGAGAATTCTCAGAAATGTACCAATTCCTCTCTACCTTAGAGACCGCCAGCAACTTTAATGGGTTTTGAGGACTTGAATTATTAACCTGGTGAGAGTGAGACCCTTTTTTCCCCACTCTCTCATGTATTTTAATGTGATTTTGAACTGTGTTTCTTTTGGTTGTGGAGTCTGACAAATTCCATAGGCATAATCTTTTTACATTGTGTCACACAGCACCTTCAGTGCTGTGGCACAGGGAAGTCTTTAAACCTTTGGGAAATTTGAAATACCTTCTCTTAGATAAACTACTGTTTTCAAGAGCAGTAAAGTGAAATTGACTTTACTTACACTTATAACTTTCTAGACCCAGCACACACTATATTACAATAGGGTGCTGGAGGGGTTACTTAGTATCTCCTTTGTCTAGCTTCTCATGTAATGATTTTGTGTTACCCTTTCCTCACTGAATGGCTGGTGGCAGTGGTTTACTTTTAACTACCGTGGTGCGAATTTACCGTGGGTTGCTTTCGCAGCTGCAGTAAAGCACCCAAGGGTGCCATTATTGTCAAAATGGCCCTGGTCGTCTTTTTTCGCCATTTCTTTGTGGAAAGGTCCTTGTTGAGATTTACTCTGCGTGCCAAACCAGGTTTGGTCCCTTTGTTCATTTTGCCTTTGGCGGGATTCACGAGTGAAGCCCGCCTCTGGCTCCAGGGGGACTGGAGAGGGCAGAAAGCGAGGGAGGTGCCCGAAGCTCCCTGTGATTAATCTCCTAGGAGACAGGAATGCACTCTTAGGTGATTGACCCGGCTGGCTGTCCGTAAAGGACAGCCACCCTGCTGGGTGGGAGAATGGGAGAAACCTGCATAAAAAGCAAGGCTTTTTGGCTTGGAAGGCAGAGTCGACCACTGGACGAAGGAATCCAAAGAGGACCTTGAAGAGGACACCTGCTGCAACTCCTGGACTGTTGGTTTGCCCGGTGAACCCCTGCTGCTGTGCTGAAACTCCAAATTTGTATGACAGAAGCCCCTGCAAGGACAACTTCTCCCTTTGAGTTGGTGGGACCAATCAACTCCAAAGGAAGCCATCTGGACATCCTCTTGGAGCTGGTTGAAATTCCACTGCAGTCACTGCTGGAACCGAATAACCAAGGAGAAGAACACCTGATCGTGAGCGTTGCTTTTAAGCTGGCCGAGAGCTCCAGGAAGATCCTTGATTGAAGTGTATTTGAGTGTTACTGTTATATTGCCCCTTCTGGAGAAGGCTTATTCTAACTGACTGATAAATACATTAATAATTGTTTAAATCAAGAAACCTCGTGTGTAAGTGTTTATTTGAATACTTGTCACTGTGAATCTCTGTGCAACTCCCCTACAGCTCACATTGACCCCTCTTGAGATAAGCCTGGCTTCTCAACACGCTACCAACCTTTGTAGTACAGACTTATACAAAAGGTTGGATTCCTATTGCCAGGAGGTCAGGGTTGTTGTAGTGCACCCAAAGGGTACTGCATACAATTGTGTCTAACAAGCCTAATAGGCATTTACATTCCTGTTATAAAAGATTAGTGATAGTCCCACGCTATAAATGGAAGAAAGCTTTGAGGTACTCTTTTCAAACTCTTTACAAACTCACACTACTGTTTTGTGGAACTCACTTCCAGTTGAGGTTTGCAGAAGTGAATGCTATAGGTCCTTTAGCAAACTACAAAAAACCTTCCACAGTTTGTACATTAAAGAATTTTCCATTAGATTTGTTTAGTTTGGTATTCTAGTTTAATCGCAGTCTCATTATTTCAAAGTTTCATAACCAAAATCACATACCGGGCACATGTTTCAAGCTGTATGCTCTTCTTCAGGTTTTTCTTTTTCAGTGCATAACACCTTGCATTCCTGATCCTCTTAATCTTTGTATTCACAACTAAGTGCACCACTATTTCTGGTCAATCTGGATCATTCAATATAGTATTGCTAACACGAGGCAAGGCACGCCGAAGTAATGTAATTAGGATTCTGGCAACCCAAAGAGGAAACTCGATGGTCTTTCTAAAGTGGAAACCAATTAAAGATTGTGAGAGAATGTCCCTATGAAGAGGACATCAGTACTAAATTGAAATGCGTGTCGTCTATGGGATTCTGGATATTGAAATAATGACACTGATTAGAATACCAAACAGAACGAAACTAATGGAAAATTAATTAATGTGCAAACTGTAGGAGGATTGGCATAAACATTGATCCAAGTGCTTGCTGTACAATAGGATGTTCTAAAGTGAGGCAATGAGAGAAGTGCCTCTCACTTGGCAGTTTGCAACATTAGCAATTACCATTTGGTCCAGCACAGGGAACTCCATAAATACCTTCTGTGAACATCTACTAAAAACATTATTCTGGTCTTCCTGCGGTTAGCCGTTCTGGTCGATGCATTAGCATTGTGACACCCGTAGCGGGCCATGTTGGTGCTTTATAAATCCAGAGAGAGAGAGAACCACTGGGGCATTCTTTAAGGCAATGTGTGGGGTAGGAAACTGCTGCCAGTTGTAATTTCTTACTACCCATTTGCTTGTTTGTCTCTTTTACTAATGGGGAGCATTTGGGGCGGCCTGGGAGGTGGCGGGGGGCAAAGGGGGGGAGGAGAAGATCATCTCCTCTACCAGTCAGCATCCCCACCTTGTGTACTTCAGCCAGATGAAAATCTCCTGCTTGCAATAAGTCTGGAGTTCATTAGGTTTTCCAATACTTTTGACAGACTGCACAGAAAACTGATGTTATAAGTACTTTTTAAATCATCTTTGGGGAGTTATCAGACTGCTTTACTACAGACCACTCTGCCAGTAACTAGATTTTGTTTTACTAGAAATGCCATATTCCACGTTTGATGTGAAGCTGTATTGCCAGTTATATGAATGTGGTGTAAGCAGATGTTTCTCTGCTAAACCTGCAGAGCACATGTTAGGAAATATTTTACTGTTTGCTGCTTTTCCTCCATAGACAATGGAATACCCTTCTTTTTGCTATTGTATTGAACCTTTCCTGACTTTCGGAGGTAAATTAAGCCTTTTTGCTCCACTTACGATTGCTAGGCTCATCTATTGTGGGGGCACCAATCAGTCCCAATAGATATCACTGAAGGAGAGCCATGTTCTCCATAGTAAAGATGTTTGTATTTCTCCTGCACACATCACCTTCTGTGAAGTGCGGTAGGGACACCTTGTGTCCCTGTAACTTTTTTTTAGTGACTTTATGGTTACTTGAAGGATGTGTCCAGAATGAGCTGGTGGCAGCAGACACTTTTGTGTTTCTTTTGTAAAGTCTTGTGCACTTATGCATTTGACCACTTAATGTCAATAAGAGTACAATATACACTAAAATGGCTGTGCCACAAGATTTTAAACTGTCCATTTGTAGTTTGACCTTCTTCCTACCCTGAAGTGGCCAGCTTTTTTTATATATGGTAAGCAATTTCACAGGGAACGCTCCAGCTTTCACAGGCAAAGTGCAGGTCTGTGTGTATGGCTGCCTGTTGGGGGCTGGATCTGTTTGGACTAAGCCACATCCCTGCCAGTTGTGTGTTGCTGGGAAGATGCAGTGGCCAAAGGCTGTCCAGGATTGGACAGTTCTTGCCAGTTTGAATGGTGCAAATCCTTACCTTTGGTGGGCTGGGGGCAACTAAAGCCTGTATCCTGGATAAAAGGAGCACTCCTGCAGGCTTTCATCAGTTCACTGTTGTTGCCAAGACCCATACAAAGAGCAGCAGCCCACTAAAGGCCCAGGAACTCGCTGTTCAAATATCGGCAGGAGCCCTTTCTTCACTTGCCTGGCAAAGCCCCGTCTCTCGGCAGATTTCCTGAACACCTTCATCTGTGATTTGACCCCTGCACCAGTGGGAAAAACCATTCCCATCCTCTGCTCCAAGATCCAGCCGCTGGAAGCCCTCAGAAGGAGAAATTTCTCACTGTAAAGATCTTTCTATGAATTGTTCTCCCGCAGATTCCACATCAAGATAGATATCCATCATCCAGCACTGTTGTTCGGAAACATTGACAAGGGGGCGTAGTGGATTTCGACTCGGCCGTCGATCCATCTTGTCCGGCTACAGAACAGACATCAGGCATCGTGTATATATAGCATGTCTATGCCCCATGCTTCAGTCCCACACCCACGCGCGTGTTTGAAGGTTGCAGAAGGAAAAAATCCCAAGAGGATGCTAATCACCCATTAAAAAACTTTAATAAGGATACAACAGGATGATCCTCCACAACAATTGATTGCTTCGGTCATATTCTTAAAAAAAAAAAGTCAGTCTTCTAAGAGCCATCACCAGATGCCAGACATGCTTCCCTTTGAGAGACAGGGCACAAGCCCTCGGGGCTAACCTGATGGCTTGCAACTCCAGCCTGTTGATATGGCACCTGGCTTCTGATGAAGACCATAGGTCACTCACCTGCAAATCCTGACAGTGGGCATCCCAACCCTTCAGGGATGCATTCGTGACCACTCAGGCCTGGGGCCAAGGAGACCAGAAGCGTACCCCTGCCAATAGATTGCTGCGCGTGTTCCACCAACCGAGTTCGCAGGCTGCCTGGCTGGACAGTGAAAGGCGATCCATGAGCACTCTCAGATACTGAGACCACTAGTCCCTCAGGAGCCCCTGGAGGGATCGCATACGCAGCCTGAGCTCTGGCACTAGAAAAATACAGGAGGCATGAGACCCAAGAGGCGGAGGAAGGAAGCTGCTGGAAGGGTAGCGTGGTTCTGAAACAAATGCGCCATCTCGGCTATGTTGCTGACTCTCTCCTTGGGAGGACAGACTTCCCTACCTGGGTGTCTAGGACTGCTCTGATGAACTGGAGCCGCTGAACTGGTGTCCTATGGGACTTCAAGTTGAGGGAGAAGCCCAGCCTGTGCAGTAGTAGGCAGTTGTCTTAGAGATGAGCAGCACTTGCCCCCCGCCCCGACTTCCCTCTGATCAGCCAGTCGTCGAGGTATGGAAATACATGGACCCCGGATCTCCTGAGGTGAGCCGCAACTACCGCCATCAGTTTGGTGAAGACCCTTCGCACGGAGTTCAACCCAAAGGGAAGCACTTTGAACCGATGATGCTTGTCCCTTATGAGGAACATTAAGAACTTCCTGTGCTTTTGGTGTATCGGCACATGGAAATAAGTGTCCTGTAGGTCCTGGAGTTCGAGAGCGTGGAGAATCTCGCTCAATGTCACCATCCTGAATTTGTCCTTCCTCCGGAACTTGTTCAGGGCCCCGAGGTCCAGGATGGGACAGAGACCTCCTCCCTTCTTGGGCTCCAGAAAATACTGGGAATACCCACCTGACCACCTCTGATCGGGAGGTACCTCTTCCACGGCACCTTTTCGATAACAGGGCTCTCAGTTCTTCCTGGAGCTCCTGCCCCGGTTGGATTGGATGAGGTGGAGGTCTCTCTGGAGGCCTCTTTAGAAAAGGCAAACAATAACCCCACCAAATCAACTGCAGGGCCCAGACCTTGGAAGTTATTTCCTGCCATTGGGGTCAATGCCCTGCCAACCATCCACCAACCGGTGCATCGTGGGAGGGGACAATCAAAGCGGCTTTAAGGGCGCACGTGTCCCTGCCGCTATTGCTGCTTACTGGCCTCTAGAGGCCCCTCCGCCACTTCTGTGACGTGAGAAGTGCCTCTGCCCTTGCCTGGCTAGTGGGAGCTGCGCCTTCCTGCCATAGGGTACATAACGTCTATAGCCTCTGCCCTGTAGGCGAAGCAAGGCAGGTTTGGCCGGCTGCACCACTAGGCCTACCGATTAGGCAGCCAACTTGAGTTCTGTACATTTCTCTAAGCATTCGTCCGCTTTCTGACCGAAAAGCATGTCACCTTCAAAGGTCATGTCCAGCAGCCTGTTGTGAACATGTGGAGAGAAGCCATATATTTTTAGATAGGCTTGGCGTCTCATCACTACCGTTGAACCCATTACTCTGCCAATGCAGTCTGCTACGTCCAGGCCCCTTTGCAATGACTGCTTGGCTACCTCCTTCCCAAACTCCACCAGCTGTAAAACTACATCCCACATGGCACCCTCAGGGATGCATTCAGCAGCATGTTCCACAGCTTTCCATAAACCAAAGGAGTACTTGGTGAATCCACAGGCTAGGTTAGTGGCTTTGAGCGCCATGCTACCAGAACTGAACACCTTTCCGACTAATGCGTCAGATTTCTTTCACTCTGTCCATAGGCGGATTGGAAGTGGATGCTGCGTGTCTGGTGGAAATAGTGTTAGCCTGTATAACCAACCTTTCCGAGGAAGGGTGTGTGGTGAGGAAAGAAGGGTCTCCTCTTGCCGGCCTATACTTCCTTGTAAAACGGGCATTCACAGGGGGAATAGTACAAGGATGCTGTGATAAGGAGGCTAAAGGGTCCGCAATAGCTGGGTTTAATGGCATTTTATGCTCAACCGTGGGACCCTCATCCAAAATATCAGTGAGCTCGTACCCCTAACGAGGTGTGGTGGAAGCCTTCAACCCAAGGGTGTCAACAACCCGGTGAACCAGATTCCCTGAACTTAATATTAGCCTGGCTATAGGGCTGGTGCTGTTGCAACTGAAGGTCTGGGGAAGTATCCAGACCACTGGCATCTTGAAGACCCTGGGCCAGGGCCAATAAATCATTTAGAAAATCGACTCCACCGGCTCCTGTGTAAACGGGGTCCACTGGGTCATCGATGCCAAATATAGATTGCATCGAGTCAAAGAAACCCAATCGACAGCAGCAGAAAGGAACCATCACAGACTGTTGGCGTTGAGGCCTTAAGAATGGGTTTCAAAGCCGAAGCTTCTTTCGGGGCCAAGGGATGCTAGGATAACCGATGGGCGTTGTGAGCCTCGGCCTTACAGCCCACCGATGACTTATGCCTGGGCAGGCATGACACCCACAAGCATCTTCGACGTCAACGCTGTCGACGAAATGGCTGGCTTGGGGTATGGAGTACCGAGCGCTGCTTTTGCCACCAAAGCATACTCGTCAGGGGCCGAAGCCGCACCTACAGCAGCGGGTTGCCTAAACGTATCAAGCATGGAAGTCTTAAAGGTTTCCCACTCTTCCCGAGTGGTCGGCCGCGCTGAGGGCTTACCTCGTTCCGATGAGGAGCATGACTCGTGTCCATGGTAGTGGTGCTGCATCTTGCGCAAGTAGACGAGGAATGGCTCCTGCAGTGGGACCATTTTAGTCTTCTTGCAATGTCGTTCTTTCCCCTTGTCGGAACTGGGCTTGTCTGTCTCGGCCTCCGATGACCGAACGAGGGACCGTGCCAGAGATTTGGTGACTGGTCGGCTCAGAGCCAGTTTCCCGACCCTCTCATGTAGGGACTTGGGTTGCATCTTTGCGCACAACGCAAAGCCCTCTGTGTCATGACCAATACTTAGGCACCACAGTCACATGTCGTGGGAGTCGGTTACCGACATTTTGGCTTTGCAATCGTGGCATCCCTTGAAGCCCGAGACACAGACGACATTGCGTCGAGGTTTTCTGAGAAAACATACAGCTAGGTGCAAAAAAACTGTGTGAACTCAAGTCGGGTTCCTGATGCAGCATGCAAGCGCATGGAAAAAAAGGAACTGAAGCATGGGGCGTAGTGACGTGCCATATATAAAGACTCCTGACGCCACTTGCGGAGCCAACGATCAAGAGCTGGACAAGATGGAGGTCCACTATTCCCCCTGTTGGAAAGTTTCTGAAAGGTTTGCGAACAACAGAGCTGGACGATGGATATCTATCAGGAGGAATCTGCGGGAGAAAAGCAATCCATTGAACAGTTGCGTAGCCATTCTGTGGGCTAGCCAGACGTCCTGGGCTGCTTTGCTGCAACAGTCGCCATCTCGACTTGAGCCTTGTGACTTTGTGGATCCTCAGCCTATAAAACAAGAAGCATTACTCTTAAATTGCAGCTCTCCACCATGAAAAGGACATTTCAGGACCAGTTTCTGCTACGAGGGTCGCCTTCTAACTTTTTTCCAAGTGGCCATCGTGGTTCACCACCTGCATCGTGTCCTGGGAGTCCTCCGAGGTCATAGCTGGAGTGGTTGTCCCAAAGTCTGTCCGTCTTGAGTGTCCAGAATCTAGAATCTGGTCCATCGGAGCACGGAACCGCAAACTAGTCAGACCCAAGAAACCGATACCTGAAGTGACATCTGCAACTGCAACCAGTGGGCTTCCTCCAACGAAACCAAGGCACGAATCCAGAAGGCCCATCAATTTCAGGAACTACTTTGGTGGTCGCCGAGTCAGATTACAGAAGAGCATGAAAAAACATACTTATTTTGCCCCCATCTCCATGGGGTTTCTATGGCTATAAACTGCAAGTCCCATCTCTCCCTTGCCTAGCCTTGAACAGTGGTGTTCTGGTCCAGTATCCTCTTGGTCTCCCGTAAGGTGGTTGGATTGGGAGTGGGTCTTTTAAAGACTTTCCTCTCGTTTGTACCTAAAGTTGAAACACTTAGAACTACTTATTGGCTCGGGCCAACACTTATGCAACTTCCTAAAAGAAAATCATAGCCTCCTGAAAAGATGTATGGGGAGCTGTGACTAAGTGCACTACAACCCTTTTTTCGATCTAGGGGAGCACTTTGTAAGGTTAGAACCGTTGTTCTAAAGTTTTGCATGGTGTTTGCTAACTTTCTACCTTCTCAATCTATCAGTTATCAAAGTATTGATTACTTACCTGGTTCCATTTCTTTATTACGGCGCCTAGAAACACTTGTGTACAGGAGCGTTATAAATACAAAATCATATAATTCACTTGCTTTACTACACCCACAGTACATCTGGGGCTTGAACAGACAGGATTACAAATATTTGCAACTTAGGCATGCTTTACAACCATATATGGACAGGCCGGTGAGATCCCCCAGGGCTCCCCAACTGAACGATGGAATGTACTCAACGGTGAGATTGAGGGGAAACAGATATCCACCCTCTATAGGGATTTAAGCACTCGCACAATGGTGCAGCTGAATGCCCTGAGGGAGAGATGGGTCAAGGATCTAGAAGACATAGATGAGGAAGACTGGAGGGCAGCACTACAGTACCGCAGGGAAGTCACTATTGCAGCTCGCTCAAGAATGATACAATTCAAATACCTGTACAGACTATATTACTCCAAGGATAAGTTGAAGAAAATTAGAGGGGATGAAAATGCTTGCCCTAAATGCAAAACCCACAGAGGGGCTTTTATTCATGAGATATGGCAATGCCCGAAGTTGCAGAGATACTGGGGGAAGGTGCAACAGGAGGTTGAAGAGGCCTGGGATAGTTCCCTACGCCTACACCCAAGGGAAGCAATACTTGGGATCTGGGGTGAGGAGGAAACTGAAAGATATGATAGAAGCTTCCTAAACATTGCATGCATTGCGGCTAAAAGGGCTGTAGTAGAGACGTGGATGAGCCCAGCCCCCCCCCCCTCTGCCCCAGATGATTGCAGCATGGAGGTCAGGAATGGATGTTGTAAAGTGGTGGGACCAGGTAATGTACAAAAATAGAGGCGGCTTACGGAAGTACGAGAAAATGTTGGGAAAATGGGACAAAGGATGCAGACCCCTGGGTAGAGGGGACTTTAGGGGGGGCGAATAAAATGAGGGTGGGGTGGGGCAGTATGTGGACCTTGGACAGTAGAGAAGGTGGAAGTTATGGAAGGGAATGGGAGAGGGTGGGCAAAAGAGGGAAGAGAGACGTGGAGCTGAGGGACCCATTTGCCGAAATTGGAATGGTACACAGTTTGTTGATGTTTTTTGTGAACCCACCTGTGCTTAAAACCTTAATAAAAAGTTATTCTAACTGCATTTAAAAGTGAAGTTTTAGTGTTCTTGGCAGAGCACACCAAGGTGAATGTGTATATATTACTAGTGAATGTTTTCGTTTGTGATTTACCTGTGTTTTTTTATTGATAAGAGTGTCTCTGAGGCCTAAACAAATAACAGTGTGTGTAAACATTCTGCCTAACTTTTATTATTCAGAGTGCTCTGTGTGTGCTAAACTGAACCCCATATGCTCTCTAAATCTAAGGCTTGCTACCCCATTCCCACTACCCAGAAAGAGTTTGGCTAGACATTAGTGTTTGTCCCTGTTCATCTGAATAGGGTGGCATCTCAATCTGTCCACAGGGCTGATTCAGAAAATCCAACTTAACAGAATGCACACTTCTGGGGTGGTATTGGAAAAACTTGGCATCAGTGCCCTTGCAATGAGCCCTAGGGTAAACATTGCCCAGGTGCAAAATCATTCTTTCAATGCATTTTGGACCAAAATAAATGACAAATGCATTTAAAGTATGTTCTCTTGCACTAGGGCCTGATGCGGGCACTGAAGAGCTCTTCCTGCTGGGGAGGGAGGATGAAATGTGGTACGAGATGGAAAGAACGCATAATTTCAAAGGTATGCATGCAGTGGAAGACATTTTTTATATAATATACAATGATGAGCATTACACGGAGTATGTAACATATCTTCTGAATGTACCATTATCAATCCAGTACACCTGGGAGGTGTCTGGATTTAATGACAGATTGGCCCCACAATTGGGCCAGTGAAAAAGGTAGGTCAATGGGCCCAGGTTTAAAATGGCATTATGCTCTAAAATAATCTTCAATGTGCCTTTTAATTCAGAAGAAAATAGAACTTTAGGTGACAAATGTGCATTTTGTATTCCAGTTGAATCTACCACAGAGTTAAGGTTTACAGTTCTGAGAAATGTTTTTGATATCGATGGAATAAATCCTGTAAAATAGTATGGTATTTTCACAGTTCTGTCAACCAATAGGAGGTTTGCAAGTATAAACTAGCATCGGCAAAGTCGCAGATTGTATTTTTTGTAATGAAACTGTTGCTGGTGTGGTCTGGTATTTCCATCGAATGCCCAGGTACGGCTATCACATAAAGTATGTATTGACATTAAATGTCAAGTACACTTGCTAGGTATTCCCTGTAAATGCCAAGACTTGACCGGGCATAACAAACCAATGTGACAAAACATCTAATCCTTACAGAAACGCGCAAATCAAATAAGAATATGGCTGTAGATGTATTTACTGCTGCTCCAATGTCCCCATTTTAAATGGAAGACAATCACCTATTTTTTTATACTGCAAAAATGCAGATATAAACTAGTAAATTAGGATGGATTGCTACAATCTGGCCTGATGGACAGATTATAGACTGCCACCCTTGTTCTGGAGAACAGGTATACTCTGAGGTTAGCCAAAACCCAATCAAGGTAGCAATGGAGAGCAGTCAGGGCGATTCAGGAGAAAGTGAGTGGGAAGCAAACAATTACATTTTGACAGGTAAGCACAATAAAACTCTATTATAGGTCCCAAACAACACACTAAGAAATGAAATAACCGGGTAGCAATATCACAGGTTTGTAGAAATGTAGACAATAACTTACTTAGTCACCACAAAAAAGGGTACGTGTGATGCAGTGGAATGGAACCAGTTCACAAGAATAATACCGTAACTTTATAAATCCAATCCCTATGATGTATGGGGCCGTGTGACCAAAAGTCACAAAGCTTCTTCTTAGGAGATGGGACAGATGTAGGAAGAGGTCTTGTGGTGGTGAAAATGTTCCTGGAGATCTCCCGCCTGGAGAGTATCCTTCCCTTGACTGGTGGGGACAACCAGTTTCTGCCTTCTTTTCGCCGCCCTGAAGCATCTCGTGGCCGCCTTGCCTGTGCCAAGCACCCCGGCAACCGGGATACCACTTTTTACCTCAACCGCGAAAGAGGGGTAACATCCTTTTAACCGGAAAAACTCCACGGCTGGTTTCTTCCCTGGTAGTGCAACGACCTTCAGCTTTCCTCCACGACGAGATCTTCTCCTCCTCTGGGTGACGCCGCGACTTGCACCCACTACCAGGAACAACTGCCACCGCTGGAGGATCCTTTCCATTTTAAAGGTACTGTGTTCCGCCCGGCTTCCCTTGCCACCGATTGTACGGGGTAGATTTAGCCCTCGGCTCTCGACCCTGGGTAAGCCTGGGACACCCTAACTAAACTTTTCTAAACTTGGAAAAACCTTTTCTACTCACCTGTAAAGACTTGTGATATTGTGTGATCTTGGGCATCTTTTTGCCTGGCTTTCCCTAGAGTGGGCCTGGCAACCGAACTTCCTTGCTCCTCAAAAGACTACATTTCTACACTCACTGTGAATCTCTGAAAAGTGTTTTGCCTTGCTGTTTTCACTTCTTTTGCCTTTTCCCTCCCTTTTTAACTAACTTGTTGGAGTGCCATCTAACGTTAAGCGCTCACCTCTGTTTGGAAATAAGTGGTGTTAACTTAGACTTGCCCAACAAATAACTAGGGATGTGCATATAAGTAATAGTGACTGTGTTTTGACTTACTTACCTTTTCTGTGCTAGTGTAATTTATGAGTGTCTTTTAAATAAATAATTATATACTTTTACACCTAGCTCTGGTCAGTGTTTGCTTGTACTACTGTGCCTCTGTACCTATTATGTATGCTCTGTATACTGCCTAACTCTTCTTGAGGGAAGTCTGACTGCTCAGCCACAGCTACCAGGTAAATCTGGGTGGTACAGACTGCTACCAAGTGGGTTTACTGCCAAACACCTGTAGCCTTAAATCTTTTGCAGTGGTCCCAGAGGGAACTGCACAGGTTTCTGCCTAACACTGGTGTACAGCGGTGGGATTTGTATTGAGCATACGCTTTAGTGTACTTTTGAGATACCTTAGTGCAACTAACCACAAAGCTTAAGCACAAAAAGAAAAAGTCATTTTCTAACCGGTCTGCTATGGAAAGTTATAGTCAAGAGTCCCTTGCTACAAAAACTGCCGATTGTCTAAGACTTCTCTGTAAGCATAAGAATCTCATGACTAAAGGAAAGAAAATAGAACTAATAGAAAGGTTGTTAGAAAACCAAAGTCTGGATGATGGTTCAGAGGAACCTAACACTCCAGCAAATGTAGAGAACAGCAATGATATTGATATTGAACAAAGTATTGATGATCTTGGATCAGAACCAGAAGAGGAAGATGAAACTATTGTAGATGTTCCCTCTAGGCCTCTGTCTGCTCTACCAGCTGTACCTACTGGGCCTTTGCCAGGTCCCACATTTGGTCCTCAGTACTATGAACTGGAGAAAATGAAACTTGAATTAGAGTACAAGAAACTTAATGCTCAAACGGACAAAGAACTAAGGCTAAGAGAAATGGAGCTCAAGTATGAGCTAGAAATTGTCTGTTGAGAATGCTTCTCTCTCTGGCTCCTCTAGAAGTTCCAGTCCTAAAAGACCCCGGATGCCTAAAGAATTGATTGGTATGTATGAGCCTAAGTTGGATGTGTTGGATTGGTTGTCTATGTTTGAGTATAATCATGGGCTCCAGAACATCACAGGTAATGAGTTACTCACCTGGTTGTTCTCTAGGCTTCCCCCTGTTGCGACTGATGCAGTAATGGAGTTGGGGGAGGAGGATAGGAAAGAGTATGAATGTGTGAAACTAGCTTTGATAGCTAGGTTTGGGAAGACCCCTTCCCAGTATCTTAGGAGGTTTAGAAGCCTCAAAAAGGATGATGGTACCCCTTGGGCTACCTGGGTGTGTGAAGGGTTGAAAAACTTAGAGGGATGGATTAAGGGTTACAAAGTGAACACTTATGAAGGAATGAGAAATCTTGTAATGATGGAGTCAATTTATGATGCCTGCTCTCCTGAGCTCAGACAGCACTTGGCTGATTCACAGGAATTAGATCCTAGAAAACTAGCTAAGGCTGCTGACTTGTGGGTTGCCAACAGGGCTACTCACAAGGATTCTGGGGTAACTCAGAAGAAGGATGAGGGGAAACAGCCTAAGAAAGACTCCAAAGAGAATTCTAATAATTCCAATTCCAAAGAGGGCCCCAAACCACACCATAAGGGTAAGCCACCTGGGAAACCACAGCAGAGTAGTATACCTTCTGGTGCCAAACCAGAAGGAGGTCAGAACAAGCCTCCATTCCAAAGGGCCTTTGGATCCTGTTATGTTTGTAAGGCTACTGACCATGTGAAAGGAGATCCCAGATGTAAGGGTAAACCTTCAGGGGTCCAGCTTGTCTCCTTAGCCTTCGCTCCAGAGGAGGAAGTCCCTATGGCAAGTGGAAACTTTCTACTACTGGCTGATGAACCCACTGGAGTCTCAGCCAGTGTTTCTTTAGGCTCTCTGGGGTTGTGGGAACAACAGAATTTAGATGTCTATAATTCTATCCCAGATAATACTAAAGAGTATTATAAGGACAGTGTCCACGTGAATGGTCAGGAGACTCCTGCCATCAGGGACACTAGTGCCAGCATAACTGTGGTGGATGAATCATTTTTCAAGGCAGAGGATGTTGCTAAGGCACCCAAATGCCTCACCAAGTTAGCTGGAGGGCCTGTGCAGATGTGTCCCCAGTTACCAGTTCTCATCCAGTGTAATGATATGGCTGTGAAGATACCTGTCAGTATACAATGTGAAGTACCAGGAAGGGTTCTGTTGGGTAATGACCTGAAAGCTCTTGGAGTTGTGTCACATACCCCCAGACCTCCTAGTAAAAGGTTACAGGAGCTCACCAAACCTGCAAGAGAAAACCCTGAGAGGTTTATCTCAGGAGATGATGACAGAAATCACTCCTCTTCCACTGGAGCAACTTACTGCAGTAACTACCAGATCAGGAGCAAAGGGGCAACCCAAGACTCCTAGGAAAAAACCTACAGCAAGCACTCCAGTGCTTCCAACAAGGACTTCCCCGAGGTTGTCCAAAGTTACACCTGTAACTCCACCTCCAGCTGAGGCTGAGAGGGAGGTACAACCCTGTCTGGTTGAACTAGACTCTGAAGAAGAGCTAGTAGGAGGCCCAGAACTTATTGGAGACCTGGACCCGGCTGACCATCCTGAGCTGCAGTCTTTACTGGCAGAAGGTGGACCCAGCAGGTCAGCTTTTCGTAAGGGACAAAGAGAATGTCCAACTCTGGAGGGCCTTCGCCAACAGGCAGCTTCTCAGGCTGATGGGCAAGAGCCTGGGAAGTATAGGTTACACTGGGAAGATGGCCTCTTCTACAGTGAACCAACTGAATCTGAACCTGGAGCCTACCAACACCTGGTAGTGCCCCAAGAGAAAAGACAACAGTTCTTGCAACTAGCCCACGAGATTCCTTTGGCTGGTCACTTGAGTTTCAAGAAGACCAAGGAAAGGCTCTCTCTCTACTTTTATTGGCCAAAGATGGGGGCTGAAGTAGATAGATATTGCAGGAGCTGCCATACCTGCCAGACTTCTGGTAAGGTTGGTTCCAAGAATGTGGCACCTTTAGTGCCTCTCCCAGTTGTGGGAGTCCCATTTGAGAGGGTAGGGATTGACATTGTTGGTCCCCTTGATCCCCCAACCTCCTCAGGCAACAGGTTTATCCTTGTTGTGGTAGACCATGCTACTAGGTACCCTGAGGCAATTCCTATGAGGACTGTTACAGCTCCGGCTGTAGCTAAGGCCCTCCTCGGTATTTTTACCAGGGTTGAGGTGATCTCTGACAGGGGGTCAAATTTTATGTCCCACTACATGAAAGCCATGTGGAAAACCTGCGGAGTTACCTACAAGTTCTCAACCGCATACCACCCTCAGACAAACGGGTTGGTAGAAAGGTTTAACAGAACCATGAAGAGCATGATAGGTGCTTTAGAAGAACCCCTTCAAAAGAAGTGGGACCTTCTACTGCCATGCCTTCTCTTTGCTTATAGGGAAGTCCCTCAGGAGGGAGTAGGTTACTCTCCCTTTGAACTTCTCTATGGCCATCCAGTCAGAGGCCCCTTGGCCCTAATTAAGGAGGGGTTGGAGAGTGCTCCTTCCCCCAAGCCAGTCAGAGTGACTGACTATGTGATAGGTCTCTGAAGGAGAATGTCACACATGATGGCAGAAGCAAGTGACAACTTGAAAGCTGGACAAGCTCTGATCAAACATTGGCATGATCAGAAGGCTAACATGGTTGAGTTTACTCAAGACCAGCTAGTTCTAGTTATGCTTCCAACACGGCAGAGGGCCTTGCAAGACAAATGGATGGGACCCTTCAAGGTTGTGGGAAAACATGGAGAGGTCAACTATCTGGTGGATCTGGGCAAACCCAGGGAAGCTCCCAGAGTCTTCCACACCAACCGCCTCAAAGCCTATGTCTCTAGACCAGAAGTAGGAGCCTTGCTTCTAGCTTCATCAGAAGAGGAGGAGGAGAGTGAAGCTCTACCTGACCTCCTGAGAGGCTTACCTTTGGACGAAAAGGTTAAAGGAGTTAATCTCTCTTCAGATCTGACCCCTGAGCAACAGGAGGAGTGCAAAGCTATGTTAAATCAGTTTGCCCCCCTGTTCTCACTTTCACCAGGGTTGACCCCTTGGGGACAGCATGATATACTCACTGGTGACTGTCTGCCAGTCAAAAGCAGAGGATACAGAATGTCAGAACATGTCAGAACCCACATCAAAGGTGAGGTCAAGAAGATGCTTGATCTCGGGGTAATAGAGCCCTCTACTAGTCCATGGTCTAGCCCAGTGGTGTTAGTACCAAAGGCAGGATCCAAAGAGTTGAGATTCTGTGTGGACTATAGAGCTCTTAATGCAGTCACCAAAACTGATGCCCACCCTTTGCCAAGGACAGACGAGTTGGTGGATAAACTTGGTGCAGCCAAGTACCTCAGCACACTGGACCTTACGTCAGGCTATTGGCAAATAGCCCTGACAGACCATGCCAAGGAGAAAACTGCATTTTCTACCCCGGTTGGCCTATACCAATTCAAGGTTATGCCTTTTGGACTAAAAAATGCACCTGCAACATTCCAAAGGATGGTGAACCAAGTTCTAGCTGGGATGGAGGACTTCTTTCTGCATGGCATACTTGGATGACATTGCAGTCTTCAGCCACTCCTGGGAGGACCATGTGAACCACTTAGGACATGTTTTGCAGGCTCTTGAGCAGGCCAATCTGACCATAAAGGCAAGCAAATGCCAAATTGGACAGAGTAAAGTGGTCTACCTTGGACATGTGGTAGGAGGTGGTGAGATAAGGCCTTTGCTCAGCAAGATTGAAGCTGTGCAAAATTGGACAACACCTACTACACAGACCCAGGTGAGAGCCTTCTTAGGCCTCACTGGGTACTACAGGACTTTCATTGAGAACTATGGGACCATAGCTTCTCCTCTGAATGTGATATGCTCTCCAAAATTCCCTAAGAAGGTCAAATGGAATGAGGAATGCAATCAGGCCTTTGAAAACCTGAAGAAAGCTCTTTGCCAAGCTCCAGTACTCCGAGCTCCTGACTACCACCAAACTTTCATTGTACAAACTGATGCTTCCAATGTAGGTATAGGTGCAGTTCTTAGCCAACTGGATGAGAAGGGTAGGGAACACCCCATTTGCTTCATCAGTAGAAAACTGAAGGATCCTGAAACAAGGTGGGCAACAATAGAAAGAGAATGCTTTGCTATTGTGTGGGCACTGAAGAAGTTTAGGCCATACTTGTATGGTTCTACTTTTGTCATTCAGACTGACCACCAACCCTTGAGATGGTTAATGCAAATGAAAGGGGTGTTAGGCGGAAACCTGTGCAGTTCCCTCTGGGACCACTGCAAAAGATTTAGGACTACAGGTGTTGCGATGAACCCACTTGGTAGCAGTCTGCACCACACAGATTCAATTGGTAGCTGTGGCTGAGCAGTCAGACTTCTCTCAAGAAAAGTTGGTCAGTATAGGGAGTATACAAGATAGGGCAATCCCTCGCAGCAAAACAAGTAAACACGCAACGAGACTTAGTGTAAAGATAGTAAGTTATTTAATTATAACAGAACGTCTATGAAAAACACTAAAGCAAACCACGGCAAACAAATCAAAACACAATTACTCTGCGGAATGGAAAACGATCAATCCCCCTGAACACAATATCGACAACTCTAGGTTTTTACAGTATCACTTATTTTCAGACAGAGGTGTATACCTCAACCTAGATGACACTTGAATGTTTAGTTAGGATGGGAGAGATAAGATAGGCAGGTAATGAAGTTAACACGGTTCACACTGAAGCGGACAAAATGCAAGGCAGGAAGGCAGTAATCACGATAGTCATAAAGTTCAGCGGCCAGGCCCACTCGGCGAGAGGCAAGGCACGATGTCCCAGAAAGTCTCTACTGATGATGCATTCAAGTCTTTGTTAGCAAATTGTTTAGCGACAGGTCGAACCAGTTCCGAACAAAGAATGAGAAAAGCTTGGAGGCAACCCAACGGAACGGAGAGGATTCAGACACCTCACTCGGACCGATCGAAAAAGGAAGCCAGGCGGTTACGGTACCTTGTTGTGGAGGGCAGCTCCGGCGGGGGCAGTTGTTCCTGGTGGTGGATGCACGATGGGTCTTGGCTAAGAGAAGAGATGATCTCGTCGTCAAAGAAAAGATAGTCCGGTGCACCACCAGGGAAGAGACCAGCCGTGGAGTGCTCCGTCACAAGGCACCACCTTTCGGTCGCGGTACAGGGGTAGTGGCTATCCAGTTGCCGGGTGCTCTGCACGGGCAATTTGACCACTGCGTCCTGGGGCGAATAAAAAGCACAAGAGAGACTGGTTGTTCCCACCAGCCAGGGGAAGAGACTCTCCGGCGGGGAGATCTCTCCTGTCGTCGGGAGATTGTGAGACGGTTCTGCAGGGCTCCACCGGAGGTGTCGTCGTGCAGGTCGGCTCAGCGTTACCCTCGTCGGATTCTTTAGGTCCTGTGGCGACTTCCGAAGATCCAGTCCCAAAAGCCCTGCTTTTATGCAGACGACCCCCATTCATTCAGCCTAGCTGTCAATCAACACATGCTAAGTGGTGAGCGGGAAGGTTCACCACCTGGGCCAATCACTCCAGAGTGCGACCTGAGTTGGCAAGGCAACTCGGTCCAGGGTGTCTAAACCCCCTCCCACACCCCTGAGGTAACCCAGACAGAATGGCACCACTTTGGAGGGTCTCTGTCCAGAGGCCCGCCAAAAGTGGAACAAAAGGGCTCAACCTTTGGTTTAGGAGTCACAGAGACGAACACAGATGCCATTTTACAAACCGAGTTCTGGCAGAAAATACCACTCGATAAACTTATTTAAGATAAGTAGATCGGTGGTACGTTAGAGATTAATGAGAAAAAGTATCAATCTCCAACAATGGGATGAATCCCATAGGGTTATGCTCGGGGTCGAACATAACAAGTAGTTTCCACTGCCACCAGCCAAAACTCGACGAGGGGGGACGGGACTGTGCCCCCTCGAGTAACAGATCCAGGAGTAATCGAATTACCCCTACAAGTACGTCCACAATAAGATGGTTGGTACTAGTTCTGTTAGCAAATTTAGGTCTAGTAAAGCCAATGGTGACTTTACATGCTCGGGGAGACAGTAGTCAGTCCCCGGGTATGGAGTCTATGGTGGGGGGGACCCGCTAGGGCGCCCCCGTGCCACGACACGTAGGGTGCATGCAGTGTGACACACATAGAAAAACATATGAGACCCTATGGAGTAAAAGACCCCATAGCCCATTGAACACATTGACATATCAAAGGAATTACACCCTTCCATGTCCAAGAGTGGGAGAAAAGAGCCACACTCTTGGCAGGATGGAAAAAAACAACTCCCGAAATCCAGAAAAGCTGCTGGGGGACTCACTAGGTTAGGAAATTCAGCCTAAACAGAGAATTCTCCCTAACAAGGGGAAAATCCAAAACTATTGAGATGGTCAATCTGCCTCCAAAAGTTTGATTTCACCATTGAGCACAGGTCAGGGTGTTACCATCAAAATGCTGATGGACTCTCTAGGATGTATGTCATCGACTAGAGGTATGAGGTTCATCCAGGAGTGGATTAAATCCTCCTGTCCCTTAGTCTGGGGGGGGCGAGTGTTAGGGAGAATTCTCTGTTTAGGCTGAATTTCCCAACCTAGTGAGTCCCCCAGCAGCTTTGCTGGATTTTTTGGGTTTATTTTTTTCTCCTGCCAAGAGTGAGACTCTTTTACCCTCACTCTTGGGCATGACTTGAGAGTGTTTCTGTGACTTGCTATGTGCTTATGGGCTATGGGGTATTTTTTCCCCATAGGCTATCATTGGTTTTTGAATGTGTGTTACACAGCACCCTCAGTGCAGTAACACAGGGGTGTCAGAGACCCCCAAACATAGACTCCACACCCTGGGACTGACTACTGTCTCCCTGGGTCTGTAAAGTCACCATTGACTTTACTAGTCTTAACTTAGGAACTTAACCAGTACAAACCATCATACTGTGGAAGTACTGGTAGGGGCAATTAGATCGCCCCTGGGTCTGTTGTCGAGGGGGTACTGTCCCGTCCCCCCTCGCCGAGTTTCTGGCTGGTGGCAGTGGATACCACGGAAATATTCCACCGGAATATTTCCCAATGGGATTTCCCATTGATTTTAATGCACCACTTTGTGGTGCAATGTTAAAGATACCGCCGGTTTATTTATTTAATATAAATTCACCGGTTGGGATTTTTTGCCAGAACTCGCCGCCAAAATGGCGTCTAGGTTCACTTCAGTAACCCTGAACCAGAGTCGAGCCTTTGTTCCACTTTTGGGGGGGCTTCTGCACAGAAGCCCTCCAAAGTGGTGCCATTCTGTCTGGGTACCACAGGGGGTGTGGGAGGGGGTTTAGGCACCCTGGACTGAGTTGCCTTGCCAACTCATGTCGCACTCTGGTGTGATTGGCCCAAGTGGTGAGCCACCCCGCTCACCACTTAGCATGTTTGAGTGACAGCTAGGCTGTATGAATGGGGGTTTGCTGCATAAAAGCAGGGTTTTTGGGTCTGGTTCTTCAGAAGTCGCCACAGGACCTAAGAAGCCGAAGAGGGAGAAGCCGAGCCGACCTGCCAAGACGACACCACAGGTGGAGCCCTGCGGAACCGTCTCACCACTTTTCCCAACGACAGAGGAGATCTCCCGCCTGGAGAGTCTCCTTCCCTTGACTGGTGGGGACAACCAGTTTCTGCCTTCTTTTCGCCGCCCTGAAGCATCTCGTGGCCGCCTTGCCTGTGCCAAGCACCCCAGCAACCGGGATACCACTTTTTACCTCAACCGCGAAAGAGGGGTAACATCCTTTTAACCGGAAAAACTCCACGGCTGGTTTTCTTCCCTGGTAGTGCAACGACCTTCAGCTTTCCTCCACGACGAGATCTTCTCGTCCTCTGGACGACGCCGCGACTTGCACCCACTACCAGGAACAACTGCCACCGCTGGAGGATCCTTTCCATTTTAAAGGTACTGTGTTCGGCCCGGCTTCCCTTGCCACCGATTGTACGGGGTAGATTTAGCCCTCGGCTCTCGACCCTGGGTAAGCCTGGGACACACTAACTAAACTTTTCTAAACTTGGAAAAACCTTTTCTACTCACCTGTAAAGACTTGTGATATTGTGTGATCTTGGGCATCTTTTTGCCTGGCTTTCCCTAGAGTGGGCCTGGCAACTGAACTTCCTTGCTCCTCAATAGACTGCCTTTCTACACTCACTGTGAATCTCTGAAAAGTGTTTTGCCTTGCTGTTTTCACTTCTTTTGCCTTTTCCCTCCCTTTTTAACTAACTTGTTGGAGTGCCATCTAACGTTAAGCGCTCACCTCTGTTTGGAAATAAGTGGTGTTAACTTAGACTTGTCCAACAAATAACTAGGGATGTACATATAAGTAATAGTGACTGTGTTTTGACTTACTTACCTTTTCTGTGCTAGTGTAATTTATGAGTGTGTCTTTTAAATAAATAATTATATACTTTTACACCTAGCTCTGGTCAGTGTTTGCTTGTACTACTGTGCCTCTGCACCTATTATGTATGCTCTGTATACTGCCCAACTCTTCTTGAGGGAAGTCTGACTGCTCAGCCACAGCTACCAGGTAAATCTGGGTGGTACAGACTGCTACCAAGTGGGTTTACTGCCAAACACCTGTAGCTTTAAATCTTTTGCAGTGGTCCCAGAGGGAACTGCACAGGTTTCTGCCTAACAATGATGTATGGGGCCGTGTGACCAAAAGTCACAAAGCTTCTTCTTAGGAGATGGGACAGATGTAGGAAGAGGTCTTGTGGTGGTGAAAATGTTCCTGAAGGTACTTCAACAATGTTACAGGTCAGTACAATTATTTTCCTACCTTCAGAGATGGCTTTTAGATCAAACTATTAAAAAGTAATGGAATGGAATACAGCAAAGTGTATTCTAAGGTTCATTATAGGGGAGACAAGAGCGCTGAATGCTTTGCGAGTCCTTACCCCCGACTCGTTTTCACAGATGACTTGATTGGTTCACTGTGAATAGCTGGATGTCCGTTTTCCCGTTTGGTCCGGTGAAGGATGTCTGTGGGTTGCAGGTCTGAGGATTTCTCTGGTTGGCTGCCGATTCTAGATGCAACCCCTGGTGAAGAAGATAAGCAGGATTCAACCATACAGGACCCTTCTAGATGCCTCACAAGACACAGGGAAGCGACTTCCATCAACAATCACTGCACAGCAATGATGGCAGGCATCTCTCCAGTAGCGGTTGAAGAATACCTTCCAGGACGAGACCCTTTGATGATGAGCAGTTGAAACTTGACAGGAAGGCGTCTTGTGGCACCAGCTGGTGAACACCGAAGTTCCGGGCAAAAACGCAGAACGGTGTCGCTTCTGGTGAGGTAGTCTATTGGAGAGCTGGTCAGTCTAGCGGGTGATCCATGGACACTTCTGAAGGCTCTGGACAAAAGGATCTTCGAGAAGGCGTCGAGACTGGTTGGTCCCACCTGTCCAAGGGTTGAAGCACCACAGAGGCCCTTCACAGATCAGGTAGTCCAGCAGGGTTTCACTGGGGCAAATGCAGGAACGGATGTCAGGCCTCTTCAGGAGTCATCCACGGATCTTTAATCGATCTTCAGATATATTTAAATATGCCATCAATGCCTGTTTATTGAGAAACTTCGCACAAGACGATTTATGTTTTTTCGGAAATCTGTTTATTTAGGTCAGGTCAGTGATCTATAACTTGTGTCTGTACAGATGTTTTGTACAATGACTCCCATGATATCTCACCGTTGACATTGCTGGGTAGGGAGATTTTTATACAACCGTCCGGTGAGGGCAGCTATAGAACCATCTCACCAGAAGGTGTAGCCGTCAAACTGACTGAAAATGTAAACCAAAGGCCTCTACAGTAGGTAGCTGGGACAGTGCAGTCATGCTTAAACCAAGGGATGGGAAGAAGGCTGATACTGAAGTAGAGTTAGTCCACACAGTTAACCAAAGAAATCTCACCACACTGGTATACTGAAAAAAGGATCTATAAGGTTTATTCAAATTTATTTGGCCAATAACATTACTTTAGGTAGTCATAACACATAGTACAAATTCACAGTTATGTATAAAAACACTAAATTATCAATGAAGACGCAACCAGCTCCTACACTAAAAAATAGATCCACTATCTAGTGACAGGCATATTAAATATAGACACGCTGGGCGATGAGGAAAGGGAAACCATAGGTATTTATTATAACCATTAACAGGGCCACAGATGGCAACAAACTGTCACAATACTCCCAAACATCTGGAACATAGTGTTATGAATACAAATGTACACTTATCAGTACATGCAGGACCTAGGGGGGCAGTGGGGAAGGGAAGACACTCACACATCCAGAGGCCACCAAACCGTAGGCTACATTTAGTCTAATAGTGCCAGTGTGTTACAGTCTTCGAGGAAGAAGACATACAATGGGATTGGGCATTCTCAAAGGCAGGAAAGCAATACAAGACTTTAAAAATGCATATAAAATCACTTGTGCAGTATAAATTTCCATGCTTTGGCCCAAAACTCACTAAACCCAAGAGGAGCATAGGTAAACTGTCCCGAGGTAGTTAAGTACTCCCAAAATTCCTTTAGGAGAGTTCCCCATAGGACATAACAGGACAAAGTCAGTAGGCACAGTCACGGTTATGGGAAAAGGGAAGGTATGTTTCAGTTCTATCCCATAGGTGCAGCAAGGACAGCAGCCAACCCCCGGAGACGCCAGAGGAGACCTCATGAAGAGCTCCATTGCCATGGTCAGGATTCAGCAGCCCAAGGAAAACATGCAGAAAGGGATTTCACCCAATGCAAAAAATGGGAAACCGTGATAGACTGGTACCTGCAGAAACCTTTGACCCTGGCCTGCCTTGCAGGTTTCCTCAACAAAAGAAGACTGCCGAAACAAAATACCTGAGTGCAGGTCACATTTGTGCCCCAATGGCTACTAGAAAAATACACTGGGCTCCTAATGTGGGAAATCTGCTTGCACCCTTGGTGATGCCAAAACAAAATTTTTGCTGCCACCGACCTACTCCCCTAAACCAAAGTAGGGTTATATAAGCACCCTAGGGCCACAATCAGGTGCTAAGAGAACACCACTGTCCCAGAAGCCTTCTGGGCTACTGTACAACCATATACTGTAAAAGGGTTGCATGGGCAGGTGGACTTCAGTGACGGTTCCTCTGTGCACAAAAAGAGGTCAAAAATCCTAGAAATTCCCAGTGGGGGTTAGAGGGGGGGACGGGTGAGGGAATAATTTAGGGGCCCATAAGAGACTGCAGAATACCCACAATAACTTCTAAACGGGTTTTGAATCACCATTCCTGTGTTTTGTATTCATTTATTTACTGAAACTGCCATTGTTTTAACGTCATTATTGCTTTGTGTTACATTTGCATACTGTCTTTTTTTTATAAACAGGGAGACCCTGAAGTGTGCTAAAAAAAACAAATCCACTCAGTGGAGGCACTACTTTTTAAAGATCTGTTTCACAGGTGCAGCATCCACAGGACCCCCTACACCCCCCCAAAAAACTCAGGAATGTTTCAAATGGTGCAAACCATCTCCTGCGCTTTTTTACCACATGCAGATTGCTCAAACATTTGCAAGTTAGTTGCCGAACTAGTGTGCAGTAACGACAATTAAGGGTTGTATTAGAGCCAGGTAAAAGTCATAGAATACCTTATTAATGTTGGTGTTATGAGCTATTGAACCAATGGGTGCTCGGATATAAGGTAGGTGCCCATTCCCACATTCTGCATACCTTTTGGCCATCTGCGGTCTGTCCATCAACCTCACCTCCCTCTGAGCTAAATCCCTATACTTCTCCAATTGTATCTTGAGGTGAAGGTACTTGCTGTGAGCCAACCCACCCTTTTGTTGCAGGGCACCCAGTTCAGCTTCTTTTCTAGTAAGATCTCTGACACTTTTAAGGGCTCCAAACTAAGACGACATGGATACACACTGAACAAACACCTTGAAGGCGTGCTATAGGGTTGCACCGTCGAGGCGGACCCCACCTTTGTTTAAAAAAGATTGTTATTTGTTCATGCAATTGTATAGAGAATTCCGTGTCTATGAGTGCTGCTGGTTTAAATCTCCACGGCGGGCGCATCGCCCCTGCCGCCAGGAGGTCCAATGTTAATAGTATCAGGGAGTGGTCGGACAGAGTGTGGGGGAGGATCATGCATTGTGTGACCATGTTAAGCAAGGGGGCAGATATCAGCCACATATCAATGTGAGAATACATGTTGTGAACAGAGGAGTAGAATGAATACTCCATCTGTGCCCCGCAGTGTCCTCCAAACATCGAGCAGTGCCTTAATTTGCATGCCTTGTAATATTGCCTGAGCCGCCTTGGACAATGTACGTCTAGCGGCTCTGGAACAGTCCAGTGTGATGTTGAGTATAGTATTTAAGTCGCCACCTAGCACTATCTCTGCCAAGGGGTATAGTGCACACAGCTCAAACAGGTTTTCATAAAAGGCTGAGTCATCGATTTTGGGCCCATAAACGATCAATAGGAGGAGTTCCTTCTTATGTAGCATCGCATGTACCAGAATATATCTGCCCTCCGGGTCTACCTTAGTGTCCAGTACCGTAAATCGCAGTGAGCGGTGTATCAAAATGAGTGCACGCCTAGCGTAAGTGGAGTAGGTGGCATAATATCTCCTCACCTTGTTGCCAGGTAGAGGGCCAGTCTGTCTAATGCATGAGTCTCCTGCAAGAAGAGGATCTGTGTGCCCTTCCGGTTGGCGTCCGCAACTATCTTTTGTGCCTTGATGGGATTACCCAACCCTCAGATGTTCCAACTAAGAACCGCATCTCTCTGGGTCATCCCCATTGTTTAAACCACAAGTGTGAAATCAGATCTCCCCAGTATGGATGTCTAATCTTGAGCAGTCCATGTCTCTTTCCAAATATGTGATTTTAACCAACCCCAACTATTCTAACCCTCCCCCTCGACTCTCCCCACCCTCACTGCACCTCAAACTTTGGCAGTGCTAGACCGCCACACCCCCACCACAACCAGCCCAAAACAGCACATTGCACTCGCAAAGGGGATGCTGTGGCCGTTTAAAGTTAATCCACATTGCCGAAAACGTGAAACATAGCCCGAGGCAGCAGGTATTCCTATGGACCCATAATACAAATAAGCATGCTATAGGAGTGAGAATGTTAACAATCATGTATGAGGTGCACCACCAGAGCAGGGGTCGGGCAGAGGAATATGTGTTTCAATAAAGTATACCGCCTTCGCCAGGTGTGTGAAGAAAAACGTCTTGTTGTTATGGTGGAACTTGAGACAGGCCGGAAAGTGCATGGCGAAGGAGATATTTCTTTCTCGCAAAAGTTTTCACACCTGCGAATGTGCGACACTTCTGCTGAACGGCTACTGTAAAATACGGGTATATGTGTATGGTGTTAGATTCGTAGCGAAGATCTCCAATTTCTCTGGCCCGTCGCAGGATATGGTTTCTGTCTTTATAGTTCATGACGCAGGCAATGATTGGTCAGGGGTAGTCACCAGGTTTAGGCTTCACTGCCAGTGCACGGTGGGCACACTCAATGGAGAAGTGAGATGATAGGCCGGCATCACCCAGTAATGCTCTAAGTAGCTCCTCCACCGTTATCTCCACGTAGCGCCTCCTCGGGCATCCCCACAATGCGTAGGTTATTTCTGCGAGATCTTGATTACAGGTCGTCACATTTGGCCTTTACCATTCTCATGTCTTTGGATAGAGTCGCCACCATGGTCTGTAGAGTCACAATATCGTCCTCAGCTGTGCCGATTCTGTTCTCAGCCTCTGTAATTCTTTGGGACTCCTTCTCAAGTTGGGCCCTTATGGAGGTGGCAGTTGTGGCGATATCAAGTTTGCAATTAACCACGCTGAACGCTTTTGTCACTGTGTCGAGTATTTGCTGCATGCTTAACGGCTCTGGGGCTGTTTGGGTGTCGGTGGCAGCTGTCGTGGCCACTATTTCCGAGGTTGTGGGTGCCACAGTCGTGAAGCGATCCATCCTGCCTCCCTTCTTGCTAACTGCACCCTTCGCATTGTTTTGCTTTCAACAGCCATGAATCCGGCCACCTGGACCCTATCCTCTACTTTTAGCGGGTCTAAGCCAGTGACGGTGATGCAGTGTCAGTCCGTTCGTGTCCCAAGTGACCAGTTCAATGTGCGTGCCAAGTATCCTCCCAGCGTACTGTGCCGTTTACAGTCAAAGTACAGTTCAGTGAGGATCTTAGTACCCCACTGTCACTTCGAGAGTGTCGGTGTATGCGGGTGGAGTGGCTATTCAGAGTGTGGTAGCAGGTCCCCACTGGGTTCTCAACACATGCAGTGGCGCACACAGTATATAGTTGACATTGGTTTGGGTAGGTCGCCACCTATGTGCTGCTGCCTTTAAGGCCCAGCTAGTTCCCCCTTTACCCCACAGTGAGCTCAGTATCCCACCACAACCACACAGGGTACAGGGGCACCATGGGGGTAGCCCACCTCAAGTATGGGCTGGACGTGTTGCGCAGTGCACCCTCTGCTCCCTCACACTTACCACAACAGCTTATATATGGGCTGCAGAGTTCCTCACCCAGGCACCGCTGCACCACACAGGCACACGCAGCAGCCTCGATTCACAGTCACCGAGTGGATATAACTCTCCGCCAGCCCAGTCATGGATCTCTGCAGGGTGAGAGCGGTGTTGTTCGCTGCCACGGGCTGGGCACCCAGTAATTTGTTGTAGGTCTGGTGGCGTTGGTGACAGCCGCACCAGCAAGGAGGCCGGAAGATCTTGGGGAAGGATCTCTTCAATGGTGGGGCTCCTACCACCTCTGTATTATACTGCCCGTCTGCAGTACCGGTTCAGGATACGAAAGAGTCCGTGGCGTGAGGGTCAGTAACCCGGGCAGCTCTGATGGTGGGGGCTCCCTTTGCCTCTATAGCCACATTCTACACCATCCAGCTAAGCCATTAGGAGCAGCCACCAGACAGATGCATGGGAATCCCAGCTCCTGGTGTCTGATGAAGCCGGGGGTCGGGTCCGTGGAGTCAGCAGCCCCTCGCCAACACAGTTTAGCTGCTTCAGCCTGGAGGCCGGGAGAATTAAGGCAAGGATGCCTTCAACGGCGAATGCCCCTTCTACTCCCCGTCTCGCTGCCCACTGAGTAGCACCAGTCTGGATAGCACAAGTGTCAGTGGCGGGAGGATGAAGGACGTGGGCCGCTCTGACAGCAGGGCTCCCTCTGCCTCTTTCGCTGCACTCAACGCCTCCCTGCTCGGCCCAAGGGAACAGCCGCCAGACAGGTGCTCAGAAACCCAGGCTCCCGGTGGCTGGTGAAGCCGGGGGGTAGATCGATGCAGCCCTTCATCCATGCAGTCCCGTTGCTTGTATATCGATAGGTGAGGATATTATTACTTTTTTCATACTTCGCCGCCCGCTCTGCACGGAGCTTAAACAAGAGCCACCATCTTGACGGCTGCTCCACAGAGCCTCTCTTTTTGACAACTTTTTAACAGTGCATACAATCTTGTACACTTAGGATTTTTGGTTATTTTTATATGTGCCTAAAGACAAGCTGGTGGCAGCAGATACATTTGAACCATTATTTTTAGTGTGTACCTTTGCGTTTACCGGGTCTGGCTACTAAACGTGGCTAGTGCCCTAAAATGGCTGTGGCATGAGATTTTTCGCTTGTCCTTTGGCCATATTGTTGTTTGGCCTTCTTTGGTCAGGAAATCCCATATATGTTTACGCATTCAAAGGCTACCGCATGTCATTTGCGTGTGGGCCCAGGAAGTGGGTGGGACTGTCTGGTCTATGTGGTATCAACAGATGACACAGACAACAGATTGTGAATCCAACAATAGAATTTGTATTAAGTATCAGGATGGGTTTAAGGCCTAAATTACCCCATTGCTATGGTGGGGATATCCCTACCTAAAGAAACCAAGGAAAGTCTATGTCCGTAAGTTCAAATCAAGAGTCTGTCTGTGTAAAAACCTATGATTGCACTCAGGTCTAATATACAAACGTAGTGTAGGATTATTCTAACTCAAATAGTGTTCAAAATAAAGTCTGGAGCAATCTCTAGCTCCCTTCCCCAAGTTCAGGATACAGTTCCAACAAGTATATTCTTCATATGTCCTTCCAAGACTTGGGTTTCAAGCACATTTGATTTCAATGTTCAGAAGGAGCTTAGGGTTGTCTTCCCCAAGCATCAAGCACTGGTTCTCAAAACAAACTCAAAATGTTCAGCTTTATCTTGTCTTAGGGTTGCTTTCCCAATTATCCTGGATTTGTTAGGGCTGGACAGCCCACACAACCAGTTGCCAATGCCACTTTGACTTAGATGGGTTTGTCAGTTCACGAAAACTCACAAGTTAATAGATTCACGATTTAGCTTTCTTGGCACTTCTTTGGCTCTCTTATACATATGGCACTTTGTTGGCTTTTATTTACAGACTTTACTTCTACTTACTCAGCTCAATTTTATTTGTTTAACATTTTGCTCACCCTACACCATCGCCCCTTGGCTGCTCGTCCACAGCTTTCATTCTCTTTTCCATAGCATTACCGTTTCGGATTACTTTCTCAGTGTCCTTCATTGATCAGAGACTTTTGAACACTTGCTGCTTCCTCAAACGTGACCACTCTGATAGTTGCTACAAAATCAATTTCTAACACTGCATTAATTTGTTCTTCTGTTTTGATCAGAGGCTTTCAAGAATGCGCCGACCGCACGTGACCACTACGATGTGATGTAACTCAGTAACTTGCATACGCGCACCAGGTTTCTCGCACTCTTTGAAACTCACTGGTTGCAGTGTTCCTTTTTTTTAAGCTTCCTCGAAGACACTGTTTCTTGTATTTGAGGTCAGGGTCTCACTGCATGCCCCTCAGACACTCCTGGACTGATACTTCCATTCAGGGGAACGACCACTGCTTGACCACAGCAAAGGGAACGACACGTTCCACAGCTCCCTTCTCCCGCCTTCCCCGGCTCCCTGGAGACACAGCTACCTCGCCATGCAATTACACAGTCCTTCAGGGTCTCGCCGTTCCATCCTCCTTTGGCTTCTCGTGGGTTGGGCTGGCATTCCTGCTGCTCTCTCCTCAAGTTCATCCACCTTTTGTACACCTGAGCCCTATCAAGGGGTTTCAGGTTTGATTTTCTCGCCCTATTCCAATCAAAGCAAATACTGGGACATGTCCGACCTTTAGCCGTGTAGTCTCCAGGATCCCTATTCTTCGTCCCAGTACTATATTGGCGTTTTCTATAGGTAGTCAGTATTACTCTTTGAGGCATCTTTCTCTTCTCAGTACTTTGTGTATTTTCAGTGGGAAAATTAAGGTATGGGCAGCAATATCCTACAAAGGCTTAGGGAAGGTAGGTCAATGTCAGGAAAGGGGGAGTGCCATGTCTCGCCCCTTGTTACCCACTCCCCAAAGACTCTCCCTCACTTCTCCACTCCCAGGGTCAGGACCAAAATCAACCCTTGCCACCTGAATAGAAGATCCTTGGTTGCGAGAGCACCTTCAGGTTTCTCGCATCCCCACTCCACATCAGTGGCACCTGAAAATGTGTGTGAGACATGAGTGAAACCCACAGTGGTCCCTGATTGGACCACTGCTGGCTGTTTGAATCATGCAGATCCTTACTATTGGTGGGCTTGAACTTGCTTTCAGCCAGGACCTAGGAAAAGGACTCCTGCAGCAATTTCGTCAGTTCAGTGTTGGAGCAAAGTATCATGTGTAGAAGAGCAGCTGACTGAAGAGCTGAAGAAGTCTCCTGAAGTGGCCTAGCATCCTTTCCTGTGTCTGGTCCAGAAAAGCCCTGTTGGATTACCTGATCTGCGAAGACTCCCCCAAGTGGTGCTTCAACCCATGGACTGGTAGGACCAACCAGTCTCAATGTGTTAGAGGAGCCAGCCGTCCTGCGCCTTTGAAGTGTCCCTGGACCACCCGGTAAACTGACCAGGTCTCCAGTTGGCTACTTCGCTAGAAGCCTCGCCGTTTTGCATTTGCAGCCGGAACCTGCACGGTCGCAAACCTGTGGTTTAAGTCGCCTTCCTGCCGAATTTCAGCATCCCACCTTCAAGGGATCCTGGTCGGAAAAGGTAATCGACTGACTGGAAGGATGCCTGCCATCTCCTGTGTTCAGTGGCCATTTCTAGAACTCACCTTACCCCATCCTGTGAAGTGTCCTGAAGAGATCTGCCCCAGTGCTTTCTGTATTTCTCCATTGCCAAAGGTTGCACTCTGCTCCTGGACCGACCACAATAATTCTTGCACCCGTAGCTCCTGGGCACCTCTCACCGGAACAAACTGAAGAAAAATCCAACCTCCAGCAACCCCCAGTTCATCCATCCAGTAATCTAGGCAAATCGGAGTCCGCAGGGTAAGTAAACGCAAAGCATTCGCTTCCCCCTTTCCTCCATATGAGAACACTGAGAACAAGTCTCTTTGTATGCTTCCATTCCACTACTCTTTGGTTGTCGCACCTGGGCAGTAAAACCTGAAAGAAAACACATTTTATTACTTACCAGTAGCTTTGCTGCATCTCTTCTGTTGAACATTTCACCAACACAAGCACTTTACTTGAATCAGATAAATTCTGGGGAGAAGCATTCCGACTTTTGGGCACAAGGTCCACTCTTCATAGGTACTGGTCTTCTGAAGCTAGGGCATATTTCTTGTGACTTGGTTCCATTTTACTGCATCACTTACTCGTTCCCATAGGCCATGTGATAATGAGGTGCAAAGTGATAGGTTTCCAAGACTGGGGTAGAAATCACACGGCCCGCATACCATTTGATGAAAAGGATAATGAAACAAAAACTCTGCATTTCTGAACCGCTAGAGACAAGACAGGTTAGCCATATGCAGCACAGCTACTAAGACACTGCTTCAAACACTGGAAAAACAATTGGCATTTTGAACAACTACTCAAAAAGGTCTCGAAGCAGCGAGATACAATACTCCACAATAAAACCACAGCCATTCTCCATGGCATTGTATTTTTCGAATTTGTTTCCAACATGGATTCTTTTCAGTGCCTACATAATGGTTTAAGATATATATTTTTCACAGCAAGTTTATTAATCATTTCTAAAAGCAAGCAAACTTACTTTAGTTCCAGCTTTCATAGGATTTCCAAGGTCGCAGACCACCAAGCGTGATTTGTTCTCAGTCTTAAAAGCACACGACAGTCTTGATAAAGCCTGCAGGAAATAAAAAGGTGGTGCTGGTTTGTAACAAAAGTCATGAACATACACAGAAATGATCTATGTGTTTTCATCGAGTTAACCTGTTGAACTTTTTTCAATTTTTGTTACTGTTTTTTTATCCACTAAATGCGAGGATGGAGACACCACCATCATCTTTGCCTCACACCCCATTGCCTGACCCCAACCCACAATCTACCTTTTGGTGGTAAAAAATAGTTAAGAAAAATACATATATAATATATAAATTAATTGGACCAACCTACTGATGCAAAGACTGACAACTCCCGTGAACATATCTTCATCTAGTCTACATTCACTTCATCTGTACCTTCTATCAACCTCTCCCCAGGACCACACCATTTTACATTTTAACATTGGTGCTCCTCCCATTCATTCCTTGCATGCCAATCAGCTGGTAAAACGCATTTCTATCCTGACAAGCTGGTTCCACATTTATCAGGGGTCAGGAAGTCTCTCCCTCGCCTTTTGCCCGCCCCGATGTCTCTGTTTAACAGGCCTTCCTAAGCTGTCACTCTACTCCCAACTTCTCTCCCAAAAACTAACACTTTTCTCACACTATTTGGATTAACTCTAAAAGTCACCAACTAAAAACAACTATGGGCATCACTTATGCTGCTGGGAAAGTCCCAAACCCTGCACCCTTTGCCAAATACAAGGACAGCCAAATCCAACCACTCTATAAAAGTCCTCCTGTCCCACCGTTCTCAACCATGCAAACTCCTCTACCCTTCAGGTCCTCCTGCCTGCCCCATAGGTCTTTTAACATTTCCTCCTCTCTCTACCAATTCATTTTACATATACTTTACTTCTAAAATGCCCAACACTAGAGACATTCTAACTGCCCTCCTTCTCCCTCCCCACCCTGCTAGTACTCTCCACCAGTTCCCTTAGCTAATTAATCCTCTGTTTTTTCACCAATCACCACCTACAAACTGTAACCCATCTTGTGATCCAGTGGATCTATTTGCACCACAAATACAGAATCTAGCATCCATCCCCTGCTCTCCCCCTCCTTCTTCCCCCTTTGCAATTTATCCTGCCAAGTATACAATGGCTACCATCTTGCTCCTACTAAAAAAAAAAAACATCTGCTGACTCCAACAGCCAGGCCAACTATAAACCCTTCTCTGTCCTTCCAAGCCACTCTAAACCTCTGGAACATGTAGTGATTGCCAAAATCGAGTATCTTGAAACCAATGCTCTCATCCACACCTTCCAATCTGGTTTCCAGAACAGGCCCTCCTCAGACAAACACACTGACGCACAGTGGCAACTTCCTTACCACAGCTCACCACTCTAATCACTACTCAATCTCTACCATCTGCACTCTTTCAGATGCCTTTGTCATGAGGCTGACCGTGCCTCTTTGCTCCGTATCGTCTCCATGCATCCTACTTATTGAGCTGTTATTTCTCCAGGGCAAGGAACACAAACACCTAAAATTCCATCCCCTGTCAGTGCTAGGAAAGAACTCTCTTTTAGCAACTTTCCCTCCATAGTTCTGGGTACCCTAAACACGTTCTTGTATTTCTGAACCTGTCCTGAATTTTTACAGGGAAGCTGCCCTCCCCTGCCTTTTCCTCATTTTGTTATGGGGAAACCGGTCAGTCCTTCAGACTACCAGTACTGGGAAACTAGGATTCCCTTTGGTCTTACATTTGGTAACTTTTTTACCTTGCACATAGCATCTTACAATGCAGTGCAATGGGGATATGAAATGTATCACCCTTGTCTTTTGCACTTGGGATTTTTGGGTACTTTTAGATGTGCCTATATATACAAGTCCCAATACTTGATGTGTCAGTGTTATTAAAGAGGGAGGAGTGTACATAAGGTCAGTGTTCAGTAAATAGTGGAGATTCTTTATCCACACCACAACATGCCATACATAAATAGGGGGGTGGGGGGTGAAGGAGTGATGTGATACCATGTTTGTCCTAGCAAGTCTATCCCACTGCCTGGGGTTGTCTAACCTCATGTGGTCCTCCCTCAGATAGCCTCCTCCATGGGCAGGATCAGGTAACTTCTGCCTTTCCCTGGCCACAGGAGGAGAGATTTTACCCAGGAAAGTTGTGACGAAATCACAAGATTCATCACAGCACCCAACAAGAAAGTCATCACCTGAAAGGGGGCCAAAGATGCAGACAATTACCAAGGGATGGCAGGGCAAGGTCAGGGAATCCAACATCAGACATGTGTAATCTGAAGCCATCTGTCAACTTTTATGATATTGCTCAGGGGGTTGGACTGACTGGGCCAAGACTCAAGGTACAAAAGTCTCCAGAACTGCCTGTAGAGTGCATCATGATGAGCTATAGATCATCTTGTACTGTGTCGACATTGTCTGTAGTAGCAGGTTAGAGACCATACCAAACCTATTCTTCTGCTCACAGCATTTCTTAGAACTAATATTATGCAAACCACAACTGGGTTTTTTAGCAAGGTGCTGTTTTTGCGGTGAATGATATACATATTCAGGGTGTTGGAACTGTAGCAGTGGGTGCATACAAACGTGACTGTTGTTAGGAACGTCCCATCGGAAGAGATATAATGTCCTGAGCTTTTCAAAACCATTATGGTTGTATGGGGCTCTTAGAAACTTACTTTAGCGGACAACCAAAGGTTTAACACAAAAGTCATACCGTACTTAATAGTTAACATGACTGCAGCAAGGCTTAGACTAAAGGAGATCAGGGGTTTGGTGTAAAGTACACATGACAAAAAAGAAATTGTCAACCTATATATCTTCCACACAAGTAAAACATGCAACATCAACAAAGACACATTAAATCAAAGCACAAAAAGTCAAGTGAAACAATATATATACATAAATACAATGACAGTTTGGTGCCCAAAATTAGGGGCAACAATCTTTGTAATTTACACAATTACGTGGCGGACTGGAGGGGTACAAATGTTCTTCCAAATGTGTGAGCGACCAAGCCAATTAAAGGGGGTTTGTACCGGCTCGCCCCCTGAGAAAATGTTTAAAATAGTGGGTTTAAATGGTGCATTGTACAATGCACTTTTTTGATAAATTGGGTAAAAGCTGCAGTTTGTAATTGCTTTTGTTGGCTAACTCATGAAAACAACCAATAGATGCAAGTCACAAATAAAGTACAGGAGCATGTTCTACTGTGCCACAGTAAAAATATATACAGACTGGCCCACCAATGAATCCGGTTTGCTTTTTATTACATTACTCTTGATGCCCATCTTGTGTGGCAAGACTGGCTTAAGTTGGCTGGCCAGTCTGGATATATTTTTTACTATGCAGTAAATTAAAGTTATTCACTGTAGTGACTAGAGCACCCATAGTCCTTAGTCCCCTTTTCTCAATTCCTGTGGGCACCCCCCCCACCCTCAACATGGGTACAGTACCGGAACCTTTGGCAGTGAAAAACTGAGCTTCCCCTTTAAATTCAGTCCAGCGTGCGGAGGCGTGGCCCCTGCATGGTAATGCCCCCTTCTCCCGAGGCGCGGCCCTTCAGCACCTAACCTCAGTCCCCTTTTAGCCCCATGGGATGCTTTAATCCTGGTTACACTGAATACTTTAGCACCTGGCATACAAACGGGGGAAGGTGGGTGTGACATATGGAGGAAAGGAGACTAAGGATTAGGAGTACTCTAGTCACTACAGTGAGTAACTTGAATTACTCATACATCCCGTTCCCTTTCCTCCATCCTTGTGGGCGATTCCACCAAACAAGATCTGTGACAACATGTCTCATATCTAGGATGAAGCAAAAAGGTTCTTCAGAACTGCTGAACGAATTCTGCATGTCGCCTGGAGCTGCTAGCCAAGGAATAGTGCTTGCAGAACGCTGACGAAGTGGCCCAAGTAGCCGCCCTGCTGATGACATCTCAGGACGCACATCTCTGAAACGCAACAGCTGTGACCTTAGCTCTAACTGCATGGGCATGAATCCTCTCAGGAACCGGTATGCCCATAGCCGTGTATGCCTCTGAAAGTGCCGGTAGACGTGCCCTCAAACGTGATGAACAATGCCTCAGACTTCCTGAAAGATTCTATCCGAGAGGGGTAGAACATGAGGACTCTTGAGGGCCAAGGAATGCAAAGCCCCTTCATCATTCGGCTGTGGGTTCGAGAAGAAAATCGGCAGGAAGATCTCCTGATTCAAATGGAATGGAGTGACCACCATGGTCAAAAAGTGTGGATGGGTGCGCAAGATGAGCTTGTCGTTATGAAACGTGAAGGGCTTGCATGAAGTCAAAGCCTGCAGCTCGCTGACGCTGCGCGCCGAAGGGAGCGACACCAGCAACACAGTTCAGCGTAACCAGCCTGATGCCCACCAAGGCCATCAGCTCAAAAGGCTTGCGCTGCAAGGTCACAAGAACCACATTAATGTCCCAGACAGGATAAGGCCTGTGTACCGGAGGAAAGAGCCTGGACAGCCCCTTAAAGTGGGCCTTAACCACCGGGTTGGCCAATGAAAAAAGGTGCTCTGGGTAATTCTTGTAGGCCCCAATGGCCACTATCGATGCAGAAGGTATCGACCTGAATGCTGGAATAGGCCAGATGTGTGGAAAAAGCCAGCACGTCATTCAGGGAGCAGGCGAGAAGGTCAAGCCCGTTATCGCAAGCCCAGTAGCAAAATCTTGTCCTCTTATTCTAGTACTGAACCTGCGTAGAAGGCTTCCTGAATGATGTCCCAGTTAACCTCTGAGAACTGAGCATGGTGCAGTCTGAGCTTGTCAGGAACTAGGCTGCTAGGGCCAGCCTGGCCAGGGCTGGGTGCTCCACCACGCAACCCTGCTGCGTCAGGAAGCCTCTGCTGGGGATCAGAAGATGGAACAGTCCCGGGAGCACAAATGCAGTAGATCCGAAAACCATGCCCTCAACGACCAGTGCAGGGCTATCAGGATGAGGCTGCAGACCACCGATGCCCGGAACTTGCGGAGGGGTCCACTGGAGCAACAGTGTGCAAGGAAACTCATAGCACCAGGGGCCGTGCCAAGAGAGCTGGAACACGTCCCCAAAAACCCCTGACCCCAGCCTACCCAAGAGGCAAACCAGGGGCCCTTGGAATTCAGAGGCGATGTAAATAAGTCCAGATCTGGAAACCCCCCTCTCTGGAACAGGGACAACAAGGAGTTGATGTGTAACTCCCACTCGTAGTTGTTGAACCCTGATCAGCCGAGTTGGTATGCTTCTGCATTGCTGTGCCCCATGAGATGGCCTGAGGAAATCCAAATCCCTTCCGTAAGGGGCCATTCCCAGATGGCCGCCTCCTCCATGTATAGGAGGGGGGTGAACGGGTGCCACCCCTGCATGTGCAGGTAAAACACTGTCGTGAGTTGTCGGTCCCGACTAGAACTGCTGTGTCCCTGATGAGGCAGAAAAGCCTGGAGTGCCAGACCACCTCTCCGAGTTCGAGCAGATTGATATGCAGGAAGGCCTCTGCCCTGGACCATGTGCCATGAATGGAGTAGCCCTCCAGAGTTTCCCCACCGCCCGAAAGCTAGGAATCCGTCATCACCACCGGAGTGGGCTCTGGCTTGGTAAAGGGGGGCTCCCACTGTCACATTGCCGTCTATCAGCCACCAGCAAAGATCTGGGAGGAGGAGCGGGGGGATTGGGATCCTGTCTGACTGAGACCCCGCCTCCTTGTCCTAATTGGCAGCACATCCTGAGGCAGGAGTGCTGGTCCATGAGCACGCATGATGCCATCAGTTCCAGAAGGTGCCGGGAACCATGATGCTGCGGTGGTCAAGTTGGCAAGAAAGGGTCCGGAAAGGAGCCTCTCGGGCATGGGAAACACCTGCTGCACCGCCGTGTCCGAGGGCACTCCGAGGAACACCAGATCCTTGGCGGGAGTCAGCTGCAACTTCTGCCGGTTGAGGGAAAAGCTCAGCTGGTGAAGAACATCTGCCAGCCGTTGGCAGGAGTCTACTGCCCCCTCAGGTGAGATAGCCCTGACCGGCTAGTCGTCCAAATAAGGGTATAAGTGATGGCCCTCCAGGCGGACGAGACCAGCCACTGCATTCATCAGCGTTGTGAACACACGAGAAGCTGAATTGAGGTAAAAAGACAGCACATTGTACTGGAAGTGGTATGACATGATTGTGGAGTTGAAGCTGGAGCCCCCGTCGGTCTGAGGAACCGGTTCCACTGCATGCAAATCTAATAGAGAAAGTATCTCCTGTAAAAGGGATAGGGCCCTTTCTGGAACAGAGGAGGGGAGGATGGTAGAGGAAAGGGAAGAGGACGACCGAAGCTCATGGACACTACAGAAAGGATCCAAGGACTCTCGAAACAACGCTTCCAGCTGTCCTGAAAGAGCCAGCCGGGCCCTTCAGGTGAGCTGTGTTCCTTGACCATCACATCACAGTTTTTTGGTGTCTGTGGTTGAAGCGGGGGAGGCAGAAAAAAAAAACAAAGTCCTCTTCTGCTTCCTCTTGTGGTCACTGGGAAACCTGTGAGGCCACTGTGTACCACGGTTCTAAAACCCCTTGAAACTGGTGAAAGCACAGGGATTCAAGTCGGTCCCCGCCCTGAGACTGATGGAAGGACTTCTGCCCTGGTTAAGTCAGGATGGCCAAGGACTTGGCAGTCTGTGTAGGGGTTTTCTTCTCATCATCGGTGGACGAATGGAAAGGATACAAGCCATAAAAAAGAAGATGCAGGATCCAGTCTCAGACATCAGAAAGTAACTCAGTGGCATGCATCCATGCCGTCCATCTCATCTTGACCCTCAGGCACAGCCCTCTGCTTGCTGTATCAATGTGGGAGACTGAAGACACCATGAGGTCCTGTACAACTGCCCAGGCTGACCTTGAATGAGGCCTGTCTCTCCAGATTGAGGTTAGGCAGGAACTCCCCCAGTTCCCGCCACAGCATCTGGTTTGCTGAGGCCTGGAGGGCGTCAGCATTACCCTGCCGTAAAAGCAGCTCCAAGAAGAGGTAACTATGTTTGTCGAAAGACTCCAGGGCTTTGTCCTCTTTAGACAGACAGCTCGAGGAGGCCCCTGCTGAGGAGAAGACAAGGGTTTAGATTACAAGGAAGCCATTGCCACCACTGAAGACTGGCTGGGTGTGGGAGCACAGGAGGACTGGCTCCGCATCCGAAAGCCTGAACAGGCTGTCCAATTTCTTGTTCATCTGGGTGTTGTGGTGATGCGGACATGATAGCTGTGGATCCATCGGCTGCTACAGGGGAGGGATTGGTGGTACAGGAGGAGGTGTGATGAATCAACTTCCGGCGCACCAGTGGTGCAGGGATTAATATGGGTTTCTAAAGCATCAATCAGCCCCACACCTCTAGTACACCAGAAGGGATCTAAACAGATAGGCAAAACAAGCAAATTGTAAACCATCTTGTCCAATTTTGGCAAAGTGGACAGAACGGCAGGCTTACCTCTGCAAGGTCGTGGATCGTTGATTAATTGCAAGACAATGAAAATACAATTACCCAATGATAAAAGGGACTGTCCAGTCAAAGTTGCATAACAATATCTACTTTATTATTATTACAACAGACAGTTCTAGCAACACTACAAAATACAACCAACTCAGCAAAGTAGTACAGAGGACAGTTTCAAGAAGGAAAGGGATGCACTCTGGATACTGACAGGAGGGTAGTCGGTAAAGTAATCAATCGTAATATTCAAGGATACTTGGTTTCAGCAAAAAGGGAGCAATGGGTCGCAAAATGTCACTAGGGGCCTTCGGAGAAGGACCAGGGGGACAGAACCACAATGTGCCCTGTGCTTGTGGAAGTTCTTGGTGCTCGACAGCGTTGAGCCGGTTTCAGGGCGTATTGCAGCTTCTGCAACAGAGTTCAAGACAGAAGACCGCTGCGGTTATCAGGCATCAGGCAGTTCAGCAAACGAGGCTGGATGGACAGCTGCAGGCTGGCCTACACAGCGGCTCCGGGTCAGGAATCGTCTCAGTGCTGGTTGGTGGGTCTGAAGCACTGGCCAAGGTGTCTCGGACGGCGTGAACGACTGCGGAGTGACAACAGTCAACGGTGCAGTCGATGCAGCTCGAGGGGCTGGACTACCTCGAAACAGTCCTTAAATGGGGATGCTGGTTGATGCTTATCAGTGCACTCCTAGCTTTTTTGCTGTGTTCTTTTGGCCCTTTAAGGCAAATGGCCCAAAGATGAGGAGAGTGTTGTAGGCACCCGCCTTGTCCTTTCGGTTCAGAGAATCTCTGGCACTACCCACCTAAGAAGCGTACTTGCAGTGCCAAGCAGGGAACACTGTGCTGGATGGGGACCAGTTCTGGAGCTGCTTGAGGGTCCTCTGGATTCCGTATCTCCCTCTGTCCCTGGGAGATGTTTAGGGGAGAGATCTTGTTCCCTCTTGGATTTCCTGGCCTTTCTTCATTGGCGGAAGCTGTAAGGTAGTCTGTACCTCCAGCTAGGGTCCAAATGAGTACTCCTCATTACTCCTTGCAAAGTCTTCATATGATCTCCTAAGAGAGGGGCTCAGCCATCTTAAAGCCAAATGGGCGCCAGTGAACCAATGAACCAATATGGGTCTCCACCAAAAATCTTCAGTTATGAGTGATGCCATAACCAGAGTGCTTTGCAACAGTAAAGAATAAAGGGGTGAAAACATGTACTACTAAGTCCCACCCATCCTCCGGTCTATTGTGGATCAAAGGGTCTTTCTGATTAATTGAGCTCTTTGTGGTTCCTGATAAAAATGCAGTTCTCCCTTGAGGATGTGGTGAGAACAGACGTTCTGTCTCCATCAAATCACATCACATACTTTTACCGCCTGAAAAGGGGTTCTCCTCCGGGGGTTGCCTACTGTAAACAGTTGTCCTAGAAATGACAGTTCACTTCCCTTGATAATAAGGGGTGGGCGCTGACTTCAGGTTGACAAAAATGCATATCAAAAAGGTGCTGAGTTTCCTGTCCCCTTTGTCAGCTCTGCAGCTAGGCCTCTCGCAGGCTTGCTTCAATTAGTAATTCATCAGTATGCGCCGCCATCAGCAGGGCGGGCAAAGGAAAGGGCAGATCCATAGAGCCTTTGTCAGTTAATGAGGCTTGCCATGGCAGGAGGATGGTTTTGCCTCCCCCTTCTTGAGATGCTTTGATGGACCCATTGGCTGTCACATTCCAGATGAACATGACAGGAGGACTGCACCTGTAGGCTTTGTCCACCCAGAGTATATGTGACTATGTGTTTGTTGTGCGGTGAGCATAGGAAAATAAGGGCAGATTAGCCCCACACATTTTCTGAGGTTTATCTACTGACATTACATTTCATTACAAAATTTCTAAAAAAAAGCACAGCCGAGCGCACGCTCCCTGTGCAGGTGGGCAAATTCCTCACAGGAGGGCTCTGAAGCATCAGTAAACCCTGGACTTGAGGAGGGACACGGACCGGTACTGGACGCGCCAGAGGAACTGAAGGGGTGCGTAACCTGTGGGATCATACGTTTGAAGAGCTCCGTCATTTGTGGGAAGCGCTCGAAAAAGCAGTCCTCGCAAGCTGCCAGATTTTGAGGGGCATGGCCCTCTGGGCCTCCTTTCCTGATCTAGGTATCTGTAGCGTGTAGCCATAAGGCTGCGAGAGGTAGATTTAACCCTACAGAGACCAACTGCCTGTACCGTAATGTCTGCCGTCGCTTCCCAAGGGAAGGGGACTGGCACCTTATTGCACGGCCCACTCCAGGGGTGAAGGACCAGGGAGGCCCAAATCAGAATCCAAGTGGGCCGTCAGCCTAACAGGCTCAGCCACGTGCTTGTCCACCATCTTGGGGCCTTACCACGTCCTGGGTCAGAGGACGCAACGGCCCTGTGCCACATGCAGGCTCGGGCATGGAAGGACACTCCCTGCCCCTTGAACCTGAAGCAGAAGCAAAACAGAGGGGGGTCTGGGAAACTCTCTACCAGCACGAACACAGCCCATTGACTTGTTCTTGGGTGGATGGCCCCTGGGAGAGTCTCAACCAAGTCTTTAGCTCACTGTTCTTTTCACAGAGAAGAAATTTCCCCACATATCAGTCTTTGTCCTGCCCAGGGGCAGTCCAGCACCGAAATGCTAGGCAATTGTCCTCTGAACAAGAGTACCACAGCAACCCCATACACGTGTTTCAACCTTGTTGGGCATCCTCAGTGAGGTGAAGCTGCGCCCCTCTAAGAACAGTGAGCAAGGGGTCCACGTCTGGATTCCCCAGGTAACTTAGGGTGAGACCCAAAGTTACTTAGAATGCAAAACAGAGGGGGGCCTGGGAAACTCTCTACCAGCACGAACACAGCCCATTGACTTGTTCTTGGGTGGATGGCCCCTGGGAGAGTCTCAACCAAGTCTTTAGCTCACTGTTCTTTTCACAGAGAAGAAATTTCCCCACATATCAGTCTTTGTCCTGCCCAGGGGCAGTCCAGCACCGAAATGCTAGGCAATTCTCCTCTGAACAAGAGTACCACAGCAACCCCATACACGTGTTTCAACCGTGTATGCAGAAGCGTTGACCTCCGACAGCTCAGGTAGACTCAGAGCCCTCGGCCTGCTGACAGGTAGTCTAATTGCCCTGTACCACGACCTTGGAGGCAACTCCTGTAAGGCTGGGTGCCCTCAGGTACTAAGCTGGTTGTTGGATCGTGCTACACAGACTCTTGGAAGTATGTGAGAAACATGAAGGTGTCTCACTCACTATTCCCTGGGGATCTGACATTCAGGTGGCTAGGACACGGCCATCGCTATTGGATCCAACTCCTCGGGGTGGAACAGTGCGGGAGGATCACCTGTATGGGGGGTATTTGGGGAGTGGAACTGGGACACTGAAGGGTGAGAAACAGTATCCCCTTCCTTATGACACCTTTTCCCCATCCTGTCCAGTAGAATACTTAAAACCTCTCTGCACCCCCCACTTTCCAACACAAACACTTTCTCACCCCATGAGCAACAATGGACTAATACCAGAGCTCTTACCGGACATGTCCCAAAACAAGGGTCAGGCAGAGTCAGGCAATTGCTGACAACTACACACCTGACAGCCCTTTCACTTCCCCATAGGGATAAATGGCTAAGCACAAGAGCACACTCTGAGCAAAGCCGAACGCACGAGGAAGCATCTATTCCAGGACGGTAGTTAAACTGGAGGAGAAAGGCGGTGAGACCTGAAAGGACTGCAAGGAGGGAGTTGCCATTGACCTTTTCAACCCAGACCCACAAAGCCTCCGACAAAAGAAACATAAGAACGTGAATCGCAGCTGGCGAATGGTGGCACGGTTGCCAGTGGTACATAGAACCCTTCTGCACTGATAACCAGGAAGGGGAGATGCGGTTGCCATCATGGTACCGTCCTTGACTCCAATGGCAAAAGAAACACCGAGTTCAGCACAGCAGGTGAGTCGGAAGAACCTGATAGTGGGCCAGACTGTGTTAGACTCAAGGTTGCAGTGGCAACTTTAAGAAGATTAAGAGACAGATGTCTTTTGTGAACGAACTTGGTAACAGAGGTAGAGTGGTCCGGCGCCACGTGGGCGCTTATCGGCAGTCTCCGACTGGTACACCTCTCCTGAAAGAAGAGACTGTTGGACAAAGGGGTAAAGAAACTACAAGCACCAAGAGGCCTTTGGTAAGGCCGATGTGAGGTGTCAAGGCAGTCATACACGGGTCAAGCAAAACCCCTTGTACAATCACAAGTCCTTGACTGCAGAAGTTTTGCCGATAATAGAATTGTGAACCCGACTGAGGAAATTTTGAAACAGACCTTTGTGTCCAGCGGAGGGGAACACCGGGCAAACTGGTTATTGTGAATGGACACTCCCTTGCCATAGGCTAACCGAGTGATATAGCGCAACATGATTGCCCTTTGGAAGTCTCTGTTCAAGGTTGGCAAGTGCTGTGGAAGGTCTGAGCCTGGATGATGGGGAACCTAAAAAGATAGACACTTTTGAATATTACAGACAAGGAAATTGTGATTGAAAGGCGATAGTGAACCCGACTGAGGGACGTCAAGAGAAAGGTTCTGAAGAAACTAAATGAACAACATTGTGACGACAGGTGTGAACCCAACTGACGGTGGTCCACAGTGAATAGTGGGTCTGAGCCCGATTGAGGGAGGCTGACGAGTGTGAGAGGAGGATCGGAGTCCTCCTCAGGGGGATCTGAGGGTGGAGGATAACCACCCGACGTGAAGGTTATCAGAAGTAACTGTTTGTTTTGTTGTTTTTGGCATATCATGCCCTCTGAAGCTAGAGACTTTCCATGAAAAGAGACTAACGCAGAAGGCCCTGATAAAGAGAAAATGAACATTAAACTTGTGCCGGAGAAACCCAGGTATGTGCTTTGCTTAAGAGTCCCCGCCTTGTCCCATGCTAAAAACGTGGGGGAAGGGAGACCATGACTATAACATCTTGACTTTTCATTTGGTGAACACTTCTTTCTTTCCTTGTGAAACATTACCCCCACACTATTTTGTAACACAACGGTAAGGATTGGCAATAGTTTTTTTTTTTTTTTAGTATAGGCCCTTTGACTAGGCTCTACTAGGACTATTATTTGATGGTCGTACCTTGCTCCCATGTTATATTTAGCTTTAGATTAGGCGTTTATCCCACCCATTTTACAGTTTAATAAACACCCTTGAAATGTGATCACTTTTGTCTGTCTTGCTTTGATACCATGACTTCTTTACAGGTAGAACACGATGGTCACTTGCCCACTGAGGGCAAAGAGGACAAACTTTATCGCCCCTCCGTGGACCGAGGGTAGAGCTCCTGAGCCCCTCGGCTTGGGTGCCGGTAGCCTTGCCAGCCTCAGGTCTGTCGATGGAGCGCATGGTAGACCACCTCTGGGCCCCTCGGCATGGGAGCCAGAAGCCTTAATGGCCTTTGGTCTGCCAGAACCAGAATCCAAGGTACCCTTTGCCGTGGAAACCCCTGGGAAGGAGTCTCCGTGCTAAGGAAGCATACTAAACAAAGGGCCCACCATTTGTTGACATGGGGTCCTGGAGACAAACTCTTTAAGATGACCTGGGGGAGAAGCGTGGATGATCACCCTCCAGCGTGAACAACTATTTTTCAATTCCCTGTGACCGAGAGCGCTGCAGGCCGCACACAGGTCCCAGCAGTAGTCAAGCCCTAGGCACTCAAGACAGAGCGAATGGGGGTACGAGGCAGGGACTGAGCATTCACAAGATTCATGTCTTGTGACGCCTACTGGTGCCAACATTCCCCGGGGGAGGCGAGGCACCGAAGGGAGGTGAAGAAGATTAAAAAAGACAAAGAACGGGGAGGAAGCAGAAAGTCAAAAAGCCTACATCCCAGGTTCGACACCGTCCATGTGGAAAAAGTGACTCTGGCGAATCAGCAGAGGGCGGGGTCTTGGGAGGAGTTCCCACGCACGGGACCACACGCCCACGCACTGGACTAAATTTAAAGGGGAAGCATCCTTTTTTGCTGCCAAAGGTTCTGGTGCCATCCCCATATTCAGGGACGCCCACAAGGATGGAGGAAAGGAGACGGGACGTATGAGTAAAAATATATCCAGACTGCTTGTCCCACCAACATATGCCAGTCTTGCCATTAATAACAAAATGGGCATCCAGAGTAAAGCAAACATGAATCATGTTTGCTTTACTCTTAATGCCCATTAAAACCTGCAATATGTTCTCATCTATTTTATTGTTCCAATCTTCTCATTGCACTCCCCATCAGCTTGCCCCTCTTCAGTCAATCTAGCACTCCTCAGTTTGTGTAGACTTTCCCCTCTGGACTATCTCTTTGGCGCTGCACTCCCTATGGTGGCTATATTTTGAATCATGTCTTTTTAGTTTTCTTTGCATTGTCTTTACATGCCTTCATGGTCTCGCGCCTCCCTATTTTTCTTCCCATCTCGTTTTATTCCCACCCTCTCACTCACAAGTCTTATCTCTTTTTCTCATGTGTTCCAAGCCCTCCATGTGCTTCTTCCAAATTTCATTCTTTATCTTTACTTGCACCTAAGCTCTTGCTAAAAAAAGAAATCTTTAAACTCGCTACTCAATCCCGCTTTCACGCTTCTAACACACAAAGCTGACAAGCCAACCATGCCACCTATCCACCTTGCCTCCCTTCCTCCGAGACGCAACTTCGACTCTTTCTTACCGCATCAACTGAACATTGCACTCTGGAATGCTCAGTCTGTATGCAACACAACTTCCTTTATCATGACTTCTTTCACTCCAGCTCTCCTCCCCTAGACCTCCTTGCTATCACTGAAACCTTGATTTCTCCATCCGACACTGCCTCTCTGGCGGCCCTACACGACTCCAAACTATGCTTCATCCACGCTCCTCATCGACTGGCAGAGGTCGAGGCATCAGACACCTACTCTCTTCCTGCTTGAATGCCTCACAGATCTCGAATGCCATGTCCTCTCCTACCTCTTTTGGATTCATCATCTCTACTGTTGCTCTGCCTCACTCAGATCAAATAATATCCATCTATTGCCCTCCTGTTCCCACTGGACCATTCTTTGATGAACTCTGACAACTCCTTGATTCTCTTTCCACTAAACATCACCCGATTCCCCATAGGTGACTTCAACCTTCCCCCGCTCCAACCACTTCTCTGAAATCTGTCTTATTTTAGTGACCATGCTCTCCACTCTATCCATAACCTACCTAACCACACCAAGGGTAACTGTTTGGATTTCTTATTCATCTTCCCCTCTCTTTCAGCCACTAATATTACTGTCACACCATCTCTATCTGAACACGCCATTGTTTCCACCACCATCTCTTTTTCCCCCCTCTTCACACCGGATGCCTCTTCCACCAACACTGCCTTCTACAGATTCTAATCCCTACCATATAAATCACTCGCCTCTCACATCCCATTGCCAACTTTCATGCCCAAGTTTCAGCATCCTCCACCAGGGGTCCCCCCCATTCATACATTCTCTCCGCACAGACACAGTGTCGGCTGCTGTGTAAATGGAGGTGTACCCACTCGCATGAGGACCTGCAAATCTACCTCTGCATTGAACTCTCTGAAGTCCTCTTTTGATAGAGAGAAAAGGAAATTCTACCTCACCCTCATTGACCCTCATGCCAACCATCCTCGCCGGCTACAGGGAACCCTAAACTCACTCCTCCTAAACCTATGACTATAAACTCTGCTCTTGCAGCTAATGACCTAGAAGAATACTTTGATGCAAAACCTCCAGATTTAAAGACTCCCTTGTGACCTTCCTCACACTCACTCCTCCTACATTCTATACTTTGCCTCATCCTCTGCCTCCATGTCCCACTTTAGTCACACTAATACTGAAGTGACTACACGAATACTGAAGAAATCCCATCTCTAATCATGAAGGCTAACACCTCTTGTGCCCCATCATACCATCTTGCTCATCAGCTAGTTAAGCCCATTGCCTCTTTAGTGGATTCCCACCTCGCTGAACTCTTCAACATTTCCTTCAACTCAGCTTGCTTTCCATCATTTTTTCATAACAGCCACGGTTATCCCTCTCCGAGAAAAACAAGGGTCTGACCCGAACCTACCTGCGAATTTTCACCCTATGTCTCTCCTTTCGCACTTAAAAGGGTTGTGTTCAACTGTCTCACCAATTTCTTAGACATTCACGACCTTCAAGATCCCCTACAAGCAGTTTCTGCTCCTGTCACTCCAAGGAAACGTCAAACTGTCTCGGTCATTAAATATTGGGTAGCTTTGCACTCTCGGATGTTAAACTCTACAAAAACAGAGGTGCTCTTCTTCAACCGACAAATGCTCTCTCTCTCATCTCTTCCCCTGCCTATCCCAGATAACACTCTCCCCTAATCATCTGCAGCTAGAAATCTTGGTGTCATCTTTGACCCTTCTCACACCGTCGCTATTTTCATCTCAAACTGCAAAGGCGGCTCACCTCAACTTCCTAATTATTAGAGAAATCAGGGACCTCCTTTTTTTTCAACACTGCCAAGCATCTCTTAAGCACTCTTTTCTTCTCTAAACTGGACTACTGTGCCAGTATCCTTTTTGGTCTTCCCAACTATGCTTTCGGTCCTCTCAACACGATCTTTAACTTTACTACTAGGACACTTTAAACTCCCTCACTTCACACCTACTTCCTTGTACCGCCACCAAACTAGATGGCTGATGATGCAAAACGGCCAGATTTAAAGGTCTTCTCTTGGTTGACAAATCTATGCTTGGTAAGGGGCCACTGTATCCATCCTTCTCTATCCAACTCTACAAGTCTTCTCTTAATCTTCTCTCTGCCTCGTCGTCTATCGTTGTGGCACTGCACCCTCCATCTGTCTATCACTTCTGCTCGCTCTTCTTGCATGGATTTCTCTTCCCCCCCCCCGATATCCGAGGAACAGTCCACACAGATTTGTTCAAAACAAAACCAAAAGCCTACGTCCTCACCGCCGAGTTATCCTCTTAACCTAACTTGCTGCCTTCTAGCAAAAAAAGTTCCTAATCTCTAACCCGTCTGTCCCTCACTTTCTCTGCCTCCATTCTAGCAGTTCATCCATTATGGTCACATCCATAACACATATGGCCATACTGCCTACCTGCACTTAAAAAGGTCTAATGTTGGTTGTGCTTAATCTATGCATGTCCACCCATGTATTGTCCCCGTCCACAACCTGGTCAGAATGTCTCTCGACCTCACCCCATTTTAAGACGCTCACTGCTTCCCATCAAATCTGATTTCTTATCTATTTAACATTATTTTGTGATCAACAGAGCATTGCTACGACCGTGTATATAAATAATTAAATTATCTTTGCTCTTTACCTTTACTGACCCTTTTCAAATCTCATCTACTGTCTGGGTCACCAGGCGAGTGGCTTTGGTTTATAGTGAGGGAATGTGTTTTAGTCCGCTGGGGGCAACTGAGGCATTGGTGAGGGAAAGCATGTGAACAGATTATTCCTTAACTAAACTATTCAGAGATCAGGTTATTCTACAACTCAAGATGGAGGAATGGGGTCTGACCCAGGCCATGATGGAGGAATACTTTAAAAAAATAAAAATCTGAAAAGGAATGTTGAGGTTTGAAATGGCAGTGGATTCTAAACTGCCTTTCATCAGAAATCTTGAGGAAGCAGGATGTTCTTTGGTGGGCTCTGACAAATGGGGGCTTTTCTGAGATGAAAATCTTCATAAAGGAATTTCATCAATCAAGAAAGAACAATACAAACTGGTCAGGGTGCAGTGTTTAGGTTTTGTTTATTCAAGTAGCCAATTCCTTTCATTTTTATGCAAACGTTTATAAACCCTAAAACTAGCAAAGCGCATGTAAGAGGGAAGAACATTTTGTTAATGTGCCATTTCTGATATAAAGAAGTTTAGCAGCAGTCTGCTTTGCTCACACCTGGGTTACATCAAGCATTTGTAAATGTGTAGGGAGCAGAGAGGACTTGCGCATGAGCCAGGGAAGCAGCCAGCAGTCCACTGATGTAGGAGAAATGGAGTGGTATGTCAGGGCAGCTCATGTGGGGGTCCGCCACCTTGGAAATTCAGAAGACGGCCCGTTACTCTTGCGGAAGTGTGTAGCACCACAACACTGAGCTGCCTGTATTCATGTCACAATGGACTGTTTGCGTATGTGCCACGTGACGTTTAACATTCAGGGTAAACGTTGGGCGTCATTGAACTTTGGCAAGCACAGCTTCATTTTCTTTTTAAACTACCTTCCTTGTAAATAAGATGCAGGTAGCCAACAAGAGCAGCACAGTGATCATCAGGATGTAATTACAATTTGCATGTACATAGTTTGTTATATTAAGGATGTATGAAAATACCCAAAGAATAACACAAATTATTGGAACCTTGGGCTATAGAGTATACACATTATTCAAGGAGAAAATTACTATTTAGTGCTCTCAGAAGAAAAGGTTTTGAATAGTAAAGAACAAGTTACTCTCTTACCTGGTAACCTTCTTTCGATGGGATGGTCCGATGACGTATTCCAGATCTATGACAGTAATCACCACAGCTGTGCTGCTTCGGAAAATCTTTCGGCGTCTGCGTCCTGCGTCAATGACATCGATACACCGTCCTCTAGGGCCTCCGCCGTGCCGACGTCACCGGATGTTGTAAGTAGGACGCACAACGCCAGTAGCCTCAGTTGTAGTTTTTTTCCCCAGAACGTGTAGCACCAATCTACTGCCAGTATGACCACAGAATGCCTTGCGGAAACGTAAGCTGCAATCGCATAAGACATTCTGTAGCGGGGTAGGCAGAAATATGGAATATATCGTCGGACCATCCCATCGAAAGAACGTTACCAGGTAAGAGAGTAAATTGTTCTTCGAGGGGATTGGGTCCTCCGACGTATTCCATATCTATGACAGACTCCCAAAGCAGTACCAACGTAAGGAGGTGGGAAAAGAATTTAGAATATACAAATTTAGAATGTCCAATCAAATTGCAGAGTAAAGGACCGCCTTGCCAAAGGCCAGATCCTGCCCATGGGAAGAATCTAGGGAGTAGTGACATACAAAAATATGAACCAAAGCCCAAGTGGCTGCTTCACAGATGTTACGAATAGGAACACCCCTCTGCAGAGCAGTAGAGGCAGCCATACCCCTAGTCGAATGGGCCCGTAAGCCTACCGGAGGGTCCTTACCCGCCAGGCGGTAACACTCAGAAATTGCCAAGATAATCCATCTAGACAAAGTCTGCTTAGTCACAGCTTGTCCCAAACGTCTTCCAGCGTAACCAATCAAGAGCTGATCGTCCACTCTGACCCGGGACATGCGTGAAATGTAGAAACTTAAAGCTCTCCTAGGATCCAGCCTATGGAGCCTCTCCTCTTCCTTACCAGGATGTGGAGGAGGATAAAATGCCAGAGAATAACCTTCTGGCTTAAATGAAATTCCGACACCACCTTCAGAAGAAAGGAAGGACAAACTCGAAGGACAATCCAGTCCTTATGAAACACAGTGAAGGGTGGCTTAACTGAAAGTGCCTGTAACTCACTCACTCTGCGAGCGGAAGTGACCTCAACTAAAAATACAGTTTTAAGGGTTAACAGTCTCAAAGGACAAGAATGTAAAGGCTCAAATGGAGCACCCATTAGAAACTGGAGAACAAGGTTCAAATCCCAACCGGGCACCTGGAAAGGTGACGGAGGGAACACATTAGTGAGTCCTTTCAGAAACTAAGAAATTAAAGGAATTTTAAAATAAGAACACTCCTCAGACGAGCGCTTAAATATGGACAGCGCCGCCACTTGCAAGCCTCTGTGGGCTAAAGAAAGCAAAAAAGACAGAACCATAGGAATGTCACATGAAAAAGGATCCACATTCTGAACCCTGCACCAGTCGCAGAACTTTCTCCAACGGCAACGGTACAAGGACTTTGTTGCCGGCCGTCTGGCCGAAAGCAACACCTCCATCACGTCTTCAGGGAGGTCCCAATCCTTATACCTCAACCTTTCAGAAGCCAAGCGTGAAGGTTGAGGGATCTGACCTCTGGATGAGAACCTGACCCCCCTCCTGTGAGAGCAGATCGTCTCGGTAGGGAAGACGACGTGGAGGGCAGATGGACAAGTCCAGAAGGTCCGGGTACCACGTCCTCCAGGCCCATGCCGGCGCAATGGAGGATCATCCGGGAACCGAACCTCCGTAACCTCTGCAACACTTGCGGGATGACGGGGACTGGAGGAAACACGTACAGCATTGGGAAGGACCACTCCACTACGAACGCGTCTCCTAAGGCTCATCTTGAAGGAATTCCCGCGAGCAGAACCTTTCGCACTTCCGGTTGACACTGGAGGCGAAGAGATCCACTTGAGGGGTCCCCGAAAGGGCGAAGATCTCCAGGAGAATCTTCTGAGCCAACACCCACTCATGAGAGATCGCGCTCTGCTCGCTCAGAGCGTCCGCCATCTCGTTTTCGTCTCCGGCCAGATGAACTGCCGAGATCGAAATGTCCTGCTGGATGGCCCAGAACCAGAGCTGCATCGCCTCCCTGCACAGATTAAGTGACCCAGCCCCCCCCTTTTTGTTGAGGTAGTGCATGGCCACTGTGTTGTCCGTCAGAATCAGGCCATTCTTTCCTCGCACAGTCGGCAGAAAAGCCTTCAGGGCAAGCCTGACGGCCCTTAGCTCCAACAGATTGATATAGAGTCTGGACTCCGACAGAGACCAACGACCACTGACTCAACTCGTTGGCATGAGCTCCCCATCCCGTGAGGGATGCGTCCGTCACGATCGTCACATCCGGCCAGGGTAGCCAAAATGGAGTCCCCCTAATCAGATTGCCTTCGACGGCCCACCACAGAAGGTCCTGGGCGACCGAGGGCAGCACCTGAACGGGGTCTGACATCCTGCCGGAGGACTGTGACCACTGGAGCTTGAGAGCCCATTGCAAAGATCTCATCCGCAACCTGGCCTCTGGCACCAGAAGAGTGCAGGATGTCATGAGGCCGAGCAATCTCAAGAACTCGAACGCTGGGAGACTCTGGGCATGCTGAAACTTGCGCTCCATCTGCTGAATGTATTGAGCCCTCACCTGGGGAGGAAAACACTGCCCCAGGGACGTGTTGAGCACTGCTTCGATATACTGGAGCTGCTGTGTTGGCATCAAGTGGGACTTCTTTAAGTTGAGGGAGAAGCCCAGCTTGTGAAGGGTGTGGCAGGTGACGGACAGATGATCCAGGACTTGCTCGGGAGAGCGCGCCCTGATCAACCAATCGTCGAGGTAGGGGTAGACATGAATCCCCCCTTCCTGAGATACGCTGCCGCCACCACCATGAGCTTGGTGAAAATCCTTGGGGCGGAGGTCAATCCGAACAGCAGGACCCGAAACTGAAAGTGCGAGTCGCCAACCGCAAACCTCAGGTACTTGTTGTGCTTGGGATGGATCGGCACATGAAAAAAAGCGTCCTTGAGGTTGAGAGACACCAACCATTCCTGAAGTTGAAGGGCCTGGAGGACTTGAGAAAGAGTAACCATCTTGAACTGGTCCTTCCTGAGGAGCTTGTTCAACCCGTGCAAGTCCATGATGGGTCTCAATCCCCCGTCTTTCTTCGAAATCAAAAAATAAGGGGAATACCATCCCTTGTTCCTCTCCGCTACAGGCACCAGTTCTATGGTGCCTTTCTCCAGCAGGGATTGAATTTCCTGCACAAGGAGCGGATCCAGACTATTCAAAGAGATTCCCTGGTGGATTGTCGTGAGGCCTCTGCCGGAAAGGAAGACAGTAGCCGTGGGCAATGATCTCCAGAAGCCACACATCTGAAGTAATGGCACGCCATTCTACAAGATGCTGTGCCAGCCTTCACCCCCCCCCCCCCCCCAACTGGAGAAGCATGGGCCTCATGACTGAGCTGAAGCAGCTCCGGCAGTGCCTGAGGGCAAAGGCAACTGCTTGTGCGGCCTTGGCACCTCGAGTACCTCGTTTTCCACCTCTGGCACTCCTACGGTTGCCTCTTTGTCACAACCCACTTCCTAAAAACCCCTGGGCAGGCCCATGGGCCAGGAGGGGTCTCGGCTCAGGCCCCCAACAAGCTTAGGCATCCTTTGCCTAGGCTCTCTTGGGGCCAGTCCTGGCACCTTTGGCGCCAGGCTCATTCTTAATGAAGACTTGTGCTTGGGAACTACTTTATTTTAATGCCAGTCAACATGGAGGCATCCACATAGCTTGGCTCCTTGGAACCAAGCTATGCGGTGTAGTGTTTTGGGTGTGGTAGCCTAGGGACTATTTTACCTGGACTACTTTCTTGATGCTATTTAAACCACACCCGACTTGGAGAACACGCTTTGCGTTACTTTGCAATCCTGCAACGTGACTCTCATCGTGCCCAGCAGCATCTGCGAACCTCGGAAGAACCGCACCTGAAAAACAAAAGGGACATCGTTATTAGCAGCAGCTTACCTGCGATTCCACCGCTAGCTGCCCTCAGCTCCTGCAAACAGCATCCAAGGAATAGCAAGCCTCCCGGATCGTCGGATCTGCAAAAGGAGAGAAACAAGACATCAGACATTTACAATTGTGCCGGCAGCTTACCTCTCAAGTCGCCCATCGACCAGCACCGCCTTGGGACTTCTTGCTCCGGTGAGCACCGCAACCTACGGGAACAAAACAGGTTAGCAAAGGCAAGGCATCATAGCGCTGCACATAGCGCCTACTTACCGCATCAAGGCGCTCTCGAAACACCATCACCTGCCTGTGAGTCCAAATTCATCCAACGTTCCACAGCGAACTTCCACGCACCTAGGGAGAGAGAAAAGACATTATTGAATCCAAGAAAGGCTTACAGTACAACAGTAATAAGACCTACCTGAAAGACTCTAAAGAGCAGCATCAGTGAAGTAACTAGATCGCACTCGCCCACAAAGGACAACGCGCCCCTGCCAAGAAGGCAGGACGGAGAGCACGCCAAAACCCATAACAAGGTGAGGAAAGGTCCGGGGAGGGGCTGTGGGCATACGGGGTGTTGGGAGGCTCTTACCCCAGTTGCCCAGTCTTGAACATTGCCCACCTGTTTTCCAGGCAGAACCTCCCCACTGATTATACCAGGGAGTGGCTGAGAAGGGCACCAGAGTCACCGCAGCTGGGGGGCGTCCCCATGGATACCAGGTGAATACAACACCCTTAGACTTGCAGCTCCTCTCGATTTACTAAAGGACGAGTAATATCGAAAGGAACCTCCCCTCCATTGCTGTCCCCTAGGACGAAAAGGCAGAGGTTGGCGAACTGCAGCGCCCAACGACTTTACTGCAGCTTTGGAGGTCTGCAACCTCTCAAGACTCTCGTCAGCCTTGCTGCCAAAAAGATGTTCACCATCAAAGGGCATGTTGAGGAGCCGGGCTTGCACATCAGGAGCAGAACCCGACTTCCGCAACCACGCAAACCTGCGTATTACAGTGCTCGCCGTCATGGACCGGCTGACGCAATCAACCATGTCCAGACCCGACTGAACGGATTCACACATTGCATCCTTGCCATCCTGCACAATAGCAAGGAAACAATCCCGTTCCTCCCCTTCGGGAATATGATCAGCCGCTAAGGAAATACAGTTCCACAGAGTGTGCGTGAAATGAGACAATGCACAAACGGAGTTGGCTGCCTGAAGCGCCATAACCCCAGAAGAAAATACCTTCTTCGCCCAGCCATCAAACGTTTGTCGTCCCTATCAGGAGGGATGGTAGGGTACGTTGCCTGCTTTGCTGGGGCCATAGCCGCCTGCACCACCAAACTCTCCTGAGTAGGGTGCTTGGTCAAGTAGCAGGGGTCGCCACTGGCTGGGCGATATTTCTTTGGCAAGGACTTGCTCACTGCCGTGAGACTCTCCGGTGAAGTCCAAGCTGCAGCCACCCTTCTCTGCAAGGCCATATGGAATGGCAGCACCGGGTCAGTTCGAGGACCTTGGTCCAGGATATCAGTCAGGTCATAATGCTGAAAATCCCCGGGGGGGGGGGCCAAGACCATCCTAGGTAATCAGTGACCCTCGACATGAGGCACCGGTATGAGGATTCAGCATGCGTGCCAGGCTCCGGCCTACCAAACTCCACCTCCGGAGAGGTGTCTAGACCACTGGCGTCGTGCAGCGACTGACGCAGGTCCTCAAGTTGACTATGACCAGAAACAATGTCATCAGGAACCCCTGCAGGAACATCACCTTCCACAGACCCCTCATCCACCTCAAATATAATCCAGAGGCTAGAAAAAGGGAACTGAAAAAGGAACAAAGACATGTTTTGCCTTAGCCAGAGCCTTTCTAGGGGGTTCCCCCATACCACGAGGAATCCCCGACAAAGCCGCCTCGAAAGGCGTCGAGGAAATCGGCATCGATGTCGAGCGCAGCGCCGACAGCTTCGACGGCATCGACACAGGCCTGGAGGGCGGAGCCCTGAGCGAATCTCTCGACAGCCTGGGCACCGACGGCGTCGACGACTTCCTCGGAGGTGGGGCCTCGAGAGAGTCCGTCGACGACCTCGGCGCTGCCAGCGTCGAAGTCTTCCTCGAAGACTGCACAGGTTCTCGCGGTCTCGAGGGCGTCGAGGACCGGGACCTGGAACGGGCATGCCCAGAGCGACCATCCTCATCCAACCGGGACCTCGAAGGCGCCCGGTGGTCGCGACGACTGCTCGAGCCCAAAGCTGGACGAGCGGCGTCTCTAGCACGGCCACAACCGGCGTCCTCAGACGGCGCGGACGGACCGGAGCCCTGCGATTGAAAAATCACCAACATCTCCTTTCGGAAGGAATCCCATTCCTCAGGAGTGGAATGCTTGTTGGGAAAAGCAACCCGCCAACTGGCAGAGTCCTCCGAAGAGGACGGGGAAGGCGACCTGTGACGGCGCTTCCTGGAGTGCCTCGACGAGGCAGAGGAATGGCGGGACCGACTCCCAGACCGAGAACCCCCGGACTCACGACGATGGAGAGTCGCCCCTCGAATCGTCTGTCGAAAGACGATTGGAACGCGACTTCTGGGGCTTGGCCACCTTACCGACCGACAGCTTCTTCTTACGCTCCTGCAAGGCCTTCGATGTGAGCGATTGGCAGTCGACAGTCGTCCGTATCATGGTCCTCCCCGAGGCACCAGAGGCAAGCGTCATGTGTATCCGTTACCGACATCTTGGACCCGCACACCCGACACTTCTTAAACCCGGACCACGGGGTGGAAGAAGCCGAAGACATCATGCTTACAAGTAGCAATGAAGAAACAGGTTCGAAGAACCGAAGAATAGGATTCAGTAGAATCGAGGCACGCCGAGATCTCCGAAGCGAACATGTTCGCGGAAAAAACTGAACTGAGGCTACGACGGTCGTGCGTACTACCTTTAACATCTGGTGACGTCGGCTCAACGGAGGCCCTCGAGGACGGTGTATCGACGTCATCGACGCAGGACGCAGAAAGATTTTCCGAAGCAGCACAGCTGTGGTGATTACTGTCAGATATGGAATACGTCAGAGGACCCAATATCCCTCGAATGAATAGTTTGCATTGCAAGTTTGAGAGCACACTTCCTCTGTCTACAAACAGAGGATACACAAGTAAAAGGTGCTTGTTATGATGTTGGGCACATTAGGGAAGGGAGGAAATGGAATACAAGGGGAATATTCGGTTATGTACACAGTGAAGATTCAAATGGTTGCTTGTTAATAATCCATATACAGTTGGCAGCCTTCAGAAGTTCAGGAGTTCCTGTGTTGTTCATGTCATCCCCTCCCCCTTTTCTTTTGTATTGACCTGATCCCACCCGTTATAAATCTTCTCTGGCAACAGAGCAGTTTGAAGGGGACAGTGGGGTTCAGCGGCTCCTACAGATTGTTTGAAGTTTTGGACGCAAGACTGAAGGACTAGCACCTGTCTGGTTGATCTGTTCAGCTGATACTATTTTGTACAGCATTGTTTTCCTTGTAAAGCACTTCGAGATTAAGCACTAGAAAATATTATAAAAATACAAATACTTAACAGAGAATGAGAGAGAAAGAAGAGAAAGAAAAAGAATAGCCAAACAAAAATGGAGAAAAGACAAAAAAAAGAAAGCAAGCAGACAGAAAGAACAATGAATTGGACGTATTGAGGAATGGAAAGGAAAACAAAGATGAGCAAGAGCGAATGAAAGGTCTGTGCATACAAACACCATAAATGTGATTATTTTTTAGTTCTGCTCTATAGGTAAGAGCCAGAACTATGTTCTTCAAAGGGGATGTTACCTGAAACAAAGCTTCTCTTGAGGTTATTAAATGTATTCTCCACTGAGGGCAGTGTGACGAGTCAGAAAAGTGTGGCGGACAACTTCGTGAAGGTTTTCAAAAGATGCCATTTTATTAACTCAAAAGGTTGGATAAACGCCTCACTATCCTTATCCGGACAAGGATTTCCCTGCCTAAACTAAACTAATGGAAACACTCCAACAAAAGGTTTCTGTGCCTCACACTTGTATAACCACCAAATCAATCAGGAAATATATGGCAGTTTAGCAAGAACAAATAACAGTATAATTCACAGCACAACAGCTGCTTCTTCTGAAAACCTGGTCGAACTCCCCTTCCCCATATTCAAGCAGGTTTTTCTTTAACTGTTCAAAAAGGATAAGGAAATCCTGTGTCAAAACAAAAAGTGTCCACTTCAGTTCTCTTTTTAATCCAGCTTGACAGAAAAAGTTCCAACTTGGATTCCAAGGGCGATTAACAATTGTTTAACAAAGCTTTGCTCTTTCCACTTGTAGCCAAGGTCTTCTGACTGCTTCTGGTTGTCAACAAAGAATATTTTAGCAAAGGTCTTGAAACAGCTTCTCAACTTCAACAAAGAATATTTCAGAACTTCATTAGTTTCAAAACAAATGTCTTTTGGCACCACTTTTACTTTCGGTACTACTTCACCAAAACAATTCAGTGATTCTTCAACTGCTTCTTCATAAGCTTTACCCCACCACAGTACTTCCTGAACTTCCACCTGGTTTACTCTCATGCCAGGTGTACTACTACTACTACTCCTACAACAACTCTATGCTCTGGTGTACACCTGCCAGAATAGAATCAATGGTTACAAATGTTCTTGGCCTGGTATACTGTCCTACCACCCAAGACAAACTACTGCAGTACTCTGTTTGGGTATGCTCTCCTGTCGAACAGAACCAATTGGTACAAAGTCCTAGGACCTGGTATGCTCCCTTGCCAGGCCAAACTACTAACTCGAAGTACTTCTGTAGTAAGCGTCAACTTCAAAAGGTTTTAACAATGTCTTCTGCTTCTCACAATTAGGTTTGAGAATTTCCTCAAGGGGAAACACAAATCACACTGCTGCTATTTACTACACCTGAGGGTTTGTCACACGCAAGACGGGCAATGCGTCCTTCCTCCGGAACCTGCTTTATCAGAAGGGCAGCTCTCCTGCCAATCTTGTTCCACATTTGTATTATTAACCAAATGCTGATAACTCTACTTCACACTTTTTCGGCTTTTGCAATGTGGGTTTAAGACATTCTCTACACCTGGGCAATATTCTTTACACACATGGTTATGCTCAGCTATCTTCTTTTGGCTTAGGCAACACTGGTTGTTTGTCAATTGTTTTAGTATGAGTCCCTTTTAGCTTTGGCAATAGTGGTCTGTGTTCTCTTTGCGAGGTATTGCACCTTCATGTAGTTGGCTTTTATTAATACCCAATACATAATAATCACTGCCTTCAGGTTGGATCTTTAAAGTCTTATTATGCCAACTGCTTTGGTTTAAATCAGCTTGGTATACATCACAATCATTAGCTTGTTTATATCAGATCAGTATTCAAAAAGGAGTATGGATTCGGTCAGCGGGCAATCACGGAGTGCTCCGGGGTCACAATATAGCACTGAACTCACAGGATCTGGTGCGCGCGACAGTTTGCCTTGCTCCCTCCAGCTTGTCTGCTTCAGTTCTCTTGCACGGCCCGGCAACCTCTCCTGCATGTTGTTAGGGAGAATTCTCAGAAATGTGCCAATTCCCTCTACCTTAGAGACCCCCAGCAACTTTGCTGGATTTTGAGGACTTGATTTTTTTAACCTGGAGAGAGTGAGACCCTTTTCCCCCACTCTCTCATGTATTTTAATGTGATGTGTTTCTTTTGGTTGTGGAGTCTGACAAACTCCATAGGCATCATCTTTTACACTGTGGCACACAGCACCTTTAGTGCAGTGACACAGGAAAGTCTCTTAACTTTCTAAACCCAGCACACACTATCTTACAATAGGGTGCTGGAGGGGTTACCTAGTATCCCCTTTTGTCTAACTTCTCAGGTAACAATTTTATATGTTACCCTTTCCTCACTGATGGCTGGTGGCAGTGATTTTGTTTTTACTACCGTGGTGTGCATTTACTGCGGGCTGCGTTCGCAACTGAAGTATAGCACCAAGGATGCCATTTTAGTCAAAATGGCCCTGGTCTTTTTCGCCATTTCTTTGTGGAAAGGTCCTTCTTGAGATTTACTCTGCGCGCCAAACCAGGTTTGGTCCCTTTGTTCGTTTTGTCTTTGGCAGGATTCACGAGTGAAGGCCGCCTCTGGCTCCAGGGTGTCTAGGGTAGGCAGGAAGTGAGGGAGGTGCCCGAAACTCCCTGTGCTTAGTCTCCTAGGAGACCCAAATGCACTCTGTGGTGATTAGCCAACTGACTGTCCGGCAAGGACAGCCACCCTGCTGGGTGACTGACAGCTAGGATGCAATGAAAGGGAGAGAACTGTATAAAGGGCAAGTCTTTTAGCTTGGAAGGCAGAATCGACCACTGGACAAAGGAACCGAAGAAGAAATTTAAGAGGACGCCTGCTGTAACTCCTGGACCGTTGGTTTTCCCGGCGAAGCCCTGCTGCAGTGCCGAAACGGCAAGTTTGCATTGACAGAGAATCCCCTGCAAGGACGACTTCTCCCCTTCAGTTGGTGGGACCAATCAACTCCAAAGTAAGCCACCTGGACATCCATCTCAGAGCTGGTTGAATTTCCACAGAGTTGCTGCTGAAAACTGTAGAGCCAGGGAGAGGAACACCAGTTTGTTTGCGTTGCTTTTAAGTTGGCCAAGAGCTCCAGGAAGATCCTACGGTCTCCGAGGAAACAGGACTGACCAAGCCTGAGCCCCCTCAACAGAGTGCATGACCCCAGAAGCAAGGAAAGTCCATCTCGACATCCAGGTACCGCAGTGTTGCCATTTGCGGTAGATGCGAGGAGCTGAAACACTGAACAGCCACTGAAAGTGAAGTTTGCTGGTTGCACGTTTTGACAATCCCAGTGCAGGTGTCCGCCGACGTCCTCCCTCTTGTCCCCATGACTGAGGCCTAGGAACAGAGAGATCTGCAGAGCTGCACAGGAACAGGAGTCATCTTCTGCATCTTTTCTTCATTTTAAAGGTACTGTACAAAGTTTAAGCAAACTTACCTCTTGCTGTAGAGTTGCTTGCATCTTCTACTACTCACAAGTCTAGCAGCTTGTGGCCCTACATTGATTCATCTTTTTCTTCAAAGACTTCTGAACCATTGTGCAAAGACTTTTCTACTTCGCTTCAAAGAAGTGCTTCAGCCCATACAGACTCTTGCCTATTGACTTTGGCCTAGCCTGTTTTAACTGAATGACTCTTATTGGGGGATCTGAAAGTATTTGACTGCTTAAGAAATATTTGTGGCATCTTGTTTGCTCTAATAATCTTTTGCTTGCTCTTAACTAATTCTACATGCCAACAGCAATAGATTAATGTCAACAGCACCCTAGCAATTGGAGTCACCTGTGGGTGTAGGTCTCTGCTGTATGCCATCCTACATGGGTATTTACTGATTCTAATTTAAGAGAATGTATAATTTTGAAGTATATTTGTGTGGTGTTTTATAGTGCTCCCTTCTAAAGAAGGCTTAAATTAACTGACTGGTAAATAAATTAATAATTGTTTTTTATCAAGAAACCCTGTGTGTGTCTACTTGAATACTTGTCACTGTGAACCTCTGTGTAACTCCCCTACAGCTGACATTAACCCGTCTTGAGATAAGCCTGGTTACTCGTCCACACTACCAACCTGTGTAGTACAGACTTATATCAAAGGTTGGGTTACTACTGCCAGGAGGTCAGGGTTGTTGTAGTGTACCCTATGGGTAATGCATACAATCTTGCCTAACACACGGCTTCCCACGGCACTCGTCTGCCACTTTCAGAGCCCTTGCAGTTCCTGCAGCGATCCAGTGCTCGCCTGCCACGGCTGAACACTTTACAGTGGGGAAAGGTACAAAAAAGGTGCGCTTTCCGCTGCGCCACCTCTGCAGCTGAAATCTCGAGCACACATGATCCTCTAAGGACCGGAATCAATTTCTCTTGCCGATCTGGTCCCAGCGTACTGGCTCTTCTGCAATTTTTTCCTCTGCTGCTTCGTGGCGGGGTCAAAACGCTGCCACACACTACTATTAATAGCCTGCACCGGAGGGGGCCTTTTATGCCTCCCAGCTACCCTCAGGTGTGGGCCATCAACCTTAATGGGCTACACGTTGCAACCTTGTGCCTCTGCAGCCCTCTTCTTTGTCCCAGAACTCTGGGAATTCTAGGACTCAAAGTCCATAACATCAAAGGTAATCCTTTCAACAGCTTCTATTTTACAATAGGCTAATAGGAGATTGGGGTCTTGGGGTAAATTACCTACTGGGGGGCTATCATTCCTCCTGACCCGTTTCCCCTCCCATGTGGTCCTCCCGGCTAATGCCTCCCCATTAACGCCCCCGGTCAGGATCAGAAAGCATCTGCCTTTCCCTGGCCACATGAGAAGGGCTCAAGGTCAGGTTTCCTGGATGAATAATCTCTGATTCATCATAGCAGTATGTGTAATATTTAATCAAAACAAAGAACACTGGACAAAAATGTGCTCCTTTAGTATATTTCCGGGTCTCTTGAGGTCAAATGTTCCTTTTATGTTTTTACTGTTCTCCGAGGTGGAATTCAAGGGTTTGTTTTATAAAAAGAAAAACTGACTGATATTCTTGGACCCTCAAGCTATTTATCCTGAGCAATTGGGGAGGATTTGATGACACAACTGACGAGAAAGCCTAAATCTCTATTGCATTTATACTTGCATAGCGAGATATACCAGTGTTATGGCTAAGTGCTTCACAACTCTTAACAGGCAAATGGAGATTGCTTACGGATGGAGTTATGCAGGTAGGGAAGCTGGTGTATTAAAACAGAGGATGCCCCTAGAAGGAACAAGTTACTTACCTGTAACTGATGTTCTCCAGCATGGGTCTGGCATGGATTCACATGCTCATGAATATTCCCTGTCGTCAGGCTGGGAATCCTCGGTAAAGAAAAAAATCAGTATCAGTTTCGTTTCTGATCTGTCTTTCTTAGTAGTAACCAATCACTGATCTCTGGGTCATACTGCCCCCAGCCAATGACTGCCCTCTTCCTAAGCCCCGCCTCTGGCAGCCATCCTCAGATTTGGTAGCACGCCAAGTGGCAGAATGACCAAGTGAAGAGCCGCAGAGGAGTAGGTGGGAGGGTTTGCATGTGAATCCATACCAGACCCATGCTGGAGAACAACAGTTACAGGTAAGTAACTTGTTCCTTCTCCAGCATGGGGTCTGGCATGGATTCACATGCTCATGAATAAAAATACATAGCAGTATACACATGCACAACCACGGGAGGTGGCAACAGGCTAAACATTAAGCAATACAACAACTCAACATTAAGCATCTCTTACCTCCTCACCAGGCTCAGCTTAAGCGAACAGGTTGCGCAGTACTGCTTGGCTGACCCTGGACTCCTCCCTGGAGTCCCGATCGACACAGTTGAATCTCGTGAAGGTGTGCGTCGACCTCCACGTAGCAGCCCTGCAGATGTCCAGCAAGGGCACACCAGACAGAACGCCATGGTAGCAGCGATCGCTCTGGTCGAATGGGCTCTCGGACGGCCGGGCAGCGGTCGATTTGCCAACCGGTGACAATGCCTGATGCAGCCAGAGAGCCATCTGGAGATGGAAGTCTTCGAGAGAGCCTTCCCTTGATTCACAGACCCAAAGTTCACAAACAGTTGCGACGTCTTCCGAAAACTCGGTGCGGTCCACGTAGAACTTCAGCGCTCTAGCTACATCCAGCGAGTGCAAAGTCCTCTCGGCCGGCGTCGAAGGCGACGGGAAGAAAACTGGTAGCACCAAGGGCTCGTTGAGGTGGAAGTCCGACGGCACCTTGGGCATGAAGGAGCGGTGCGTCCTCAGCACCACCCTTGTGTCATGAAAAGTCAAGTATGGAGGCTTGCAAGATAGGGCCTGGATCTCTCCCACTCGTCGTGCGGAGGTGATGGCCACAAGGAACGCTGTCTTCCATGACAGGAACTTCAAAGGCGCCGAATGCATAGGCTCGAATGGGGCCCCCCCATGAGCCTGGTCAGCACCACATTAAGCTCCCACGCCGGGGCAGAAGCCTTCACCGGCGGGAACGATCGGAATAGTCCCTTCATAAATTCCTTCACCAGGCGATGAGACCACAAGGACGCCCGTCCCGTAGTCCTGGTATATCGGGAGATGGCAGCCAGATGTATTTTGATGGAGGCGTGAGCCAGTCCAGCTTTGGCCAGCGACAGTAGGTACGGCAGTACTTGAGGGGCCGTAATCCACAGAGGGTTAATCTTCTGTGCACTGCACCAGACAGAGAACCTCTTCCATTTATGACCATAACACATGAGAGTTGAGGACGCTCTGGCCTTTGCAAGAACCTCTCTGCAATCAGCCGGTATATCGTACCCTCCAAACTCTAGTGCCGCAGGAGCCAGGCCTGCAAGTTCAGCGACTGTCGGTCGTGATGGAGAATGGCGCCTCCTTCTCTGGAGAGAAGATCCGCGTCCGCCGGCAGCTTGACTGGTGGGGACGTTGACAAGTCCAGAAAGTCCGGGAACCAGATCTGCATCGGCCACGCCGGTGCGACGAGGATCATCCTGCACCTGGACTTCTTGAGCTGGTTGATGAGGCGGAGCAGCAACGGCAACGGAGGGAACGCGTATAGAAACAGGCCGTCCCAAGGGAACGAGAAAGCCTCGCCCATGCTCCTCGGCTGTGGGAACCTGCTGGCGAACCTCTGGCACTTGGAGTTCATCGCCATCGCGAACAGGTCGATCTGGGGTTTGCCCCATCGTTGGAAGAGCCGATCCACTTGATCCTGGCGCAATTCCCACTCATGGCATTAGCGCAGCTCCCTGCTGAGTGAGTCGGCGATGGTGTTTTTTATTCCTGCCAAGGGGAAGGGAACCAGAAACATCCCCTGTCTGACGGCCCAGTGCCACAGAACCTAGGCCTCCTTGGATAGGGCTGGGGATCTGGTGCCTCCCTGCTTCCGTATGTAGAACATCGTGGTGGTGTTGTCGGTGAAGATCCTCACCACTTTGTCCTTGAGGGACGGAAGGAACGACTTGAGCACCCAGAACACTGCTCGGAGCTCCAGGATGTTGATGTGGAGAGACCTCTCCTCCGGGAGCCAAAGGCCTCTTGCGTGGAGATCTCCGGTGTGGGCCCCCCAACCCTCCAGAGAGGCGTCCGTCGTCACCGTCTCCTGAAACGCCGGGGTTTGAAAGTCCGTGCCTGTAGTGAGGTGAGCCCGGGTGCCCCACCATAGGATTGCGCGACGGAACTCCTTGTCGAGAGGGATTCTGTCCTCAAAGCAGCCCGTCACCTGAAACCAGCGGGCATCGAGGAACTCCTGTAGCGGACGCATCCGAAGTCTGCAAAGGGGTACAAGGTAGATGCATGAGGACATCATCCCGAGAAAGGACTTGATGGACCTCACCCTGGCCACGTCCGTGGCTAACAGGCGCTGCACCTTGCCCAGGATGGTCTTGGTCCTCTCCTCTGAAGGGGAGGCCAATTGCCCCACTGTATCGAGCTTCACTCCCAGAAACACTGCTACTTGCGATGGAACCAGGTGGGATTTGGGGTAGTTGATGGCGAACCCCAGCTCCGTGAGTAACCGCACGGTCCTCGCCGTATGTTCGACGGTGAGTTCCCTTGCCCTCGCCCGGATTAGCCAGTCGTCCAGGTAGGGGTAGATGTGGATCCCCTGCAGGCGCAGCCGCGCCGCCACTGGTGCCAGGCACTTGGTGAAAACCCTGGGTGCCGACTTTAATCCGAACGCTAGGGCTCTGAATTGGTAGTGGCGTCCCTGAACCACGAACCTGAGGAACTTCCTGTGTCTTTTTAGAATGGGATGTGGAAGTAAGCATCCTCCAGGTCCAACGACGATAGGAAGTCTCCTTTCTCCAGCTGTCCCAGCACGTGCTGAAGAGTGACCATCCTGAATTTCTGCGCCTTGATGTATTGGTTTAACAGACGCAGGTCCAGGATGGGGCGCCAACCGCCTGTTTTCTTTCTGACGAGGAAGTACCTTGAGTATACTCAGGAGCCCCGGAGCCTCCTGAGGACGAGCTCGATGGCACCTTTCTTGAGCATCGCCTTTACCTCCAACAGCAGTTGAGGGACGTGATTCTCCTTCCTGGCCACGGGAGGAATGCGAGGGCACTTCTTTTGGAATTCCAGCGAGTGCCCATTGGCCAGGGTGTCCAACACCCAACGGTCGGTGGAGATGGACTCCTACACTCTGACGAACTTTGTCAGGCGGCCTCCCACTGGGGTGATTCGGTGGCGACGACAGCGGGATCCCCCCTTGCTTGCCGCGACCTCTGTAGGCCTCCTGGGAAGAGGAGCGGGCCGCCTGGCGGTAAGTGGAGGAGCCACCGCTGGATCCTTTGGAGGCACCCTCTCTGCCTCCGGAGCTCCGAAAGGGCTGTCGCTGTTGAAGCACCCAAAGGGCCCGGGCCATCTCCGAGTCGGTCTTGATGGCCTGTAGAGACTCGTCTACCGCTTTACCAAAAAGGTTGTTGCCGTCGAACGGCATGTCCAACACTCTGGCCTGGACGTCCTGAAGAAAGTCTGTCGCCTTGAGCCATCCTCGTCGTCGGAGGCAAACTGTTGCCCAGGTGGCGAAATCCGGAATCGGCAATGTCCGTTGCCACCGTTATGGTGTGATCCGACGCCACCTCGCCTTCATGCAGAATTTCTAGGGCCTCCGCCCTTTTGTCATCAGGCAGGAAGTCTAGCAGGAGAGCTATCTTGAACCAGATCTCCCTGTCGTAGCGGACCACGATCGCTAAGGCATTGGCCACCTTAATCGTCGTCGTCGCCGAGATGACTCGTCGTCTCATGGAGTCCAACTTCTTGCCCTCGCTGTTCGGCGGGGAAGTGGAAGTTGAAGCCGCCGCGCCCGCTGCCTTCTTCTTAGCTGCTGCCGAGACGACCGAGTCCGGCGTGGGCTGGGCCCTGAGGCACAAGGGGGTGGCATCGGGGACTCGGTACTTCTTCTCGTACCTGTCCCTCTTGGCGGGTGTGGTTGAAGGGTTCTTGAGGACAGCAAGCCCCTCGTCCCAGATGTCGTCGAGTAAAGGTACCACGAGGACCGTCTTCCTCTTGGCCTCTCGTCGTTGGTACAGAAACCCCTCCTTTTTCTGTTCTTCAGGGTAGAGCTGGAAGAGCTTGGATGCCCTGGTTATCATGGCGTGGAAAGAGCCAACCTCGTCGGCTGGCGATGCCCGCGGGGGGGTGAAGACGGGATGTCGCTGTGTCATCGCCGCCGTCATCGTCCGTTGCTGTATCCGTCGCCGTATCCTCTCTAGGGTCCGGCGAGGGAGATGAGGGGTCCACCGGTCTCGCAGGTATGAAGGGAGGAGCGGGGTGGACTCTCCTCCGCTTGTTCGGAGGGCTTTCCGATGGGCCTGGTTCTGGCTTCCTCCGTCGGGGTGCGTGGTAATCTCGTCCATCTCGGTACATAAGGATTGGATTGCCAACAAAATGGCCGCCAAGCTATCCTGGGGCTCGGGCAATGGCTGCGACGGACGGGATGGCCGCTCCACTGGGTCCTGTTCGTCATCATCGTCGCTATCTTCGATCACGTCAGCAGGGAGCGTCCCCTGGGATCGAACCTCTCGTTGAGGCTTATGGACCTTTCGTTGAGACCCTTCTCGGTTTCCACCAGTTCCTCCTCAGAGGCCAATTCAGAGTCTGTAATGGCCACTGCCCCCCCTCTTTTTCAGCCGGGGGCTTCACATGGGTCTTAGCGATGGGCTGGAAAGAGGATTCCCTCTGCGGTGGCAGGGATACTCTGGGACCAGAGGCCGTTTCCACTTGTGTAGTCTCAGCCGGCTCTGCCAGGGTCGCAGCGACCACTTCGGTAGAGGCCTTAGCCGGGTGGATCAAAGCCCTCACCACCTTAGGTGCGTCCTGGGCCTTCGCCTTGGGGGGAGGGTCAGCGCCTCGTTCCCCCTTCGAGATCGACCGGGTCCGCTCCAGCGGCCTACCCGGGTTCTCAGACTTCCTCTTCCCCGAACCAGAGCGCTGGCTCGTGGTCGAACGTGGTGGGGAAGTAGAACCCTGCTTGGCAACCGAAGAGCCCGACCCACGGACTCGCGGTGCTTGGCCTTCTGTTGGGCCCCCGTCGCCGCGGCGCCCGCACAGGACTTAGAAGCCCGCTCAGACTACTTCTTCGCCTTTTCACCTCTCTGTGCCCTTCCCCAGCCAGGTGGCGAGGTGGGAACGACGATCTTGTTTGGTCCGTTCCGAAAGGTTCTTGTAGAACGCAAGTCTTTCTCCACGTGCGTCTTGTCCTCATGAAGGCAGTAGAGACATTGCGAATGCTCGTCCTCCTTGAAAACGTTATATAATCCGCATCCAGGGTGCAGTGCCTGAACAGCTTGGATCTGGGCGTCGAGCTTCCCTTGTCCTGGGCCATGTCTGTTGAGGTAGGCTGCAGATCTTCCGGAATCATCCAAGAAGTGTAAACTCGACGAAAACTTCACCCTTGAGGGGCGTAGAAGAATTCCGAAACGGGTCCCCGTTGTCGGAAGTAGAAACGGTGGAGCTTGAGGCTCGACTAAACCGAAAAAAATGAGAAAATCTCCTGAAAAAGCGTGAAAACGCAGTAAAAAAAAAACTCGAGAGCTAAACACGAGGACTCCAAACACTTGAGCGTGCGGTAAAAATCTGAGGATAGCTGCCAGAGGCGGGGCTTAGGGAGAGGGCAGTCATTGGCTGGGGGCAGTATGACCCAGAGATCAGCGATTGGTTACTACTAAGAAAGACAGATCAGAAACGAAACTGATACTGATTTTTTCTTTACCGAGGATTCCCAGCCCGACGACGGGGAATATTCATGAGCATGTGAATCCATGCCAGACCCCATGCTGGAGAAACATGCTATACTATGCAATAAATAACAGGATTATACGGGGAATGTATACTGGGACACTAATAATATGGGACTATGTAAAATAGCTATTAACACAGGGGGAGGGAAGAGGTGGGAAACGTGGAACAAAGGGTAAGCATTACCAAGTATTTTAATGCAGATATTGGGCAACCAGGAGAGAGAACGTAGGCTCTTGTGATTAATTTCAGGATCACAGAATGGTAATGAATTTGTAAATCACATACACTGCGATGGAAATTGTTCCCATGCATATGAAATGCTGGATTAATTGTGGCTCTATTGTTTTGAACTGTTTGTTTATAAACAAATTGCATAAATTAATCTTTGAAAATCCCAATAAAAAAAAGACTATTAATGGAAAATGATGCAAGGAAGGATCCACCTAAGTTATGTTATGTTCTACCTTTCTAAATAAAATATTCCAGGACCGCTTGTTGGGCTTCACATGACCTGGAGGTCTTTTCAAGGCAAAACGTTTTTTTTCAAGTGTGAAAGAAATATTACCAAGGATTCTAAAAATGGTGCAGATTAGACTCATCAAAAAGTATCCACTATGGACAGTAAGTAATCCTGAGAAATTCTCTGCCTAAAGAACTAGAGATGTTATCTACAGAGAGATGGGCATAACCTAAGTGCGCCTTTGCTACTTTTGAAACTAGAAAATATTTAGTTTGTGGCTAGGCAAACATTCCATCTTGGTATTGTTACAAAATCTCAAATTCTGCCTTTCCCAACACAAAGGTTAACACAGCCACTGTCAGCCCTTAAATACAAGCTGAGCTGAAAACCCCAAGAAAGGGAAAGGGGAATTTGGAGAAAATAACAACGGAGACACTGCAGCCCTTCAACCGTCTGGTAGGCTCTGGTATCTGCGATAAACAAATACACCTGGTTACTTATATGATAAGAAAACTTCTTTTCTAAAATCATTCTAAATAAACTCTAAACTCTTTACCTCTTAAACCTCAGTAAAAGACTTGGAGGTTAGTAATCTTTGTGGAATATCTTGTAAATATATCTTGTGTTGTGCATATAGTTCAAGCCAATCAAGTCAAGTTTAGAATCCTAAAGTGATGGCCTTTGCAACATCTTTTCAGAACTAGATATTCTTCTTGCTTCAAAGTTCTTTTAACCTTATGTAGTTTTCAATGCTTTCATAAATTGCAGTCTTTCTCTGAAAGTATTGAATTCCATTTGCATAAATTACTTTAAATAATATTCTTTAACTTCCTGGAATACTGCTTTCTTTCTGCGTGTGAATTGTTTCCTTATTTACACAAAGAACGTATAGTTTCTTCCTTAATAAGCGTGTGCGATAAACACGTGAAATCAGAAGACGTGAAGAATTGTCCTCGCGTTTAAAATACACACGCGATTCTTTACAAAACCCGTGCAAAAATACGTAAACGCGATAAAAAATAACATGCGCTGGTTAAAATGGACTTGTGCTCTATCGCAAACAAACACGCGCTTTCTCATGAGACGACTTTCACGTAAAAAATGTACACGCGCTAAAATTCACTCGCGCAATTCTTTTGGGCACGCGCTCTATCGCAAAACCACACGCGCTTTCTCAGGAAACGTCTTTCACGTAAAGAATGTACACGCGCGCTTTCAAAAACACGTAAACGACGACTTGCGAGCTCGCGCACACATTAAACAGTCTTGAAGAACATTACACGCAGTTAATAAACTTTAAACTCCTACGCACAATCTTCAGGCTTGTTTTCCTTATAATAACTTTAACTATAAATGTCTCTTTTCTCAAATGAATTTGAAACTTGTTAACTCTAAGTTTTCTTATAAAAGAAAAATGAAAGTTCACTGTGACAATCTTAAAATCTTTAAAAGAACGATCCCACCTGAGGACTTCTTGTTCAAACTGGATCAGCAAACGATGTTCTTACTTCTTTGGTAGATTTTCTGAGCTCTGAAAAGGCCTTACTTAAGGAGCTTAACTAATGTACAACCAGCCACTGAATTTCTCTGGATGAAAGGCAGTTTAGAATCTTGCTCACCTCCCAAGAATCAAACCCATTCTCCTCTCCACCAATCAGGCAAACCAAACATATCATTGTTCCTTTAACCAATCAGATTAAGTTTCTTTTGCTCCATCTTGACTTGGGCAAGCACAATGTTAATTCTATGTACAAACTCTTCCTGTTACTAACCCAGCCAGTTCTGAAAGCCCAACTAACCCAGCCAGCTCTGAAGGCACAATGTTAATCTTGTTACTGTTACTAACCCAGCCAATCCTGACAGCCACATCTAACAAAGCATTCACTGTGTTTCGAAGTGCCAGGCGACCACTCTACCCATGTCACTGTGCGTTCCTACTTATGTTACAGAGATCAAGGTGCCCGTGGTTGAAATGGCCTAAGGCGCATGTGGAAGGGGATTTTAAACATTTGACCAACCTTAACCCAGATAACATGGCTTTGGTCCCTTAAATAATGTAGCTTTATTCCTGTGAATCTCAGTAAACTTTAGTTTTCTGTTAGCAGTGAAGGTCAAGCAGGAAGCATGTTCAGATAAATCCTCTTTTAAATGTGTGCCTGTGCTATTTGCACCGTGCAATGTTTATTTTTCCAAATAATTTGGACACAGCAGGATTTGCAAAGCATGATGGATTAAGAGGAAACAGGAGTCGATAGTTTTAGCACAAACAGGATACGAGTTTTGATAAGGAACTGAACGTGAAGCTAGAGGGAGCAGGGAGAACAACATCTAAACAACTAGGATGAGGGGACAAGAAAAAAATCACAAGTTGGGGTCTGCAACCTTTGGCTTTCCAGATGTTTTGGACTGCAGCTCCCATCAGCTCAAGCCAATGTAGTAAATATTGAGGGATCAAGGGAGTCCTAGTCAAAAACATCTGGAGGGCCACAGGTAGACCCCCCTACCTTACTTTATAATTTAGTAACAAGGAATAGGTTTGCTAGAATAACATTAAGAATAGGCATAGCAATGCATTTTACAATGTACGGTACAAACATGCGTATTTTTTTAGTTGAAAATATGGAAGGAATCACAATTAACTGCATTGTATAAAACTGTAACCATAAATGCATAAGCTCACCTCATTGTTACGAACAACACCAATGAAGTCTGCCTGGGGTGGAATCTGCACGAAGAGCTCTGCTTCATAAGCGCCTTCTCCTTGGTTCTGAGCAGTGACCACCAGGGTCAAAGGATTGTCATCACCAATATAAATCTTTTTATGTTCGCTGAAAAAGAGAAAATGAGTTATTTTTCTGTACAATAACAGTGTGGTAAAGAAAAGCTTACTATTCACAGAATAACAGACATGATTTTCAGATTGCTGCCCATTGACGAACGCTGTTACTAGCACCAATGAGCATCTTAAAGGGGAAGTTCGCTCGGAAAGGTTATTGTCCCAATCGATCAGGCATATTTTTTTAAGCATACTCTAATAATTCTTTTAAAAAATGTCCTATTCATCTTACTTTTGTTTTCCTTACATTAACACATGTGAAAACAACGGGTTGGGTGCTGCGATCTTGTGCTAATCTTATCCGGTCATACATTCCCCTAAGTTCAAGTGCCCTCGCTGCAAGAATATAGATTGCCTGCCCCTCAAACCGACATCCCTAGAAGCTTATGTCCCTTTTCACAACGCCAATGCACGTCTCATGTCAACGTCTTCTGTGCGCAATCTATTGACGTGTCTCCATGGAAATGCTAAGACACATCGTTCCTCGAAAAGTGTAAACAAACCCTTTCTGATCACACATTGGCGTTTTTTTCTTTCATGTCAGTGTATTTCGTTTCATGCCTCTGTGACTTGTTTCTGCTCTGTTCAGCCATCTTCCTAGTTTGATGCCCTGCAAACAGCTACTTACACTATCTGAACCGATTGAACTCAGTTGTTGCTTTTTATTTAAACATTTCTTATATTATGTTCACATGTTTTTGTTTGCCAAACCATATTTAAATTGTACTTTTACAAGGGTTATTTTTTTTACATGTGCGTGTACGAAAATTCATAGTTTATGCCTATTGTTCATGTCTTTGCACTATGGGTTTTTGTAACATGGGAGCTCTTCTTTAGCAGTAGTTCTTGTATACCAACAAACATTCTTATTTTTCTGACTTTTGATTTTGTATGGCAACAATACAGTCATACCAGTACGAGCCTGAGTATTCAGAGGAGGAATTAAATGAAAAGGAAAGAAGTGGAACAGTGCACAGCAAAAAGACACTTTGCACTGTTCCATGAATCAGAGTGTATGTTGGCAGTGCAAAGTCAGTTTGCACTGTGCGAAAAATTCCATGAATCAGGCCCACAGTGTTTTAAAGCCTCACCTCGTGGTGCGTGTGGCTACTTGACATAAGAATAAACACACAGGAGACAAATGTAGTGTGAAAATGCAAGCTCACCCAGTATCGCCTGATGGTACACAGGGCTGCTTCAGGTGCACAAGTGAGCATGAATGGACATGCAAGAATCATAGTAAGAGGCGTACAATATATGCCAGAAATGTAGGTAGCGAACTGTCAGGTTGGGCCATGAGAGGAACTGGGATAATTTTTTCAGATTGTTGGGTTTATTAAAGGGAGCATTTTATCTTCGTTTCAGACCTTAACTAGTTGGCTGTCAGAAAGGGGATTCCCCAAGCCATCATGGCTGAAAGAACGAAGAAGCTGATTGGCGAATATCAACAGGACAAATGGAACTTTGGACCTCTGCTTTTCCAACTGCCTTTCATTGTCTAACCTAGAACAAGAAGGTCCTGTGTTTAAGTAACTCGAGTTTTAAGGCCTTTTTTGGAGAACTTAGTGAAAACTTCTAAGAAGAGCCAGTCTATGAGCAGGGAAGTCTGCGTGGGACAAGACAAGCTGTTAATCTTGGTGGGAGCGCAGTGTAACTAAAGTCAAGTTGAAAGATTCAACATAGAAATGAATGTGGCACTTTACTAACTAAAAGGTATTTAGTTAGGAGCGCAAGATTTAACCGTGCACAATGTTTCATCAGAGGAATTGAAAGTTAAAAACTGAAGTGTCAAGATACCATTGTGCGCAAGTTTCAAAGCTACTACATCATCATTCTCTGTAGTAGACAGTGCGCATGAATGCTGTATGCTTTCCCAAGCCGAGGCATCATTTTTTATGTGCGCATGCTCTTGGAGTTAGCGAATCTCCCGGAACTCTTCTGAGCGTCTTGCCTGAAGGGGAGTAGTGTCTTTTGGGGATGGAACTTAACTGAGCATTCACACGCTGGGTTAGCGTCCTCGCTTTTTTTTTTTTTATAATACTTTGGAAACCAAGAGTAACAGTTTTCTGTACAGAGATAAACTGAAATTAGTGCACAATTCATTCGATTTGCATTGAGATCAAGACAAAGTCAGAGCAGGAGAACTTATTAATTCAATTACCAACACAAAGAGAAAAAATGTTAATCTTATCCAGAGAGTAGTGTCAGATTGATACTTAATTTGTCGGCCTATTACAACAAAGTAAAGGATAACTTTACCAAGTGTTCATCTTTTCAAGTTTAAGATTGTGTTTAAAGTTGCTGTAAGTTATTTCAATGCCTTCAAAAAAACCATTTGGATAGTAGAATTCCTCTCAGCTCTTAGAGGAGGAAATACAGGTATCTATTTTAACATTGGGGTTGAAGGGAAGGGTCTGGGATTTTAGGGGGTTAGTAATTGGTTTTCATGATCTTGCCCTCTGCAGATTTTTAGCTGCTAGCAGCCAAGTTGAAGTTTGAAGTATGTTCTTTTTTATTTTATCCACTTCCTCTTTCCCTCAGGGGTGTGTTGACCTCTGCTGTAAAATAGATCAGTAGTTGACTGAACACTTCAGAGGGTCTGTGGGATTCAGCAGCTTCTGTGAAGAGGTAACCAGGACCTGACAGAATGAAAGGCCAAAAGTTTGAGTAGTCTGCCTGACCTGCTGCATCTCTTGTTAGTCATAATGGCAGAGTTAGGAGACTTCATTAGAGAGTTGAGGGATGAGTTGAGAGTTACTCATCAGGAAAATGAAAACTTAAGCAAGAGGGTTGAGGAGTTGGGGGGAGAGGTCTCTAATTCAGGGTTCATTATGACTGCAACTTTCTGAAGCAGGGGATTTAGGTGGTGAACAGCAGCCTGCGTTGCTTAAGAGGATATAAGTGGGGTTTTAGAGGGAGAGGCACTTCAAGGCGGTTGGGAACTTTTTCAATTCCAGTGTAATTTTGGTGGTGATCCAAAAAGGTTTCAAATATTTTTGACTCGGTGCGAGTTACACTTTATTTGTAAACCAGAGGAATTTCACAGAGGCTGCAAGGATAGCCTTTGTTTTATCGTATCTTTCTGGTGAGGCAGCTGATTCGCTGGTTCTGTTGGTGGGTCTGTAGAGTCAGATTCTAAAGGATTTTGGTCTTTTCAAAGAGGAATTTTAAAAGATGTTTGGCAAGAGACAAATTTCCCTAAAGGTTGATGGGGATTTACTGAAACTGAAACAGGGCAACAGGTACCTAGTAAGTTATATCACACAATTCAAGTCTTTGATTCTGGAGAGTCATTGGCCAGAAGAGAACAGATCCTCTCTGTTTTACAGTAGCTTAAAAGATGAGTTGAAGGATTAGTCAGCAGTGTTTGTGAATCGGCCAATATCTTGTGATGCTCTTATTGATCTGGCCATGCAGGTGGATTTTCATCTGGGAGAAAGGAAGAATGACCCTATCACCTTTTGGGAGATGGTATAATATCCCAGCGATTTTATAGACCAAGGGTAGAATCGGAAAATAAGGAGGAGAAGAGTAGGTTGGTGGTTCAAGGGAGTAGAATTCGGAGCCCATTGTCCAAGGAAGAAAAGGACAGACATAGGACAAATAATCTATGTTTGTACTGTGTTAGGAGTGGACATTTTTGGGGAAATTGCCCCTATACTCCCAAGAAAGTTAAATCGTCTGGAAACAAATTGCCACAAGGAATTCAACGGGTCGCAAACACTCTTCAGGCAGCAGTTCTGCATATTACAGTAACTGTATCCTTGCATTGTTTGGGTGATTTAAAAGGTTCAGGTGCTACAGGCAATTACATGAATTTGGGGGTTGCAAAATCTTTAGGAATTCCTTCAGTTCAGAAGGAAATGGTTGGTCAGTTGAGGGCAGTGGATGGTTCCAGTTTGACCTCAGGATCCATCACTCAGACAATTCCTCTGGAATTTTTTTTTTTTTTTATTTTTTTTAAATATATTTTTATTTTATCTCAACCAAAACAACATTACAGCGAAACATAAATAAAACACCTCAAACAACAAAAACCAAACAAACAAAAAATAAGGCAATGCAATCCCCATCCCTCCCCCCTATGAGCCTGTAGAGTGTCCGCCATCAGTGTCCGTTCCATGCGGTGGGGCCTCATCGCTCTCAAGTCCAGCCGAAGCCGACCCCATACCAAACAGCTCAGCTAACAATAACTTCCATGCCGTGAGAGAGCCTGTTCCTTCCTCCTCCCCTGCCATACTGCCATCCTGCTACGCTGCCGTTTCCGCATCAGCCCATTTTTGGAGATCTCGCCACCAGACCTCCACTCGCGGCTTATGACATTTCTTCCACCCCATGGCTATCCTACGTTTGGCAAGCACATAGGACAGATCTTTAAGTTTCTCAACATGTCGAAGCTTACGCGCCCTGGGATACCCTCCCAGCAGACAGGCCCAAGCCGAATCCACCTTAAGTGTGATACCCCGCCCTGCCAGCCTCCGCGCCACTTGACCCCAGTAGGTTGCAATCACTGGGCACGCCCAGAACATGTGTATCATGTCCGCATTCTCTTCGTTACACTTGGGGCACGCCTGGCGCCCATTATCCAGAAATTTGGAAATTCTAAGGGGGGTCATATATGCCCTGTGCGTAATATAGAGCTGTATCTGCTTAAACCTGGCGTTCCTCGATACCTTTTTGTGGTACCCCAGGGCGCGCTCCCACATCCCATCCGCCAGCGAGGCCCCCATCTCCGCTTACCATTCCAGTCTCAGGTGCCCCAAATCCTTCCCAACCTTTGTCATCAACATCTCGTACAACCTAGAGACCTCGTGCCCACCCTCTGATGCGTCATACATTATTTCCAGCGTGGCATCCGGTTCATCGGCCAAAGTAGTTTCGGGCCACGTGCTCCGGACCTCCCGGACCACCCTATGATATGTCACATATTGACCCCTGTGTAGCCCCGACCCTGCCTCCAGTTCATCGAACTCCATCAGGGTCCCATCCTGCCAGATGGCGCCCATAGTGATCAACCCCACTGACTCCCAGTATGTCCGGAGAATAGCTCTCAGCTGCCCATCTTCCTTCGCCAGGGCGACCAGAGGTAACTGCGGCATACACGGCAAGGGGTCACCCATCATCTGACAGGCACGCCGCCATATGTTCCTGCCAAGGGCTAGCATTTTAGGACGCTCCCTCATCCATGAACCGGTCACCCAGATCAACTCCCGCAGATAGAAGGGGGAACAGTCTTTCCCTAGCAGCCTGTGTTCGGAGGTCACTTCATCCGAGAGCCACCTGGCCACATATTGCAGTTGCGCCGCCATATAATAGGCCTCAAAGTTCGGCAGCTTCACGCCACCTTTCTCATAAGAGTTCTGCAATTTCCACAATGCGACCCTGTTGCGCGTGCCGTGCCATAGGAAATTCCTACATACACTATGTAACCTAGCAAAAAACTTCCTAGGTATCATATGCGGGATGTTATTAAAGTAATGCAGGAGCCTGGGCAGCACCACCATTTTAAGCATAGCTCCCCGACCCATCATCGCTAAAGGCAATCTTTCCCAGAACCTCATGCACTTCTCAATCTTTCCCACAGCTAGTTCGGTATTATGCCTGTGTTCTTCCTCGGTCGTGTGATACACGTCAATGCCCAGGTACCGGAAGGAGCTCGTCGCCCACGGGATCCGCAGCACTGGCAACCTCTCCGCCGGTATCCCCACATAACTGCCTAGCGGGAATAGTACGGATTTCTGAGGGTTGACCGCTATGCCGGACAACCAGGCGTACCTCTCCAATACCTCCAAGATATACTGCAAATTCTCTTCCGGATGTTTCAGGTATAACAGCATATCGTCTGCATACAGGGATATAAGATGGCACTCCCCTCCCACCTCTATGCCCACCGGATCATACTGCTGCCGGAGGTAAATTGCTAAGGGTTCGAGGGCCAGTATGTACAACATTGGGGACCAAGGACACCCCTGCCTAGTGCCTCTGCCTAACTGCCATCTATCTGACACCACTGCGCCCGTACGGACCCTAGCCAGAGGCGCACTATATAATAGCTCGGCCCACCTCATGTAGCCTGGTCCCAGTCCAAACCGCCCCAAAGCCGCCAGCAGCCACGGCCATCGAACAGAGTCGAACGCTTTAACCGCGTCCAACGCCACTATCGCCATTTCGCTGTCCTCATTGCACCCCCATTCAACCACCCTGTGAAGGCGTCTATGATTCTGAGTAATATTCCGATTCGGGACATAGCCCGTCTGGTCAGGATGGATCAGCTTCCCTATCACCCTCCGCATTCTGGCCGCCAGGACAGCTGTTAGGATCTTGCTGTCCTGGTTCAACATCGACAGGGGCCGGTAGGAGCCACAATCATGTCCCGGTTTATTGGGCTTGGGGAACGGTACTATAATCGCCTCCCTGAGCGATTCCGGCAGCCGCCCCACCTCGAACGCTTCATTAAGCATCTCCAGCATGGGCGGGAGCACCTCCTCCCCATACGCTTTATAAAATTCACAGGGGAACCCATCCGCTCCTGGGGCCTTGCAAGTGGGTAGCTGCCGCACAATCTCCTGCAGCTCCTCCAGAGTGATCGGAGCATCCATCTCCTCTCGCTCTTCGTCACTTATCCTGGGCAGGCCTATGTCTTCAAGTACTACCTCTATCTCCTCCCGGCTTCCCCCTTCTCGATCCTCATATAATGCTTGATAATATTCCGCGAATGCCCCATTCACCCCTTCTTGGGTGTCCTCCTCCACGCCCTTTTCAGTGATAACTGATCGGATCGGGGATCTCGGGGTCTCGCTCTTATACAGCCAAGCAAGAAGCCTGCCCGTCTTGTCCCCCCCCGCATGCAACCTCTCAATGTACTTCCTGTAATTCAGATTACAGAGCCTGTCCCAGTGTTCTGCGCACCTCTGCTGCAGATTAGTGACCGCCTCCGTATCAATCCCACCCTCCCCCAGTTCTTCCTCCAACTCAATCTCGGCCTTACGCAAATCAGCCAGGACTCCACCCACTAATCCCTTGGACTTCGCAATGGCAACCCCCCTCATTACAACCTTAAAGGCCTCCCACAAAGTACCAGCCGACTTGACACTGTATTCGCCTCAAAGTAAGCAACTATCTCCTCCCTCATGTCCTCCCTGAAGACTGGATCCTTGAGCGCTTCCGCCCTAAGGTGCCATGTTGGAATTCGCGCACGTGGGGGACAAAGCAACCATCGCATGACCAGGGGCGAGTGGTCCGAAAGGACTCTCGCCCTGTAGTCTATCTGGTCTTGTGTATAGCTGGTGCGGGGCCGCATAATGCGAATATTGCCTCACGCCAGGGTGTCTCGTCCTCCACACGTCTTCCAGGCCCAGGTCTACCAGCAGCGTCTGCAGTACCCTAGCCCCAGGCTGGGCCTGACCACCCTGTCATCCGACCTGTCCTCCCTGGGGTTTAGTACACAATTAAAGTCGCCACCCCAAATCACCGGACCCCCCATCCCTTCACCAAGTCTGGTGATCAGCGTCCTAAAGTATGTCGCCGTGTCCTGGTTGGGAGCATAAGTATTTATAATACACACTACTTTATTTTCCACAAGCCCCCTTACCATGACCAGCCTCCCATCAGACTCCACAACCTCCCCAAGTAGCTTAAACGGGACATGTGGTGCAACCCAAACCAGCACACCTCTAGCATAGGCAGAATATGTAGATCCAACTACTGTCCCTCTCCACTTCCTCCCCACCAGTTCCAGTTTATCCCGTGTCAGATGCGTCTCCTGTAACAAGGCGACATCTATCTTTTGCCTTTTTAGGTACAACATGACCTTGTTACGCTTAAGGTAGCTGTTAAACCCTCTAACGTTCCACGTTAGTATCCTAAGGTCCCCCATGATTTATCAGTAGCTCCCTCCTCCCTCCCAGGTCTGCTCGCCTCCCCCCTCACCTCAAAGACCCCCATTTCCAGTTTCTCTCCCAGGCTCATAAAAACTTACACACCCCACCCCCCTAACCCAACCAACTGCCCAGCTCCATCCCTGGATCTCAGGCATCCCCGTGTTCGGTTCTCTCTGGAACCCAAGTAGAGAACCCGACAGGGTGTCACCCCACACACAGTGACTAACCTAAACTCAAACTGGGGTACAAAGAACAGCCCCTGGAGGCTCCTCTCCCTCGCATCCGTGTCCGCGCACACGGACCATGTTCCAAACTCATACACTTCCATAACAAGTCACAAAGACTATATTCCAGTCCCAATGTTCATAGCCTAACCGGGCCCGCAGCGTCACTTATCTCTTCCCGTTCCATCTGCCGTCCGCTCATCTGGCTCCTGAGGACAGTTTTGTGCATCGAGCCACTCCATGGCCTCCTCCGGAGTGTCAAAGAACAGCATCTTAGTCTTGAAGAAAACCTTCAGTCTGGCCGGATAGAGCAACATATACTTGTACCCAGCAGCCCGCAATCGCCTCTTAACCGCCCCAAAGTTCATGCGACTACGCTGCACTTGCAAGGTGTAATCGGGCTAAGCAGTAATGGTCGACCTCTCCTCGCCGTATGGTGCCCCCCCTTACGAAAGTGTTCGAGGATCCTTTCCCGATCCCGATAATTGAGGATTTTGGCGATCACAGGCCTAGGCGGGTTCCCCGGCGGTGGTCTCCTGATCAAGGCCCTGTGCGCCCTCTCCTCCGCAAACCCCTGCGACAGGGCTCCCCCAGTGATCTCCTGCAGCAGCAAGTTCTCAATAAACTCCGTGGGATTCTGGCCTTCAGCCCCCTCCGGCAGGCCCACGATGCGAACGTTGTTTCTCTGGGCACGTCCTTCCGCCTCCTCAGCCCTACCCTCCAAGTTGCCCACCTGCTGCACCAGGGCATGGATATCACGCTTATGTGCGGTGCAGTCCGCCACAGTAGGGCCCATCTCCTTTTCCAAAGTTTCCGTGCGCTCAGCCAGGGCTCGCACATCCTGCCTCAGGAGGTTCACGTCCTCCTGCACCGCCCCAACCTGTAGTTCCATCGCAGTTTTCAATTCGGCCACAGCAAGTTGGAGCTTGGTCTCCCACGTCGCCTTCAGGTCCGCGATCGCAGCGAGGACCTCCTGGTTCGCACCACCGGCGGCCATCTCCTTGGTCTGAGCCTTATCCTTGCTCCTGGCTCCTTCCGGGCCGGGCGGCGTCTTGGCGTATTCGTCGAGCGTGGGCTGTTTATTCTTCACTCTCGGAAGCTTGTTCGATATATCTCCAGTCAGGAGCGTCCTTCTGGCCGCGCTCAGGTCCAAGGCAGGGAGGCACTATGCCCATACACCACAACTCAATTTGAGAGTCCCAGCTCGCCCAACAATCTCAGGCACCGCTGTTGTCTGGCGCTCCCCCCAGATGGGCCGGGTCGCTCTGCCCCCTTCGTAACGCCGAGAGGGCGCACGTATGCTGTGGTCCCGGTCCACCGCTCCTTTGTCCCCTCATCAAGCGGCGGCGGCCATTTTGTCGTCCGTCGAGGTCTCGCCACCAGCGCTTCACTTGGCTCCTAAGTACACGTACGCAATGCGAACCCGTGTAAAAATGTATCCTCGCGTACAGCCGAACTTCATGTACACAGTCATCACAATCTTCGCCAAATCGCAGCGGTCCTTGCGCGGTATCAGTCGGATAATGTACGGATCAGCGGGAGCCCCGTACAGGCACGTCTTTTCACATGGCTTCCAAGCCACGCCCCCGGAAATGTTTATGGTAGGAAATCATGGGGGAAGATATTGTCTTTGAACTGATTTATGCACCTCAACTACAAATTATTTTGGGATTGCCTGACTAACGTCTCGCAATCCGGTCATCGATTGGTGTAGGAGAGTAGTGGAATTCAAATCCGATTTCTGTATGGAGTATTGTTCGGATTTTGTGAGCTGTAATAAAAGCGGGGATACAATTGTGGCGTTGGCCTATGAAGGGGGTTGGAGTCATTCTATAGGTGCAGTTTCAGGAGTTGTGCCAGAAATGAAGAGTGACTTTGAACATGTGTTTAATGAAGCAGAGGCTAGTGAGTTGCCGCCACATAGGTCTTATGACTGCAAATTGATTTAGTCATTGGCGCTTTGTTGCCCAGTAGTAGGGTGTACTCTTTAATGGAAAAAGAGAATCAATACCTTAAGGAATATCTTGCAGATAATTTATCTAAGGCATTCATTAGACATTCAGAGTCTCCAGCAGCTTCACCTTTGTGTTTTGTCCTCAAGAAAGATGGCAAATTGAGAACTTGCATTGATTATCGACCCTTAAATAAAGTCACGGTCAAGAACCGATATCCTTTGCAACTAATTTCAGAAATGTTAGATAGGATTCAGGGAGCCACAATTATTTCAAAGTTGGACTTACGTGAGGCTTACCATTTGGTCAGGGTGAAGCAAAGAGCTGAATGGAAGACTGCTTTTAAAACCCACTTTAGGTTATTTAGTAATTCAGTTTGGATTATGCAATGCCCCTGCAGCATTTCAATTCTTCATTAATGACATTCTGAGAGAGTGTATACATAATATTCTGGTGTTATCGCTCCCCTGTTGAGGCACATATTGTAAATCGCTGTTTTTAATGGTCCTTCGTTTTCTAAACCATGTGTCAGAAGCAAAGGTCTTCTGCTGTATCTGTTTTTGTGGCATTCTTTCTCCAAAATGTAACCTACCACTCGCTTGCTTAGATCACTGATTAAAGGCTGGCATTTTTCCTTGAATGAAACACACTAACAATGCTTCGAATAGCCGCAAAGAATTGATAACGCTGACTATATTGAAAGTGGACAAACAAAATGTAGTTTCTATTTCTGGGATCTGTTTGGAGCGGTTGTTCTGCTTGACATCGAGCAAATGAAACCCCCTGAAATGATATAAGTGTATCCTTACATAATATTTGGCCAATTGAAAATGGCATGTGTGCTGTGCGCTTGATGACTAACTAATGTACTTTTTGATAAAAAGAAAGCGCATCATACGTCATGTTATGTTGAAGAATATTTCACTTGCAGTTTGTTGTGCCTTTCGCAATCATATATTCTGTGCAGAGTTGTGGGTTGTTAGGTGGGGTTAGGCAAGATTGTATACAGTACCCTTTGGGTGCACTACAACAACGCTGACCTCCTGGCAATACGGACCCAACCTTTGGTACAAGTCTGAACTACACAGGTTGGTAGTGTGGCTGAGCAGCTGTCATGATGCCTACCCCCGAGGACCCAGACAAAGTCCAGCAACCCCGGAAGCAGGCATCAAGTCATTCCAAGCAAGCCCAACAACCCCTGCTAGGGGCTATGGCGCCAGGACTGACTCTCCATATGAGCCTGGCGCTATAGACGCCAGGACTGCACCCAAATAGCCCATCACCGCAATAGACTTACCTGATTTTACCGCCAGAGGCATTATTCCCCCGAGACTTCATACTTTCTCTCAGCGCCTGAATAAAAGGAGAAAGCAACAGGTCACATATTGACATTATTTTATCGAAGTGTGTTGGATAATACAAATCCTTACCTGAATATTACCGGATGCCACGAGGAACTCTTCACTAGGGTCAAGCTGCAACCTTGAAGGAATCGGACAGAGTGAAAGTCAGACATTTGAACTCTTACGAACTACATACTTACGGCTTCTTGCCAGGAATCTCAGAGTCAATATTGTTCTGGAACTCACCAATTCCTTCGAGTCAGTGAAGCAACTGGTTATCTACGCGCCCCTGCTCTCAATGCAGGATGGAGAGCTCATCTTTTCAAACCATCAGGTGAGACTATAAGAGGGGACATCAAAGGTGATCAGTGGAGAGATCAGCGGGAGTGGGGGGGTTAATGCTCAACTCCACGGGTGGTTAATTCCCTTTCTCCATTTGCAGAAGAATATTTCTACGGGCCAAGCAAAGGAAGCTAGGTGGGCCAGTCCAGTCCTTCATCTCGGCACTACATGTCACATTGGTGAAGACCACAGCTGTCCAGTTCAGATCGACGCCCCTGTGGGAGCCAGGTGAGCGTAACAGAACGCAAAGCCTACCCACAAATTCCCACCCGGGCGTTATGGATACCTCAGAAACTGACCAATTGGCCCAATTATTAGGGGAACGGAGGGCTGAAGCGCATTCCGCCCGTCAAGAAACCAATGCTCTTAGGAGAGAACTGATTTTGTCAAAGGAGCGAACTGATGACCTTGCTAGGCAACTACTGCAAAGCCAGGCTGGACAAGCACCTCTACCAGGTCCCGGGGGAAATCCAGCTCCTGTGTCATCGTGTACCCCTGTGCAAATAAACCTACCAGGACATATTCCATTAGCTCCGCCCGAACGCTTTGCCGGAGATCCCAAAAGGTTTGCTGTGTTTATGAACCAATGTCGCTTGCACTTTTTATGCAGACCTGGAGCCTTCCCAAACGATCAAGCCAAGGTAGCCTTTGTATTGTCATATCTCAGCGGCAGTGCAGCCGATTGGTCAATTCCACTAGTTACTCAGGATGACCCAATTCTTCGGGATTTTCAGAGCTTTCAAATGAGCATGGAAAGACTATTTGCCCGGCACTCCGAAGGACAGACCCTGGATAACGAACTTTTGTCCCTACGACAGGGTAACCAGGACCTTCTATCCTACATCGCGACCTTTAATATGTTGATGGTGGAAACTGGATGGCCTGAGGTAAAACGAATCACGTTATTTCATCGAGGGCTTCGAGGAGAACTCAAGTCATGAGCCCACCTCAAGACTATGCTGAATATATAGACTTAGTGGTCCAGTTAGATCACAGACTTCAGAACAGAAAGGCTGATGGAGCCAAGTTTGAGAATCGGGTGTTGGTCAAAACCCACGCTAACCCCAAAGGAGCAGATGCTTCAGAACCCATACAAATCGGAGGGGTTAAATGACCCTTAACCCAGAAGGAAAGAGAAAGGAGACGGCAAATGCAATTGTGTCTATATTGTGGAACTTCTGGGCATTTTCTACAGGATTGCCCTGTGAAACCACCCAAGAAGGTGGTAGGAGCTGCTGATAAAAGCCATATGGAGTCAGACTCGGGAAACGACCACGCCCGACAAGCGTAGAGGTCTGCTTGCCGAGCTTGAAGAAGGATACTCAGACCTCACATTTCATCATACCAATGGTCCTCGTAGATCCAAGGCAGCCATCGCGTATTCACGCAGTAAGGGCATACATTGATAGCGGGGCCATAGGAAACTATGTGGACTACGAATTGGCTTCCAGGATGAATCTACCTCTCTGCCGAAAAATGACATCCTCAGATGTCATAACCACAGTCGATGGAACTGAAATTGCCTCTGGGCCTGTAACTCATTCCACCGCAGAGATGACACTACTGGGTCAGGATGGGCATTGAGAGACTATTGTGTTTGATCCAATCAAAGCCCCACAGTTCCAAATAATACAGGGGATACCTTGGTTGGAAACACAATCTTTGTATTGATTGGCGAGAGAAGAGAATAACCTTCCCGGATTGTGCACAAACCTGTTACCCAAAGAAAAATCTGAACGCAGGCCTGGCCACAGTAACCACAGCAGTCATGCAACTACCTCCAGAATACCAAGAATTCCAGGATGTCTTCCAAAAAGAACAGGCAAACACCTTACCACCTCACAGATCGTACGATTGTCAAATCGATCTCATACCCGGTGCACAACCCCCTGGTAGCAGGATCTTCGCCCTTAAGGAACCTGAGAACCTTCACCTACGACAATACTTAGACCAGTACCTTGCTAATGGCTTCATTCGCCCATCCAAGTCCCCTGCATCTTCAGCTTTGTTCTTCGTGCCCAAAAAGGAAGCTGACCTCAGAACGTGCATAGACTACCGCGCATTGAACCAGATAACTGTTAAGAACCGATACCCATTGCCTCTGATCCCTGACCTACTAGACCAAGTGAAGGACGCTTGCATATACACTAAGTTAGATCTCCGGGGGGCATACCATCTGGTACGTGTAAAAGAGGGCGACAAATGGAAGACTGCTTTTCACACTAAGTATGGGTTATTCGAATGCCAGGTGATGCCTTTCGGGTTGTTTAATGCACCAGCAGCCTTCCAATACTTCATGAACGGTGTCCTTCGTGAACTCATTGACGTTTGTGTTGTTGTATATATCGATGATATTCTACTATACTCCTCTTCAGAATCTGACCATGTGAAGCACGTCCGAGCAGTCCTTGAGAAATTGCACCAGCACAAACTATATGCAAAACTGGAAAAATGTGTTTTTCATGCCATAGAAGTTGAATTCCTTGGGTTTATCCTGACCCCAAGAGGAGTCCGGATGGACTCACGAAAGGTGGACGCAATCCTTAAGTGGTCATCACCAAGTTCAGTTAAAGGAGTACAAAGCATGCTCGGCTTTGCCAATTTCTACCGCAGATTTATCCCAGATTTTTCACATGTTGTGCATCACATCACAGCACTCTTGCGAAAAAATAAACGCTTTATGTGGACTGAAGAAGCTGAAAATGCATTCCAAGAGCTGAAAGCGAAATTCATGTCTGCACCTGTATTAAAGCACCCGCGCCCTGAACTTCCATACATAGTGGAAACTGATGCATCCAGTCTAGCCATGGGAGCTGTCCTGTCTCAAAAGGACCCTGAAACTGGCCAGCTTCACCCAGTAGCGTTTTGGTCCAGAAAGTCCTCGGCACCCGAGTTAAACTATGCGGTTACCGACAAGGAGTTATTAGCCATTAAATCCACCTTCAAGGCTTGGCAGCACTATCTTCTCGGTGCCAGGCATACCATTACTGTGATCACCGAAACTTACAGTATTTAAAGACAGCCAAGGCCCAATCATCACGCCAACTCCGATGGGCATTGTTCTTTGCCGAGTTCGATTTCGTGATAACCTATCGACCAAGTTGTAAGAATGGTAAAGCAGACGCCTTATCCCGAATAGGGATGGGAGAGGCAGAAGTGAACCCAGAACCAGTACCTATAATTTCCGAACAAAGGATCCTTGGCATGACTACTCTACAGACACTAGAGGACATTCGGGTAAAGATCCAGCAACTATTTGATCCTACAGCCCTGCAGGACTGGGTAAAGAAAGGGCCGGACTACTCCGTCACCAATAGCCTGCCTTATTACCAAGGGTGGCTATTTCTGCCACACAAGGAACTACAAGAGCTAGTCATTTCCCATTATCATGATACCCTAATGGAGGGGCACCCAGGTATTGCAAAAACTGAAGCTAAAATTAAGAGACAATTCTGGTGGCCCACCTGGCGAAAGGATATTAAATCATTTGTGATGTCTTGTGGCATTTGCGCCCAAAACAAAAGTCAAAAGAAAAAACCAGCTGGACTCTTACAACCTTTAGACATTCCGCCTACACCATGGCACACCTTATCGTTAAGACTTTATTACTGATCTACCCCATGCAATGGATTTAACACCATTCTAGTTTTTGTGGATCTTTTTTCCAAGATGGCCCACTTTATTCCTTTAAAGGGATTACCTTCAGCTTCAATCCTGGCCAAGGAGTTCCTCGAAAACATTGTTCGCATACACGGATTTCCGTTCGTATTGGTCTCTGACCGGGACAGTCAATTCATTTCACATTTTTGGAAAAAATGTTGTCAATTGGCGCAAATCGATGTGAGGTTATCGACCAGTCACCACCCCCAAACCGATGGTCAAACAGAGAGGACCAACCAGACTCTCGAACAATACCTGCGTTGTATGTTACATCAGACAGAGTACTTGGAAAGGCATTCTTTGGATCGCCGAATATGCATACAATAATTCAGTACATTCTGGAACTGGACAAAGCCCCTTTTATACCTTATATGGGCACCATCCTCGAACCTCAGACCTTGACTCACCCCAACACTTAGAAATGCCCGCAGTGGACCATCTGCACGCTACGATTACACAAGCCTTTAGGGAAGCAACTGCACATTTAAAACAGGCGAAAAAAAAATACAAGAAAGATGCTGATCGGCATAGAAGTGATACTCCACAATACCAGATAGGGGACCAAGTATGGTTAGCCACAAAACATATACCTCTAAAGGGAACACGGACCTTTAACACCAGATATTTGGGACCTTACTCTATTAAGGCCATTATCAACCCAGTGGCTGTCAAGTTGGACTTACCTGCTAATATGCGAATTCACTCCGTCTTTCATGCGTCACTTGTGAAGCCAGTGCAACCAGGGACAAGACTAACTAAGCCACCAGACCCCATCCTTGTAGACGGGGAACCCAAATTTGAAGTTAAGAACATCCTGGACTCCAAGCTGATAAAGTCAAGACTTTTTTATTTAATCGACTGGAAAGGTTACGGACCACAGGAAAGGTCATGGGAACCTAGTGACCACGTTCATGCACCCAGATTGGTGAAAAAATTCCACCGAAATTTCCTAGACAAACTGAAACCACAGGGAAGAACTACTTTAGGAGGGGCCTTGGGGGGAGTGCTGTCATGATGCCTACCCCCGGGGACCCAGACCAAGTCCAGCAACCCCGGAAGCAGGCATCAAGTCATTCCAAGCAAGCCCAACAACCCCTGCTAGGGGCTATTTGGGTGCAGTCCTGGCGTCTATGGCGCCAGGCTCATACTGAGAGTCAGTCCTGGCGCCATAGGCGCCAGGCTCATAGATTAAAACTTACCTGATGCAGACCATGCTGCAAACCTACCTGATGCAGACCATGCTGCAAGAGCTCCAAGCCAAAAGAGGCTTGGAAGGGACTACTTTACTTAGGGACTATTTTTTTACTCGGGTGGGGCTGGGGAGGAATACTTACCTGGGACTACTTTGGAGGCCATTTAAACCACGCCCGAAGAGCAGCACACACTTCGCGTTATTCTGCATCCAGCAGCGTAACGCTCACCGTGCCTGCAAGTCTGCATCCAGTCTTCTGCCACGCCCGCCTCGAGTCCGGAGCTCCTAGAAAAAGGGAGAAAGAAGGAGAAAAGGTTAGAACAAGAGCAATACCTTTGATCCTTACCTGAATTCCCGATCCATCGCGCCTTCGAGCTGGAAGAAAGAAGTTATTTTATGTGCGTCGCCTCGCCTGCTGCAGCGCCGCACTGAACTCACAGGCCTTCGCAGCATCTTCACATTCCAATGCATCCTTCTGCATGTTCCCGCTGCACTCCAGCACCTAAGGGGAAGACAAGAACAGCAAGGTGAGCCAAGGGAATACACAGAGGCAATATTAGTTACCCCCCATAGATATACCGGGGATACTATTCCTCTTCACGGTTCGGCGCAGCTTCCACTGCATTCTCGCCGAACCCCGGCCCCTAAGGGGAAACAAAAGGACAGCAAGGTGAAACAAAGGAACAAACAAGGGAAACCTCATCACCACAATAGACTTACCTGATTTTACCGCCGGAGGCATTATTCCGTGAGACTTCATACTTTCTCTCAGCGCCTGAATAAGTGTGAAAGCAACAGGTCACATATTGACATTATTTTATCGAACTGTGTTGGATAATACAAATCCTTACCTGAATATTACCGGCTGCCACGAGGAACTCTTCGCTAGGGTCAAGCTGCAACCTGTAAAGGAATCAGACAGAGTGAAAGTCAGACATTTGAACTCTTACGAACTACATACTTAAGGCGTCTTGCCGGGAATCTCGGGAGACAATATTGTTCTGGAACTCACCAATTCCTTCGAGCCAGTGAAGCAACTGGTTATCTACGCGCCCCTGCTCTCAATGCAGGATGGAGAGCTCATCTTTTCAAACCATCAGGTGAGACTGTAAGAGGGGACATCAAAGGTGATAAGTGGGGAGATCAGCGGGAGTGCGGGGGGGTTAACCCTCAACTCCAGGGGTGGTTAATTCCCTTTCTCCATTTGCAGAACAAGATTTCTACGGTCCAAGCAAACGAAGCTAGGTGGGCCAGTCCAGTCCTTCATCTCGGCACTACATGTCACATTGGTGAAGACCACAGCTGTCCAGTTCAGATCGACGCCCCTGTGGGAGCCAGGTGAGCGTAACAGCAGCCAGGCTTATCTCAAGAGGGGTCAATGTGAGCAGTAATGTTGTGACACAGTTTCACAGTAACAGTTATTCAAATAAACTCTTACACTCAAGGTTTCTTGATAAAAAAAAACTATTATTAATGTATTTCACAGTCAGTTGTACAAGCCTTCTTCAGAAGGGAGCAATATAAGTAACACTTATAATACACTTCAAAACACACTTTGTTTCTCTAAATCAGATGATACCCATTGGGGATCGCACAAAGACACTTCCTCCACCCTCAGGTGACTTAAATAGCTAGGACACTGTGGACATTGATTTATCACTGGCACATTTAGAGCAATACTGAGTTTGGAGTAAAAGATAGAAGAGAGGAATAAAACAAAGGTTAACAAATAATTCACCAACTGGTAAGTACTTTTGAAACATTCCAATGCAGAGTTAAATTAACCCTTTCCTGAGGAAAGGCCAAAGCACAAATTCAGAGGTAAAGAAGAGTCTCTCGGGGAGCCAGGACAGCCAATGTTACTTGCACAATGTCTAGGGGAGCTGAAGATCACCTTTGCAGATAGGTAAAAAAGTATTGCACAATGTTTTTAGAAATGTTTGTAGAAGAACTTGAAGGGTCACAAGCTGGGATGCTTGTGAGGGGCAAAGCTATAGCAACTCTGCAAGGTAACCAAGACAGGTCTCAACTGAGAGCAAGCAAGGCTACACAACAAGAGGTACATTCTCTTAGACTTTACAGTACCTCTGGTTAGAAGAAATGGTTCCAGCTGGCTTCTGCTCCTGTACAGCTCTGCATATCCTGTTCCTGAGCCTCAGTCGTGGGAACAAGAGGGATGATGTCAGGGGACTCCTGCTCTGCAATGCGAAGGTCAGTGGCAGCAATATGCAAACTTTGATTCAGCTGTCCTTCTGTGTTTCAGCTCCTCATGTCTGACAGCAAATAGCAACATTGTGGTTCTCGGATGCCACAATGGACTTGCCTCACATCTGGGGTCCAGCACTCTGTTGAGGTGGCTCAGGCCTGGTCAGTCCTTCAGTGAAGTCCGGAGGATCTTCCTGGCGCTCGGGTCCGACCTATGCACACAATCTGGTGTTCATCTCCCTTTGGTTCCAGCAGCAGCAGTGGAAGTACAGCCAGCTCAGAGAGAATGTCCAGATGGGCTTACTTTGGAGTTGATTGGTCCCACCAACTCAAGGGAAAGTCATTCTTGCAGGGCTTCTCTAGTCGAGGCGAATTCGGATATTCAGCAAAGCAGCAGGGCTTCACTGGGCAAACCAATGGTCCAGGAGTTGCAACAGACGTCTCTTCCAAGTTCTTCTTCGGATTCCTTCATCCAGTGGTCGACTGCCTTCCAAGCCAAAAAGCCTCGCCTTTTATGCAGTTTTCTCCCAATCACACAGCAGGATGTCTGTCCTTGCGGACATCCAGCTGGCCAATCACCTTTTGGTGCATTCCTGTAACCAAGAGGTTTAAGCGCAGGGAGTTTCAGGCACCTCCCTCACTTCCTGCCCCGGCCAGACATACTGGAGCCAGAGGCGGGCTTCGCTCGTGAATCCCGCCAAAGAGAAAATAAACAAAGGGACCAAACCTGTTTTGACATGCAGAGTAGATCTCAAGAAGGACCTTTCCAACAAGACTGGGACCATTTTGACAAAATGGGCACCCATGGGTGTTTTACTGTAGGTGCGAACGCAGCCCGCTGTAAAAACACACAATGGTAGTGAAAAGGAAACCACTGCCATCAGCCATTAATTGTAGAAAGGGCAACATAAAAATGTTACATGAGAAACTAAACACAGGGGATACTAAGTAACCCCTCCAGCACCCTATGGTAAGATAAGTGTGTGCTGGGTCTAGAAAGTTACTAAATGTAGTAAAGTCAATTTCACTTCACTGCTCTTGGAAACAGTAGTTTCACCAAGAGAAGGTATTTAAACCTTTGGGAAATCTAAGAGACTTCCCTGTGCCACTGCACTGAAGGTGCTGTGTGTCACAATGTAAAGATGATGCCTATGGAGTTTGTCAGATTCCAAAGTCAAAAGAAACACAGAGTCGAAATCACAATAAAGATACATGAGAGGGTGAGAAAAAAGGGCTCACTCTCTCTGGGTTAGAAATGAAATTAAAAGTCCTAAAGTCCAGCAAAAGGGCTGGTGTCTCCAAGGTAGAAGGGAATTAGCACATTTCTGAGAATTATCCCTAACAGATGGCCTATATTCTGGTGATGACTCCTCCGACAACTGCACCCACAACCTGTGTTCACGCTAATAATGTCTACACCGCTTTGTCTTATGGCATATCCCTATGTGCAGCCACCATTGCACCACTGGGCACCGTTAAGGCGTGGGGTAGAGCCTTTTCCCTGTGCCCTTTGGCTCCCTGGGCCGTGAGGGGTTATCTGTTCGCTCATTACTCTTTGTACTTAATTATAATGCCCTCTGTCTGTGGTTCAACCTAAGACGTTCACATCTCTGTCCTTAGTTTCAGGTAGGGGCCGATATGGGAAACTTGGGCAGCTGGTTCTCCCTCCTATTCAGATGTCTGACTACTTCCGTGCACTTCCCTTCGCTTCTTTGATAACCATTATGTGGGACGATCGGCAGGAACCATCTGCCCTTTAGCGGTAGCAGCAATAAGGAGCAACCTGTAAGCGTTTATGATGTTAAAATGTGCTTATGTGAAGGCGTTGCGTTTGAAAGTCAAACAACTCCTTATATTCTGACTAATGCAATAGCATGTGGGTTCAAGAAACATCAGCGATGTAACATAATGACACAAGGAACATAGAAGAAATGAAACACAGGGAGTAATTTATTGCTGAACGCAATCAGCGTTTCACAAGGAACTTATATAAAACATTTGAGGCGTGCAATGTTCGCTAGCTTTAACTTCTATTGGCTAAAGTTATCATTTTTTCCTTGGACATAATCTTCTATTTTGAGCGTTATGTCAAAAATAAAAGTACTTGTTACATTGCAGACTATTGTTTTCTTCAAAATAAATGTTTTCTTCTCCGATTTATGAAAAGAAAAACATTTTGCGCTGTGAGGGGATGTGTGTGTTTATCTCCCTGGTTCTCCGCTACGTAACATTATGGCGTGGGTGATGACAGGGTAAGTTTGGCTACGCTGGCCACTAAATAAATAAAAAATAAAGGAACGTCATGAAACTAGGTGGAGCATATCGTTTGGACAAGTGGTATCAGTTTGAGTGGCGCATTCTTGCCGCGAGGGCACTTGATTAGGGTGATGTATCCACAGATAGGATTAGCACTAGATGGCAACGCCCAACCCATTGTTTTCGCATGTGTAAATGTGAGGAAACCTAAGGTAAGATGCATAGAATATATTTTTAAGATCGATTACAGTATGCTTAAAAAACATGCTTGATCGATTGGGACAATAACCTTTTTGAGCGAACTTTCCCTTAAACCAAATGGCAGCATAACATTTCTACTATAATAAGTATACATTAATTTAAAATGTTTTAAATTTGTTCTCTTTTTGCCTTACCATATTCATACATACCTAACATCCGATATTGGACAACAATGTGAGATCCCCTCTAATGAGTGTGTAAACAGCTGAAATCACCTGTTCTGTCGGAAGGTGCTCCCTTAGGAGGGTCTACAATCACGTTAGCCCCCTGTGCCTTACCAGAGGAAATCTATCCATTGGCATATAAATCTGGTCCCACACACGACAATAGTCCAGGCACGGAAATGCTAGGCAATTCTCCTCTAACAAGAGTACCAACAGCAACCCCACCATCAGTGAGAAGTTTTGTCCTTCTAGGCACAGACAGATAGGGCTCCATATCTGAATTACCCTTCTTTATTTAGGGTCAAGTTACAGCTCTTCCAAGAGAACAGTAATTTGGCAGTGTGTATTCTCAGCATTAGACGCTCCCACAACGTACGCCTAATTAACATCCTTTACTCGAGCGTACTGAAACTTGCCTTATACATGATAACCATACACTTTAATTGCTCAATTGGTGGTTGAATTCCAATACAAAATCTATTGCTGTAATTATCTTTCAAATAAGCCAATTAATAGTCCTAAAAGTGGTACTAAATCAGAAGGATACAAATCCCAAAGTGTGAGCTTTGGGTCTGCCTAGTGTATGATTCATTGCTCTTATCCCGATCTGCAAATGTTCACAGTCACCCAACTATTCAAACGTTGACAATAGAGAGACCTGTAGGGGGAGCGGATATAATGGCCACGTGAGTGACGAGCTCCCAAGAAGCAAGCTAGAGAAGGACACTGCTGCGCCCACATACATCGCACTCGCATCCCCATATACAGGCAATTAATCAACGGGGCAAAGAGCACCCCTGAGATCCTACGCCTGAGCAAGAAAGGTGCAATACAGGCTGGAGGCAATCCCCATCCTACTGCTTTGGGAAAATGCTCATTGCTTGCTCACGGGAGGAGCTGCGACTCGAGGCTCACGGCTCAGGGACAGATGCAAAGGATGAAGCAGAGGAAGGAACGGGAAGCCTGGCCCCTCAAATGAGGTTGATGAGTTGGATGGCAAAGATCAGCAGATTGGTGACACGGAAGACAGAAGGGAAAGCTGAGCAGCCACATAGGACGGAGGCCTCCAGGAGATCGAGGCAGAGACAATCATAGTTGGTGGGCTCAGACAATCCCTTGATGCCTGTGAAGCCCCCTGTGGAGTGATGAGGGGGTCTTGATATACGTCCTGAAATATGGGCACAGGTGCCTAGTTCTGGCAGATAGGGGCTTCTGGCTAGTCTTTCGCCACTGAGCATAGTGCATGCCAGTGTGAGACCGCCAACACAGGAAGGGGATTCTGTACATCTGGGGCAGAGGGACTCTGGACCGTGAGGGAATAAAAGTGCAGTGGACAGCAGATGATGGGCTTTCTGGCCTTGCACACTCCCCCAGCATGGTGCTACTCCTGGTGTGTGATTTTGGAGGTTGGGGCTGTGATACGCTTGTTTTAGGCCTCCCACTTACACTCTATTTCTCAACATGCCATAATAGAGACCCAGCGGGGGCCTGGAAGTCCTCCAATTGAAATTCAACGTGTACTTTTGGAGATAAAGTCAAAGTGACTCCACGGCCGCGCTTAAGGAAAGCGTGGAGAAGGCGGAGGAAAGAATGAGGCCCTGGAAGTAACCATCTCTTAACCTAGACCCTGAAGATGCAGATGAGGCTTAAAGACTTGGAACTCCGGAGGAAAAGGAACTCCGAAATAAGTTGGATGTTGAAAATAGGCAACGAAGGAACAACGCAAGACTTTGGGGTTTCCCACAGGCTGATAATGAAACTAAGAAAGGACTTGGAAAAGAAGGTTTGGCCCATGTTTAAAGCCTTCTCAGAAGCAGGGGACTTGAGAACCTTTTTGTTTGATACATTTGATACATCAAGTGGCAGGTAACAGTGAGGTGCCATGGTCAGTGATGGTTAAATGCTACTATTTTAGGGATAAGGAAGAGGTACTATGCAAAGCGAGAGATGTGTCGACTTTTGCCTTGGAAGGGGCCTCGATACAGATGTACCAGGATTGGTCAACCTACACTCTGGACCAACGGCGTAAATGCAAACCGCTGACACCTTGGCTGCAATCGGAAGAGACCAGATACTGGTGGAGATAACCCTGTGCGCTTTCCTTTGAAGAGAAGGGGGAGCAATATTGAAACAAGGATGGTGATCAGGCAGATCAGTTTCTCCAGGAATTGCTCGCGTCTCATCAAAGGCGGGTTGTTGAAGGACAGATGGCTACGGGGGGAAGTTTAAAAAAGCCTTTGTGCAGGCCTTGTCAGGTGGCATAGATAATGTTGGAAAAGAGGTTGGTATTTTAAGTAGTATTTTTAACAGAACTGGAAATGGTGATTAAAAGTGCATTTTCATTGAGTTTTTGAAATTGACTTGCTTTAGTAATATGTTTTCATTTTGTGTTTTAGGAACTTAGCAAGTACCCCTGAAGATGGGATTGCATCCCGAAACCCGTAGGGTATGGAGTAAGATCCTTGTACTAAGGTGTACAATAGGTGTTAGGAAGCTTTGCCTATTATCACAAACTTTTGGGGTTATTATTGTATTTATTTCAACTCTACCACTGCACTGAAGTATTAATAATTTGTTGAGTTATTACTCCTATTAATTAAACATTTCCTTTACATTAAAAAAGTCACATTTTAAGTTAAAGACTATTGATGTCATATTTTTGCCTGGTTATATAAAGTGTACAGTTGAGTTCTAAATGATTTTCATCCAGGCATTTATTTGCCTTATTGTTTCAGGTATTAGGGCATACCATACCTGGTTTCAACTTCACACCTGTGGGAAACTATGCAGAAATCTTTTTATGATATATTTTGGATTATTTGATTTTTTGTGTGAAATCGCCATGTTGCTTTATTGTAGGGTGCTAACCATCTTTGGGAGGCGTTTGCGGTAAATGCAAAAGTGCCCGAGACAAATATCACAAAAACAGTAAATATCACACAGCTGCCACTAGCTTATCTGAGGCACATCGTCAAAGTGACCAAAAAGTCAGGAGGTAAAACGTTATAAGGATACAAAGTATCCTAACTGCACTTCACTGTAAGGTGATGTGGGCAATTTAAAAATGCCAGTATTCCAAAGGAGAGACAAAGGGCCTCATTACACGGAATGCGGTAAGGGTTTATCGGTACCGGTAAGGCCACCGGTAATGGTAAACCCTTACCGCCTTACTACGCGGTCCCTTTGCGGGACCCAACCTTAACGGCTGGTGTAGACCAGCCTTTAAAGTTGGGACCCGCAAAGGGACCTTGGTGCTAATTAAGGTACAGCAATTTGCGGTACCGTAATTAGCTCCTTCCCCATTCCCATTGAGCCCTATTGGGCAAAAATGGGAATGGGGAAGGGCCATGGAGAAAGGGGGAATTACCGCCACGCCAACCTTGGAATGGGGTGGCAATTCCCCTTTCCTCCATGGTGGTACCGGTATGGTACCGGCGGCAACCATGGTGCTAATAGCACCATGGTTTACCGCATTCGGTGTAATGAGGCCCAAAGCCTCTCAGTACTGAGTTTTAGGGACTAGTCAGTTTCCCAAAAGAATGAGCAAAACAGGCAAGGCAAGTAAAGCAGAAGCTTTACTGACCTCTATAACTCAGGACAGGGTTTCAAAATAAGCAGAAAGACTGGGTGGACCCACAGAAATCAATGGAGAGAAAGGTCAAAAAGAAAATCTTCCCTAACAGTGCTCAATAAAAGACATGTGGTATGGCTGGAATCAAGTCAAATTTAAACTGACATACAATAGGTTATTCGGGAACTGGGCACTGGGTTTCAGTGCTTGGATCTGCATTTCATAATAAATAGGTATGTAGTGGAATGCACAAAGCACGTCCATCTGGTGTTTAAGGACCTGTCTTACACTTTTGATCAAGTGGATTGGTCAACCCTTTAGCTAACTGAACAAAATGGGAGTATCTGACAGTCTCTTGAACCCTTTAATAAAGTTGCATGCCAACATCAACATCTATGTAAGCTATGAAGCCAAAGCAGAGGTCATGAGCACATTCTACGTTGAGAAAGGCATGCACCAAAGCTTGCAGCAACAAGTCGATTCTTCATACCCTAGGTAGGAGTGTGAATGCCACAATCTAATGTATTGCACCCAAGAGTTAAAACAGAAGTTGGTAAAGAATTGTAGAGCATTCCGAGATTGGCAAGGTTTGATGCGGACAGATAGCATAAACCGAGACCCGATCCCTAGCTGTGTTTAAATGTAGCAACTTTAGCCAGGGCCAACAATTCCATTAAGTTAAAAGGAAAATACTACTGCATAGAGTGCCCTCAAAAGGGTGAAAGCGACAGCTACAACCTGGATCTGAAAGCAGCCCTCCCATAACGCAGTCGGATACTAACAAGGCAATTCGAAGGCGAGTGGCAGTGGAACGTGAGTAGAGCGAGCACCAACCACAGACACGCTGGTGAGAGACAGGGGCACAGAGAGTTGGCCGAGTTGACAGCAGTCAGTGTGAGAGCCACAGCTTCTGCCAACCCGGCAAGAAAGAGCAAACGTGTTTGATTAGTCTCACCCTGCACCCAACAACAGAGCTCAAATTACGCAGCTTCTACCGTACTCCAGCAGCCATGAAGCAGGAGCAGGGAGCAAACTTGCCAGATGTTCCAGGGGAAGACCACAACAGCTCAACTAAAGCAGACATTCGCCTCCTCTTGGGAGAAATTCAGACAATGAAATCCGGTTTGACCGAGAAGGTCACTGACCTGCAGACTAGAATGGTAAAAGTTGAAGACCGCATAGAGGCTCTAGAGAACATCCAATTGTCGGGTGACCTTGTGGCAATGAACAGCTAAGCGGTTTCTAGACTTGGAACAAAGGAAAAGAGATCTAGAACTGAAGCTCGACAACTTGGAGAACCGAGAACAGAAATCAAATATATTTGTATAATGGGCCTCAATGCGAAGCCAGGAGAAACCCCATCATTGGAGAGCCGGGTGAAAGCCATGATTGCGTCATTATTCGACTCTGCAGAGGCAGTCAATTTCGAGTTCGATAGGATACACAAGGCTGGCGGTCCAGCGAACAGCCCGAGGTTGGTCCTAACCAAATGACATTACTTTAGACAGAACTGAAATATCCCTAGTCTAAGTTGTGATATATTTACATGTTCTCCCTAAAGAAATCGTCTCTTGTTTCTTTATTGTCTTTAATTAAGCATCAAAATAATTCTTCAACTTGTCATTTAAAGGGATTCTCATTTTCAGGTCTCAGTCTAATAGTGGAAAATAGTTTATTCCTGAACTTGAACATATTTTAAAGCCCACCGTGGAGTTCCCAGTTGAACACAGAAGTTGTCCTAATGTCTGAATAATCCAATTCCAAAAGTTTTACTTCAAGCTTTTATTACTCCAGATTGAGCACTGACTGAAGGTTTTCACATTAGTATGGTGCGCCCCAGCAAGGCACTGAAAGGATAAGTGCTCCTAGGATGAATTTTGAGTTTGTGAAGCTGAGGAGATGCAACTCCAAGTTCCGACCTGGTTGGCATCTTCTCCTTCACAGCCCTCTTTCCTGAGAGAGGGGACGACAACTACTGAAACGGATGGTTCCTCTACTAATTGGAGCCTTCCTTGTAACAGCTTTCAGGAAGGGAGAGCTATGTTGGACTTAGCTATTTGTGCTCGAACTTGCAGCTGGAGATGAAGATGACTGATCAAGAAGGAAGAGAGTTATTCAAATGTTGGCATTTTGACTATTTTGAAAAATTAATCTTGAGGTTTTTTAATCTGCTTACTTTATTCAAATGTGGGCATTTTGACTGTATTCTTGAAAATCAAATCAGTTTGCCCTAACTGCCATGCGTGCACTAAATGCTATGCGTTTTCACTTAATTTGGAAATTTAAATCGGAGTACTAGTTGTAAAATACTGCTATGTCAATTGCTAGGTCTTTTACCTTTAACTCGATTGCCATTTTGGGATGCTCACTTTATTGGCTGTACCTCCATGTTTGAATGTTTAAATGTTGATGCTCCCTGCTGCATTTTATAAAGTAGGCCCTATTCCTCATTAGCCATTGACTTAACCGTTTCATCTGTTGCATTTGACGACTCTTCACCCGACTTCTGCTAGGCCACCTGGTGAATTCCTTGTGCATCGTGCAGTCCCTCTATCTGCTCCCTGCCCCCTGCACATATGGTGCTGGCCATCTCCCCCATCTACTGTAACTGCTACTCTATTACCTTTCCTACCTCTCTCTCGAAGCCTGGAAGGAAGACATTTAAGAAATCACTCCTGGTCTTCAATCCAGGAATGCTCATTGCCGACACCTACATCAATGCTTCTTCCAGACAGACTATCACTGATATCGTCTTTGCTGTCCCCTCTCCTGACCTATGGATTCCTCATATGGTCTCTGTCCTCTCCACTTTTTTTTCCTCTCCCATTAATGGTGGTACCATTGGTTCACTATGGTGGCAATGCTGGAACCTTGGTTCACTAAATAACTCAAATCTAGTAAACTTCAATGCAGACAGGCTGAAAGGAAATGGCGCTCCTCGTACTCTGAGGAAGCTAAAAATTGCCTTTCGCAACATTCTCACCACCTGCCATCAAGAAATTGTTAATGCCAAGAAAGCCTACTTCAGTCTTACGGTCGAGAAGGCTTTGAACAAACCTAAGGCCCTTTTTGATCTGGTACATTCACTTTCTATTCCAGAGACAGATTGTCCTCTAGTAGCACCTTCACAGGATCTATGTGATTCACTCTCCTCCTTTTTTGTAGACAAGATATCTACTATTAGAGACACCATTAAAGCTGAAGCTGATGCTTCCCCTTCTGGAAAGATACATATTGAACCTCCTCCCGCCTTAGGCGCCTGGTCTTCTTTCCCCCCATTTCTCTGATGCCGACATCCTTCTTGCTATCCAGAACTTTAAATTGGCCTCCCAGTGGATGCCAAACCCCTTGCTCTGCTAAAGGAACTATCTGCCGACATGATCACCTACATCTCTTTTGCGGTTAATCATTCCTTTGCCACAGGCATCATTCCGCCCTTCTCTTAAACATGCTTTAGTCATTCCCTTATTGAAAAAGGCCTCCTTGGATCCTACAGTACTAACTATCGGCCAATCTCCCTCCTGCCCTGTACGATGAAAGTTATGGAAGCATTGGTCGCTCGCTCCTCTGTTGTCTAAATTCCTTGAGTCGTCTCAGTACTTTGACCCTTTTCAATCTGGTTTTCATCCAGGCCGGGGCACGGAATCCGTTCTTAACGACCTGTTACATCTGGTGGACCAGTGCAGTGTCGGAGCCATCCTGCTTCTGGATTAATCGGCAGCTTTCGACACAGTGGATCATCTCGCCCTATCTCTCGTCTGTCCGCCGCCGACTTGGCCGGTCATGTCCTTGACTGGTTCACAGCATTTCTTGCCGACCGCTCCCAGTCGGTCTCTCTTCCTCCTTTCCACTCTTCTCCAGTTTCCCTGGTTTGTGGTGTTCCTCAGGGATCGGCACTCAATCCCTATTCTTTTTAATGTCTACATTAGACTTCTACTTCTTCAATCTCATGGTTTCCGCTACCATTCCTACGTGGACGACAGCCGGATCATTGTCTGGCTTGACCTGGCTCAGCCTGAAACTGCTGCCCGTCTATGCAAATGCTTGGAGAATCTGGGCAGCTGGATGTCATCCAACTGGCTGAAGCTCAATGCTGGCAAGACTGAGGCACTGGTTGTCGGTACATCCTCCCCCTAGCGGTTCTGGCCACTCTCCCTAGGCTCTCTCCCCACACCAGTATCATCGGTCAGAAATCTAGGGGTTAGACTCTCTGCCTCCCTGGCCATGGAAGAACAGGTGGCAGCAGTATGCAAGGCTGGTCATTTCAAACTTCGGATCTTATGGAAGGTACTCCCTTTTATTCTGATGGCCTGCCAAGCCCCTGTGGTGGCTGCCTTGGTATTGAGTAGCTTAGACTAATGTAACTCACTTTATCTGGGCCAACCTCTTTATTGAACTAAACGTCTGCAGCTCCTTCAAAATGCAGCTGCCAGATCTACCCTCCGCCCGTCCTTCGGCACTCATATGTCCCCACTACTGAGGCAACTGCACTGGATTCCCGTAGAGGCCCCTGTCATGTTTAAATCTATGTGTATGGTCCACCGAGCTTTCTACGGTATTGGAGCCGAGTATCTTAAAGCCAAATTTGTGCACTACATACCTCCCCGCCCCGATGTTCACAATCAGCCATTCTTCTTGTGGTTCCCCGGCATAGGCGGTCTCATTCAGGTGGTTGCGCCTTTTCCACTGTAGCTGCTAATGCCTGGAACAAACTTGTGCACGCTCTGCGGAACACTGCTGATCATTTCTGCTTTCAATGTAAATTGAAAACATTACTATTCTAATGGCTCTCCCTCCCTGTTCCGTTTCTGCTAGCTGTCTCTAGCGCCATGATACCTTCGGCATACGTGAGTTTAATAAATTCTTATAACATAACATATAATACCAGATGGGAAGTTCTCCTGGCACACTTATCTTCCAGGAGCATCATCAATGTTTGAAAACTACAAGAAGGACGTCACATGGAAAAGCACTAAAGTGATTTAAGTGCTCATATCACAGGTAGGAGGTCAAAATGAGAAGAGGTTCAGTCAGGTGCTCAAATATCACTTCATCTTTTAATATTTATTTAAATCATTTTAAAAACACGCATTATACAGTCACAAAAATATCAACGTTAAAAATCATTAAATTATGATAACAAAATATTTGTATCAAACCCATTGATAAAAGGGAGTTTTAAGATAGTAAATTCCTAAACCAGTACTAGTAGGAAATGGTGCAAATCCATTATGTGATTAATTCCATTAGAAAAGATGGAAATGCGATAGCAACCAGTACTAAAGGCAAGTAAAGTGTCTGTCAAGTGCCAAAGTGCTAAGTGCCTACTGTAATTACAACCTATAGATGCAAATAGTTATATTTCATACATATTACAGTTTCGGCGACAAAATTCTATCTAGTTCATCCAGTTTGAACTGGTAGTCGCCTTTATCAGGGCGCACTGAGAAAGGTACAAATGGCATTAAAGGTGCTAATACAAAGATGTATACATAGTTAATACTATACTGCAATAACTTTCATAGATGAAACGCTGTGTAGTTCTAAGCTTGATTGTAGGTATCCGACCTAATGAAAGTATCACCCCACAAGAACTAAAACAGCAATATAAGTGAAATAAGGAAAAAAAGAAAGAAAAAATAACACTTTGGCACTTGACGCTTTACTTGCCTTTAGTACTGGTTGTTAGAAATGCTCTACCTCCTCTCCTTCCTCTCTCATTCCCTGACTGTTATTCAGGCATGGTTTGCTGCTAATAATCTGACTTAATGCCAGAAAGACGGAGATCCTTCTCATTTGGACTCCAGCCCCATCCTTCATTCCTACTCCCTGGCCGCACTCCTTGGCCCCCCCCTCTCCCGTCCTCATGTGAGGCTAAACCCTGGGCGTCAACTCCTTTCTCTCCTCATATCACTGACCTTGCTAAAAAAAAAAAGAAAAAAAAAAAAAAGAAAAAAGAATAGGCCCAACTTTCAACTTCACCTCCTCAGAGGCACTCTCTCCCTTTCCTCACCTTCCCCCAGAAAATCTGTCTGCAGAGCTCTGGTTCTCTCCAGGCTGGATTACTGCAACAGCGTCTTCCTTAATTTGTCTCTTGCTTCCCTCTTCAACTGATCCAGAATCAGACTGCGAGACTCATTCTTGGACTCAAAATCTCCCGACTGGCTCCCAGTGGTGGCAAGGATAAAATTCAAGACCCTCTGCATCATCCACAAGGCTTTCTGGGGCCTGGCACCTCGGACTTTGCTACATCCAACTTTCTCTCCCTAAATACCTCCCTTGTAGAGTCGTTCAGTCCTCTTGCTCCAACTCTCTGCAGATCAGACGTTTCTCCAAAACAGAGTTAGGAGTGTATCCCTCTTTGGCAGAAGCCTCCCTCTAGAATGGCCTCCCTGACCCACTTCGACTTGAGCCACATCTCCATAAATTCTAGAAGCTTCCCAAGACCTGCTTTTCTCCTCCTCCTCCTCCTCCTCCTCGCTAACCTCCGTCTGTCATTTGTGACTGGTTGTTTGTATCCCTTATGAGTCTTACTGCGCCCAGGCCCTACTTCAACCAGTCTCCCCCTGCACTCCTTCCCAGCACTTGCCCTCGGACACCATTTCCTGACTAGCCTACTGAGCCTGGTCCACCCCTGTCCTCGCCCTAGTTGACCCCTATAGCGCTGGTTTCCCTTGACACTTGATACTGCTTTTACTTATATTTTAGTGCCTTTCCTTAGTGTTAAATAAAACATAATTGTACTTTGCTGTGTTGACAATATATTACTTGTGACGGTCTTGTGTGTGTTAAATGTACTTTACACCAAACCCGTGATCTCCTATTTGCTCATATGAGTTGACAAAAGTGAGTCAAGTTCTTATCAGATTTTTGCAGGTACACCAAGGTTGGCGTTCCAGAATGGTAAACCAATAATATCTCTCAAAAACCTCCTAATAGAGGCTTATTGTGCTGCAGGCATTATGTATGGCATTAAATATTCTAGGACACTTCAGGTTACTGAGAATCACATTTTTAGAAAGATTCTGGGTGTTCCGGAATACACATCAGGGTATAATCCACATTTAGAACTCTCTCATTTGTACTCGGAAGATGTATTTAGGAGTAAACCTTAAGAAATATGGGTTCCAACATGGACTAGAAAAAAAGGCAGCTCTTAAACGGATAATTGTAGAAGATATGAAACTGTCTGTTATGGATGCTGTTTAGAGGTAGCTAGTGGTACCAGTTTCAATACCTGGCAATCTTCTTGGCACTCCTGGTACTACCTCCAAAATCCTTCCCCGATAGACATTCACACTTAAACGAGTGATTCATTGCTAAGTGGAGGGGAGGAGGGGGAGAAAGATCTGTTGACCTGCAAAAAAATCACTTTGGTTTCGGCAATCTACATTTGTTTGCTCAGATTCACCTTTTCCAAAATATGACTGCTTGTATAGCGAGAGCCTCTGCCACGCTTTCCCCATTTGCATAAGGAAACTAAAAGCACTTGCCATAGTATCCTTAGAATTATTACTGTGGAGGGTTTTGTATTCCTCTGTATATAGTGTGTGAGCGTGTGTGTACACAGTCTTGTGTGACACCACTGTGAACTGTGCAAATAACTTATTCCTATGTACTTTTGTACATTTAGCTCAATGAATTGAGAGTACCACTGACTGCTGTGTCACGCCTCAACCCCCCATCACAATCAATCATACTTGTTTTAACCAACAGGTTTCAATTTGTTTTTTCTTTATATTTACAAATTCATTTAGAATGTTTGGTGTGTTGCATATCAGTTTTATTTAAATAAAAAAAAAAACACAACAGCTTCTTCTCATGAAAGTACACAATCCAAAAATCTTAGCATGTGGTTAAAATTCAAAAAGGGAGAGTATGAAATGTGGTTTATTAAGCAAACTGAGACCAAGAAACAAGCACTAACCCTGGCGTCTCCTCTTGACCAATATTTGTGATCCCAGGACAATTACTTTACCTCTCAGGGCCTAATTTTCCTTAGGTTCTCAAATTGAGATCACCAAATGTGATTCCAATTAGTTAGCACTATAAAAAAACAAGAAGCTGAATCAGTTATTTAGCATTCTGCCCTTACCTGGGATACGTTGTATATATTTGGAAAATTGAGGTTGCACTTTCAATTATCATAGTGCTCAAGCTTGTGAGGCAATAGCTTGCATAGCATGAAAGTACCCGGCATAAAAGGGTTCACCTCGTATAGGATGGCACTATAAGGGTAGATGAAGATGCTTGGTGGGAATCACAAAAGGCACACACAACCAGAGGAGTTCCCCATAAAAGTTGATTTCTCCAGAAAACTAGGCTTCTCCCTTCTGTTGGTCTTAGTGTCTGGTTTAGAGTACTCTGGACCTCTTGTCGAGTCTGCAGTATCCCGAAACTGGAGTTCCCGTCTGTCTAAACAACTGGTACACTGGGGTTCACGAAAAGCATGCCCATGAGACTGTTGGGTTGTGGTAACCTTGTTGAGGAGGTCTGGTTCAGAGCCGCACAAAAAGGGAAGCCTGGTCCCCGACTAGGAGTGGATCAGGACTCTTCTCAATGCCACAATATATGATTGTTCCTCCATTGTTCTTGGGAGCCACCCCTTCAGATCGAGGGCTGCACCCTGACCTTTCTTTCCCAGGTTCTGCTTCTTCTTCTGCTTGGCTCTCTTCTCAACTCCCTCCTCCTTCTACACCTTGGTGCTGTGCCACCTTCCTCCCTGTAATTCCCGTTCCTTCCAGTGGATCTTCTGCCACCTCCTTCCCATGTTCTCCATCCTCCTCCACTACACTTTTCCCCATCTCCTCCAACAGCTTTCCATCTCCCTTCAACATTTCTCCAGATACCTTCTCCTGATGTCACCCAAACTATCCACCAGAACTCCACTCTCTTATGCCAACTAAATAACCTCCTCTTTCCACCAAGACTCCTCCAATCTTCTCCAGGACCTCTCCTCCAGAAGTTCCCCAAACTGCTCCACTGCAGCTTCAGTCTGCCCCAGGACTTCAACTCCTCATTCATTCTAATAATCCCCAACATCCTCCAACTCTCCCCCCCTCCCTCTAGCTCCGCCACCACTCTCTGCTCCTCCAGTCTATATCTTACTCTGGTCACTCGCCAACTCACATGCTGTTCTTTCCTTCTCCCCCCTCCGACCCCCTGTCCAACCTGCCAACAAGCCCACATCTTGGGCTGTGAGCTCTGGCCTTTTATATGGTCTATGGACATCCCACTGAGCGGGCTCTCTATTGGCTAGTCCATGGAGCTTAAAGAGGGGGAGGCCCTTTGTGATTGGTTATTCCCTATGTCCTCACACAAGACCTTACTAGTGAGGAAGGGGCTATACGTAGGGGCAAAGCCATTTTGGTTTCCATTGGATCAATCAGACCTGCCTGCTATGCCTGAACGCTGCAGCGTCTGGTGCCAAATGAACGTCTGTCCTTGGAGATGTACCCTGGGGTGTTAAGGAGCCCTCCTCAGGGCCTGGTGAGGATAGGATAATCCTCATGTGGTTCATGAACATTCATGACACTCTGGAGCCACAGGCTGGTTTCACTCAGAACCCAGCCAAAGGCGAAAAGAACAAAGAGACTGAACCTGGTTTGGCACGCAGAGAAACTCTCTAGAAGGACCTTTCCACAAAGACATGGCGAAAAAAGAAGACCAGTGTCCATTTTATCAAAGATGGCTCTGAACCATTTTGAAAAAGATGGCTCCTGTGGTTGCTTTACTGGAGCCGCGAATGGTCGCGGTAAATGCAAACCATGGTAGTTCAAAACGAAACCACTGCCACCCGCCATTCAGTGAGGAAAGGGTAACATAAAACAGGTTACATAAGAAGCTAGACAAAGGGGACACTAAGCAACCCCTCCAGCACTCTATTGTAAGATAGTGTGTGCTGGGTCTACATAGTTACAATGCTAAGTAGAGTCAATTTCACTGTATTGCTCTGGGAAACAGTAGTTTATCCCAGAGAAGGTATTTAAACCTTGGGAAATTTGGGAGACTTCCCTGTGTCACCGCACAGAAGGTGCTTTGGGACACAATTGTAAAAGGTGATGCCAATGGAGTTTTTCTACCAAAAGTAAAACAGTGTAGAAAATCACATTAAAATACATGAGAGGGTCCCACTCTCTCCAGGTTAAAAAAATCAAGTCCTCAAAATCTAGCAAAGTTGCTGGGGGTCTTTAAGGTGGAGGGAATTGGCACATTTCTGAGAATTCTCCCTAACAGCCACCATTTGCCCTGCACTTTTGCACATTTCCGTGCAAAGTAAGTAAACGCTGCATGGAATGCAGGCATGCCAAGCAGCATAAACTTTTAAATGGGAGCACTGCTTGACATGATCGCATATCAAGCGATCATATTCAATTCAGAATGCTACTCAAAACTTGGCTCTTTGCCCCAGAACCAGAAGGAAGCGACGAGGAAGCATATACGCAGCAGGAAACAAGAATCCCACAGAGGGAACCCATCCTCCCTAACTTCCTAACTTATCTTCTCTAACCAGAGGGCGAGGGGAGGATGCCATTACCGCACACCACTCTGCCAAAGAGGCAACGTAGGTAGGTTAGGATCTCACTTGGGAATGGGCAAGGAGGAACCAGAAGGGCAGGGGGAGGACGCTATATCGACATACCGCTAGTCCACAGAGGAAACATAGGCAGGTAAGGACTAACCAACATGGAAATGGGCACGAACGGAGCTGAATCGTGTAAACTATAAACCGCATGGGAAACAAACCACTAAAGTAGCACAGAAGAAAATCAGCCACCCAATCGTACCTGCAAACTAGATGGACTAACTACAATTCCAAACTCACAGGATAACCATAGGATGTGGAACAAAGAAACGCAAATACTAAGAGGTTTAAAAAAAAAAAAAAAAAAAAACTAACCCCAGAAAATCGCAACTTTCCCCATACACAGCTCTCACAGAAACCCACGCAACCACTTCTCTGCACAGCAATCCGCACATACTTTACCACACTGCGACAACAGACCAACAACGGATAACTCGTATGAACAGCACATGGGAACTCTCACCGATCTGATAACCACACTCAAGCTCAGCGCACAGTAAACCGAACTGAAGCTGCCAACAGGACATTACAGCCCTCACTCTCCTACTCTACTCCTACTCCCACTAAACCCTACTAACCCCATCCACCACTCCTCTTTCAGATCCGCCAGAGTGCCTGGGGACCACTTCCGGTGGTGACGGTGCATGGAACAAATACATTTAATATTATTGTTACAATTCCACACATCACCTTAACGTGACCTTAACATGATGTGCGGTTAGGATACTTTGTGCCTCGTTGGGAGGTGCAGTAAAACAAAAAAAGGAAAGAAAAATCAGCAGTAATGCAGCGGTAACACCGTTACTGCACCGTCAAATTACAAGTCAAGGTGGAAGAAACACCTCTAGCAAGAAACTGGAGGTACTTACTCTGCCTTACTGCCCAAAAATGGCCAAACCAGTGGCATTACCACCAGCGGAATTACCACCAGTCATAGTACTACCAAAATCCTCCATGGAGTCCAATTAATGGGAACTAACACCGCCTACTACTTCTAATCTGGCGCCAATTCCACAGGACCAAGTGGTGGTAACATTAATACAGTTTGGTGGTACCTTACTGGATTTACTATCGAGATACCACCAAACTCTTAATGAGGCCATCTGTAGCTTTTTTTTAAAAAAAACATTTTTTTGTTTTTTCTGAACATACAACGAACGACTGTACAGTTCCCCGCCTTCTCCCGTTGACAATCACAAATATTATACCTAAAATAAAGAATATTCCAGCATTAAGAACTAAGAGTGGTCAAACGAAAAGGAACAAGTTACTTGCCTGTCACCATTGTTCTCCAGCATGGGTCTGGCATGGATTCACATGCCCATTAATATTCCTCCTTTTCAGGATGGGAATACTCAGTAAAAGAAAAAACTTTCACTTTCTTTTACAAACTTTATTTCTCCTCAAAACCAATCACTGTCCTCGGAGTCATACTGCGCCCATCCAATAACATTCCTATCCCTAAGCCCCTCCTCTGGCAGCCATCTTCAGATTTGGTAAGCACTTAAAGTGGCCGTATGACCAAGAAGAGCCACAGAGGGGTCGGAGGGAGGGTTTGCATCTGAATCCATGCCAGACCCATGATGGAGAACAATAGTTACAGGTAAGTAACTTGTTCCTTCTCCAACATGGAGTCCAGCATGGATTCACATGCTCATGAATAACGAATACATAGCAGTACAACATTACACAACCACGGGAGGTGGCAATGCTCAGCAGAAGCAATTAACTCTTACCTCCGGAACAGGCTCACCTCAAGCGAACAGGTTTCATAGCACTGCTTGGCCGACTGGATTCCTCCCTGGAATCTGCGTCGACAAAGTAAAACTTTGTGAAGGTATGCGTGGACCTCCCCATAGCAGCCCTGCAGATGTCCAGCAGGGGCACACCAGACAGGAACACCATTGTTGCAGCTATCGCTCTGGTGGAATGGGCTCTCGGATGGCCGAGCAGCGGTCGGTTCGCCAACCGGTGACAGTGTGTGATGCAGCTGGAGAACCAAGCCTTGGACAAGGAGTTCCCATGGCTCACAGGACAAAAGTCCATAACACAGTTGAGAAGTCTTCCAAAAACTCTTTGTGCGTGTAACATAGAACACAGGGCACGAGCCACGTCCAGCGAGCCCAAAGCCTTTTCAGCCGGTGACTAAGGCTTTGGGAAAAACACAAGTAACACCAAAGGCTCATTGAGGTGGAATTCTGATGGACCCTTCGGCATGAAAGAGGGGCGTGTCCGCAGCACCACCCTTGATTCGTGGGAAGTCGGATATGGCTGCTGCAGGATAGGGCCTGGATCTCACCCACTTTCCCGGCAGAGGTGATGGCCACAAGGAGAGCTGTTTTCCATGAGAGGAACGAGAGGGGCCTGATGCATAGGCTCGAAGGGCCCCCCCGACCCCATGAGCCTCCTCAGCACCACAATGAGTTCCCATACCGCGGCAGGAGCCTTTACCGGCAGGAAAGATCAAAACAGTCCTTTGAGGAACTCCTTGATGAGTCAATGAGACCAAAGGGAAGCTCTTCTTGGAAACCTGGTGTAACGGGAGATAGCCGCCAGATATACCTTGATGGAGTTGTGCGCCAGTCAAGCCTTGGCCAAGGATAGCAAGAACGGAAGGATTTGTGGGGCTGTGACCCTCAGAGGGGCGATCTTCTGCGACCGGCACCACGTAGCGAAACGTTTCCACGGTAGCACTTCAAAGTCGACAACGCCCTGTGAAGGACCTGCCTACAGTCTGCTGGCAACTCATATCCTCCAAACTCTAGGGCTGTAGGAGCCAAGCCCTCAGGTTCAGTGATCCCGGGTTGTCATGTAGGATTGCGCTTCCTTCTTTGGAGAGAAGATCCAGAACTACTGGTAGCTTGACCGGAGGCGACACTGACAGGTTGAGAAGGTCCTGGTACCAAATTTGCCTCGGCCACGCCAGGCAATGAGCATCGTCCTTCATCGGCACTGTTTGAGTGTGTTGAGGGCTCGTAGCAGGAGAGGCAACAGAGGAAATGCGTACAGAAACAGGCCTTGCCACGGGGAAGGAGAACACCTCCCCAATGCTCCTCCAGTTAGTGGAACCTGCTGGCAAACTTGGAGTTTTCTGCCGTCGCAAAAAGATCGATTAGGGGCCTGCCCCATTGGACGTGGATGCAGTCCACCTGGTCCTGCCGAAGTTATCACTCGTGGCAGGGGCGCAGTTCCCTGCTGAGGGAGTCTGCGATGGTGTTCTTGACTCCCACCAGGTGAAGAGTAACATCTCTTGTCTGTCGGCCCAGTGCCACATGTCCTGCACCTCTTTGAAGAGCACTGGGGACCGAGTACCCCCCCTGCTTCCTAATGTAGAACATCGTGGAAGTGTTGTCCAAGAAGATCCTCACCACTTTGCCCTTCAAAAGATGGAAGGAACGACCTGAGGGCCCAGAACACTGCCGTTAGGTCCAGGATATGGATGTGGAGATCCTTCTCCAGCAGCCACAGACCTCTGGCGTGCAGATGTCTGGTGTGGGCTCCCCGGCCTTCCAGGGAAGCGTCTGTGGTGACCGTTTCCTGGTATGGAGGGTTCTGAAACCCTGTGCCCCGGGCAATGTTGGACTGGATGCCCCATCACCTTATCGGCCAACAGAACGCCTCATCGAGCGGGATCTTGTTCGCAAAGCTTCCGGACACCTGTAATCCATTGAGCGTCCAGGAACTCCTGAAGAGGTTGCATCTGCATTCTGCAGAGTAATAAGGTAGATGTAAGACAACATCATGCCTAGCAGCGACTCGATGGCTTGCACCAGGGTAGTTTTCATTGACAACAGTTGTTGCACCTTCCCGCGCATGGCTGCTACTCTCTCCTCCGAGGTCGACGCTAGGCAGGAGACCGTATGGAGTCTGGCTCCCAGGAACAGAGCGGTCTGCGATGGTGTCAAGCAGGACTTCGGATAACTGATTGAGAACCCCAGATCCGTCAGCAGCTGGACAGTCTGTGTGTCGATGGCCATCTCTCGCGAGCTGGGTTGGACGAGCCTGTTGTCAAGGTACGGGTACACGTGTAACCCCTGTAAATGCAGATGGGTTGCCAGCGGTGCCAGGCACTTCATAAACACCCTGGGGGCCGACTTCAAGTCGAAAGGAAGGGCCTTGTCGGTGCTTCTTGTGAATGGGGACGTGGAAATAGGCATCCTCCAGGTCCAGCAATGTCAAGAAGTCTTCCAGTTGGTCGAGCACGTGCTGCAACTTGACCATCCTGAATTTTTGGGACTTGAGGTACTTGTTCAGACATCACAGGTCTAGAATGAGCCTCTAGTATCAGACTAAAAAGTATCTGGAATGAACTGCAGAGCCCCGCAGTCGTTGGTGAACCAGCTCTATCGCCCCTTTTCACAGCATGGCCGTACCTCCTCCAAGAGTTTAGGGATCTGTGTACACCTGTGCTGAAACTCCAGGGTTATGACCTTGGGCGAGAGCATCCAGCACCAATCTGTTAGTGGTGATCTTTTCCCACTTGCTGACGAATCCCATCAGCTGTCCTCCCACCGAGGTGCACAGGTGGGGGCCTGACATCCTGGACAGTTCAGACCTGCTTTGGCGCTGGTGCCCAGCCTTTTGGGCGATGGCGGCGCGGGCCTCCTCAACCGTATGCATGGGAACGCCCTCTGTAGCCTTCCTGAGTCATGTACCTTGAAGGTTGGCGGTACGAGGAGAAACCTTTTGACGACCTGCTCGACTTGCCTCTGGAGGAGCGAAAGGAAGAGCAGTGATGTTGGGAGCATGCCCAGGGAACGGGCCAACTCTCCATCTGCCTTGCTGGCCTGCAGGGACTCGTCGACTACCTTCCCAAAAAGGTTGCTTTTGAAAGGCATGTCCAGTACACTTGTCTGGACCTCCTGGTGGAAATTCGTGTCCTTGACGACAAAGGCAGACACCATTCCCCATCTGCCAGGAACCCTGTGTCTGCAATGTCCAATGCCACTGATGGTGTGATGCAACGCAACCTACCCTCCTGGAAGAGGGGGATAGCTTCCATCCTCTTTTCATCGGGGAGGAACTCCTGAATCAGGCCCAGCTTGTACCACAGCTCCCTGTTGTACCTGGCCAGGATTGCCAGTGCGTTGGCCACCTTGATTGTGGGCGTCACAATTTCAATGACCTCCCTTACCATAGCATCCAACTTCCTCCCCTTTCTGTTGGCAGGGACTGAAAACGACAAGCATGGGTTAGCCGACTGATTCCTCGCGCCTGCCGAAACCATCAATGACCTCAGGCACGGATTCCGGCACCGGTACTTCTTCTCCAACCTATCCCGTTTTGCTGGAGCCATGTAAGGGTTCTTTAAGAGGGTCAGGCCCTCCTCTCTCACGTTGCGCAGAAGGGACTCCGCCATGATGGCCTTCCTCTTGGCCTTGCGCCTCTGGTTCAGGAAACCCCTCTCCTTGGTTTCCTCTGGCACAAGCTGGAAGAGCATGGAGGCTTCGGCGACGATGGAATGGAACGATCCCCACCTCATGAGGTGGGGATGCCCTTGGCTATGGAGATCCGCCACCTGCTCTGATGATATAGTTGTCTTCATCCGTCATTGTCGTGCCTGTATCCAGGGCCCACCGTTCTTGCCGTGCATGTATCTGTTCCTGTGTCTGGGCCCACCAGGGGTGAAGGTGCCCGGCTCTGATGTGGACCCAAACATGGGCATTGGATGGCGCTTCCTCTTTTTTGCCAGAGGCTGATCAGGGGCCATACTAACCAGGCCCTTCAGCATCTTCTTGTGGATCTCCGACACCAAAGTATGTAGGGTTAACAGGATATCCAGAGATACATCCCTCGACTTAACTGGCGTGATCGGAATACTAGGCCCGTGCTGTTTGTCGCCGGCATTGCCATGTCATCCTCCTCCACGTCCTCGTGGACCATCTGTAAGGACTCCAGGTCCTCGTCTGGACAAAATGTCTGGCCTGGAGCTGGTCTGGAACTTCCTTGCAGCACTGTCCCCTTTATCCACCCTGAGGGGTCGGAGCCGGGCTCAGAGACAGCATCCTCTTCTCCGGCGTGCCAGCAGGCTTCGCCAAAGTCACTGCGGTGGCTTCTCACCTCGGAGGCAGGGACACCTTCGGTGCTGTGGGGGTTATCTTTACTGGGTCAATCCCTTTCACCTTCATGAGAGCAGCTGCCATCAGCTCTATCGTCGACAAAGACTTCTCCTGAGTCGCCTGGGCCTTCTTGGGCAGGTCGGCCATCTTCTCCTCCGTCCCTGGCTTCTCGGGCTTCTCCCGCAGCTTAGCCAGGTTGGAAGATTTCCTTTTCAAGGAGCTCGATCGTTGGCTGGTGATGGAGGCAGATGGTGAGGTTTATCGCACCCTGCTCATCACGTGACCTGCTTCCGTGGTAACCCCCAGTGGAACCGGACTTGCAGTGCTTGGCCTCGTCATGGGTCCCCCCTGGATGAGTTGCCCTCAAAGGACTTAGAAGCCTGTTCATCGGACCGGCCAGTCCTGGGTGACGCATGGCCCTGCTCGGAGCACGGGACAGAGGCCCTGGCATTCATGCGTGCCACCAGTCTACTGGGTCAATCCTTCATCATCTTCTTGGAGAAGCAGAGGCAGATCTCGCACTCTCCTTTCTTTTGGTCCAGTTGAAGTCCCTCCCTCCCTCTCCTATGTCATGGCCGGAGGGCGTGAAGCAGGCATGATGGCCTTCTGGAAACTTTGAAGAAACTGCAACTATCTTTGCCCTCGAGGGTTGCTGAAATTCACCAACAATGGATCCCCGCTGTCGGAAGTTGGAGATAAGAGCACACAGGCTTTTTTTAGAACAAAAATAGAACTTTATTCCAATCGAAAAAACATAGAAGTAGCTCATGGAGCAAAACTTGAGGACTCCCAACACTGAAGCATGCAGTAAAAATCTGAAGATGGCCGCCAGAGGAGGGGCTTAGGCAGAGGACTGTCATTGGATGGGGGCAGTATGACCCAGAGGACAGGGATTGGTTTAGAGGAGAAATACCGTTTTTAAGTGAAAGTGAAACCATTTTTTCTTTTACTGAGGATTCCCAAGCTGACGACAGGGAATATTCCCTGAGCATGTGAATCCATGCCAAACCCCATGCTGGAGAATTACCAAAACACCTGCTTGTGTAAATGCAGTCCTACATCTCCCATATCCATGTTTACAGTAGCGTGTACCGGCTCGCCGGAGCAGTTTGTGGCTTCAGTACAACATTTCAAACACTCATATCCAGCATTATCAGATGCCTATGGAGCATATGATCCAAAGGGGCAAAGAGTGCCTGCGTAAAGGCGTTCCATGCAGTCACGTCATCACTCACCCCTCTCATACCCATATGTACCGCCCTATATCAGACTAGCTGTTTCAACCATCACCCACCTGTACAGATCCCTCCACCAAGCGTCAATGCTGGGTTCTCCTTGGATTTCCAGGCCATAACAATCCTGCACTTACCCAGCACACAAATTAGGTCTTTAATCTTGGAGGTGTATAGGAGGTCTCTTCCCCCTTGGAAACATTTCTAAGAGACAGGCCTCTGCACGCCAATTCTGCATCTCTATCGCCACCATTTGCCACCTGCATGCAACAGACCCCCAAAACACTGGGACCACCAAACAACTCTGAAACATATGCATCAGGTCTGCCTAGTCATTCTTGCATCTAGGTCAATTCCCATGTCCCGCTCCCCGGAACTGAGATACTCTATGTGCAGTCATGCATGACTTGTGTAATATTCAGTTGCAATAGCTTGAATCGAGCATTCGAGAGAACTTCTTAGTATACATCAAGATACAGGCCCATTCAACGTCAGTGAAGGTCCTTGCTAGGTCTGCTTCCCACAGCATACACACTTTCAGAACAGGTTTACCCAATTTCTCTGAGAGCATTTTGTATATTCTGGAGACCATGTGGCCACCTTCTTACATATCGTATATGGCCTCCAGAAGGTCTCTCTCCATGATCCCGCCCCTCCGCCCCGAAGCCTGGCCATCTTGTTTCAATCTTTTTAAGAAAACTTGCATAGATTCGAAATTGCCCCCCACCCCGGTGTACACCCTTGTACTGCATGGAACTAACTGCAGCTGCCCTGCCAAATAATACAATTCAAAATGAGGCAACCAAATCCCCCACCAAATCCCCCCCACAGCCCTTCATCATAATTCCTCTATAGCGTACCCCAAGCAATCCAGTTTCTCTTCCCTTACCAAATAAAATCTGTGGCAATAGTGTATAGTGTCAAGCTTGCTGAAAAAAGTATTTGGATATTGAAGGGTAGGTGGGCAAAGTGGTACAGCCGGCGGGGAGCACTACTATCTTCAAGAGTGCTGCTCTTCCCCTCATTGACAGGGGGAGCTTCCTCCAAAACACCATAGTCTTTACCACTCCATAGAGGATCCTCTGTGTATTATGTTCATGCGAGGTGTGAGCATCCCACCACACGTTAACCCTGAGGAATCTGAAAGTTTCTGTCTCCCACTTCGTATTTCTACCACTAGATTGGGCAAATGGTGCCCATGAAGATCGGCAAACCCAGCCAGTGGGAACAAAGAGGATTTATGAGGGTTAATATGTATACCTGAGAAGTCTGCAAACCTGCCTATTACATCAAGTATGTGTTGGAGATTCTCTTCGGATGTGTGGCATAGGAGCATATCATCAGCATATAAAGAGATTAGATGTCTCACCCAGTTAATGTAAATGCCAGCCCCTCCATACTCTGCACCTAGGAACACTGCAAGTGGCTCTAAGGAAAGAATACATAGCATTGGGCACAGAGAACATCCCTGCTTAGTATCTTTCTGCAATTCCCAACCAGTGGAGATCAGTTTGCCTATATACACCGGGGCCATTGGTTTAGTGTACAGCAATCGTACCAATATCAAAAAATGTGCACCCATAAGAAACTGCCAGAGAGTCACATATAACCAGTCCCAGCTGACACAGTCAAACCCTTTGACAGCATCCAAGGAGGCAGCCACGCAGTCCAGCTCTAGATGCCCAATGCTATAATCTCCTCAGGTTCCACAAGGTTTTTCTGCCTGGAACGTAACCAGTCTGATCCGTGTGCATCAGGGTACCGATCACTCTTCAGTCTATCAGCCAACACAGCCATGAGGATCTTGTCAGCCTGGTTGACCATAGTTAGGGCCGTATAAGAGCTGCATTCTAACAGCTGCTTGTTGGGCTTTAATATCAGGACTATGATTAGGGTTTCCGAGTTTCAGAAAATTTTGAACAAATCTGGATAATAACTGTGGGGATTGCATTTTAGTATCTTGGGGGACGCTGATAAACACGGTTTATAAGTAATTAATGTTAAAGTATGGAGCGGGATTCGAACCAGTGTTGCCTTGCGTTCACTTGCATCCAAGACAGAGGCATTGCCAGTGAGCTATCCTCTCAGCCCTGACAAACTCAGAAATAAGGAGAAAAAGAAATTATGGACGGTAAAGGACAAACCTGCAGGGCGATGAGCAGCATTAAACAAGCAGCACACATTCTACAATGATAAACTGCCTTTTCATAAAGGCAACAACCGTGGCATACTTTCAATCCGCCAAAAACTATTAAGAATCTAGTGGTAGAAATACGAGTTTGATCAGGTATTTCATGAACATGTTCTTTTACAGTCAAGATACATAGATGATATTGTGATGATATGGAAAGGCAATCAGATTGAATTGGAATCATTTATTGAAAGGCTCCATCAAAATGACTGCTAGGTCATTCAGTGGTACCTATAATTCTAAAGAAATTTACTTTTTGGATCTGACAATGTATGCATCAGAGACTAATCTGCGAACACGTACATACAAGAAAACAAATGACGTTGACGCAAACCTTTATGCCACCAGCTGCCACCATCAGATGGTAAACAATATACAGATGGGAGAATTCATAAGGGCTTGAAGAAACTTAAGAACTGCCAGTTTTGAAAAAGAAATGTATGATTCCGGAAAGGGGTTACCCACTACACAGCATTAACAAAGCATATACTAAAGCCAGAAGTATGCAAAGGAGTGATACCTCGATACGAAGAACAAGGAAAAAAGCTACAGAGATAAAAAGGATCAAGTTCATCACTAAGTACTGTAAAAACGATTACATGGTTACAAGAATTTTGAACAAGCTTTGGGACTTACTAAGGTTGGATAAGGATCTTACTAAATATTTGGATGAGAAACCAAGACTAATCTTCAAAAGGGTACAAACTTTGAAGACCTTGCTGAGCCCTATTTACAAAGTACAACCCGAGGACCGGTACAGACGTGGCTACAACCAGCAATGAAAGGCTTCTACAAATGTGGGACATGCACTATGTGCAAGCATGCACACATGAATTTACAAATTCAAGAGGAATCAAAATACGAATCAATGACAATCATGCCCCTCTCCTTTTTATTATGCAAGCTCTCCATACCCATTTAAGTCACTGCTGTTCGCAAAGACCACAGGAGTTTCCGCTGATTTTAGGCACAGGCCCATAGCTTCAGCAACTGACCTGCAGCTCTGGCTCAGGAATAGTGGTTCAGAAATCGATTCCTTAGGTCCAAAGAGGCCGGGCACAGCAAAATTAGGTGTTGTATGTCTTCTTTTGGATCCTTGTATTACAAGCATGACGAAGTAACAGCATTGTTCCACCTATGCAACAGATCATAATCCCCAAGCAAAATCTTACATACAAAGATCTTTCAAATTTAGAAGGATTATAATCGAGGTATTCTTCACAGCAAACCTGGTTTTTGATGGCAAGATAAACAAATGTTACAGAGGCTTAGGGACTCAGTACATTATCGTGCTCCACCTTATCCAACGCTGCCCTCTTTAGCACAGTACTAGAGGCTAAAGAGCACCAGGGTTACGCCAGTGTTCCTCAAGTCCCAGGTCCCCCAACAGAGTCGTGACATGCTTGAACCATCTCAATGAGCTGCCCCTTGTTGGGCCAGAACATCTCGTAGTCCCTCTCTAAATAACAAGAGAATTCCATTGGTCCACAAGTTGACCCAATAAAGCACTGGGCGTAATTGACAAATTGAAACAATCCCTTGCATGCCTGTCTCTAAAAGGACTGGAATATTTGGCACGCTAACTGGGAGCCCCAATATATTTTGCAAGAATGCATTCTCAACCACTGTTAGAGGGCGGGAATTCCTCTGGCCCCACATTTCGGCGCCATACACTGCAGCCTGCCTTACTTGTGCTCTATATGCCTTGAAGAGAGACACATACAGCCCCATTGCCATGTTCCCTAGTAAATGTGGCAGGGACCCACTATAGGTTGACAGGGTTATTTTTGCCTTCTCCAGGTGCAACGCCCACCAACACGACTCCATGACTCGCACCCCAGATAGTCATAATTGGCTACCTGCTCAATTTTCCCTTCATCCAGTGTCAGCCTAATACCCTTCTGCCATTCTAGACGCTGATAGCAAGGTGTTTGCCTCGATCCTGCTCTTACATCTAGAACACTGGGCTAAGGAATCTCATATTAGACAAATGGCAGACTGGCTTCCATACAAATATGGGTACATCACTTAATGGATTCATCTTTAAATGCTTGCAGAACCTGGCATGGAGGAGGAAATATGAGTCCATATATGTTGCATCTGTGGATTTGTCAGCTGCATTTGATGCAGTTGACCACAACCTATTATGGACTGAACTCTACCCTTGGGGTATCCCATCTGGGCTGCTAAGTGTAATTATTGGCTTATATGCTAAAATTGATATCCAGATTGATTTAGACATACTTGGACTACTCTTCCGTACTATTAAAACATTCAGGGGAGTCAGACAAGGTTGCGTTCTTGCACCTTGCCTGTTCAATCTCTCTATATGGCTAATACTGGGAATTATTTGAAACCTGCTAGATTTGTTTCACCCAAATTGTTGCATCTTTGCCCATTTTGGTTATACTATGCTGATGATTTTCTTTAATTTGATTGTACTCCCTTATGTCTTCAGCATTTGATTAATGCATTTTCTTGATTTGCGGTAAAGCACTCTTTATAGCTGAATCTAAATAAAACATAAGTGATGCAATGTTCTAGGGAGAAGAAGGATACTAAGTTTCGATGGTATATTGGTTTGGAAGTAATTTAGAAAACTCGGTCCCTGATAAACTTTGCCCTCTTCAGAACATCTAAACCTCATATAGATCAGCTGCATACTTGGCTATTGGAACAAATGTCTGGTATGGCGAATCAGCTCTGTAGGATAGACTCTAAATTTGGTAAATATTCCCTGTGGCCTGCTGTATATTACTATTTGTGGAAAATAGTCCCCAAATTACTATATGGAATGGAGTGCTATGCTGTGGCGGCATTGGAATTTCTCACACCTATTGAAGATACGATTTGAAGGGGGCACCGAGATTGCCTACTTCTATACGTGAATGTGATCCGTTATGAACTAGGGATCATCTCACTTAAACCAGAGCATGTTGGAAGATTGTCCTTTTTCGCAAAATCTTATCCCCTGCGGAGGATTCACTCTTCGCTGATTGATTTGAGATTTTAATTGGAGGAGAAGGATTGTTCTTGGACAGATGGCATGTTTGAGTTTTATAGGAATCCTCTTGCTGAAATTGGTAGCTCGTCTGAAGTACTAGTACAGCTCCCAGATAAAGTTAAACTATCTCTATGTTCATGATTAGATTTCCACTACTGAAAATATGCATGCCTATTAGTTGAACCATTTAGCGGTTGAGCACAAGGAATTGGGCTCTCGCACCATTTTTCTCGCTCTGTCCTGATAAGCAAACAATCTGATTTTTGTGATTTCATTGGGGTTTCATTTTAACCTAACAAACGTTGGTTAGGTACAAGATGATTACTGAGGAACAAGCAACCTGTTTTTGCACGATTAGTGGTGAGAAGAACAAGTTACTTTCTTACCTGGTAACGTTCTTTCGATGGGATGGTCCGACGACGTATTCCATATCTATGACATGTAAACACCACAGCTGTGCTGCTTCGGAAACTTTTTTCGGCGTCTGCGTCGATGACGTCGATGCGCCGTCGTCGAGGACCTCCTCCGACGTCCGACGTCATCCGATGTGATAAGTAGGACGCACGACGCCCGTAGCCTCAGTTGTAGTTTTTTCCCCCAGAACGTGTGACATAAGTCAACTGCCAGTCAGACACAAAGACTTGCGGAACGTAAGCTGCAATCGCAAAAGAAATTTTGCAGCGGGGAAGGCAGGGCGGGAGCGATATGGAATACGTCGTCGGACCATCCCATCGAAAGAACGTTACCAGGTAAGAAAGTAACTTGTTCTTCGAGGGGATTGGGTCCTCCGACGTATTCCATATCTATGACAGACTCCCAAAGCAGTACCAGAGCAAGGAGGAGGGAAAGAATTTAGAATCAAAATTTAGAATAGCCAATCAAATAGCAGAGCAAAGGACTAACTTGCCAAAGGCCAGATCCTCTCCCTCGGATGGAATCGAGGGAATAGTGACGTACAAATGTATGTACTAAAGCCCAGGTGGCTGCATCACAGATGTTGCGAATAGGAACACCCCTCTGCAGTGCAGTAGATGCAGCCACACCCCTGGTAGAATGGGCCCGCAAGCCAGCCGGTGGGTCCTTACCCGCCAAACGGTAACACTCCGAGATGGCTAAAATAATCCAGCGAGACAAAGTCTGTTTCGTCACAGCTTGCCCCAAACGCTTCCCAGCGTAACCAATAAAGAGTTGATCGTCCACTCTGACCCGGGACATGCGTGAAACATAAAAGCTTAAAGCTCTCCTAGGATCAAGCCTATGGAGCCTCTCCTCTTCCTTACCAGGATGCGGAGGAGGATAGAATGCCGGAAGAACAACCTTCTGGGCCAAATGAAAGTCCGACACTACCTTCGGAAGAAAAGAAGGACGAACACGAAGGACAGCCCTGTCCTTGTGAAATACAGTGAAGGGAGGCTTAACTGAAAGTGCCTGTAACTCACTCACTCTGCGAGCGGAAGTAACCGCAACTAAAAACACAGTTTTCAGAGTTAACAGCCTCAAAGGGCAAGAATGTAAAGGCTCAAACGGAGCACCCATAAGAAACCTAAGAACAAGGTTTAAATCCCAACCAGGCACCAGGAAAGGTGACGGAGGGAACACATTAGTGAGCCCTTTCAGAAACTGTGAAATTAAAGGGATTTTAAAGTAAGAACACTCTTCAGACGAGCGCTTAAAGAAGGACAGCGCCGCCAGGTAACCTTTAATGGTACCCACTTGCAAGCCCCTGTGGGCCAAAGAAAGTAAAAAGGACAGAACCATGGGGATGCCACATGCAAAAGGATCCACAATCTGAACTCTGCACCAGTCGCAGAATTTACGCCAACGGCAACGGTACAGAGACTTTGTTGCTGGCCTTCGGGCCGAAAGCAACACCTCCATCACATCTTCAGGGAGGTCCCAATCCTTATACCTCAACCTCTCAGAAGCCAAGCGTGAAGGTTGAGGGATCTGACCTCTGGATGGAGAACCTGACCCCCCTCCCGTGAGAGCAGGTAGGGAAGACGACGTGGAGGGCAGATGGACAAGTCGAGAAGGTCCGGGTACCACGTCCTCCGAGCCCACGGCGGAGCAATGAGGATCATCCGGGAACCGAACTTCCGTAACCTCCGCAGCACTTGCGGGATGACGGGGACTGGAGGAAACGCGTACAGCAGCGGGAATGACCACTCCACCACGAACGCGTCTCCCAAGGCTCCTTTTGGAGGAAATTCCCGCGAGCAAAACCTTTCGCACTTCCGGTTGACACTGGAGGCGAAGAGATCCACTTGAGGGGTCCCCCAAAGAGCGAAGATCTCCAGGAGAATCTCCTGAGCCAACTCCCACTCGTGAGAGATCGCGCTCTGCCTGCTCAGAGCGTCCGCCGTCACGTTTTCGGCTCCGGCCAGATGAACTGCCGAGATCGAAACTTCCTGCTGGATGGCCCAGAACTCAAGCTGCATCGCCTCCCTGCACAGAGGAAGTGACCCTGCCCCCCCTTTTTGTTGAGGTAGTGCATGGCCACTGTGTTGTCCGTCAGGATCAGGACATTCTTCCCTCGCACAGACGGCAGAAAAGCCTTCAGGGCTAGCCTGACGGCCCTCAGCTCCAACAGATTGATATGGAGTCTGGACTCCGACGGAGACCAACGACCGCTGACTGTCAGCCCGTTGGCATGAGCTCCTCATCCCGTGAGGGATGCATCCGTCACGATCGTCACCTCCGGCCAGGGAAGCCAAAATGGAGCCCCCTTCATCAAGTTGCCTTCGACGGCCCACCACAGAAGGTCCCGGGCGACCGAGGACGGCACCTGAATCGAGTCCGACATCCTGCCGGAGGACTGCGACCATTGCGTCTTGAGTGCCCACTGCAAAGATCTCATCCGCAGGCGAGCCTCTGGCACCAGAAGAATGCAGGATGCCATGAGGCCGAGCAACCTCAAGAACTCGAACGCTGGGAGCGTCTGGGCATGCTGAAACTTGTGCACCATCTGCTGAATGTGAAGAGCCCTCACCTGGGGAGGAAATCACTGCCCCAGGGAAGTGTCGAGCACTGCTCCGATGTACTGGAGCCGCTGTGTTGGCGTCAAATGGGACTTCTTTAAATTGAGGGAGAAGCCCAGCCTGTGAAGGGAGCGACAGGTGACCGATAGATGATCCAGGACCTGCTCGGGGGAGCTCCCCCTGATCAACCAATCGTCCAGGTAGGGGTAGACGTGAATCCCCCCTTGCCTGAGATGCGCTGCCACCACCACCATGAGCTTGGTGAAAACCCTCGGGGCGGAGGTCAATCCGAACGGCAAGACCCGAAACTGAAAGTGCGAGTCGCCAACCGCAAACCTCAGGTACTTCTTGTGCTTGGGATGGATCGGCACATGGAAGTAAGCAACCTTGAGGTCGAGTGACACCAACCAGTCCTGAAGCTGAAGGGCCTGGAGGACTTGAGAGAGAGTAACCATCTTGAACTTGTCCTTCCTGAGGAGTTTGTTCAAACCGCGCAAGTCCATGATGGGTCTCAATCCCCCGTCTTTCTTGGAAATCAAAAAATAAGGGGAATACCATCCCTTGTTCCTCTCCGCTACAGGCACCAGTTCTATGGCGCCTTTCTCCAGCAGGGCTTGAATTTTCTGCGCAAGGAGCGGATCCGGACACCGCAAAGAGAGGTTCCCCGGTGGATTGTCGTGAGGCCTGTGCCGAAAGGGACGACAGTAGCCGTGGGTTATGATCTCCAGAACCCACACATCTGAAGTAATGGCTTGCCACTCTACAAGATGCTGCGCCAGCCTTCCCCCAACCGGCGAACCATGGGACATGGCCTCATGACTGAGTGGGAGCGGCTGCGGCGTTACCTGAGGGCAAAGAGGCAACTGCCCGAGCGGCCTTGGCACCACGGGTACCCTGTCGTCCACCTCTGGCACCCCTGCGTTGGCCTCTTTGACTGCCAGCTCCTCTCGCTTTACTGAAGGACAAGTAAAAGCGAAAGGAACCACCCCTCCACTGCTGTCCCCTAGGACGAAAAGGCAGAGGTTGGCGAACTGCAGCGCCCAACGACTTCGCTGCAGCTTTCGAGGTCTGCAACCTCTCAAGGCTCTCGTCAGCCTTGCTGCCAAAAAGGTGCTCACCGTCAAAGGGCATGTTGAGGAGCCGGGACTGCACATCCGGAGCAAACCCCGACTTCCGCAACCACGCAAACCTGCGTATCACGGTGCTCGCCGCCATGGACCTACTGACGCATTCAGCTAAGTCCAAACCCGACTGAACGGACTCACACATGGCCTCCTTACCATCCTGGACCGTAGCAAGGAAACCATCCCGTTCGTCCCCTTCGGGAATATGTTCAGCCGCTAACGCAACACAGTTCCACAGAGTGTGCGTGAAACGCGACAAGGCACAAATGGAGTTGGCCGCCTGAAGCGCCATACCACCAGAAGAAAACACTTTCTTCGCCCAGCCATCAAAACGTTTGTCGTCCCTATCAGGAGGGATGGTAGGGTACGACGCCTGCTTCGCCGGGGCCGTGGCCGCCTGCACCACCAAACTCTCCGGAGTGGGGTGCCTGGTCAAGTAGCAGGGGTCGCCACTGGCTGGACGGTATTTTTGCGACAAGGATCTGCCCACCGCCGGGAGACTCTCCGGAGCAGTCCAAGCCGCCGCCACCCTTCTCTGTAAAGCCATATGGAACGGCAGAACCGGGTCAGTTGGGGGACCAACATCAAGGATGTCCGTCAGATCATCCTGCACAAACTCCCCTGGGGGAGCAGACCATCCCAAGTACTCAGAAACCCTAGCCATAAGGCGCCGGTACGAGGAATCAGCATGAGAGCCAGGCTCAGGCCTACAAAACTCCACCTCCGGAGAGGTGTCCAGTCCACTGGCATCATGCAGTGACTGTCTCAAATCGTCAAACTGACTATGGCCCGAGACAATTTCATCCGGAACCTGACTAGGAACCAGGCCATCAGAATCCTCATCCGCCTCTGAAATATAGTCCAGGTGGCGAAAAGAAGGCACCCTAGAGTGCTTGCTCTTAACCAGAGCCTTCCTAGGGGGTCCACCCGTGCCACGGGGTACCTCCGACACGAAAGGCGTCGATGGCGTCGAGCGAATCGGCGCCAGCGTCGAGAGAACCGGCATCAGCGCCGAGAGGATCGGCGTCGAGGAAATCGGCGTCGACGTCAGATGCAGCGCCTCCAGAATCGGCGGCGTCGACACAGCCCTCGAGGCCGGAGCCACGAGCGTGTCCCTCGACGACCTGAGCGTCGACGGCATCGAAGACTTCCTCGGAGCCAGCAGACGTCGATGCCTTCTTTCTCGAGAAAGCCTGTCGACGCCCTCGATGCCGCAGACGTCGATGCCTTCTTCGAAGACCTCACAGGTGCACACGGTCTCGAACGCGTCGAGGACCGGGACCTGGAACGGGTACGTCGAGAACGAGTCCCCTTGTCCGAACGGGACCTCTCCCGTGACTCGTGCCGACCACTCTTGCGAGCGGTGTCTCTCGACCTCACACGACCGACCCCACTCGGGGGCGCGGACGGCTGAGTACCCTGCGACTCAAGAATCGCCAGCATCTTCTTCCCGAAGGAAGCCCATTCCTCCGGCGTCGCACGGCTGGAGGGGTAAGCGACGTGCCGGGCAGAGTCCTCCGAAGAGGACCTGGAAGACGACCGGTGTCGGCGCTTCCGAGAATGCCCCGAAGAGGCTGAGGAGTGGCGAGACCGACTCCTAGAAGGAGACCCACGAGACTTCCAACGATGACGCGGAGAGTCACCCCTCGAATCATCCGTCAAAAGCCCCGCAGACTTCGACTTACGGGGCTTGGATACCTGACCTACCGACAACTTCTTCTTACGTTCGCGTAAGGCTTTGGACGTGAGCGACTGGCAGTCGATACAGTCATCCGTGTCGTGGGCCTCCCCGAGGCACCAGAGGCAGGCGTCGTGCGAGTCCGTCACCGACATCTTGGACCCACACTCCCCGCACTTCTTGAAACCCGGACGCGGGGTCGAAGACGAAGTAGAAGACATCTTCTGAAGGATTTTCACCAAACGAACAGGTTCGAAGAACCGAGAAGAACAGAACTCCAAAGAGTCGAGGCGTTTAAACCGAGAAACACGAAGCAACACGTTCGCGGAAAAAACGGAACTGAGGCTACGGGCGTCGTGCGTCCTACTTATCACATCGGATGACGTCGGACGTCGGAGGAGGTCCTCGACGACGGCGCATCGACGCAGGACGCAGACGCCGAAAAAAGTTTCCGAAGCAGCACAGCTGTGGTGATTACATGTCATAGATATGGAATACGTCAGAGGACCCAATCCCATCGAATGAAACTTTAGAACACTTGATACTCTTCTGTTCTGCTATTCAGGGCATTCGAGGGAAATACTCGAGGAAGGTGATTGAAAGATACCCTTTGGGACAGGCTAATGTGATATGGGCAGCCTGTTTAGCGGGACCCACAAACTCCCTGATCATTTCTGTTACGGGTCTAATTAAAGCATTGAATTTGGTCCTAAGTGAAAACAGTTTTCACTGGACTTAAAAAACAAACAAAAAAAATCGATTTTGAATGAACGGTATGTAACACAGACTGTCACATTGCCACATTTAAAAGCCAACACCATCACGGCTGAAAAAAATCAGTCTGTGTTTGGTCTTTTAAATGCGGTAATATCAAATAGAACCTTAAATAGACCTATTTTTAGTCATTGAAACTATTTGTCATTAAGGTTTTGTATTTAATGGATTTTATGCTATTACTGTGACTGTATTTACCTGTTTTAATGGATTGATCGGTTTATGAGTGTTCTGTTCTTACTTTATGCTTGATATGTTAAGTATATTATTTTTTTTTGTACTTGTATTTATATGTTAAAGGTTACATTGTTTTCCTTAACCAATAAAGGGAACAAAAAGAAAAGAAAATGCGTGTTTTCTTGGACTTCATGAATGCTCAGAGTTCTTTGTACCTCACTACAGAACTCCTCCCTCATTAAACTAAACCTGTCTGCTTGCTATTCTACCAAACCTTTGTGTGGTTCAGGCCTGGACTAGGAAAAGTAACCCTGTTCACCTAAGGTGGGCTTTCCCTAGTTCTGGCACAGACAGCAACTTGTGTAAAACTCCCTTTTAGCTGCTTTCACCCCACATACATCTACGGGCCCTGTCCCCTGCCCAAACTATTTGCTGTTTTGTACCCAACCTGACTTTTGGAGGAAACGCCTTTTCTCTTTCTTAGCTGTTTTGGGGTCACCGATTACTCCTTATGGCTATCAGAGCAGGGGGACTCTGCCCTCCATTGGGAAATTCCATTTATTTAACAATGCACACATCACCTTACAGTGAGGTGCAGTAGGGATACTTTGTGTCCTTTTAACTTTGTTTTTATCAACTTTATGATTCCTTGCATGTTGTGTCATAAGAAGGGCTGGTGGCAGCGGGCATTTTTCTACCATGGCCTTTTAGACTACCAAATTCTCTAAAATGGCTATGCCAAGAGATTTTGCCCTGTCCTTTGGCCGTCTTGGCTTTTATCCTTCTTACGGCTCTCTCACAGCCGGATTTGTCATACATGGTTAGCCCTTTCTCTGGCAAAGCCTCAGCTTTCCCAAGCAAAGTATGTTGTGATTTGTTCAAACCAATTCATCAATCCAAAACTCACTCGGGACAATGTTTTAGTTCTAACTGCACTTTGGATGTTGGATGGAAAAAAACAAATATGCTTTCCCTTTCTTGCTTCCCGTCATTTAGGAAAGATTCTATTTTTGCAAATGTCCTTAGATTGACATTATTGGAATGCCCAGCTGTGTTGCTATGCCCCGAACACTGACCCTAACTTTGGAGGCAAGTAAAGTGTTTTTACTTCACTTCCCTCACTCCATTTTTTTTATTTTGGGGGCAGAGGTAAGCCTTTATGGTCACCAGTGCATATTCCCCTTCATGAATCCTTTGTTTTTTGTCATACAGTTAAAAACAGCTTATAGTGAAGTGATGATGGGTACTTTGTGTCCCTTTTTCTTTAGTTTCTAATAACATTTTCATTACCTTTTTGATGGGTCTAGGACAGGCGGGTAGCAGTGAACATTTCTGGCACTTTTTTTTTTTTTTGGTATTCCATAATTCCTTTTCAAGTACTCAAAATGGCCATGTCCTGTGGGTTAAGCCCTGTTCTTTCACACTCTTATTCCACGGGCCACCTTCTTGCCCGCTCAGGAGCGGAAACTACCATGGATACCTGGGCAAAGTGATTTTTGATTGGGAGACCTGGCAGAAATGGGCATTTAGACCATCTGCTCCTAATCTACACCCATGCAAGAGTATGCCTTTGGCTGGGCAGATGTGCAGTGGGAGGCTTTTCATGGTTGAACAGCTCTTACCTGTTTGAATGGTGTAGATCATATCCATTGGTGGTCTGGGGCAGTTCAGCCTGAATCTGGAATAACAAAAAAGAGCTCTGCAGCAGTTTCTCGGGTCATCCACTGGAGCTAAGACCAAGAGGAAGAGGAGCCCATGCAGAAGACCTGGAAGACTGCTTTTGAGAAACACCAGCATTACCAAAGCCATCAGCCAGTGAAGCCCTGCTGCTTCTACAATGATCCTAGAAGAAATTAATCTAAGCTTCAAACCTTTGACTACTAGGACCAATCATTTCAGACCTCTGCATGAGTGAGAAGTGCTCGACAAGAGCCGTCAGAAGTGTGCCAGGACAATTATTTAAGCTGACTAGCTTCTGAAAGACATCTACGCTGCACTGGTCGCCGTCTGTGTGTGGCTCAAGGCAATTATTCCTGAGGTTGCAGCTCTCCTGCATGAAGAGGGCACACAAACCATGCCTGCCACCTCTGGACAGGATTCCTTACGGCTACTTTGCTCTGCCATTTCCTGTAGGTCTCTTCATGTCGTGGGACCTGTGATGGCTGCAGTGCTGAAGTGCCTTAGCAGTCCTGTTTGAAGTCTGTCGGAACCGTCCTACCGGAGCTTGGAACCACCATTTAGCTAGACCCAATCCTGACTCATCTTCAGCCACTGCACCTACGATCCCTGGACCACCATCGACAGGACCAATGGCAAAATTAAGTGCCCCCAGCCATTTTGAGTACCATAGGGGTGGTCACTCAAATTCAGAATATGGGGCGCTAGTGTGCTTATCTGTTTTTGCACACACCACTTCCACCTTAGGGATTGTATAGGCGTAAAGTTAACTCCCTAACGCTCTCCTGTCTGGCCATGATCTGTGGAGTTGTGGCCAAAGATCCCCTACCATTGTAACCCCCACTGTGGTGGGATTGAGAAGGTAACCCATAAGACATTTCTTTACCAGCTGTCTTTAAAGGTGCTTTAGATCTGCAATTTCTACAAACCTATTGGCTTTGCCAAAGCGTGTCCTATGGGGCTTCTAAGACCTTCCGCTCTCTTCCCAGGTACTTTCCTGGATCTTTGACTCTGTTGAGGTGATAGGCCTACATATACCTGGTAGGAAGGACTGCTGAAGCTATAGGCGCTTTTTACTTATACAACAGGGGGCATGGTTATTTTTTTAATGCACTCTTCTTTCACTTTACTAGATACAGTTTCTCTTGTTACATTGATTTTAACTGCCTTGCTGTATTTAAGTGCAAGTTGTAGGTAGTCCCTCTGAGAGTACCAACTATGTACATATATGTGTGTTGTTTGGGGTCATATGCTTTTCTTGAATTTTACATGCTTAGTGCATTCAAGGCCCAGACCAATAGAATAATGTACTTCTGTGTGGACTATAATATTTGATCGTTTTGTGTGTGGTTACCTGTATTTACTACCCCCCCCCCTCCGCCCCCAATATCTCATTGGGTTTGCATGACTGATTAGTCTGTTTTATATTGATTTAGTTTGGCGAGTGTCAAATAGTGTTCACCAGAAAGATTGGCCACTCGGAACATTTCCACATGGCTGGCTCTGGAAATCCATCTTAACCCTGGCCAAAACTCCCCCTTCTTGAACCTCTATGATCCTGCTACCTCATACAAATATGGCTAGTAGACATCACCTTGCATACAAAAAAAAGAGAATGTGTAAGGAGAGAAAAGTCTAGCTTTTGGACGGTCAGAGCAGATGAGCACCGCAGCGAGGGGAGCAATATATAGCTGCACTAGACTTCTGAATTTGGAGGGCCGAGCTGTGGCACACAAATACTCATCAGCCCCTCAACACAGAGGTGAATGGGATATTTCAGAGTGGGGTGCAAACTTCATGGAAGATGCCAGTATAATGAAGAAAAGTTTTACAGGGACTTCCTTCCAAACAGGGCTTCATCTGTCCCGGACTTGTAGACCACCGACAGAGGATTCCAGAAATAAAGTTGCTAAAAGGCTACACATTAGCAGAGAGGCCAAGGAATAAGTGAACACATTTTGTTTGCAAAAACATGCACCCCTTTCAGGGGCATCTGACAGTTTGTCAAATGTTGTGATGTGCATGTAGGTTTATGCTCCTTTGTCTTTTCCAAACTTATCAATATAAACTTTCTAGAGCGGAAATGTGCAGTTTTTCCAGAGGGTTGCCAACGAAGCGGTAAAGATACAGACATGTAAGTTTTTCGTACACGGTCATGTCAACTATCAGCAAATGAAACGTTTTCCCCCCAATGTCACAATTCCAAAAACAGTTACGTTGAAAGCTTAAAAAGGTTTATAGTGATAGCATTGAATGCAAAAGCATCATTTTTTTTTTAATGGGGGTGTTTTTTTTTTACCCCTTAAAACCCATTCTAATAAAAAAAAACTTTACCTACAATAAAAATGCATTTTTGAGGCTTTTGCATTTGATACATTGTATTCGATGGAATCACTGGATACCCTTAAAAAGTATACAAATTGACAAAAAAGTGAATGTAAAATTGTAATATTTGCATACGTAATGTATAATGGATACAATTTGTGAAATGCAGCAGGGTGCTACACATGACGCACAAAAGAAAAATAAAAGCGATTGATGGGAAATAATCCAGGTAACAATGTTGGGCAGGAAAATGCTAATTGTCCTGCCTACATTTGTTTTTCCTGCTGACTAAGAATTAAATCATTCTTTCAATCTTGAAAAAAAAACTCTGCCTTCAATCATCTATCCCTGCTATCCCTCTATGTCTCTTCTTCTGTTCTTGTCTAAAGTTTTTGAACAGGTCATTTATTATGAAGTCTCAGCTTGCCTTGACCATCAAAGCTCTTTCCTCACAATATCCATCTGGATTCCATTGGCTTCATTCCATGGAAATTGCTTTCCTTACCATAACTAGCTCATTTATCCATTTGCCATTCTAAATTATCCTAAATTCTTATTCTTCTGGCTCTCTCCAATACATTTGACACTGTTCATCACACTACTCTTTTTTTCTGGTTCCGTTCTGCAATGGTTTCAATATCATCCATCTCATTAATCATTCTCCATCTTGTGGGCTGGTAAAGGATCCTCCTTATTTCCTTTAATACGCAGTGTTCCTCATGGTTTGGTTCTCGATCAACTTCTCCTTATCTTTCCTCTATTGTTTTTTCCTTTGGTCTGTTATCTGTGACAGGTCAGAAATATGAAGCGGACAACTTGGTAAAGGTTTTTCACAAGAAGCCATTTTATTAACTGAAAAGGGTTGGATAACTGCCTCACTATCTCTAACCGAATGGAAATTCCCTGTCTATCAAAATAAACTAAAAGAAAAAACTGTAATACAAGGAATCTGTCCCTCACACTTAACGATACATCCAACACAAAGGAAATATCTGGCAATTTAAATATAACAAAAATAACAGTTAAGTTCAACACAGACCCAATAACTGTATATCCTTATAACCTGGGTCGGTTCCCCTTCCCCAGATTCAAAACAGGATTTTCACTCAAAGGTTCAAATAAACAAGTTCCTTTTTGTAGCCAAGTATGGATCATAACGGTCTTCTTGCTCCAAAGGTCTTCCACTTATATTGTAACCAATAGTTCAATTAGATGACAGGTCTTTGTCTTTTTGCCTATAGCAACAGTTCAAGAACACTTCTTGAGAAAGTAAACACTTCTACAATTCTTCTTTATCAACGTTTGTCAGGATGATTCCACGACAATTCATGAAACACTTTAGTGACTCTGCCACTTCTTCACAAATTGCAAAGGTTTTATTAGGATGACTTGACAACTCAACAGTACATAAAACACTTTGATAAGTTTTACCACTGCTTCTTCTTTGCCAATACTTCAACCACAATGCAGTACTTCAATAATGTCTTCCTGGTCCACTAACCTGCAAGGGCTACCACTAGAAGGTTCCTAAACTGGTATACTTGCCTGCCAGGACAAAACGCTCCTAACACTACTTACTATAAGTACTTGTGAAATCCAATTCAAATATTTGGGAAAGCCTTTAACTTTCAACCACATCGACATTCACAACTTCTTTTAGGAAAACATGTCGCACATTGGTTTTGTCACAGGCATTATTGGTTCTGCTGCTTTCCTGCTGAACACACTATATCAGGAGGGCCTTTCTCGTGCCACTTCCGTTTTCCAATTTTCACATCAACAAGCTGCTGAGAACGTTTCCTTCTTTCACCTGCATCTGTTTGGCTTAGGCCATGCATGTTATCTGGCTTAACTATTGCTTCTTCCTTATTCAGGCAACAATAGTTACAATCTTCCTGCCAATCATTCAGCCAAGGCACTTTATAAGCTATAAAAAGGTCTGCCCCTCTTTACTTGGCAATCCTAGCTCTGATTAGCTTGATTCTGTATTGCCCCTTCTTTACTTTTGCATTGGTTGTTCAATTAGCTGGCTTTTGGCAATTCTGGTTCTGATTAGCTAGCTTTAGTATTGCCGCTGCTTTACTTTGGCATAAGTGCAGACTTTTATAACACCGATTGTAATCTTTCTCTTCTTGCCTCTTTACAAAGTTCCTATTTCGCCAACATGCTTTCTTTCTATTCAAAATGAATGTCAGTGATTAGTGGTCGCATACGGAGAGAACCGGGATTAGCTTTATTGATCGACTCAACGGCTTCTGTACACGCGTCCGTCTGCATGCTTCCCTCACTCCTAGTGAACACGGTTACTCGCTAGCCACCAGGACAATGCACGCCAGAAGAGCCTCTCTCTCCAGGGGGAAAGCTTGCTGCAATGCCGCTTCCCGCTGCGCAAACTCTAATTCAGGTTATGAACATGGGAAACCCTCTCAGGATCGATACCCGCTCCAAAGATAGTGGCAGGTCCGGCATCACCCTTCCTCTTCACCTTCGGCTTCTCCTGCAACAGCAACGGGTGGTCTCTGCAACTCCACCCTCTTGTTCTAATGGCCTGCACCTTAGGGAGCATTATATATTCAAGTGTCCTGCTCGGGTGTGGGTCATTGGAACCACTAGACTGCACCTTGCAGTTTAGCGCCTCTGGGTCCCTCATCCTCGTCCCAGTACTTAGGGCATTGTGGAACTTGAAGTCCCAAACGTTCTGATTATTTCTTTCTTCCCAACTACAAACTTCAACATTATGAAATGTATTCATATTATAAAATAAATCGTTAGGGAAGAGCTTTAGAGGAATTGATGTTGGTTTCAGATTTAAGGGATAATTATTTTTATCAGAAGTCAAAGCATTAGTGTTCACATTTCCACATATAGTATTTCTTTTCCCCCCATCCCTCCTTCAATATGTAGATATTTGGGAAAGGAAGTTTAACTCCGACAAAAGGCCATTAAATATTCTGGTACTATAGAAATCTCCCACTCTGAGGAAGACCAATACTGCGTCTCTCCTAACGGAATACTATTGTTCCCTTGGGGGCCTTCTCCACCCAGGTGATTCACCTGGCTAATAACACCCCCAGAGTTGGGATCAGGTAGCGGCTGCCTACCCCAGGCCACCTGGGAAGAGACTTTAGGCAAGGTTTTGTGAGGATTCAACACATATACCACTTCTACAACTAGGATTGCAGATCTTGGTCTTGCTTTCTTCTTTCTCAGACACCCTTCATGCTACAGTTATTGCTTGTCTCCTGGCTATCAAATCCTGGAAGGCCCCTAACTTACTCCAACTCAATGCCTCAACAATTGAGATCATCTTTCCATCTTCCACTATGCCTGTCCCTCTCCACTCATTTCTTTTCCTCCCTCTATCTTCCCCTAAAATTAATCTAGGTGTAATTTTTGACTCCTCACATTACTTTTTGGACCGCATCTCTAATATCTCCGCTCATGCCGCTATCAAATGTACAGTATCTAAAGGTCTCACAGCTGCCGCTCTTTTCATTCCACTAAACAGATTATTTCCACTCTGGTTTCCTCATCTAGATTATTGTCCTGCTCTACTTATTGATTTTTCTGCCTACTCTCTTGCTTCATTACACTTTAGCTTTAATTACTCATTCATACTCCCCTTCTGTCTTCCTCCCCATACTTCCATTTCCTCCTTGCTTCCAGTTATTATGTATTGTTTTCAAATGTATACCTGGCCTCACCCTACCATATCTTTCTTCTTTGTTGCTATTTACGTACCACATGCATTCTTCATTCTAAAGCTCATTTTCTTCTTGCAGTTCCTAAGTTATGCACAATGCTCAGCACTTTTGTGAAACCGCTTTATAAAATCAATAAAATAGAAACATACCTTTCTACTGCAACCTGGAGATTTGGTTTACAGATATTGTCATCTCCACAATCAAGCAGAATATGTGCCTAAAAAACAAAACATATACCATTTAATTTATCAGCAACCAATGTACTACCATCAATGAAGAAATCATCCCCACTCCATTTCCTTCTGCAACTTACACACTGGTAGGAGCCCTCTATGCACTAGATGGGACTTGCAATGCATCTTGAACTAGATAACATGCCCATTGGAAAAAACAGGAATTTCTCTATTGAACTGCACAGACTACATGCCCCATAATGCAACTTTGGGTCCTTTGGAAGACCTGTAGTGCTTGAGAACGACAATTCTCAGATGTCCATTGGGCCTACGTTGCTTTCACGATCCAAGGCTTATAGAGGGAGGGAGCAGATTGTTTTCAGATATGGAACTGCAGGTGCCATCAATGAGCCTGCTTCAGCCCAGAGTGTTTAAGTACTTTAGCTTCAAGGAGTAGCACTTTGTTCTTGCATTATGTTCCCCATTCTCTGATGGAGACCGAAATCTGCTCACCATCAGATCTAAAAGATGATCACACTGGCCTTTCAAGGACACATAGGGGAGGAAGGATCATTCATGGACAACGCGTTTGTCCTGTAAGCAAGACAACGCAGCGCAACACAGGTTCAAATCCTGATACCGGGCTTAGAAACCATTTGCTGGTATTAAGCGTGTTATAAAACAATAATTATACTTACAATCCATGACCACAGTCAATTTGGGGTCGGAGTTGCCGAAGCAAAGCCCCTCTCAGTAGATTGGCCTGCAGGAATCTCCATACCATGTCCAATGTCTCAAAACAAACAGTGTCAGAGACTAACATGTTGCTCTGGAACAGAGACCAATGGCAACGGAGCAACCACTAAAGCAACATCATGCCCCACTGGGACTGCAGTACCACTGCAATACAGGAAGCCATGTAACATGTAAGCTAAGACAGGCAGAGGTTGGAAGCAGTTTCTTGGATTGAAAGACCGGACCAATCTGAAAGATGATCGATTGGTGAATCTTGAGAGGTAAGGCCCTGCCCAGGAAAGTGTCCAGGAGTAAACAGATAAATTGGAGGGATGAGACAGCAAAACATTGGACCTCTTGAAGTTCAGAGAGAAGCCCAAACTGTGTAACAGGTTAAAAATGTGGCACAGATGTGCAGATGCCAGGTCTGGAGAGCAAACTCAGATAAGGAAGTCAGTCATGTAGAGGACGATGTGTGCTTTCCTTCCTACGATGAGCCACAACCATTGCCAGATGAAGGCCCTGGGTGCCGAAGAAAGACTTTTAATGGCAGGACCATGAATTGATAGTGGGTAGACCCTACCACAAATCTCAGATACTTCCTGTGCTTGTGATGGATCAGACCATCGAAGTAGATTTTGTTTTTTATTTATTTCTCATGCACCGGGGACCCACAGGCATTTTGGTGCATACAAACACAAAGGTACAGACACATGACAGGACACGACTCAGATGAGGCCTTCATAATTAGACAGCCTTTCTAATTGGACCTTATAACAAAAAGGTAAGGTCCTAAATGAACAGTCTGGTTTTTAATGTTAGGTGAAAGGTCCTAGCATGTTTGTCCATATGTAAGATACTTGGCAGCGAGTTCCAATCCTGTGCTGCCAGTACCGGGAAGGCCCTTCCTAGGCCTGTGGTCCTTTTGAACTTTAGGGGTTTAATAAGTCGAGATTGGTGGAACATTAGGTTCTTATATGGAGATAGCGTTCTCGGGTAAGCTGGTGCTTTGCCATACAGGCATTTGTGTACCGGAGACAACGTCTTGAAATGAATCCAGGCCTTGATCAGTAGCTGGTGTAGGTATACCTTTCACAATGCGCAGTGTCGCTCTGGAGGGTCTGCAGTAGCATGCATTTTTTGCTGGCCCACACCATTAAGGCATTGCAATAATGAAGACGGGAGTGGATAATGGCTCGAGCAATTGAGGAGCAGTTAGCTTTGGAGATAAAAGGCTCAATGTTCTTCAGGAGTTTCAGATAATAGTGGCAGTTCTTTGAGATGTATTTCGTTGACTCTCGGCACAGAGGGATGAATCGAAGAAGACCCCCAGTGTCTTGACTTTACCCTCTACTGGGATGGAGCAGCCCTTAATCTGAAGCATGAATACTTCTTTCCTAGTTTTGATTTTGCCAAGGTGCTGCCGAATAGCAGAAGTTTGGTTTTTGCTCCATTCAGACAGAACCAATTTTCTGTCATCCAATGCTCAATGACACATCGATTCTATGAATCTGAATTCCATCCGTGTCATGATCCCAACTGATTTCCAGGATCAGTTGGGTATCTGCATAATTTGTAAAAGTTCCCTCGGGTCTCTAGCAGATTACAAAGGGGTCCGATATATAAATTGAAAAGTATGGGGGAAATGCAGGCCCCCTGTGGGACACCACAAAGGATGGGAGCTGGTCTAGAAGAAGCATTTTCTCCCAACATACTGAGGATTGCCCCCAACCCACAATCCATCTTGTGGATTGCAGGGGGCGCAATTTCCTAGATCAAATAAAGTGTAGATCAGGCGGTCATGATCCAGCAAATCAAAAGCCGCAAATAAGTCGAGGAGGACAAGGAGTCCTATTTTCCCCTGGTCCACATCTCGAGCATGTTGGTTTGTAGATCGATCAGGGCAGGCTCCATGCTATAATCAGCTCTGAAACCGCATTGTTTACAGTGAAAAATGGAAGATGATTCCAGGTGGGCCTGCAGTTGGTTGGTAGCTAGCTAGCATATCCAGGATTTGTAGCAAACAATTATATTTCATGATTGGCCTAACATTTTTGCGTTTTTTAGTATCCAGACAGACCTTCACTAAAGTGATGATATTGCCTACTTTAATAGCTTCTGGGACTGCACTATAATTGAAGGAAGATACTTATTGTCCAAGATTAATTTTGACTGAATTATTTACTCTCGACGGAAGGTGGTGTGCATGGTCGACCAAAATCTTTCCATCTCAAGGTTTGTGACATATTTAAATGAGCATCAGGTTCAGGATGGGATGCAGGACCCCATAATCCTTCAGAACCAGAAAGTAAAGAGAATACCAGCACATGTCTCCTCCTGAGTGGAAAAAAACAAGGGGGGGTCCTGGGAGTCCCTCTGCCGGACATTAGTCCTTACCCAGACACTTTAGCTCACCATCTTTCACAGAGGAGAAATATACAAAACATATCAGTCTTTGTCCTGCCCTAGGGCAGTCCAGCACTGAAATTCTGGGCAATTGCTGCTGAATACCCTGCTGATGAGGTCCAACCAGACCGAAACACGTGTCTGGGGTTGCTGTTGGTGCTCTTGTTCAGAGGAGAATTGTCTAGCATTTCAGTGTTGGACTGCCCCAGGGCAGGACAAAGACTGATACGTTTTGGATATTTCTCCTCTGTGAAAGAATGTGAGCTAAAGAATTTGGGTAAGGCCCTCGTAGTCAGGACTAATGTCTGGCAAAGGGACTTGGGGGTTTTAGTCTGTGTTTGAAGCCCATATATTCATTAAAGGTCCTTCATGACTCGTGGAACTCAATATGTCATGAACATCCTATCAAGGGTCAGGATGGTGTGATATGCCGTCGATGAGGTCACCAACTGTATCTCTGGGTATCTCGAGTACTCGTCTCTGGCTACGAGTAGGTAGTCAACCCATCCAATGGTGCAAAGAAAATCAATGGTGATTTCACCCCAGGCTTTTTCAGGAGGTTTTAGGTCATGTTTTGTTACTGTCCTGTCCATTATTACCCAGCACTTCTCTTCACCCTCGTGGGGCTATTCCCCAAGTTGGGTTGCTTCATAATATTGTCTAAAATTGGGAAGTGCTAGACCCCCCCCTCTCTCCTTGGGGCTGTAAATTGTTGCTTGCTTACCCTTGCTCTTTTGCCATCCCATGCGAACTCATTCATTATAGTTTGGAGCTCCTTATAGAAGCTCGCCGGGACCACCTGTGGATAGCCTGGAATAGGTAAAGCAGCCGTGGAAGTACCATTTTTATAGCTGCCATCCTCCCAAGCCATGAGATTCGGAAATTCCGCCACTTAATGAGATCCTTTTTAATGCTCCTTAATAGAGGTGGATAGTTTGCTGTGTACCACCCTGTGAGTGCTGGCGTTATCTTTACCCCCAGATATGTGATCCGCCCTGGTCTCCAGGCAACTGGTGGTGTTCTTTTTAGTTGTTCCCTTTCCTCTGTCCCTAATGTCAGGTTCAGTAGTTCGGATTTCCCCATGTTAATACTTAGTCCCGCCGCCTCCCCATATTCCTTCAGCAGTGTCATGCTTGCCCTGCTTGAGTCAGAAGGGTTGGTGAGTGTTAGGCAGAATCCTGTGCAGTTCCCTTGGGGACCACTGCAAGAAGATAAAGTCTACAGCAGTAAGCAATAAACCCAATTGGTAACAGTCTGTACCACCCAGATTTACCTGGTAGCTGTGGCTGAGCAGTCAGACTTCTCTCAAGAAGAGTAGGGCAGTATATAGAGTATACACAATAGGGCTAAAAACACAGTAGAGCAAACAAACACGGACCAGAGCTTTGTATCAACAGTATATAATTATTTATTTAAAACACACTTTAGGCAATACACTAGCACTCTAAATCAAAAGCAAGTTAAAACACAGTCAGGTAAAGTATACACACCTCCCTTGATAACTATTTAGACAAGTCAGAGTTAAAACACCACGATTTGTTAAAACAGATGTGAGCGCGTAACCTAGATGGCACTCCAATAGTTAAGTAAAGTTAAAGGGAGAGAAAAAGGCAGAGCATAGACATAAAACAGGTCCCAACACGTTTAGGAGTTCTCTGCAAGGAAAAAAAAGCAGTATACACTGTAGAACCAAAGTTCATAGGCCAGGCCCACTTTAAATGGAGCAAAGCAAAATGTGTCCAAGATCACACAGTTTAAAATGCACTAAAAGTCTTTGCAGAATGTTCAAAAGAGGTTGGGGTGATTCAAGAAGGTAAAGTTAAAAGGTCTGGGGCCAACCCAGTTGGAAAGCCAAGGATTTAAGGGTCACCTTGGGCAAACCGAAGAAAGGAAGACCCGGCAGAACACAGTACCTTAAAGAGAGAGGAAGCTCCAGCGGTGGCAGTTGTTCCTGGCAGTGGTTGCAGTTCATTGTTTCGACCAGGGGAAGAGAGGATCTCGTCGTGGAGGAAACATGGAGTTGATGCACTGCACATGGATGAAACCAGCCGCGGAGTTTGTCGGTAAAAGGTGCGTTCCTTTTATTCGCCGTCAAAGTGGTGAAGCTTGACTATCCGGCCGCTGGGGTGCTTGGCACAGGCGATTCGAACAAGAGACATCTTTGGAAGGCGAAAGGGGCAAACTGGTTGGTCCCACCAGCTCAGAGGAAGAAGACTCAATCAGCAGAAGATCTTCTCTTGTCGTTGGGAAAACGGTGAGTTTGTTGCAGCAGGGCTCCACCGGTGGTGTCGTCGTTGCAGATGGCTCAGCTTCTTCGGCCCTGTGGCGACTTCTGAAGTTCCAGCCCCAAAGGCCCTGCTTTTATGCAGAGAAACCCCCATTCAACAGCCTAGCTGTCACTCAAACATGCTAAGTGGTGAGCCGGGCGGCTCACCACTGGGCCAATCAGAATAGAGTGCGATGTGGGTTGCTAAGGTAACGCAGTCCAGGGTGCCAATTCCCCTCCCCACACATCCAGTGGAAACCAGACAGAGTGGCACCATTTGGAGGGCTTCTGTGGAAAAGCCCGCCAAAAAGTGGAACAAAGGACTCGACCTTGGTTAGAGTTACAGAGACGGACACAAACGCGATTTAAGAAAAGAGTTCTGGCAAAAAGACCCAACCGTTGATTTAATATTAAATAAATAAACCGGCGGTATCTTTAACATTGCACCAAAAAGTGGTGCGTTTAAAATCAATGGGAAAATCCCATAGGAAATATTCTGGTGGAATATTTTGCGTGGTAACCACTGCCACCAGCCAGAAACTCGACAAGGGGGGACTGGACAGTGCCCCCTTGAGAACAGCAATCGAATTAACCCCTTCCAGTACTTCCACACTATAATGGTTTGTACTGGTTCTGTTCACAATTTTGGACTAGTAAAGTCATTGGTGACTTTACATGCCCTGGGAGACAGTAGTCAGTCCCAGGGTATGGAGTCTACGTTTGGGGGTCACTATGACACCCCTGTGTTACTGCACTCAGGGTGCTGTGTAACACATGAAAAACAGATGATACCCTATGGAGTAAAAGACCCCATAGCCCATAAGCACATACAAAGTCAAAGACATATGTCAAATCATGCCTAAGAGTGGGAGGAAAAGAGACTCACTCTTAGCAGGAGAAAAAAAAAATCCAGCAAAGCTGCTTGGAGACTCACTAGGTTTGGGAAATTATCCATAAGAGAATTCTCCCTAACAGTGAGGGTAAGCAGCATGTCATCAGCGAAAGCCGCCACCTTGTGTTGTCTGCCTGCAAATGGGACACCCTGGATCTCAGCTGCCCCTCTTATGGCTTGGGGGCAACCCTGTTTTGTTCCTCTTTGTAGCGTAAATGGTTGTGATGTTATGCCATTTACTACTATCCGCGCTTGGGGGCCCTCTTAATTTGCCTTAACCACCTGCAGATAGGCACCCCCGAGTCCCATCTTCGCCATAGTCTTAAAGAGGAACGACCACTCCACCCAGTCGACGCTTTTTCGGCATCTAATTATAATAGGACCGCTGGCGTGTTTGTTTTGTTTACTTTTTCTATAAGGCGTGCTACCCTCCTTATGTTGTCTGCTGTTTGCCTGCCTTTTATAAAACCTGCCTGGTCCTGATTTATCAGGTCTGGCAGGAGCCCCTCCAATCTGTTAGCTGGGATTTTTGAGTATATTTTAGCGTCCACATTAATGAGCGCTATTGGTCTGTAGGACAATCTTTCCTCGGCCTCCTTGCCTGGTTTCAATATTAGGGTGATTTTGGCTTCTTTCATTGAGACAGTTATTTGACCTTTGTCTTTGAAGGTATTAAAGAGTTGAGTCAATTGTGCTACCAGTATCCCCGCAAAGGTTTTATAAAATGACGCCGTATAGCCGTCGGGGCCTGGAGCTTTGCCCGTGGACAGCTTTACTATGACCTCCCTTATCTCGTCCTCCGTTATCTCTTGGTGTATGGTGTTCTGGACTTCCCTGCTTATTCCCTGTAACCCTATCTTTTCCAGGAACTCCTCCTGTACCTGGGAATGGGGAACCTGTGATGTGTATAGTGTCTCGTAGAATTTGAACAAGTTTTCCTGGATGTCCTCCATTTGTGTGGTTCTTTCTCCAGCCTCAGTTTTTGGGGCCGGGATTACGTTTCTCAACTGAGCCCCCCCCTAAGCAGACGCACCAGTAGGGCATCCGCCTTATTTGCCTTTGCGTAGCATTTCTGCCGTACATAGAGAAGGGGCCCCCTCTGTCTTTTTAGTCCGCAGGATCCCTAATTGATGTATTGCCCTTCTGTATTCCCTCTGGTTATTTCTGTTGGGTGTCTTCACCACCTTTTCCCTTGCCTCTTGTACTTCTGCCTTTAGCTGTTTCTCCAAGGTCTGGAGCTGTTTTTGTCTGTGACTTGGCTGCTATGATTTCTCCCCTCATTGATGCCTTAAACGCGTCCCATCTAGTATCTTCCCCCGTTTCCCCCCTCTTATTATTCTCAAAGAAGTGACCCATCTTTTCCTCCAATTCTTCCCTAAGGACAGGGTCCCTCATTAGGTATTCTGGGTATTTCCATCCCCAAACTCCCCTCCTCCCGTTCCCCCATTTCTAGTTGCATTGATATTATCTTATGGTCTGCAATTCCCATGGGACCAACCTCTTATCTCCTTGACCCTACCCACCAATTCAGCTGAGATCCAAATATAATCTATTTGTGATTGCGTTCCATGAACTTCCGAAAGAAAGGCGTAGCCCTCCGAATTTCCTTTGAGTTCCCTCCACACATCCCTTAATCCCCTTCTATTGCACATCCCTTAATCCCATGCCGGACATTCTGTCCCTTAGTTCTGGCGAGGCCACAGCACCCCCTCCTGAGTTTTTATTTGCCGATCTATCTCTGGCACTGTCCCAAGCTATGTTCAGGACCCCCATTCTAACTATATGTCCCCGTGACTGCTCCTCTATTTTTCCCAATACGCCCCGCAGGAAAGCCTCCTGTCCCGAGTTGGGTGCGTAGATGACCGCTATTGTGTATATCCTGTCTCCCATTTTGCCTTTTACTATTATACATCTGCCCTCTTTATCCCTTATGGTCTCCTCAATCCTGAAATTCACTGTGTTCCGGATAGCCACGACCACCCCCTCCTGATTTTGTCGCCCCTGCTGCATGGAGTATTTGGTCAAATCCCCTTAACCTGAGCCGGTTCTAGTCCCTGTGGAGTAAGTGCGTCTCTTGTAGCCCCAGGAGGTCTGTTTTTCCTCTTTTCGTGAAGAGCTCTAACTTTTTCCTCTTCAGTGGGGAGTTAAGGCCCCCAATGTTATGGGTTACCCAGATGAATATGGATGTCTCTCCTTCCCCCCTCTCTGTGCGCCCCCCATGACTGTTTTCCTTCCTCCACCGTCCCACTCTCAGACCCTGGCTCTGAATATCCTTGCCCGCTTTGATCCATGATAGGCACCTCCCCTGTTCTTGGGACTTCCTGCCTCCCCCCTCCTCTCAGGCATCTTCGCCCTCTCCGGTCCCATGATGTTCGCTCCTCACCCCTCTATCCCTCTTTATGCACCTTTCTGTCTGCCAACCCATATTTCTCATATTTGCTCCAGGCTATTCTCCTTTGGTCCCTGCCCTCTCGTTCGCAGCTGTTTCTTTGACCCTTTCCTTAACGGCGGGGCCCCGTAGAGCAGGTCTCCTTCTCCCCTCGCCCACCACTGACCATTCCCATGGCCTAGGCCTTGTTTCCCTTCCTGCATTCGGTAGTTTCTCTGGGTTGGCCGTCCCTCGTTCTTGTTCCAGCTCAATGTGCAAGATGTCTGCCTCTTCTTGCACTGTAGTTCTTCTACTCTGCATGCCGGCCCATTCAAAAAGTAGGCCAAACGTGAAGGTCCACTTATATTTGATCCCTTGCTCTTTAAGTTTTGAAGTTACTGGGCTCATCTGACGTCGCTTTAGTAGGGTGCTGTTAAGACAGGTCTTGGTACAGCTCAATCCGTTGGTCTTCATACAATATCGGTTTCTTCTGTCTAGCTGCCCTCAGGACCGCATCTTTTTGTGCATACCACGCAAAGGCAGTTAGGACATCCCTCGGTCTGCTGTTCTGATTCTTGTTGAGGTGGCCAACTCTATGGACCCTGTGCAGCTCTATCTTGTCTGGCATAGCTTCCCCCAGTAGATCCGCATAAAGTTCCTGGATTGTCTCCTTTAAGTCTCTGTCTGAAACTGTTTCCGGCAACATCTTCACCCTAATGTTGATCCTTCTGGAAAACCGGTCCTGATCTTCCATACTGATATCTAGATTTCACATTGCCGTATCTAGTTATTCGATTGCTTCACTATTCTCTATTGTTTCTCTGCCCACCTCTTGTAGGCCTTTTTCTATGATGTCAGTCCTCTCTCCCAACTGGCCCACCTCCTGCTTGATTTCAGCCATAGCCTGGTTTATATCTGTTCTTATTAATTGGAACTGGTCCTGGAATGTTCTTGCCAGTGTGTTTTGCATGGAGAGCATCTCCCCGTGTAAGTCCTGGTGGGAGATTTGTCCTGCCAGTCCTAGCTCAGCCGCCTGGTCTTGGCTCAGAGCTCCTTCGTGTTGATCTCTGCGCTCAGCGCTGGTATCTTTGTTCGCCCACATTGTAATAAGGGGGCCAGAGATGTCTCCCTGTGGCATTCCACTCTTATTTGTTCTGCTCTTGTTTTTGGCGGCCATACTTGCGAGGCCTGGTGTATAGTCGTTTGTCAGGTATCAATGTATAATGGGTTCAGGCCTCGGCCTTAATTTTCTTCTGAGCCCTTCGTCTGGGTCTGGTGCGCTGTGCACTGGTCGTTCGTGGTAGGTGGTGTCAGATCTTATCTGGGCCGGGGGGTCCTGTCTTCACTTACCTCTGGGCTGCTTTAGAATTCCGTGTCGGTGATCCAAGTCTCTCACCCCCTTCCAGTATGCCTTATGCCCAGTCTATTCCTCCCCTCCGTCGTTGTGCCCAGTGAATGCCTTTGCGGGCTCCCTCTGTGCTTAGTTCCAGAGTATCCAGTCCCGTTTCCTAGGGCTCTGGTATTACCCCCCCTTTGACCGGTAGCTGTGGTTGTCGAGTGATGGAGGGGAGGCGGGTTCGCCTGGGAAACATGGCTCTCACCCTCCGGGCTCTTTGCCGAATGAGTCGGATCTGGTCCGTCTATTCAGCCGCTTCTCCCTCGTTGAGGGGTTGGGGTCTGTTCTTGTGGGATCCCCCTCCATGTGCACGAGGGGACCTGATTTTAGTGTCCCCCTGGGCTAGTGTCCGCCCGTATGGCTCTTCTCGGACTGGGGGCCCACCCTGGGTTGTAGCTTTTCGCTAGGCAGTTTGCCTTGTCCCTGTTTTGAGCTAGGGAGAGCAGACTCGGGGCCCCCCGCTCCTCCCAGACTCCCGGCTAGCCCTAGCGCTGGGTGACTTCGGGTCTTCGTACATGCGTTCCTTCTGAGACTTGCCTGGAGGCTGGATTCGTCCGCTTTCCCTCTGCGTCGTCTGGAACTGCACTGGTAGATGACAGGCAGCGTGTTGTGGATCCCGGCGCCTCAGGTCCTCGCCTCCGGCTCCGTGGAGTGGATGCCGTTGTTCATCCGCCCGCCTCCTTGGGTTTCCTCCTTTGTTGTCCTCGGCGGTACTTGCCTTTATGGGTGAATCTCGATCCTGGCTGTTGCTCGCCCCAAGGTGGCCCGGACTTCGGACACCTGCCCCGGCTCGCCCCGGCTCGCCCCGTCCTCTAGGTGGGCTGTGGATCCTTCCCCCGGATTCTGGGCCAGGCCCCCGCTTCTCCCGGGTTCAATTCATCCAGCGCTAAAAACCTAGGAGCTCGCTTCCGAGGGTGGCACCTAGTATGCTCCCCCCCGAGTGGGGCTCTTTCTTCCTGTTTTCTCCTTCCCTGGTGCCTGTTTAGGGTGGTGGAACCATTATCATGCAGAGGAGCTCTGGAGCACTGTCGACACACGTCTATCGGGTGTCGGTGGCCATCCTGGAATGCCACACACTTTTTGTATTAGTTGTAAGGTTTGGCAATAGGTTTCCTAGTATAGCCCCCTTTTATTTGACACAAGGCCACTAGGGACTGCCTTATTTTCACTTGATGGTCGACGCTTGCTCCCATCTTAGATTGAGGTTATAGATTAGGCATTTTTCCAACCTGCATAAAGTCGAATAAAAATGTTAGGCAAGATTGTATGCAGTATCCTTTGGGTGCACTACAACAACCCTGACCACCTGGCAATAGGAACCCAACCTTTGGTGGAAGTCTGTACTACACAGGTTGGTAGCGTGTTGAGCAGCCAGGCTCATCTCAAGAGGGGTCAATGTGAGCTGTAGGGGAGTTACACAGATTCACAGTGGCAAGTATTCAAATACACTATTACACCCAAGGTTTCTTGATTAAACAATTATGAATTTATTTAAATCAGTTTGAGTAAGCCTTCTTCAGAAGGGGCAATATAATAGTAACGCACAAATACACTCCAAAATACACACTCAGTTGCTCTAAATCAGCAAATACCCATTTGGGATGGCCCACAGACAATTCCTATACCCTCAGAGGACTTAAACAACTAGGACACTGTTGACATTAACATATTACTGTTGCATTTAGAGCAATACTTAGGAGTAGGTCAAAGAAAAACATTAGAATAAAACAAGAGATCTCACAAATATTCTGAAGCAGGTAAGTACTTTTGGTAACCCCCAATGTAAAGTAAGTTAACCCCTTCCTGGAAGGAAGACATAACACAATGTCAGAGGCGAGAATAGTTATTTAGGGAGCCAGGCCAGGCCAAAGTCAATTGGGCAAAAGTCTAGGTGAGCAGAAGCAATTCTTGTAGATAGGTAAAAGTCTTGCACAATGTTTTAGAAGTCTTTGTAGAAAAGAAGAAATCAAAGTAGGGCCACAGCTGATTAGGCTTGTGGGGTAGAGAAGCTGGTAGCAATTCTACAGAAGAAACTCAGACAAGTCTACACTGAGAACAAGTGAGGTTACACAACAAGAAGGTACGTTCTCTTAGACTTTACAGTACCTACAACTACAATCTACCTTTGGTTAGAAGAAAAAAATGGTTCCAGCTGACTCCTGTTCCAGTGCAGCTCTGCAGATCCTGTGTTCCTGGACCTCAGTCATGGGGACAAGAGGGAGGACGTCTGGAGGACTCCTGCACTGCAACGAGACGGTCGGCAACAGAAGGACCAACTTCTATTCAGTGGCACTTTGCGGTTTCAGCCCCTCGCGTCTCAGCAAATGGCACCACCGCGGACTCTTGGCTGTTGAGATGGGCTTTCCTTGCATCTGGGGTGCAGCACTCTGTTGAGGTGGCTCAGGCTTGGTCAGTCCTGCTTCCTGGGAGTCCAGAGGATCTTTCCTGGAGCTCTTGGCCAACTTAAAAGTAATGCACACGAGCTGGTGTTCCTCTCCCTGGCTCTTCGGTTTCCAGCAGCAACTGCAGTGGAAATGCAACCAGCTTCGAGAGGATCTCCAGGTGGCTTACTTTGGAGTTGATTGGTCCCACCAACTCAAGGGGAGACGTCCTTGCAGGGCTTGTCGAGGCGAATTCGGAGCTTCAGCGAGCAGCAGGGCTTCACAGTCCAAACCAGCGGTCCAGGAATTGCAGCAGGCGTCTCTTCCCAGTTCTTCTTTGGATTCCTTTGTCAGTGGTCGACTTTGCCTTCCAAGCCAAAACGCCTCACCTTTTATGCAGGTTTCGCCCATTAATTCCAGCTTAGGTGTCAGTCACCCAGCAGGGTGGCTGCCCTCGCCAGACAGCCAGCCAGTCAAGCACCTGGAAGTGCATTCCTGTCTCCTAGGAGACTAAGCACAGGGAATTTCGGGCACCTCCCTCGCTTCCTGCCCCCGCCAGACACCCTGGAGCCAGAGGCAGGCTTCACTTGTGAATCCCACCCAAGACAAAACCAACAAAGGGACCAAACCTTGTTTGGCTCACAGAGTAAATCGCAAGAAGGACCTTTCCACAAAGAAATGGCGAAGAAAGAAGACCGGGGCCATTTTGACAAAAATGCGAACACAGCCCGCTGTAAAAGCATACCACGGTTAAAAAGTAAGTTAAAAAAGTAAACCAGTGCCACCAGCCATTCATCAAGGAAAGGGTAACATAAAAATGTTACATGAGAAGACTAGACAAAGGGGATACTAAGTAACCCCTCCAGCACCCTATTGGAAGATAGCATGTGCTGGGTCTAGAAAGTTACAAATGTAGGTAAAGTCAATTTCACTTCACTGCTCTTGGAAACAATAGTTTATCCAAGAGAAGGTATAGGACTCCATGGGATGGGATTGCCTGAATCATCAGCACTGGTATTACTGGTGCAGTAGATTGGGGCATTTCTTTGCCTGTAGGCGCCTGACCTACCGGCAGGTCAGGACTGCTGGGAGATCCGTGGCCCCCACCGGTAAACTTGTGTTTTGCTGGTCTGGAAAAAATGCTGGTGCCAGAATTACCAGCATTTTTTCCAGACTGGCAAAGTTATGAGGGCCATAGTCTTACCAGTGCTAGTCTTATGGACTTGTCGCCCCATAAGAATTAGCACAAAGCAAGAGAAGTAATACAGAAGGGCTTTACTTACCTCCAAAAAGTCAGGTCAGGATAGAACACAAAGCAGAAAGAGGGTGTCCCCTAGAGGTCTATCGGAGAAAAGCAGCAAAAACAAAATCACCCCATTTATGGATTGAAATAACTTTTGAAACAAGAATTACTAATTTCCTTGGGGTCCTGCTACAATACATTTTCGGAAAACAGAACTGTAAGCAAGCACAGAAGACTTGTAACAAAGGTCATTAGGACTCTTGTAATGCATTGAAAAATGAACTCATGGAAAAGCCATCATTAGAAAAGATAAATTAAACTGCAAACCTTACCTGTCGACTAATGTTAGCAGGAGTGAACTGGTTCAAAATAGGTTGCAGTCCAGTTACATCTGCAGCAGATTTATAATCCAGTTGGTAGTCCATGAATATGTTGATTGGGGCAAGTTTGTCTCTGAACTCTGAATCATCCTACAAGAATCAGAATATGTATTATTAAAAAATGAATATGTACTATTATTCTAATGACATGTAACTAGCATTAAAGGCTTGCAATAAGAAGTTCAGAAGAGAAGGTCACAACAACACCAACAGTAATTGGTAAATACAGCCCACATTTCCCTAATGGCCAAATATTGCTGAACATGAAAAACCACTCTGCCGGTTTCCTGGTGAAATGATACCAATTTACCACTGGTGGTAAGCCAAACCACAAACAATCCCCCTTAAAGAAAAGTAGGATGTCTAAAAACGGATGCAATTGCCACTGCAAATAAAATTAGTTCCGAGCAGGACTAAAAAAAATGTGCTACCAGTTAGAAGATGTTGTGATTCAAATTGTGAATCATGTTTTTTTCCCATGCCAGGGACTTGCCACAGCCCAAAACATTTTTGATGGCGGAAATTATGGACTGCAGAAAATACTGAAAAATAAGAGTTCCACATGTGATATTTTTACCATCAATGTTATTTACCATTGGACGTACTGTATTTCTCGAGTACCAAAATAGGCAGTTGACAGTTAACCTGCATTCAATCACTATGGCAGTTTTTGCAGGTAAGTTCAAAGATAATTGAATGTAGCTTTATTGACTTGTCAATTTCTGTACAGAATTGAAATTGTGAATTACTGTACACTAGGTATATACTTGGTTTTCCTGAATTTTAGAAATATTACAGACCCCATGGATTGTGATGCTGCACTTCTTAATGGAACAGTTAAGGAGCAGAGACATACAATCTGAATGGGTATCCAGGTATGGAGGAGAGACACAGGATTACCAGGGTTCTTGTGGGCACTGCTGCGGAGTGTCGTTGTGAATGGGTTGTTTGGTTGGACTGGCTGCTGCGTGCGGCGATTGGTAGTGAAATGTTTGACTTGGTGCCCACAGAGTGGAAAGTTTTTATAATCAATGGGTTGGGACATATTTTCCACAACATGACCCTGATCTTACTTGTAGGGGAGCTCCAGAAGCATGACGTGGCTTCTCTAAAGAATCAACTGCCATACATTGGGTTTTGAGTGTCCATTCACCTCTCGGGTGGCTTAGTGGCGATTGTAGTTGTGTAATTTATGGTTATTAGTTGTCAGAGATATTGATTTGTATGGGTTGATGTCATTTACATGTTTTCGTTTTTGCATAACTATCACCTTTGACAGACCTTCCGCTATAACATATGCTATTTTTCTTCATTTCAGGCTTCTGTATTATGATCTTAAGTCCTTTTCGTAAATATCTATAAGGTACCTCCACGTAAGTTGGAATTCATTTTGGGCACAAGCTGGATTTACAACACATCTTTCCTTAGTAAATCAGCCCCATATATACATATAAGCCTAGCCCAGCCCAGCTCTGTTATGCAGCCCACCGCCCACCCAAAGGACCACTAGACACAGGGTAAAGGACGATGCAATTTACTCAAAAAAGGTTGAGTCCATCATTTGTCATCACGTTTACCAATACTGTTTTGAATCCTGCTACTGTGAAGTCTCACCACTTGGAACTTGCATTTTGCCTCTAATTTTTCCTACTGGGAGGTTTGCACCATTTTGAGTTCTGCAGCTCTTGCTACTGTGAGGTTTCACCCGTTTGAATTGTTTCTACTGTTCAGTTTCACCACATTGAATTTAGCTAGTGTGAGGTTTGCACCATTTTGATTTGTGTTGCCTTTGAACGTTGCCACAATGAATGCTGCCACTGTGAGGCTTTCCATTATATTACATATTTACTGCAATATCGTGATGGTCGTCTGCTGTTGGAATCTTTGTATTAGCTGACAATTGTGCATGTAATTTGCTTGTTGAGTGCAAGTTAGCCATTGATCATATGTTATGCATGTAAAGTATAGCAGAGCCCTCGACTGTAGACAGTTTCCCTAGGGATTGATAGACTAGTTACAATAGACTTGTCCCCTATCTCGATGCAACTCATAGAATACAACAGAGTGCCGCGAAACATTTGGTCCAGCTGTCACATAACCACTGACATAGCAGTCTTCCTTATGCCTTTGCAATATGTGCTGCAGGATTTAAAATGCTTCAACCTAGTCATCTCTGCTTATCCCAAAATGCCAATTACTGTTCACTCGCATTGTATTCCGCCTTTTATTTACATGTTTGCACAAACTACGGTCTGCCGAAGGGCGTTCATCCGCCACAGTGCTTCAAGGCCATACCAATGGCAGTAGGCACTATACAAATATCAAATAGTCTAACAGCTTTGTTTATTATTTCATATAGTGACGACCTGAAATTCATTACAGACTTATTTAGGGAGTATTCTTTCGGGGGTGTCATGGCAAGTAGATGGCACAAACGGACCATACATGTTGGATGCCTTTACACATGGTTTTATTACATTTTTTTTATTGTGATCTAGCCAAACATGCGACTTTTCACATGGTTTTATATCAACAAAAAGCAAGAAAATCAACCTGGGAAAAGCAACAAAAGAAGATAAAAATGTATGTGTGTGAAACTGGTCTACCCATGCCACAAATTTTTAGGGGATCCCGAGCCCTCTGGCTCAGTCTTAGACCTGGATTTATGGTTTATCGGCTACCTTCTTAGAATTTGGTTGCAGGTTTTTGAGGGGTTGCTAACGCCTGCTGGCGGACCTTCCTCATTGTGCAGCCCCCTATACACAGCTTCAGGTCTCCTCCACCAGCTGGAAGTACAATCGAATAATTTCCCCAGGAGGATTTTGGAGCCAGGACGCTACCCCTCTGTTAGGACAGTTTTTCTGAAGTCCAACTAAGGGCTTAGTAAAACCATTCAACTGAGGCAGTACAAGACTCCACTCTTAGTATAAGACTGTACCACCTGAGTACATGGTAGCGTAGGCAGAGCAGCCAGGCTTATCTTAGGAGGGAGAGAGGGCTGTAGAATCAGTACAAGTGAAATTGTCATACAAATGGTCCAAAGAAACACTGAAACACTATGTATGTCAAAATAAAGGATTTATTTAAATATAAGTAGGCCCAGATACATCTAGGGGTAAGTAAGTACTAACACATTATAAAAAAATCACAGTATAAAAACAACACTATACTTGAAAGTAAACAGACCCAAGTATAGATCTTATTTGGAACACCTAACAGTAGTTCTAGGGAAGTCAAAACCTTTTCGTACACATTCAGTACAGGTGAAGCTTATTCTTGGGGAGTAAAAACCAATGGTTACTTTTTACTATTACATTCAGTAATACAAAGGCAGTAGACCCTACCAGTTGTACAAGGACTCCGAGTAACAAATCACATAAGCAGTCAACTGTACAATATACTTTTGGTGAATAGTGGAGCACGTATTCTAAGTGCAGTAAAAACCTATAACTACTTTTGTCATAACACAGTTATACTAGGTGAGTAAAACCTAAAGATGTAATATACAATCACAGGAGCTTTTGAAATCAGGGAACCCCAAATTGAGGTAAGCAGTAATTCTTAACTTATTTGGGATGGCACAGAGCTAACTCAAGGTAAGTAAAACCCACATACTTTGTTTAACCTCCCAATGGAGGGGGAAAGTAAAACCCCAATGTTACACTTTACTGAATAGTTATTCTAGGTAGGCAACAATCTAATGCAGACTTATTAAGGACAGGCTAGCAGCAAGTCAGGGGAAGCAAGACCCAGTTGGGGGACACTCATACAATTATCCTCAAGGGATTAATCTGGTGATACCAACACTTTACTTTTGGGAAGAGGCACAAACTAATTACAGGACAGTAAAATACTGTCACATCTACTTTCTATTAGGCTGGCAAAAACAGTGGCTAAGGAAGAAAAGATGTTAACCATACTTTTAAGAATAGTGCATCACACATTCAAGAACAGTAAGAACCTTTGTAACTGTTCACTCTTAGAATTACAGTTACCAACCAACTCTTTACAAGTAAGTAACTTTTAAAAACACTTATTTTCTTTTCTAGGCAGAAGTCACAATCCCTTGACAGGGTTTCCCTTATTTTTGGAGCACGAGTGTTCAGTGGCAGAAGGGCGGTCACTAGGACTAGTGACCAACAGGCAGTGTCAGAATATGTTCTTTAGTAGCAAAAGTCAATTTCCTTAAGAAAACTGGGCAGACAGATAAGTACTGTACTTATAGAGTTAGAAGAGGGTCCAGGGGCTCCACAGAAGACACACTGGCAGGATTCTAGCAGTGGGACTGGGTGTACTGGCTGAGGGACCTCCCAATCACAGAAAACACCACATAGTTACACAGAAATCCTAACAGGCTTAAGGTAAGTAAATACCCAAGCCAACACAATACCTCAGCATTGAAGATGATTTTGCAGCAGGATAACTTCTGCCGCCAAATACCAGGTCAATGGATTCCTTGTCATGGAGACTGAAAACAAGACCTTAGAAGGGACTTTGCAGCAGGGATCGATGAAGAAGGCTCTAGGCAAGGATTCCCTCGAGGCTGAATGCGGTTGTGTGGATTTGGTACCTTTTCAAGGAGCACAGAAGACAGAAAATCGCAGTTGAATTCTCATAGTTACAAAGGTCCAGCACTCTGAGGATGGGACTTTTCGGACTCGATTCGTGTCTCTGGAGATCCACCAGTATGCCCACGAAGTTCCAGCGAGATTCGAAAGACTGTGCACCGCATGAATGCTTGAGGTCCCAGCGTATTGGGGCATTGCAACAACGCAAAGGTCGCAGCAATGCGTAGGATGGCTCAAGATGCAGGTCTTCTTGAGTCTAGCAGGTCTCACCTGGCTCTGTGTCGGGGTAGTCGTTTATAGAGTCCCCAGGTCGATTGGAAGGAAGGGCTACAGCAGACTCCGGTTACACAGCAGGCTCTCCAGTCGCTGGAAATCGCCTCAGCCGCTTTTCCTACATCTTCCTCTTCGGGTTAAATTCCAGGGGTCAACATATCTTCAGTTTGCAGGTTCGCACTATTTATCAGGAATTACAGCACAACCTCTGTATTCTGTCCCCGCATTTTACAAGAAGGGGCAGTCTGGTTGTCCAATCAGGACAGCCAGCCCCCTGAGCCCCCCCACTGGGATTTGTCCCCATTCACGCAAGGTGTAAGACAAAGGGCTGGGGCGTTTTGGACTCCTCCCTCACTTCCTGCTCTCGCAGACAGACTGGAGCCGAGGCAGGGAGTCCAGGGGACTCCCGCCCAAGACAAAAATCACACAAAGGAAGAAGAAACAACAAGAAACCCCAAAATGGCAAAAAAAGAAGTTCGGGGACCATTTTAGCAAAGCTGGCTCAACGCCATTTTGAAAAAGATGGCTCCCGCGGTTAGCGTTACCGGAGCTGAGAACAGCCGCGGTAGATGCAAACCATGGTAGTTCATTATAAAACCACTGCCACCAGCCATTGAAGGTAAACTTGTCACTAACAGAATGGTTACAGTTCAAACGTGAAAGGGGATACATTGCATCTCCCCAGCACTCCACATAAGGTGGAGTGTGCTGGTTTACCTAACAAAATGTAAAAGGGATCCAAAGATCCTTTCTACCCTTGGGAACTGTGGTTCACTCAAGGTTAGCACAAGAAAGTTCACGGGAGCCCCTAGGCAACCCAGCAACAGGCACTTATTGATAATAAGTTGTTAAAGATGATAACTTTAAAAAGACACTATGGAGAGTCTTTAAAATGACACCCATAAAAAGAGTTAAAGATTATGTGAGTGTGGAAAAAAAGTTCCCACTCACTGAGGTATTAATGAAAAATATCCCACTAATAAAGCAAAAAAGTTCTGGGGTTGAACCAGTAAAGGAAGATTTACCAGTTCTGGCCAAAACTTACCCAACACCCTCCTACTCTACGGACCTATAATTATGGGTCTCATTACTTTTCCTTCTCCCAGCCCCTACAACTCCTTTAACCTTCTTGTTTCCCCTGACGCCTCTATCCTGGAATAACTGGGTCTCCTTGTTGATTGCTATTCTGAACCTGTGACATAATCCCAACCAATCTCCAGACCTTTTTCCTCCAACTCCTCTCTCAACCTCCCAGCCTGATATTTGCTTCCACCAGCATCTTCTCCCTTTCCAAATGCCTCCTTATGTTCTCCTCCACCAACCTCCTCTCTATCCAAACTTTTTCTCCTGATCTTCTCCTCCACTAACCTCTATCTGTTCTACCACATCCTTCTCTCACTTCGGTCTCCAACTTCCTCTGACAATTTTCAGAACTTGGTCTCTCCCATCTCGCTCTGTTTAACCAACTGCCTCACCACCTTTTACCAATTCCCACAAACTAACTGGGAGTCTGGCTGGACTCTGGGTGACTGTCTGCACTAAGTTTCTCTGGAATGTATTGCTAGCTCTTAATTCACCCGAGTTCAAATGCCTTAGAGGCAGGAGTGTTGCTAGGTCTGGAAAAGATCTGGGGCTACACTAATGTCGGCACTCGGGGCTAGCTAGCCTTTTGGTTGTAGCTCCCAAGCTTCTATCTGGGGCTACAAATAAAAGACCTGGGGCTATAGCCCGCTCAGCCACCCCCTAGCAACGCCTCTGTTTAGAGGAGAACGGACCAACCCTTTATTAGACCTTTCCACCATCTACGATTCCACCCAGTGTCTGGTTGGTCTCATGGGTTGTTTATAAAGGGTGCAGCTCATTGTTCTGAAGCATGTATTTACGGTGCTAGGGTGTGTAGGCTGGGTATGCTGGATTTTAGAGGGGGAACCTGCTTGCAACAGAAACACAATTTGCAGTCCCTCACAGTGAAGCCTGGAGCTATACACACTAGTTTGCTAAGCGTATTCATGTGGCTCGAATTCATGGGCCAACCTGGAGAACATGTCATGAGCGCTACTCCCGAGGAGCCAAGACTGGCCCAGCGTCCCCGGAAGCAGGCTCATCATCCACACCCCCGGTTCCAGCAGACCCCTACAGGGGCCCTCTGGACCATGTCCTGGCGCCTCTGGCGCCAGGCTCATAAGGAACCACAGTCCCGGCGCCATGGGCGCCGGGCTCATATTCTTAAAGTGTGCAGTAGTGATTGGGTGGACTTACCTGTGGCAGACCATGCTGCATACTCACCTAGAACAATCCAAGCTGGGTGAAGTCCCAGCCACTGGCTGGGAGAGACCAATCCTCTGTTACAGGAACTCTTTTCTTACCTGGGTGGGGCTGGAGGAAGAATACGCACCAAAGCACTTCTCCACTATTTAAACCACGCCCGATAGAATTCACGTGCTTCGCGTTATTCTGCAACAGCAGCAGGACGCTCAACGAGTCGGCTCCTGCATTCCAGGTCCAGACACACCCTCAGCTTCTCAAGCAGCAACCTGTGGATGAAGAAAAGGCACAGGAACATCTATTCACCAGAATTCAGCCACAAGAGTCCAGTCTCCGACAACCTGCAAATAAAGACATAAGGTTAGAAAACGGGCAACACGCTCGCAGCTGCGCTCGCTTACCTTATCCATCCGTGATCACACCGGAGTTCACTGCGGCCTTCGCTTCGGCAGCATCCCAGCACCTGGAAGACAAAAGACATCGTTAGCGGTGTCCGAGCCGAAGGGTTCGCAACTCAGTTATACTTACGCGCTTCTTCATGCGCAGCAGCATCGCCCTCAGCATTTCGGCATCTGAAAGAAAGGAAAAGACATTATTAGAGGTGCCCATTTTGAAGTGGCCACAATTCAGTAATACTTACGCGCTTCTTCACGCGCAGCAGCATCGCCCTCAGCATTTCGGCACCTGAAAGGAAGGAAAAGACATTATCAGAGGCGCCCATTTGGAAACGGCCACAATTCAGTTTTACTTACGTGCCACCGCACGTGCAACAGCGGCGGCATCGCCCACAGCGTCTCGGCACCTGAAAGACAGAAAAGGACATTATAAAAGGGTGCTCCTTCAGAAGCGGCCTCAGATCTTCTATACTCACAAACCTCTCCTTGCACAGCAGTGGTGGTGTCGCCAACAGCTCCTCGGCACCTGAAGGACTATTACAAGCCACAAAAGGACACCGAGCCTAAACACTGAAATCATCCAGTGACGTAACTGGATTCCACGCGCCCCTGCATCGGAAGCAGGATGGAGAGCTCGGCTTTACTAAACCAAAGGTGAGAGTTCGTGGAGACCAGTCGAGAACCAAGAAGTGGGAAAAGCAGAAGATTGGTGGGAGAACTTATCCAACCAGCTTGTAATTACCCCTTTTTTTTCCACCTGCAGAAAACTCACCTTACAAGCCAGACAGTAGATATTCGGAGGTCCTGCCCAGAGCGTTTTCCGAGTTCTACGCCTCATCATAGTCATAGAAGCAACTGTAGCAGTCCAGTTTGGGTAAGCGCCTCCGTGGGAATCAGGTGAGCGTTACAGAACACCATTGGTGGTTCTTTGGGGCGATGTGCACAGACCATGCTGGAATGCTTTGCCAGCAGTTTGCCAACTCACTCTGGGACGCGAGTGTAGAGGAACATCTCCACCTTCACAAACATGTCAAAGTCTCTCCTCAGATCTCTGGTTACAGTAAAAGCTGGAGTTTGGGTAGTAACTGCATTGCACAAGAAGTTGGCAGTTGTTTTTCTGCCCCAATGGCCCATGCTGAGCATTAAGCTCCCACACTTTGGAAGAAAGCCCAGCGGGTGTAACACAGCTGTCCCCTACTTTCCGAAGGAAACCAATTAAGGGGGACCCAAGCATACTTGCCATACTGCTCCCAAGCCCATAATCTAGCTTGGGGATGAACCCAGCCCCCTTGCTCCCTCCATTAAGGCTCCCAATGCCAGGCAGGGGACCGTCACAGAGCAGAGCTCCCACTTTCTACCAATTGCTATTTCTTGTATATTCCTAGGATATGCGTATTCATAAACTTGTTTTCAATCCTCAAGAATGGCTATTAGCCTATACTCACCCATCAGAATTCTATAGGTGAAGGAATGGCATGAAGTTTAAGGGGGCAAAGACTAAGCCAAAGGCCCTGGGACCAAGACACCTTCTCTCCAGCCTCCACAGCATAAACTCAAACCTCTGGCCTTGAAACAAGGTCATTTTGCAAAAACAAGAACCTGAGGGCCACAGAGATTAATGCACAGGTGGTGATGTAGTCCAGAGAGGGGTCCTGCACATTAGTCACAAGGTTTCAACCATTCTCTCCTTGGGGCCAATATTTATTAAAAGCTGGATCTCAAACAAGAGGCTAAATGACGTATGTTAGGAAATATTTTAGGTGTATTGCTTTCCATCCATAGACATCTGTGGAACACCACAACCTTTTGCAGTAGTTTTGTACCTGTCCTAACATTTTGGAGTCAAGTGACAGCCTTTTACTTCACTTGTCTTGCTATGCTCTTCTGTTTTGGGGGCACTGATCATTCCCTATGGCTTTCAGTGCAGGAGATCCCTGTGGTTCATTGTGAAATTATGTGTTTATTTTACATGGCACTCTGCATTTTACAGTGAGGTCTGGTAGGAATACTTAGTGTCCCTTTAACTTTGCATTTCATAACTTTGTGGTTACTTGCATGATGTGTGTAAGACGGGCTAGTGGATACTTTTCTACTGAGTTACCTTTAATTGTCTTGTGCGCTTATGCATTTTACCACTTAATGCCTTTTAGAGCACCATATACTTTAAAATGACTGTGCCATGTGATGGTCGCCTTTCCATTGCCATCTTGTATTTTTGCCTTCTTCCAGTCATCTTGGGGCCAGATTTACCACGCATGGCAAGCCCTTCCCAGGGAAAGCACCAGCTTTCCTAGGAAAAGTTGGAGTGCATTTACGGCCATATATGGGGGCTGGAACTGTCTGGTCCGGTCTACATCCATGCAAGTGTTTCTATTGCTGGGCAGATGTGGTGGCCGGAGGCTGAACATGATTGAATGGTGCAGATCCTTACCCTTAGTGGGCTTGGGTGTGACTCAGCTCGAATATCGGATAAAAGGAGGACGTTTGCAGCCATTCAACAGATAGTTTCTGGAGCCAAGACCACTAGGATGAGGAGCATCCTGCTGAAAACCCAGAACTCATTGTTGCAGCCAACTAGCAAGGTCTTTTACAACCATCCCAGCGAAGCCCTGCTCCTTTGCTGATCTCCAGAAGGCTTTCATTGGTGCTTCGGCCCCTGGACTAGGGGGAGCAACCAGTCGCGACACCCGCTTGAGGATCGTGCCTTTGGTAGCCTTCGTAAGTGCGCAGGGACCATCCTGTGGCCTGACTGGCTTCCTCGTGGGCTACCTCGCTGCATCGATCGCCATCCCGCGTTCAGACTTGCAACTCTGCAGACCCTCAACTTGTTCCACAAGAATCCTCCACCTGCAGCTGAAGCTCTCCAGCAAGAAGAGGAGTCTTGGAGGATCAGATTATTTGTTTCTGCTAAGCAGGTCGACTTCTGCCACTTCTTCAAAGTGGCCAGCGCTGATCTCCACCTGCATCATGTCCTGGGGGTCCTCTGTAGTCAACAATATGGTGGTCCTTTATTCATTGGGTCAGATTCATCCAGCTGCTCAGCCCCAGGAACCATCTCGTTGGAGCACAGAACCACTAATTAACCAGACCTAAAATCCCAACACCAAAAGTGACCTCTCTACCCGCAACCCATGGACCACCTTACTGGAACTAAAACACACAGCACAGAGCCCATAGATTTCAGAAATTTCAGAGTGAAGAGTACATGGGATAAGTAAATATACCTGTTCCTACACCCCCTGCGCCCCACCTCCTTACCTCCTTTGGGTTTAAAGTTATTTTCCTACTTTTCACTTGCCGGACCGTGATCGGTGGAGTTCAAGTCAAGGATCCTCCCCAGGGCTTCTCCTAAGATGGTTGGTTTGGGAACTTTACTTTCATTGTTCTTCAACTCTGAGACACTTGAAACTGCCTGTTGGCTTTGCCAACACTTGTTCATTCTCCTTTAAAAGACTCCTAACTTTCTGAAAAGCACTGTATTGGGACCTGTGACTAAGGGCACTAGGCACCCTCTATTCTAGCTAAGGAATTACTTTTTAAGGTGTTGCTCTGGATTTTGTAAGGCTGTGCATAATGTTTCCAAAAACTTTCTTTCCTACGTATCACTTTCTCTAATTTTGTTCTTATTTACCTTGATCTTTATTCACTTGCTTTGCTACACTAGAGTTACTAAGATTGTTTTAAATATGTTAAAAAGTAAAGAGATAGTGCTCTGTGGGCAGAGCACCAGAAACTTAAATTTGTATAGGCTAGTACTTCATGTTTAGTGTAATAAATACCTGTGATCTTTACTTGCTAAGAGTTTGTCTATTGTATTTGTATACATTCTGCCTAACTTGTATTAATGATAATGTGTATTAAGTGTGTGTGCTTAACTTAACTGAACCCTTCACCACTCTCCCAGGTCCAAGACTTCCTGCTTAGTCACACTATCAGATCGAGTTTGGCTAGACATTCAGGTCTTCCCTTGTTCCCCAGGATAGAGTGACATCTCCGAAAGAGGCCCCAGGGCCGATTCTGAAAATCCATCTTAACAATGTAAAGGCCCCACACTGGAATTACAGCTAAAGGGGATACAAAGTGATATTAAGTATAAGAAAAAGAGCCTCTGGTCCTTGCAACATTGCACAGCTTCAACCTTTCATGATCTCAGCAGCACTGCCATGTGTCTATTTGAAGAAATAGAAATGATATAGCACATGTTCCAGGAAATAGTTTATGAGCTCCAATCATATGCTATTGACGCATGACCAATATCACATTTTGGTTCAAGGGGTGATTAGCATGTACATTTGATGCTACTAGGCTGTGGAGCAGTGTACCCATTGCCATCAATTCATTGCCCTACTAAACAGTTTTTTAAAAAAGGTTTGAAATTCAGTACTTTATTTAATGGGCATTCCCAGCCCAATTTATCTGGTTTTCTTGTAGGCCGAGTTTTTTTTTTTAAATGGCTAAAATGCCACCGAGTGGAAAACATCTTTCTGGTAGCCAGGCACTGAAAGAGTGCCTGAAGTTGTAGTGTTGGTTTGATGTCCTCCCAACAAAGTAGAATAGCCAGCAACATTAATCACATTTTTTGAACTAATAGGAATATATAGATGTCTGATTCATGTAGTCATAAGGACAGACAGTTCCAATAGTCTGGGCAGCTGAGGGCCTGGGGTCCATGTAAACTCAGATGCAAAGTAGAAATGGATCTAGTACTTTGAGAGTGCCATAGTATGGGCTGCGTTTTTCTTATATGTGGGTAAGGCGCATTTTGGGACCACATAGGATTAATGTAGATTAAGGCTGGCAGTGTCATTCCATTACATAAGAGGATAGACCATATACAAAATCAGGCTTCGTCTGACCCCCAAAGGTGTAGTCCAGCCTGAAATGCTAGGTCACATCCGTTCTGCACAAGCAACCCCAGATATGTTTCAGCCTCAGAGACCTGGCCCATGATGGGCCTACAGACCCAAGCTACACCGCAATGGTGACACCCAATTAGGGAAAAACATGTCTGATATTGCTTGTGATCTCATGCAGAGATCTGACCAAGCAGTTTGGCGGGCCTGCCTTTTGGGGTGCAATCAAGCCTGATTTGCACATGGTCTTTGCCCTTTCTGAAAAGGTGCTGCAGGCTGAAGAACGATGGTCTGGAGGGATTCTCACAACAATGCCAGTGGTTACGATTAATTTTGAACCTTCCAGTCATCACCTCTTGTTTTGTCTAAGTCAACTCAAGTGGGACGGGTATGACCAGATGTGGGTCCCAAGCCTGCTGGGCCTAAGGACCCCAAGCTACAACCCACTGATGACGCACAATGAGGTTGCAACGTATCTAGGGTTGCTTGTGGCCTTCGTGGAGAAGGGATGTGGCCAAGCAGTTCGGACTGTACTGCTCCTTTTAGAGCGGGTCCAAGCCATGCTTGCACATTGTCTTTCCTATTTTTGAAATGGCTTTACAGTTAGAAGAACAATGGTCTGGAGGGTTGCCCAGAACAATACCAGTGCTTAAGATAAACTCTAAACCATCCAGCCATTGACTCTCGTTTTGATTTAGTATATCTGAAGTGTGCATAAATTATGAGCAGTTGACCGGGTCTTGTTTTTCAGCAGTTTTTTCCAACCAACTCAAAGTAGTTCTTATGGTATACCATTGACACCAAGTATAGCCCCCTAATGAGGAGGTGTCAAACTTGTCATTGACCAATCAACTCAAGACTCAGATATACAGGTAGAGTAGATTTATTAAAGACTTTGTGAAACAGTGGAGAATATAAAGGCACATCTAAAGCTCATCTAATGACAGCCGGCGACGTGAACCTTAACCACTATGACATAGTCTGTCTGCAAGAAACATGGCTGATGGATAAACCCACGCTTGATGGGTACACGGTGGAAATATCGCCAGCAACTGAAAGGCCTTTTAGGCAGACCATCGTCAGGTCTATTACCGGCAATCAAAACGGGCCTGGCCCTAACAGAATCCAGAAAGTGGAAAGAAGCTTATGAAATGCTTGTGATCCTGACAACATGGGCCCAGGGTGGCACAAAGCAGCAAGGCTCCCAATCAACTTACCTAGCAATAATAAACTGCTACTGGAACCCGCAACATATGTGAACTAAAACCTTCTGCTCCAATATGGGAGCAGTGATTGATAAACTATGTGAAGACTTCGAAAAAATTGAAATCATTATAGGTGGAGACTTCAATGCCAAATGCAACGTTGCCACAGAAGTGAAGTCGGTCGACCAGCGGCCCGGTGGAATCGAAGCAGCTATAATCCGAGGAAAAGCATGGAACGAAGTCATCAGACCAAGAAATATTCATAACATAGCCTCGTTGTTCCCGGAGCAACAGAACATCCCTAACCTGGGAACGAACGTCCTCAAAAGCAACATTAGACTACATATTCATCACTGCAGATCTAATACCAAGGATGGAAAGTTTCATGGTCAAGAAAACAATACAGAGCGACCACAACTTACTGTCTTGCACTTGACAAGGAAAAATACCCAAAAAACGGACTTTCCAAGCGGGCATTGAAGTAAATAACCAACAAACATGGCTCCGCTTAACAGAAGCTGACATTCAGAAAATCAAAGCATCTTGGGACTCAAAAATTGCAAGCAAGCCGTCAATGAAGCCCGATGAAAGACCAAACTATCTGCCCTTATTACTGCCATATCAAAAACCGAGTTCAGGCAAGACGACTAAATCAGATCATCCCAAGCATGCGTATGACAAAGAAGTGGTTGAAGAAAGGAAAGTGGGACGGAGGCTGAGAAGAATAGTAAAGAAGAACAAGTTACTTTCTTACCTGGTAACGTTCTTTCGATGGGATGGTCCGACGACGTATTCCATATCTATGACAGTAATCACCACAGCTGTGCTGCTTCGGAAACTTTTTCGGCGTCTGCGTCCTGCGTCGATGACGTCGATGCGCCGCCGTTGAGGACCTCCTCCGACGTCCGACGTCATCCGATGTGATAAGTAGGACGCACGACGCCAGTAGCCTCAGTTGTAGTTTTTTCCCCCAGAACGTGCGACAATAGTCAACTGCCAGTCCGACACAAAGCCTTGCGGAACGTAAGCTGCAAACGCAACAGAAATTCTGCAGCGGGGAAGGCAGGGCGGGAGCGATATGGAATACGTCGTCGGACCATCCCATCGAAAGAACGTTACCAGGTAAGAAAGTAACTTGTTCTTCGAGGGGATTGGGTCCTCCGACGTATTCCATATCTATGACAGACTCCCAAAGCAGTACCAGAGCAAGGAGGAGGGAAAGAATTTAGAAACAAAATTTAGAATAGCCAATCAAATAGCAGAGCAAAGGACCGCCTTGCCAAAGGCCAGATCCTGCCCTCTGATGGAATCGAGGGAATAATGCCGCACAAATGTATGCACTGAAGCCCAGGTGGCAGCATCACAGATGTTGCGAATAGGAACACCCCTCTGCAGGGCAGTAGATGCAGCCAAGCCCCTGGTAGAATGGGCCCGCAAGCCAGCCGGAGGGTCCTTGCCCGCCAAGCGGTAACACTCCGAGATGGCCAAAATAATCCAGCGGGACAAAGTCTGTTTCGTCACAGCTTGCCCCAAGCGCTTACCAGCGTAACCAATAAAGAGTTGATCGTCCACTCTGACCCGGGACATGCGAGAAACATAAAAGCTCAAAGCTCTCCTAGGATCAAGCCTATGGAGCCTCTCCTCTTCCTTACCAGGATGCGGAGGAGGATAGAATGCCGGAAGAACAATCTTCTGGGCCAAATGAAATTCCGTCACTACCTTCGGAAGAAAAGAAGGACGAACTCGAAGGACAACCCTGTCCTTGTGAAATACAGTGAAGGGTGGCTTAACAGAAAGTGCCTGTAACTCACTCACTCTGCGAGCGGAAGTAACCGCAACTAAAAACACAGTTTTCAAAGTCAACAGCCTCAAAGGGCAAGAATGTAACGGCTCAAACGGAGCACCCATAAGAAACCTAAGAACAAGGTTCAAATCCCAACCGGGCACCAGGAAAGGCGACGGAGGGAACACATTAGTGAGCCCTTTCAGAAACTGTGAAATTAAAGGGATATTAAAGTAAGAACATTCTTCAGATGAGCGCTTAAAGATGGACAGCGCCGCCAGGTAACCCTTAACGGTACCCACTTGCAAGCCCCTGTGGGCCAAAGAAAGCAAAAAGGACAGAACCATGGGGATGTCACATGCAAAAGGATCCACATTCTGAACTCTGCACCAGTCGCAGAACTTACGCCAACGGCAACGGTACAGAGACTTAGTTGCGGGCCTTCGGGCCGAAAGCAACACCTCCATCACGTCTTCAGGGAGGTCCCAATCCTTATACCTCAACCTTTCAGAAGCCAAGCGTGAAGGTTGAGGGATCCGACCTCTGGATGGAGAACCTGACCCCCCTCCCGTGAGAGCAGATCGTCTCGGTAGGGAAGACGACGTGGAGGGCAGATGGACAAGTCGAGAAGGTCCGGGTACCACGTCCTCCGAGCCCACGCCGGAGCAATGAGGATCATCCGGGAACCGAACTTCCGTAACCTCCGCAGCACTTGCGGGATGACGGGGACCGGAGGAAACGCGTACAGCAGCGGGAACGACCACTCCACCACGAACGCGTCTCCTAAGGCTCCTTTTGGAGGAAATTCCCGCGAGCAAAACCTTTCGCACTTCCGGTTGACACTGGAGGCAAAGAGATCCACTTGAGGGGTCCCCCAAAGGGCGAAGATCTCCAGGAGAATCTCCTGAGCCAACTCCCACTCGTGAGAGATCGTGCTCTGCCTGCTCAGAGCGTCCGCCGTCACGTTCTCGACTCCGGCCAGATGAACTGCCGAGATCGAAACTTCCTGCTGGATGGCCCAGAACTCGAGCTGCATCGCCTCCCTGCACAGAGGAAGTGACCCTGCCCCCCCCTTTTTGTTGAGGTAGTGCATGGCCACCGTGTTGTCCGTCAGGATCAGGACACTCTTCCCTCGCACAGTCGGCAGAAAAGCCTTCAGGGCTAGCCTGACGGCCCTCAGCTCCAACAGATTGATATGGAGTCTGGACTCCGACGGAGACCAACGACCGCTGACTGTCAGCCCGTTGGCATGAGCTCCCCATCCCGTGAGGGATGCATCCGACACGATCGTCACCTCCGGCCAGGGAAGCCAAAACGGAGCCCCCTTCATCAAGTTGCCTTCGACGGCCCACCACAGAAGGTCCCGGGCGACCGAGGGCGGCACCTGAATCGGGTCCGACATCCTGCCGGAGGACTGCGACCATTGCATCTTGAGTGCCCACTGCAAAGATCTCATTCGCAGGCGAGCCTCTGGCACCAGAAGAATGCAGGATGCCATGAGGCCGAGCAACCTCAAGAACTCGAACGCTGGGAGCGTCTGGGCATGCTGAAACTTGCGCACCATCTGCTGAATGTGAAGAGCCCTCACCTGGGGAGGAAAACACTGCCCCAGGGAAGTGTCGAGCACTGCTCCGATGTACTGGAGCCTCTGCGTTGGCGTCAAATGGGACTTCTTTAAATTGAGGGAGAAGCCCAGCCTGTGAAGGGAGTGGCAGGCGACGGACAGATGATCCAGGACCTGCTCGGGAGAGCTCCCCCTGATCAACCAATCGTCCAGGTAGGGGTAGACGTGAATCCCCCCTTGCCTGAGATGCGCTGCCACCACCACCATGAGCTTGGTGAAAACCCTCGGGGCGGAGGTCAAACCGAACGGCAGGACCCAAAACTGAAAGTGCGAGTCGCCAACCGCGAACCTCAGGTACTTCTTGTGCTTGGGATGGATCGGCACATGGAAGTAAGCATCCTTGAGGTCGAGTGACACCAACCAGTCCTGAAGCTGAAGGGCCTGGAGGACTTGAGAGAGAGTAACCATCTTGAACTTGTCCTTCCTGAGGAGTTTGTTCAAACCGCGCAAGTCCATGATGGGTCTCAATCCCCCGTCTTTCTTGGAAATCAAAAAATAAGGGGAATACCATCCCTTGTTCCTCTCCGCTACAGGCACCAGTTCTATGGCGCCTTTCTCCAGCAGGGCTTGAATTTCCTGCGCAAGGAGCGGATCCGGACACTTCAAAGAGAGGTTCCCCGGTGGATTGTCGCGAGGCCTGTGCCGAAAGGGAAGACAGTAGCCGTGGGTTATGATCTCCAGAACCCACACATCCGAAGTAATGGCACGCCATTCTACAAGATGCTGCGCCAGCCTTCCCCCAACCGGCGAACCATGGGACAAGGCCTCATGACTGAGTAGGAGCGGCTGCGGCGCTACCTGAGGGCAAAGAGGCAACTGCCCGAGCGGCCTTGGCACCACGGGTACCCTGTCGTCCACCTCTGGTACCCCTGCGTTGGCCCCTTTGACTGCCAGCTCCTCTCGCTCTACCAAAGGACGAGTAATAGCGAAAGGAGCCACCCCTCCACTGCTGTCCCCTAGGACGAAAAGGCGGAGGTTGGCGAACTGCAGCGCCCAACGACTTCGCTGCAGCTTTTGAGGTCTGCAACCTCTCAAGGCTCTCGTCAGCCTTGCTGCCAAAAAGATGTTCACCATCAAAGGGCATGTTGAGGAGCCGGGACTGCACATCAGGAGCAAACCCCGACTTCCGCAACCACGCAAACCTGCGTATCACGGTGCTCGCCGCCATGGACCTACTGACGCATTCAGCTAAGTCCAAACCCGACTGAACGGACTCACACATGGCATCCTTACCATCCTGGACCAAAGCAAGGAAACCAACCCGTTCGTCCCCTTCGGGAATATGTTCAGCCGCTAACGCAACACAGTTCCACAGAGTGTGCGTGAAACGTGACAAGGCACAAATGGAGTTGGCCGCCTGAAGCGCCATACCACCAGAAGAAAACACCTTCTTCGCCCAGCCATCAAAACGTTTGTCGTCCCTATCAGGAGGGATGGTAGGGTACGACGCCTGCTTTGCCGGGGCCGTGGCCGCCTGCACCACCAAACTTTCCGGAGTGGGGTGCCTGGTCAAGTAGCAGGGGTCGCCACTGGCTGGACGGTATTTCCGCGACAAGGATCTGCCCACTGCCGGGAGACTCTCCGGAGCAGTCCAAGCCGCCGCCACCCTACGCTGTAAAGCCATATGGAATGGCAGAACCGGGTCAGATGGGGGACCAACATCAAGGATGTCCGTCAGATCATCCTGCACAAACTCCCCTGGGGGAGCAGACCATCCCAGATACTCAGACACCCTAGCCATAAGGCGCCGGTATGAGGAATCGGCATGGGAGCCAGGCTCAGGCCGACCAAATTCCACCTCCGGAGAGGTGTCCAGACCACTAGCATCATGCAGCGACTGCCTCAAATCGTCAAATTGACTATGGCCCGAGACAATGTCATCCGGCACCTGATCAGGAACCAGGCCAACCGAATCCTCATCCGCCTCCGAAATATAATCCAAGAGGTGGAAAGGCACCTGAGAGTGCCTGCTCTTAGCCAGAGCCTTCCTAGGGGGTACACCCGAGACACGGGGCACCTCCGACACGAAAGGCGTCGATGGCGTCGAGCGAATCGGCGCCGCCGTCGAGAAAACCGGCAACGGCGCCGAGAGGATCGGCGTCGACGTCGAGGAAATCGGCGTCGACGTCAGACGCAGCGCCTCCAATATCGGCGGCGTCGACACAGCCCTCGAAGCCGGAGCCCCGAGCGTGTCCTTCGACGACCTGAACGTCGACGGCTTCGACGACTTCCTCGGAGCCGGAGCCTCGAGAAAGCCTGTCGACGCCCTCGACGCCTCAGACGTCGATGTCTTCCTCGAAGACATCACAGGTGCACACGGTCTCGATCGCGTCGAGGACCGGGACCTGGAACGGGTACGGCGAGAACGAGCCTCCTTGTCCGAACGGGACCTCTCCCGTGACTCGTGCCGACCACTCTTGCGAGCGGCGTCTCTCGACCTCACACGGCCGACCCCACTCGGGGGCGCGGACGGTTGAGTACCCTGCGACTCAAGAATCGCCAACATTTTCTTCCCGAAGGAAGCCCATTCCTCCGGCGTCGCACGGCTGGTGGGATAACCGACGTGCCGGGCAGAGTCCTCGGAAGAGGACCTGGAAGGCGACCGGTGACGGCGCTTCCGAGAACGCCTCGAAGAGGCAGAGGAGTGGCGAGACCGACTCCTAGAAGAAGACCGACGAGACCTCCGACGATGACGCGGAGAGTCACCCCTCGAATCATCCGTCGAAAGCCCCGCCGACTTCGACTTCCGGGGCTTGGACACCCGACCTACCGACAATTTCTTCTTACGTTCGCGTAAGGCCTTGGAAGTGAGCGACAGGCAGTCGACACAGTCATCCGTGTCGTGGGCCTCCCCGAGGCACCAGAGGCAGGCGTCGTGCGAGTCAGTCACCGACATCTTGGACCCACACACCCCGCACTTCTTGAAGCCCGGACGCGGGGTTGAAGACGAAGTGGAAGACATCGCTGCGAAGGAATATTCACAAACGAACAGGCTCGAAGAACCAGAAAGAACAGAACTCCAAAGAGTCGAGGCTAGAACCGAGAAACACGAAGCAACACGTTCGCGGAAAAAACGGAACTGAGGCTACTGGCGTCGTGCGTCCTACTTATCACATCGGATGACGTCGGACGTCGGAGGAGGTCCTCGACGGCGGCGCATCGACGTCATCGACGCAGGACGCAGACGCCGAAAAAGTTTCCGAAGCAGCACAGCTGTGGTGATTACTGTCATAGATATGGAATACGTCGGAGGACCCAATCCCCTCGAAAACTAACGCCAAAGAGGATTGGGAGAAATGGCAGAGAGAAGTAAAAAGGTATAACAACTGGAGGAAACAGCATTGAACAGCCCAATATCAAAATGATGCCGAAGAGATGAGAAAAATATCGACAAAAAAATCCAGTGAATTCTGGAGGCTGCTAAAAACAATGAACAAATCAAATGTGGCGCAGAGCAACGCAGTGTCGGAAGCAAAGTGGATAAACTAACAACACTCTAATACAACTTGGGTTGATGAATCCAATCCCGAGGACATAGAAGTGACAATCAGGAAGCTGAAAACATCTAGAGCTCCTGGTCCCGATGGACTGACAAACGTGGATCTAAAACAGTTTCCCAAAGAGTGGTCAGAAGTTATTGGTAGAGAAGACCCCGCAAGCTATAAGCCGATTGCCCTACTCGACATAATAGGAAAAATATATGCAACACATCTGCTCGAGGACTTCAAGACCTGGGAAAGAAATGGCCCATCAAAAGACCACCTGCAAACGGGCTTTCAGAAAAATGCCAGCACAGCGATTAATATCATGCTAATTAACATCCTGAAAGCTAAAGTGAAGGAAGGAGCGCCAAAGATGCACTTGGCGTTTGTGGATCTCTCGAAAGCCTTTGACAAGATCGACTGTAACAAACTGTGGTCGGAACTACATGGCTGGAACTGTCCAACAAAGGTGCTCGCTCCAATAAAAGCTCTCCATTTGCTAAAATAAGAGTTAAGCTAAACCACCAAGGCATCCTATCAGAAGAAATTACAGTGAACAGAGGTGTCAAACAGGGAACCCCCTGTGGCTCTTTTCATCGCGTTCCTAGGTCATTACCAGCAGACAAACCAAAATCAGAGCTTTCACTCCGAAAATTGGAAAAACGTTCATCCCACGACTGTTATATGCAGATGATGTCATCTTAATTGACCAGACGAAAATTGGGCTGCAACGTAAACTATCAAATCTGGCAAAGTATATTTCCGATAATTACCTAGAAATAAACAAAACGAAAACAAACATTTTGACAATCGAGAAACCACAAAGTAAAACAACCAAGCAGCAGAACTGGTTCCTCAAGAACACAAACATTTTAATTGTAAAGAACATCAAATACCTCAGTGTTCAAATCAACAGCTCAGGCACCGACAAGTGCATGCAGGATTTGTTGTGGGAGAAAGTTAAACGGTTAACTTCGCAAACGAGGGCCGTTGACAAGTTTGGGAAATGCTCTCTAATCCCTGCGGTAAATTTCTATAAGACAAAAGTAGTGCCAGCACTGGTGTATGGAATGGAAGCTTCCCTGAACATTCCAAGTCTGCTCTGGAGCAAATTGGAGAGTCACATGTGGCAAGCAGTATTAGGCTTGCCAAAGTTGACATCCATGCCGGCAATCAGACGAGAATTGGCCTTAGTGTCCCTTGCTTCCATGGTCTACCAAAGTGCCATGAGACTATAGGAAAATGATCATGGCAGATACCCTACGTGCAAATAAGATCATCAGGGAAGAAATTGAAATTGGAAAATGTGAAGCCCTAAAAAAATGTGTGAAAATCAGAAAAGAGAAGCTAACTGAAATTGCCTGCACAGAAAAAGAGCTAAAAGAAAACCCTGATCGAATTAAACAAAAAATGGAGGAGATGGACTGGATCCACACGATCGAGAAAGCAGCTGGGAATAAACTCTTAACCCATCTGCCGCCGACTTAACAAGTTAAAAAGACCACAAAACTATTGTATTTAATTTCCGGAAAAAAAGAAAAACCTTTTCATGAAAGCCAGACTAAATTTCCTGCTAACTCAAGAACTCTTGACTATTCGGGCTGCGACGAGAGAGCATGGCTGTCACCTATGTAAAAAGGCAGCAGTGGTTGAAACTCTGAAACATCTGGTGATAGACTGTCCCAATACGAAACAAAACAGAAGCTTATATCTCCTGCCGCTGATAACAAATCCATGGATGAAACAAGACGACGATATGTGGAACAGATTCATCTCAGGAGAAACTACTAGATGGACAGTGGCCATGGTGAAACTAATAGAACTCGCATTTCTGCAAATTGCCCAGACAGCGACCTCATCTACTCCCTAGTCAAACTGAGACCCATCTCCCTCATGGCTATGGCGAAGAGGGAAGTTCTGATCTAGGAGTATGTTTGATAAACTGGTTGACGAGACAGTGGAAGGGAGAACCGGTGTTGTGTGGTGAGATCAGGAGATAGGATGATCTTCTCGAACCATTGATAAAACTCAGGTCCGCCTGAGTAATAATTCAATAAAAAAATAATAAATAAAAAAAAGCTTATTAATTTAAATGTCAGGTTTCGCTTAAGGTTTGTAATGGAAACTAGACTCTTCTGAGGTTCCCTTCCCAGGTTACCTGGTAAACATTAAGGTCACACCTTCCTTCTAGGGGCAGCAATCAATGTGGGTTCTCTTACCGGGGATTGTCGACACAGATAATCAGAACTTCTTAGTGTGGTTTTACAAAATAATGTCGCCTGAGGTTTAAAAGGTCCTCTGGGTCACCCCAGGTTAGTCTCACACTAGAGGGAATCCTGCCCCTTCCTCCTTGATCTGATTGCTTTCTTCACTTCTGACACTCAACTTCTTCCCTTCTTCAGCTCTCATTTCGTCTGTTTCTTTAGCTCCTCTGCTGACTTTGTAAAAGACCATTTTCATGGTCCTCCAGGGCCCCACATGTGGCCACATGCTAGTACTAGGCAAGGATTGAGGACAGTCTTTGACAAAGTCCCAGAGGGGTAGAGCAGGGGCAGGCAAGGTTGGCTTCATTTCTCGTCTGCCCTCCTTTCAATGGCATCTTCTCTTGTGCTCCAATCTTCTCTAAAGTCTCTCTCATCTCATCAATGCTTCACTACATACTCGGTCCTTTGCTTGTCGCAGGCTCACCCATTTCAGACAGGGCTTGCCAACTTTCTCAACGTCTACCTTCTTTGGATGCCACTTGTCCACTCTCTAAACAGGTTTCCTTCCTACTCCTGTACAGAAATACTGCTCATCTGATGTTCACCCCCGCCTTCTGCTTCTGTTAGTTCCCTTGTTACTAGCTGGCTCCTCTCTCTACGCCACTCTCTGGTTCAACCATTCTTCTTGTATCCCTTGCCAGTCCTAAAACTCCTTCTCTCCAATGTCAGCTAACTCAGAAGACGCCTTTTCTCTTTAAAAGGGGTCTCGCCTACTCAACCGTGCAGTCAAAAACCTCTCCCTTCCCCCTTCTCCTCTCCTCTGCCACCTCCTGGTGGTAATTGGTTTTCTCCACTCCTCCAACTTTCTCAACTGCTCCTTCACAATGAAGGATTTCCTTCCTCTAAAACCTCCTCCTTTCTTATCCCCCTCAGTTTGGCTCTCTTGCAATCTTTCCAATTCCCCTTGACAGCCAGCCTCCACACTACTCTCATTCCTTTCATCCCTCATGGTTATGCCCAGAAGGGAATAGTTTCTTACCTGTAACTCCATTTCTCCAGCATTGGTATCTTTCATGGATTCACATGCTTAGAATATTCCCTGTCGTCAGACTGGGACCCCTCGGTACACATATATAGCCTTTTCCTAAGGAAAACTTTCGACACTTTTGTGTCCTATCTACGTCCTTTTAGGACCCGCCTACGCATGCTCCGTAGGCTGTCCCAGTATAAGAGGCCCGCCCCTGCGGTTCCCCTTCAGATTTCGGCCCCTCCAAAGTAGGAAGGGTTAAACTTATCAATCAAATACATTGCATTCCGGGGAGGTTTGGCGGGCGCATGTGAATCCATGAAAGATACCAATGCTGGAGAAATGGAGTTACAGGTAAGAAACTATTCCCTTCTCCAGTATTGGATCTTTCATGGATTCACATGCTTAGAATAGATTGTATAGCAGTAACACTTGAGATGGCGGTGAGAATGTAATGTAATATACCCTCACCATACTACACAATGCATATGTACAGTAGGAATAAGTTAACTCATATAACCTTACCTACATAAAGTATACTGTCATCAAAAAGGTAGAAAACAGGTTCTCCACAGTGTGGAGCTTACCTTACTGAAACAGATGGCGCAGGACAGCTCTTCCCATCTGCACCTCGTCCGCATGCTGCCTGGCAAGGCAGTAGTGGCGGGTAAACGTGTGGGGCACGGACCATGCCGCAGCCTGGCATATGTCCGTCAGCGGAATTCCTGCCCATAAAGCTGCTGAGGAGGACATTGATCTTGTAGAATGGGCTCTAGGATGTCCTTGCAGCGGCCTTCCGGCCTTGGAGTGACAAAACGCAATCGTCGATGAGACCCATCGAGCCAATCCCTGTTTAGAGATTGCTTTTCCTCTCGTCGACGGACCATATGCGATGAACAGTTGTCGAGTAGACCTGAGTTCCTGTGTACGGTGTAGGTAAAATTTCAGAGCCCTCTTAACGTCCAGGGTATGAAGAGCTTTTTCTGCTGTCGATGATGGTGTCGCGAAGAAAGTAGGGAGAACAATGGACGAGTGTTTGTGATACACTGTCGGAACGTTTGGGACGGACGTAGGATTCGTTGCCAGGACCACTTTGTCCTTAAAGAATCTTAGGTATGGCGGGTCTACGACCAGCGCTTGCAGTTCCGAGATTCTCCTAGCTGATGTGATAGCAATCAAGAATGCCAGCTTCCACGATATGAATTTTATGTCGGACGTGGCCATAGGCTCAAAAGGCGGTTTCATTAAGCCTGCCAACACTGTGTTGAGACTCCAAGTTGGGGGGAAACGTTTTACCGGGGGAAAAATTCGAAATAAACCCCTCATGAAGTGTTTCACAAGTCTGTCGCTAAATAGAGGAGACGACTGCCTCTTCCTCGTGAACCTTGAGATGGCCGCCAGGTGCACCTTTATCGATGTGAAGGATAACCCCCTCTCCGCCAAGAGGAGCAGGTAAGGTAGAACTTGTTCCGGCGTCACCAACAACGGTTGTAGGCCTTGTTGTCCTCGACACCATTCACAGAACCTCCGCCACTTATAGGAATAAGATTTATTTCTAGAAGGGGCTCGGGCCGCCTGCAGAATTTTTTGGCAATCCTCTGCAACGGTTAAAGCACCGAACTCCGAAAAGTCAGGAGCCAGGCTGTAAGGTTGAGACTGTCCGGGTCGTGATGCCACACCGTGCCTTTGTCCCGGGATAGTAGGTTCGGGACTCTCGGAAACGCTATGGGATGTTCCAGCGACAGGTGAAGCAGGTCGGAGAACCACGGTTGCCTCGGCCAGTGTGGTGCCACTAGAATTACCCGGCAATTGTATCTGCGTATCCACTGAATTGTCCTCCGTATGAGGGGGAACGGGGGAAAAGCATAAAGGAACATGTCCATCCATGGGAAGGAGAATGCCTCCCCCATGGAACCCTCTTGAGGCCATCTGCTTGCGAATTGCTCGCATTTCTTGTTGTCTTTGGTCGCAAAGGCGTCCAGAGGGGGGTGACCCCATTTCTGGAACACTTTAATCAGGTGAACTGTGTCCATTTCCCATTCGTGTATTTGGGCCATGCTTCTGCTGAGGGAGTCTGCTTGGAAGTTCCTCACTCCTGGAAGGTGATGAGCCACGATGGAAATTTCGTGCTTTAATGCCCAATGCCATGTTTTCTGGGCTTCTATGGAAAGAGTTCTTGATCGCGTCCCTCCTTGTTTCCTCAGATAAAACATGGCCGTTGTATTGTCGGTCAGTATTCGTACTCGCGAGCCCTTGATGTGTGGTAGGAATGCCTTCAAGGCCCATCGTACTGCTCTGAGTTCTAACACGTTTATGTGTAGGAGTGACTCCGTTGGAAACCAGCAACCCTGCGTTTGGAGAGCACCCATGTGAGCTCCCCATCCGGTTAGGGACGCATCCGTCACTATGGTTCGCTGAAACTCCGGCTCCTGTAGGGGTATGCCGTTGTTCAGATTGTGGAAACTCTGCCACCACTGAAGGGTCCGAAGCAGCTTGTCGTCATCGATGGTTATCTTGTCTGACCACGATCCTTGAGCCTGCGTCCATCGGTCCGCGAGGAATTCCTGGACTGGCCTCATGAATAGGCGACAGTTTTCCACCAGATGGATGCAGGATGCCATGGCCCCTAGGACCGAAACGTATTTTCTCACTGGGATCTTGGTGTATCGCCGTAGTCGGCATGCTTGTTGATTGAGTCTTGAGGTTCTGTCGAGGGAAGGTTTCACTAGCCCTAACTGGGTCTCGAACTGTGCCCCCAGGAATACCAGCGATCTCGATGGCTGCAGAGAGGATTTTTCAAAGTTTATGGCGAATCCCAGCTGTTGTAGAAGCTGCATGGTGGCTTGTAAACTTGTGTTGGTCGACGCTGGGGAGGATCCCCTTACCAGCCAGTCGTCGAGGTATGGGTATACATGGTGGCCTTGCTTCCTTAGCCAGGCCGCTACTGGAGCCAGGCATTTCGTGAACGTTCTGGGGAAGGTCTTGAGCCCAAAAGGAAGAACCGTGAATTGGTAGTGAGTCCGCCCTATTACAAATCTTAGGAATTTCCGGTGTTTCAGACACATTGGAATATGGAAATACGTGTCCTGTAAATCTAGGGACGCTAGAAAATCCCCTTCTTGAACGGCGCGGATCACTTCCTGCAGAGTGAGCATCTTGAATTTTAGGCTCTTCAAAGATTTGTTGAGATCGCGTAAGTCTAAAATGGGACGCCATTTGCTGTTCGGCTTTTTTACGACGAAATATCTTGAGTAGACTCCTTGACCTCTCTGTGATGTTGGAACTAATTCTAACACGCCCTTTGCTAACATGAGTGTTACTTCTTGTTGCAGTATCTTCAGATGGGAATGAGCGGTGAACGCAGGTGGAATTTGCGGAGGGCTATGTTGGAATTGCAGAGAGTGTCCGTTTCTTATAGTATCCAGCACCCATTGATCCGTCGTTATTCGTTCCCATTCGTCGACATATGCTGAAACTCTTCCCCCCAGAACGGTGTGTTGTATGTCACTGCTAATCTTTATTTTGCTTGTCTCTCGACGACGACGGATATGATGTCTTTTTCTGGAAGTCCGGAAATTCCGGCGACGGTTTGCCGTTTGGGAGGCACGTCTGTATCCCTGGGAGGGGTAAGCTGATCTGCCAAAGGATCTGTCTCCGGATGCAGAGAATCTTGAATTACCTGAAGCCCCTCTAAAGGGACGAAAAGATTTGTAGTTTCTGGCACTCTGGAGGGCACCCAATGAACGTGCCGTGTCCGAGTCCTCTTTCATTCCCTTTAGGGCTTCGTCCACCTTCTCACCGAACAGAAGGTCTCCCTCAAAGGGCATATCTAAAACTTTGTATTGTACTTCTGGCCTGAAGTAGGTACACTTAAGCCATGACTGTCGACGTAATCCGACCCCATTATTTACTTGCTTGAAGCCTGACTCAGCGAGGTCCACCGCGATGTTTATTGCGTGATTTGAGGCTTCCTCACCTTCTCGGACAAGTAACATCGCTGTCTTCCTATGCTCTTCCGGAAGATGATCAAGCAACGGAGCTAGCCTGTGCCACACCTCCCTATCGTATCTGGCCACAATTGCCAGAGAGTTTGCGGCCTTTACTGTGGTCGCTCCCACAGACAGCACTTTTTTGCCAAAGGCATCTTGGCGTCTCGCTTCGTTCTCCGGAGGAGTCGTGCACTTGTGCTGGGCCTTCGCCTTCCTCGCCGCTGCCGCCGACACCACCGAGTCTGGCGTTGGTTGGGAGGATAAACACTTGGGGGTAGACTCTGGAGCCTTAAACTTTTTTTCCAGGCGTCCTTTCACTGCCGGCTCTGAAAACGGGTGACGCATTGTCTGCAACCCCTCCTTCCATACATGGTCTAGTATTGGTATCGAGAACACAGACCTCCTTCTCTTACCCATGTGGTTGAACAAAAAACAGTCCTTTTTCCGTTCTTCCTGGGACAAACCAAATTCTTTGCATGCCTTCTCCATCATAGAATGGAATGACGCAATGTCGTCCGGAGGGGACGGGTGAGCTGGGCTTCTAGGGGTTTCCAACTCCACCTCGGACTCCCAGGTTGGATCCCTGGAGGGGGATGATGAGATATCCGACATGGGTCCCCTGTCAGACTCCGAATCTGGCAGCTCACCTTCCTCCTGTGCCAGTGCTGAGATTGGCGTGCGTAGGTGCGTCGGTTGACGGGACGGGCCCGGCTCGTCGACGGGTGACTGCGGCAGGTTTGCCTGAGGTAGTCTCTGGTCCAACGACTGTAACAACTATTGAAGCGTGGACAGAATTTCCAACGACAAAACAGATTGAGGATTGAGAAGAGGGGCAGATACCGGTATAACGGATCCCCTCATCGACGACTTGACAGCCACTCGTAGCCCTAGGTCTGCTGGGCCAGCTATTCTCTCATTCTCGCCCTCCGAGGACAGCAACAAAGCCTGTTCTTGTAGTAAAGTATCCGGGGGGGTCGGATCAAAAACTTCAGGCCTCCAGGCCTCCTGTAGAACCCCCGTCGACGAGGCCATCGTCGACATCGTCGTTGCTGGGACGGTGGATGCCACCTGCGTAAGTGGCAGGATGGGGCTCCATGAAAGATCCACATCGACGACGGTGATTTAGCAGGTGGTTTTGGCGGTCCCGCCTTTTCCACACTTGGCTTGCTTTTACTCGACTCGTGGTCGATCTATGATGATCGCCCGAGGAGGATTTCCTTTCCTTTGATGAAGATGATTTCTTTGACGAGGAGTCTCTAGTTGAGTGGCTTCCAGACGACTCTTTTTCCGTCGGTCGAGATTTCTTCGCCGGTGTATGCCCCCGCTCCCTCATTCAGCCATGCCACCAGTCGTCGACTGCGGTCTTTGAGGGTTTTTTGAGAAAACCCTTTGCATATGTCGCAGTTATCCGCCGAATGATGAAGGTGGAGGCAATATATACAATCCATATGTCCGTCCCCCTCGTAAACTTTTTTCAAGCCGCACGTCGCGCATGGGCGGAACAGCGCTTTTCCTGACACGGAAGACATTTTCTGTACTCAAATTCCAGTAACGCAACCTTGTACAAAATAGTAAGACACGCGAGGAGATCCCACTACTTTGGAGACGGTTGAAATCTGAAGGGGAACCGCGGGGGCGGGCCTCTTATACTGGGACGGCCTACGGAGCATGCGTAGGCGGGTCCTAAAAGGACATAGATAGGACACAAAAGTGTCGAAAGTTTTCCTTAGGAAAAGGCTATATATGTGTACCGAGGGGTCCCAGTCTGACGACGGGGGAATATTTTAAGCATGTGAATCCATGAAAGATCCACATCGACGACGGTGACTTAGCAGGTGGTTTTGGCGGTCCCGCCTTTTCCACACTTGGCTTGCTTTTACTCGACTCGTGGTCGATCTATGATGATCGCCCGAGGAGGATTTCCTTTCCTTTGATGGAAATTCACATTCTCCTCAATACTCTCCATTCTAAGACCTGATGTCACATTTGAACTCTTTTCAATACGCTTCTCCAACCCCCTTCTCAATATTCTACTCTATTAAACTCTCACTATGCCATCGAAGCACCTTCTGTCCTTTAGGCAACACTCCTCCAGATTCAGCTCCTCCTGCTCTTCTCCAGCCTCCCCAAAGTTGCTCCTGCTCCGTCTCCAGTATATCTCACTTTTCTGATCAAATCCTTGATTTTTATGTGGGCCTGGAACCACCCCCTTGGACCACTCTATCACTGTTAGATTCAGATGCAAGTAGTTTTGATGTTTGTTTTGGGATTGGCTATTTTCTCTTCCTGGGGGCTCACTTGCTACTTGTGATCCTGAGGCCCGAACCCCACTGCACTGACTGAACAAGCCTTCTTAACGGTTGTCCGCCATCTTAGATTTTCATATGGGGGTGGTAAAGGGATTCTTTATCACTCCTACTGGATCCCTGCTCCTTTACCATCAGTTCTCCCTCTTCTCCCCTCCTTTGAATATCATCTTCCTTCCTTCTCCAAGGCTTATCCTTAGCCCCCTGGTTCTATCCCCAACTTCCTTAAAAAACTGGATTCCATTCCATCATTCCTTCTCCCCTCCTCTTCATCCTTTTTTCTTCTTGGTGAATAACCTGCTCACTGCTTACCCCTCACCCCTTCCTTTATCTCTCATTGAATTGTATCACTTAAACCCAATCCCTTCCCCTTCCTCTCATCTGTCCAGCACCTATCCGGATCGCATCTTCTCCTCACTTCCTCCTACTGCCATCAGTGCTTATACTTTCATCCTCTCTCTTTATCCTTCTCTCCCTCTGCATTTTATTCCCCCCTTCCACTAGCATTGTAAACTTCCCTCCTTCTCCTCTTTCCCCCGATGATACTGTAACTTCTCTTCACACTTCCATTGTTTCTAGCCTTGACTCAGTCTACCCCAATCGTCCTTTCACCCTATCTCGCAAACCCCCTCATGCCTGCACTCCGCTCTAATCTTCACAAAGCGGAATGGCAATGGAAGAAGTCTCAATCTCTCTGATATCACCATCCTATCCTCCTTGCACACTTATGATCAATCTTTGCTCTGCCAAAAAACAGTATTTTCCGAACATACTCTATCTCACACCACCCAGTCGCCTGTTTCAACTATTTCAAAATATTCTCTTCCCTGTAGCCCAGACCCATTGAACTGGTGCTCCCAGCCCTTTAAAATAGGTAGCAATACCCTTGAGATGGATGGGGATGCAGAAATGTATTGGAACATCAATAATCAAAACGACTCAAGTAGTTGGCAAAAGCATAGCTGTTTTAATAGCAATTATCTGAAACAGGGAGTACAACGGACGTCAAAGGACGTTTCTCATCACAATCTCAATGCATCTAAAAAGCATTTTATAGCAATAAATCATCATAGGTGACGTTAACCCACGTATTACTAACGTCACCCTACGTGGCAAACTACAAAAACCTAGTGGCAAGTGTGATAGGGTCTTAAGGAATCATCTTAGTATACGATCCATACTCGTCTAGGGCAGTGAAATAAAGTGATTTGTTTCTCAACATCAGGTGGGGTAAACTAAGCCCTTCCCCTTAAACATGTTAAACTAATTATATGACGTCCCATTGGCTACACAATTACAGGACCCTTAACCATGCAGTCCTCTATCATTGGTTGGCTTCTAACCTCCGCCAGTACCTTCCCACCTACGTTTAACAGCACACAGGCTGAGCGTCCAGGTGCTGGTGAGCTCGTCTTAACCATAGCTTCCCACCAATTAGCATAATCATCTATCATTACCTCAGTGGTCTGCTGTCAATTAGGACTTTGAACTTGTCCTTGGGAGTGTTCTTTGCTCTGGGGAATTCAGGGCAGTGAAGGCACGCTCTGCCCTCTTGCATAGGTGTGACCATGCTCGTCCAAATACTTCTCCTCACGTGACTGAAGACCAGGAAATCAAATTTCTAGTGTATTAAAATACTATTTTTCTAATAGACCGCTGACGGCTTCTTATTTTTGTCCATGCCTCCTGAACAGGAGCTTCATTATTTCACACAATGTGTATCCAAGGTCAGCTCAGCCAAGCCCGATATGGCCTTGGCTTCTTGGCTCATTCAGCTTCGCCTTTCTGAGATTCCCCTGTAATTCACTTGTTTTCTGACTGCAACATACTGGAAAAAGGAGGCCTTCCTTAGTTTGCTCAGCTCTGCTATTATACGTAGTGGAAGGAACAAGTTACTTACCTGTAACTGTTGTTCTCCAGCATGGGTCTGGCATGGATTCACATGCTCATGAATATTCCCCGTCGTCAGGCTGGGAATCCTCGGTAAAGAAAAAACCAGTATCAGTTTCGTTTCTGATCTGTCTTTCGTAGTAATAACCAATCACTGATCTCTGCGTCATACTGACCACAGCCAATGACTGCCCTCTACCTAAGCCCCGCCTCTGGCAGCCATCTTCAGATTTGGAAGCACGTGAAGTGGCAGTATGACCAAGTGAAGAGCCGCAGAGGGGTAGGCGGAAGGGTTCGCATGTGAATCCATGCCAGACCCATGCTGGAGAACAACAGTTACAGGTAAGTAACTTGTTCCTTCTCCAGCATGGGGTCTGGCATGGATTCACATGCTCATGAATAAAGAATACATAGCAGTACACACATGCACAACCACGGGAGGTGGCAAAGGCTCAACATTAAGCATTACATCAAACTCAACATTAAGCATCTTACCTCCTCACCAGGCTCACCTCAGGCGAACAGGTTGCGCAGCACTGCTTGGCCGACCCTGGACTCCTCCCTGGAATCCCGGTCGACGCAGTAGAATTTCGTGAAGGTGTGCGTCGACCTCCACGTAGCAGCCCTGCATATGTCCAGCAGGGGCACACCAGATAGGAACGCCGTGGTAGCTGCGATCGCTCTGGTGGAATGGGCTCTCGGACGGCCAGGCAGCGGTCGGTTTGCCAACCGGTGACAGTACAGGATACAGCCGGAGAGCCATCTGGAAATGGAAGCCTTCGAGAGAGCCTTCCCCTGATTGACAAGTCCAAAGTTCACAAAGAGTTGTGACGTCTTCCGAAAACACTTCGTGCGGTCCACGTAGAACTTCAGCGCTCTAGCCACATCCAGCGAGTGCAAAGTCCTCTCAGCCGGCGACGAAGGCGACGGGAAGAACACAGGCAACACCAAGGGTTCGTTGAGATGGAAGTCCGACGGTACCTTGGGCATGAAGGAGGGGTGCGTCCTGAGCACTACCCTCGTGTCGTGAAAAGTCAAGTACGGGGCCTTGCAGGAAAGGGCCTGATCTCTCCCACTCGTCGTGCGGAGGTGATGGCCACAAGAAACGCTGTTTTGCACGACAGAAATTTCAACGGAGCCGAGTGCAGAGGCTCGAACGGAGGTCCCATGAGCTTGGTCAGCACCACGTTGAGCTCCCACGCCGGGGCCGGAGCCTTCACCGGCGAGAACGATCTGAACAGTCCCTTCATGAACTCCTTCACCAGACGATGAGACCACAAGGACGTCCGCCCCGTGGTTCTGGTGTATCGGGTGATCGCAGCAAGATGAATCTTGATGGACGCGTGTGCCAGTCCAGCTTTGGCCAGCGTCAGCAGGTACGGCAGTACTTGGGGAGCCGTAATCCGTAGAGGGTTAATCTTCTGTGCGTGGCACCAGACAGAGAACCTCTTCCATTTGTGTCCGTAGAATTTAAGAGTCGAGGACGCCCTGGCCTTTGCAAGAACCTCTCTGCAGTCGGCCGGTATGTCGTATCCTCCAAACTCTAGCGCTGCAGGAGCCAGGCCTGCAAGTTCAGCGATTTCGGGTCGTGGTGGAGGATGGCGCCTCCTTCCCTGGAGAGTAGATCCGCGTCCACCGGCAGCTTGATGGGCGGGGACGCTGACAAGTCCAGAAGGTCCGGGAACCATATCTGCCTCGGCCACGCAGGTGCGATGAGGATCATCCTGCACCGTGACCTCTTGAGCTGGTTGACGAGCCGGATTAGCAGTGGCAAAGGAGGGAACGCGTAGAGGAAGAGGCCCTCCCAGGGGAACGAGAAAGCATCGCCCATGCTCCTCGCCTGGGGAAACCTGCTGGCGAACCTCCGGCACATGGAGTTCGTCGCCGTCGTGAACAGGTCGATCTGGGGTGTGCCCCACCGTCGGAAGAGGCGATCCACTAGATCCTGCCGTAGCTCCCACTCGTGGCACGAGCGCAGCTCCCTGCTGAGTGAGTCGGCGATGGTGTTTTTTATCCCTGCCAGATGAAACGGCACCAGAAATATCCTTTGGGCGACGGCCCAATGCCACAGGTCCTGCGCCTCCTTGGACAGTGCTGGGGACCTGGTTCCGCCCTGTTTCCAGATGTAAAACATGGTGGTGGTGTTGTCGGTGAAGATCCTCACCACCTTGCCCTTGAGGGACGGAAGGAAGGACCTGAGGGCCCAAAACACTGCACAGAGCTCCAGGACGTTGATATGTAGGGATTTCTCCGTCGGGAGCCAAAGGCCTCTTGCGTGCAGATTTTCGGTGTGCGCTCCCCACCCTTCCAGGGAGGCATCCGTGGTCACTGGCTCCTGGTGGGCTGGGGTCTGGAAGTCCATGCCCGCCGTCAGATGCGCGCGGGTGCCCCACCACCGGATCGCTCGTCGGAAACTCTCGTCGAGTGTGATCCTTTCCTCGAAGCTGCCCGTCGTTTGGATCCAGCGCGCGTCCAGGAACTCCTGCAACGGGCGCATCCGGAGCCTGCACATGGGAATGAGGTAGATGCAGGAAGACATCATTCCGAGGAGGGACTTGATGGACCTCACCTTGGCCGCGTCGGCCACCAACATCCGCTGCACCTTGCCCAGGATGGTCCTGGTCCTCTCCTCCGACGGGGAGGCCAAAAGGGACACTGTGTTGAGCCTCGCTCCCAGAAACAGAGCGTCTTGCGCGGGTACCAGGTGGGATTTGGCGTAGTTCACGGAGAATCCCAGGTCCGTGAGAAGTTGGACGGTCCTTGCCGTGTGAACCACGGCGAGCTCCCTCGTCCTGGCTCGGATGAGCCAGTCGACCAGGTAGGGGTAGACGTGGACCCCCTCGCGGCGCAGCTGCACCGCCACCGGTGCGAGGCACTTGGTGAATACCCTGGGTGCCGACCGTAGTCCGAAAGGGGAGGGCTTTGAACTGGTAATGACGCCCTTGGACCACAAACCTGAGGAATTTTCGGTGCCCCTTTAGGATGGGAATATGGAAGTAGGCATCCTCCAAATCCAACGACGACAGGAAGTCTCCTTCCTCCAGCCGACCCAGGACGTGCTGGAGGGTGACCATCCGGAACTTCTGCGCCTTGATGAACTTGTTCAGACGTCGCAGGTCCAGGATGGGGCGCCATCCCCCCCGTCTTCTTCTTCACGAGGAAGTATCTCGAGTAAACTCTGGAGCCCCGAAGCCTCTTTGGGACGAGTTCGATGGCGCCCTTCCTGAGCATCGCCTTTACCTCCAGGAGAAGTTGAGGGGCGTGAAGTTCTTTCCTGGCCACGGGGGGGGACGCGCGGACACCTTCTTTGAAACTCGAGCGCGTGGCCCCGGGCCAAGGCGTCCAGCACCCAACGGTCGGTGGAGATGGACTCCCACACGCTGACGAAGCTCGCCAGCCGGCCTCCCACCGGGGTGCTTCGGTGGGGGCCCGACCCCACGGCCGGTTCAATCCTGCTTCGACGAGGCTTTGCTGCCTTGACCTCCTTGGCGACGACGGTGGGGTCCGCTAGACTTGCCTCGTCCTCTGTAGGCCTCCTGAGACGACGAGCGGGCCGCTTGACGGTAGGTGGAGAAACCGCCGCCGGAACCTTTGGAGGCGCCCTTGCCTCCGCTGCTCCGAAAGGGCGTCCGTCGTTGTTGCAGAACTCCAAGGGATCCATCCCGACGGGCCGGTCTTCTTCCACGCCGAGGCCGTGGCTTAAGACCTCGACCAGCTCCTCCTCCGAGGTTGAACCCGAATCTACGACGACGCCCTGCCCCCCCTTTTTCTTCCCCACGGGGGATTTCACGGGTGTCCTATCGATGGGCACAAAAGAGGACTCCCTCCGAGGTGGCAGGGAGACTCTGAGCCCCGAAGTCGCCACCACTGGTGTAGCCTCCACAGGCTGAGCCAGGGCCGCCGCGACAGTTTCGATAGAGGGCTTGGCCGGATGGATTAAGGCCTTCACCACCTTAGGTGCGCTCACCGCCTTATCCTTGAGGGGGGGGGACACTGCCTCGCTCCCCCTCCGCCTTCGAGCTCGACCGGGGCCTCTCCAGGAGCTTCGCCGGGTGCTCGGCCTTCCTCTTACCCGACCCAGAGCGTTGGCTCATGGTTGATGGTACCGGGGAGGGTGCGCCCTGCCTGGCGCCCGTAGAGCCCGACCGTTCGGCGCTCCCGGTGCCAGCGGACTCGCGGTGCTTGGCCTTATGTTGGACCCCCGTCGCCGGGGCGTCCTCAAAGGTCTTAGAAGACTGCTCGGATTTCTTCCTCTTCTTCTCGCCGGACTGGCTCTTCCCTTATAGCCAGTTGGCGAGACGTTGATGGCGGTCCTTCATGGTCCGCTCCGACGTGTTGCCGCAAAACGCACAGCAGCTCCTCCTCCTTCTCCACATGCGTCTTGTCCTCATGTAGGCAGTAAAGACAAAAAGAGTGTTCGTCCTCCTTGAAGACGTTCTGCAGCTGGCATCCAGGGCAGACCCTGAACAGCTTTCCGGGCGTCGAGCTTCCCTTCTCCTGGGCCATGACCGGGCCTGAGAAACTTCTGGAGTCCTCCAAAAGCGTAGCTCGACGGAATCTTCACCCTTGAGGGGCGCAGACGAATCCGACACGGGTCCCCGTTGATCGGATGGAGAGTCGGTGGAGCTTGAGGCTCTTTTGACCGAAAAAACGAAGTTTTTGAGAAAAAACGTGAAAAAAATAGCACTAACGCTCGAGAGCAATAGCACGAGGATCCCAACACATGAACGTGCGGTAAAAATCTGAAGATGGCTGCCAGAGGCGGGGCTTAGGTAGAGGGCAGTCATTGGCTGTGGTCAGTATGACGCAGAGATCAGTGATTGGTTATTACTACGAAAGACAGATCAGAAACGAAACTGATACTGGTTTTTTCTTTACCGAGGATTCCCAGCCTGACGACGGGGAATATTCATGAGCATGTGAATCCATGCCAGACCCCATGCTGGAGAAACATACATTATTTATCGACTCCACTATATATGTACATGTTGGCGCATGCTGCAATCTATTCACTATAAAGCTAGCCTCAAGAATACTTCATCTGCTTGCGTTTCTTTGCAGGTGTACAAGTGTAAAACAGCTTGATATTGTCATCCATTTTGTAACAAACTTCATTTTAATCCCAACATTTCTCATATCTTCAATACTTTCTCGATACCTTTTTGAATATCTGCATTCATTAGTCTCTTTATCTCTTCTATGTACGTCAGCTCTGCATGACATCACCATTCGTCTTCGTCATTCAACCTTCCTCTTTCTTCCGGAATTTCATTCAAACGACCTTCGTACTGTCTTGTATGCAGGTATGGTTTTCTCAATGGGAACCTTGCTTCCCAGATTCTCCTAGGCATCAGTATTTTCACTGGTACTGCACGTGTCTCACACTCTGGGTCCCAACATATAGGTACTATGGGCGAGGTGATTGAGGTGGGGGTACTTCGCTCCTTCTCTAAACCATCCCTCATTTCCCCTCTCTTCCTCCAATTTTGCCAACTACTTTACTTCCATAGTTGCTTCCCTTCGATCCTCCTTCCCATCTACTACCTCTTCCCCTTGCTCTCCTTCTGCTCCCCTACTCACTCTTTCATCTCCCTCCTCTCTGACCTCGATACTATTTCCCTCTGTTCTGGAGCCTAACCGCTTCTCCCCTGGGTCCACTTACTTCCTCAAATGTACCCTCATCTCATCCCTGATCTTACCCATCTCAATAATAAACTTCTCTTTGCAACTCCGGTTTCCCTTCTTCCTTCAAATACGCTATAATTGTACATATTCTAAAAGAAACCTCTTGACCCCACTTTTCTCTAGTCTGAGGACACACAAATCTTCTCTTTTTCCGACTCTTAATACTACTGTCTTGTACCATCTTTCTGCTATATAGATCTGGATCTTCTCCCAATTCCTGAATCTCAACCCCTCAAAAAGCGAGCTCCTCTTTTTTCCCCCCGCTACCAACATACCACCTCCCATATCTTTTCTTCCCCCTTCTCTGCCCGGCTCTTATACTGCCCACAATTTAGGTGTTACTTTTGACCTTTCCCTATCCATATTTCAAACACTACCCACTCCTGGCACTTATACAACATCCATCGCGCTTGTCCCAATCTTGCTTTGCATACCACAAAGCTTCTCACTACCTCTCTTGTTTTCTCCCACATGGACTACTGCTTGTTCCCGGTCCTTGGACTTACTGCTTCCCATCTTGCTCCACTCCGCTCTGCCTACAACTCAATTTGTTTTCTCTTTTCTCCTTCTACCCCTTCTTCCATGACTCCCTCTCTGCTACATCTATTCTTCCCCTTGATGCTGTATTCTCTTTCACTTTCGCTCGGTTGTTTACAAATGCATCCATGGACTCATTCCTCTCCCTTTTCCGTATTTCCACTTACTGTCTCTCACGCCCTTGGTTTTCCCAGAACTAATTTGTACTTTCTGTCCCTAAACCTCCTTGTGCTTCCTCCTATTTCTGCTCTTTAATTCTACTTGTCCCCAAGCACTGCAACCCTCTTCCTCTCCCTTTCTCTATCTGCTCCCTCTTACACATTTTCCAATCTCGTCTTAAAGCACACCATCTCTCTGCCCTCTCAAATAACTGAATGCATCACCAACCTCAGCTTCTGCCGTCTAAATTTGATTTATTTGTCTAAATCATTATTACACCATTTTACTGAAGAGACAGTGTGGGGGCTACCACCATGTAGGCAGGCTTGGGGGGTGGCTGGGATGTTCTCCACTTATTCACCCCCTAACGCACAGACAGAGGGCTTTGTCGCAAGGTGTAATAGAACAAAACGGCTTAACACTGCAATTATATTTTGATTGCTTTGAAGCATTCCTGCATTAGTATGCATATTATACAATAACAACACAATGTATAAATACAGTTTTTAACCAACCTCGAAAACATGTATGTGTATTTCAGTAATTTTATTGAAAGCGTGTGCTAACTCCCAAGGTGCATGGCAGTGTAAATGTTCGCTTCATAGAATGAGACCCCAGTTGGCGTGGCAAATCTGCCAAAGAAATGCTCAAACCAGTTGTAATTGCTATTTGCAAGTACTTTAATATGTCAGAATGGAACTTCTACAAAATCACCAAAATGACATATCTATTGGTCAAAGTATTTTGCCGATTCTTTGAGAAATTCTAAGAATGCAATATCTTGGAAGTAGAATCTTTCTTGCACACAATTCGCCTCATTATGAGTTTGGGGAATATTCGGTGGAATATCTGCTGAATTACTGCCAAACTTGATTACCGCTAGCACCACTTGGTCCCAGGGACTTAACAGGATTATAATTGGTGGTACTACCCCATTTTTGGAGTCTATATGAATCCATGGTGATTTTTGGTGGTTTTAACTTTGGCTCCATATATACTCCTGTCGTCCCATAGGGTCAATTGCCATAAGCATCTGCAAGCTTTCTCAGGGATCTTGTTACCTTTCGTTTCTGCGGTACTGCATTTGGCTAATGAGAAAAATAATAAAGGCTTTTACAGTATGTATGTCTATCTGTCCTCTACCTACAGAACTGTGTAAGCATGTTCTTCGTGTATGCGGTGTGTGTTCGTGTAATGCTGTGCAGAGCTGCGAGTGTTCATGACCAACGCTGCTACGTCATGGTGTCACTAATGACGCCAGCACAGTGGTTTCTTGGTACTTAATCGAGACAGTCCATTATGGTATTTGGTCCGGATCTCTGTTGGATTCTCTGGATCTGGAAGGATATTCACTGGGTATGGTTGAAATGGCTGTCTGATGGGATATCTCCCTGCACGTGTCAGGCAGGGGGTGCACTTGTGATTCGTCCGAAATATGAGTGACTTTGCGTGTACTGGACTCTTCATCCCGTCATGTTCATGGAGGCGAGGAGGGGCATTCCTGGGACCCTCTCTTCAGACCGATTTCCTCTGGGTACCAGTGGAAAGAAATACTATCGGGTGCAGTTCTCAACACAAACTCCTACAAGTGACACTGCAAGGCACTTAACTGAAAAGTGGCATTCCCCCCACACACTGTGTGTAATATCTAGAGGTCCACTCTAACTCACCTCCAAGTCCATATTATTTCTCTCTGGCGCCAGGAAGCCAGGAATGAGCCTTGCAATTTAAGGGTAAGGAGTGAGTTAGGCCTTAACTGACCATTTACTGTTTTTTACTTTTTTACTTAACCCATGTACTGCCATGTGTAACCGGAGTACTTATTTTTTCTATCAAATATTTAGTGTGTCCTTAGAAATAAAGTGTATATTTTTAATATATTAGTGTGGTGTATTCTTTTGTGGCATTGGTTGGGCTTTAATGTACTGCCATGCCAACCTTCCTTCCTCCTAAAGTTAAGCTCGACTGCTCTGCTAGAGCTACCATAGGAGAGTCTGGTCTTTCCTTTTGGAGGACACTCACCAGAGGGTGGTGCAAAAATGTCCCTTCACATTCCTTATCAATTAAAGTCTGCAAAGTGTCACTCGGAACGCTACTTTAAATGCAGTTGATCTGATTAGTTAGTCCTTATGCCCGTCTAATAGCCACACAAGATCACTTTGTTGTTTAGTTTTAAAAATCATCCATGAAAGGTTCTGTTAGAATCAATCTAAAACGAATATTTTAATTTGAATACACTATATCTAATGGTAGATAAAAATCACAAGTGCTACGTGCACCATAACTGCACTAAATGCATAATTAAATGTCACTGCAGGAATTGTACGCTCACCCTCAAATATGCCTCTAGCTCTTCACATTGCATGCTGCCCCCATTTTGTATGGTCATGTTCTTTGTATGCACAGACAATCTGTTGTAGAGAAACAGAGCTCTCCTGATGGCTCCTTTCTGTTTTAGTTTATCCAACAATAATTCCACTTGGAAAGCTGCAAGTCACAAAGGAAAAACAAGAAATCAGAAACCAGCATTACAAATTATGCAGAATATATACTATTTTTTTTTTTTTTATTTCATTTAGTTTATACAAACTTTTTTGAAAATGTAAAAAGAAAAGAAGAAAATACTAATAGAAAAAAAACGAATATTTAATGTGAATGAAAGGATTGCTTAGTTACCACAAACATGTGAATAATCGAGAGGCACAATTTTTCTTTTAACCCATATGCCGAAATCAAACTTATATGTACATATTTGCAGTATGGGTGTCTTTTTTTTAAATCACAAGTGCTTTTACTAGACACCACATGGCATAGCAAACATAACTTACTAGCTAAAGTACCCACTCTCCGAATGGGTTCTGTAGACAGACATGAAAACACTCAATTGTTGAAAATGAATGATCCTGTAAATTGCTGTTGCGCCTTACCCTGGCCTGTTGCGGTGCAAATATCTCAGAAGTCGTGCATCCTAGGACCTTGAAACGTGGTTTTCAAGGGACCTGCAGTTTTGTTCCTCGTGTCAGGACCGGTTGAGAAAAATATTTTCTTTCCCTTCCCGGTGAACATGGTTTACGGCTTCGTAGGCAGGCACCATCTAGCAAAAATCCTCTAGAAAAGTAATTTCACCTGATGCAGCAAAAATGTAGAAACTTCTGGAATGCTACCTGCCTTCACCTTCGGCTCTTGAGTCCATTCACCCCTCATACATTTTTTGTTTCCCTCCCGAGTGAAAATGGTTTACGACTTCGTCGGCAGGCCACAAATAAATGTAAACTTTTGCTGAAATTTGGGGAAAAGGGGTGGGGTGTCCAAGACCTAACTCTACCTGACACTTACGACTAACCTGAATAACTCAAAAGGGGCCAAAAGAAAGTCTCTCTTTCAATGGATTTATCTTTCAATCAGTATCTTAGATCCTGGGGTTATTGGTACTCAAATGTCTCGGTTTCAAATATGTGCTTCCTTCATTTCCCTTTCCTAATTGTCTCTTGAGACTTCCCTCATGAGCTCCTGTAGCTCTTCCCACATAGTTATATGTTTTGCAGTATTTTTTTAACCATGCCCTTTGAGCACATAAAACGAAAATGGCTGCAAACATGTGAGGGCGCCTAAATTTGATTTTTTAACAATGTACTGGAAGCATACAAAACAAGGCACCGTGTGCACATAAATCATGGAGTTAGTAGAAGGTTTGTGCGTAGAGGAGTACGCCGTAGTGTCCGCGGGAGTAGAGCCGTGGGTTGCGTGTGCCTGGAGGTTGCTTACCAAAGCAGGTGGAGGGATCCTGTGAATACTTTAGGGCCGAGTTGTCTCGCAGAAAGGCAGCATGGGGAGGTGCTTGCTGCTCCAGCACGCTCTGACAGGCTCAGACAGGAGCGTTGAGGGTGGGGTTTGGGAGGCAGGCCGGCTAAAGCCTGCCAGTTCAGGGAGTGGCTGGGATATGGGGTGAAAAAAGCCAATTAGAGCAGCAGCAGTCCTGGAAAGAGAAGAGGCCTTCCGGTACCTGCAAGGACAACAAAGGCGGCAGCCATGTTTGCTGTGATGGTCGGGGTGATGGGTCAGTGCAGGCTGCTATACCGATTGACTATTACCCCCGATGCACAAACACATAGTCAAGGCAAAAAATAGCTGTGCTTTTCAATCGGTCTGAGCGCTTTGTGAAATGCAGTAATGAGCAAGGCATAGTCCGCCAGGGCTTACCTTGCAGTCTGGTATTGTCTACAAATGGCCCGCCACGTAGTAATATCGAAAATTTGGAAGGCCCAACCCCCCTTAAAGTTTAACGCCACCCGCTGGGTCTTGCGATTCCATAGGAATGCTGAAAGCATTTTGCTAAGTGTTTGAAAGAATAACTGAAGGACTGCCACTGTGCAAGCCTGAAAGTAGTACAATATACCGGGCAGAGCTACCATTTTGATGGTGTTGATTCTCCCTAGCCTGCTGGAGAAGCTGGCCTTGCCCCAACTAAACTAGCACACTGAACTTGGTGGTCTCCACAGCAATCAATCTGGATTCCGAGCATCCGGAGGCACGGAAACTGCTCTTCTGAACACCTGTGAAGAACTGCTTGCATCTCTGGACTCAACTACCCAGCTGTCCTTATCCTACTCGATCTCTCCTCTGCCTTTGACATGGTCACCCACTCCATTTTCATACGAAGACTCCACGATACCTTGGTATCTCAGATCGTCACAGGACTGGCTGACCTCTTTCCTAACTGTCCGCACTTTCCAAGTCATCCTGGGCACCTTCTCTCATACTTCCTTCTCTCCCTGTGGCATCCCCCAGGGTTCCATCTTCTTCCCCTTGGCTCTTTAACATCTACCTTGCTCAGCTGGCATTCCATCTACTCCTTCTCCCCCAACTTCCAGTGTTAGGAAGATGACAACTCTTTCAAACATCCTGCTGACACTCTTGCACCTTCCATCATCCCTGACCCCCTATCTGCCATCCAGTCCTGGTGCACCTCCAAAAATCTCTGCCTCAATGCCAGTAAAACAGATATCCTTCCCATTGGGATCCCTGCTCCCGCTTTCTTCCCTTCACTCTGGCAATCCTCCATGGGCTCTCCCCCTGCTGCTTCTTCTGAAACCAGAAACCTTGGAGTCCTCTTCGGCTCCTCTCTCCTTCCTTGCTCACACTCAGGACATTGTCAAGAAGTCTCACTTTCAGCTCTTCCTTCTCAAAGGAATTCTCCCTTTTCTCACTTTCCCTCAGAAGCTCAATGTTACCCTGGCCCTGGTTCTCTCTAGGCTTGACTATTGCAATAGCCTCGTCCTGATTCTACCTTCTTCCACTCTGCGACCCCTCCGGCTGAACCAGAATTGGGAAGCAAGAAATATCCTTGGCCTTAAGCCCAGGCACCACATCTCTCCTGCCCTAAAAAGTCTTCACTGGCTCCCGGTTGCAGCACAGATTAAATTCAAATCCCTCTGCATCACCCAGAAGGTTGTCTGGGCCCGGGGACCACACTATCTTCAACTTTACCTTACGAAATACTCTCCCTCTAGACCACTACGTTCCTCTGGTACCAACTCTGTGTGTAAAGCATTTAGCTAAACAGAGGGGAGGGGGTCGTTCAATTTCCTCAGCAGGCTCCCTCCTATGGAATAGCCTTCCCCTCCCCCTGCGCCTTGTGCAGGATCTTCTCAAATTCCAGAAGCTCCTTAAGACTTTTCTTTTCCTCCTCCTTCCCTTCTTCTCTCCTCTGCTAATCCCACAGTTGCTTAATCTGTATCCTGGGCCCTTATGCATCCTCAGGGCCATGACCTTCCACACCAATTCTGCCCAGCTCCTGTCTATCCACAGCACTTGCATTTGCACACCCTCCGCTCTGGAGCTTCACACTTTAAGCCTCCCGCAGCCCCAGTCTGTGTAGCACTCAACATTACTAGCACTTAATCTGTGGCTCACTCATTAACTCTGACTCCCCAGCACTTACCCCCTCTTCCTTGCTGCACTTGCACATTCTGAATACTCACAAGGCATTGTAGGTTCATCCCTTTCCCTTCCCCCACCCCCAACTGCTCTTAAATATTGTCTTTTAATGTATTTCCCACCCTTGCTCCCTTCCCTGCCCTGTGGGTGCTTTGAAACAGTATTTTCTTATTGTATAAGCACCTAACAAGCATACAAATAAAATAAATATGTGCCCCAGTCGCTGGGGGGGTGGGGGGGAATGGTGGTCGGTTCCTATAGCCGTCAGGTGCTTCGCTCCGGTGCCACGTCCCCACCGCAGCCTGTCCCGGGCCGCTTCCGCGCTGTCCAGCACCTATGCTTGGCAAATGTTGTCGGGCTCGGCCAGGAGCACCACCGCAGCCAAGAAGTTGTTAGGAGGTACGGAGGAAGGTCATTTATCGCCTGTATGGTACCCCGTTGCTGAAAAGCATTATTGTGGAGGCGACTCAAAGACTGAGCTCCTACACTCCCATCAGACTCGCTCCAGCCACCATCTTGGAATCTGCAATGTCAGGAAGTAGTAGTTTTGAGGGTGGAGAGTAGAGGGAGGAAGGAGGAGACCGGAAGAGAGAGTGCAGAAAAATCAAGATACAGAGGGAGCAGATAGGGTGTTAAGACAAGGGCGCTGAGAGCGAGTAAGAGGAGAGGGAAGATGTGGGATGAACAAAGAAGTGGAACAAGATGGAGAGGGTGAGCAAGGGGAGGAGTAGAGAGGTAGTGACAGGAGGAGAGAAAAAAGAAAGGAGAGTGGAAAAAGTGGAGAGAACCTGTGGAGTCGGCCATCGGTTGGAGCTGACAAGAGTTAGTCCGAGAAAGTCACAGCAGTTAACTTATCTGCATCAGCTTAGCAAGAAGATCATAGTGTTTATCATTCAATAGAGCAACATCGACTGACATTATGGGTGTTAGGGAACACTCTCACTGCACTACACTAAGTTCTCTAAATATATAATTACAATTGAAATCAAATACACACCTTAAAATCCATCACTCTAGTCTATGTGAGGCCATCTGTGACTATATTTGTAGAACGTGATGCTTATTCTACTAATAGGCAAGAACTTGGTTTATGTGATAAAATCTGCCATGAATTAACAGTGTCATCATTGTACTGGAACATTGCATTGCCCTTCCGATAGCTTTCCTGAACTGGTTCGGAACCGGTTTCAATCAGCCAACATAGATATGTTGTTTACTCCAGTCCATAAAAGGAAATACTACAGCAGCAGTGGTGGACTGACTGGATGATGAACTATGGCAAATGCAGGCCGAATGGCTGACTGAACATCCAGACACAGAGAAACATGCAGGATAATAGCATGGGTTCTGTGCTGCCAAGCAGAAACGCTGTAGAAATTGAGCGGGAGACCAAGCATGCAGGATTTATGACCGATATGGAACAATGGTAGTTAGAGCTGCTGAGTCCGAGACTGACTTTCCGCAACACTGCACCACTTTTCATCTATGGCTTCAGAAATCTAGCTTAATCCAACCAAGAGAGACTGCTATCAAGTTAGCATCAAGCCTTTGGCAGTGTAATCAAGATGGTTCTGAAACGGGCTTAGTTTGTCTGTTGGATTGTGCTTTTGGGCCTAAAGAGCCCTAATCATGGCCAAGAAGTAGCTTTTAAAATGCTGGAAGAGCGACCTCAGGCCCTCTGTAGAAGATTGGCTGCATGATTTATCGATTCTTTCATGTAGAGAAAGAGTGACTTACCACGTCAAGAAAAAAGAAGATATATACTCGGACATTTGGTAGGTCTTCAATGAGTTTTACGGTTGAGGTTTACGTTGCCTTCAGTACACAATTGTCCCAAAGTTTCCCTTGCCAACCATAGAGAGAGTGACCCTAGACTTGAGTTGTGGCATTGGACCAAGCAGTTATTTACAGGTTAGTGATGTCCATAGTAGTGTGTCTGCGCGTTAGGAGGAATTTTCATAACTAGCCCTGGGAGGGGGTTCTGAGAAACCAACCGAGGTCATGAGTAAGGGATTTTCACAGTTAAGTCAAACTCTCTCAAGGTAGCATAGGCTGAGCACTAAGGACATCTTAGGCAATCAGGGGCTTTCAAGTACAGTTAATACTTAGAGGCAGAAAAGTAATAGAGTTCTACACGGAAGCATAAAAAATAACTATTTATTAGGTCTTGACACTTGCAGGCTAAATGTAAAAATAGTATGCACTACTGAACACACACCTTTGTTAAATGGACATTATGGTTAAATTACACAAATAAAAACCTATGAAATGCATTCAAAAAATGCTGTTAAAAGGGAGGTTATGTTTGCAAGGTTAGAATAATAATAATAAGAAGAAGAAGAAAACCAAAGAAATTAGCCAGTTATGGTAAGCCATGCAACCATACCTCACGCCACAGCCATGCACTGCTAAAACTAACATCCAGGACATCAACGATAGCATTACGACTAAGCGCCTTACACAGCATTAAGCACTTTAAACAAAACGCATACATGAAATATCATCCAACCAGAGTTGGTACTCATTTATCGACCTCAGAAGGATGACCGGCTGAGTTTGCCTTGCTGGGATTCGAAACTTCGACCTGCAGATCACTCACAGAATGCAGCAAGCAAGCACTCAACCCACTGAGCTCTCACCGGCCTCTAATTTTATATGTCATTGTGAATCCAATCTGTTATGTATGTGCTCACGGGCTTTGCAACAGAGGGAGACGCCGAGTTAAGATTGTCACCACTTCCCACATTCTCTGAATTTCAAGACTTATGCGTTAAATCTCATCACCCGAGCGGTTCCTTAACTAAAAAGAATTTCTGTGAATTTCAGAGGGTTTTGTTATACCATAGTTTATTCGGCCATGGCCACTGTACATGTTCCACCAATAGGTCGCTTTGGGACCCACTAGCCATGGACTTCGGGCGTGTCCACTGTACAAATTGCACCAAAAGGTTTCTTTGGTGCCCACAAGCTATGCCATTCGGCCATAGCCAATGGTCACACACATGGGACGCGGCCACGGTACATATAGCACCAATAATTTCTTTTGGGGCCATTAGGTATACAACAAAAAAAAAAATGTTCTGCACTCTCTTCTGGTTTCCGGAGGATTCCCCCCTCCCCCCCGACCCCCCAAGATTGGCAATGAACTACAGAGACAGCAGCAATGAAATACTCATACCTGTGGTATTCCCCAGGTATTCCGGTGAATATGCAAAAACTTGTGGGAAAAGAAAAACTTCTTCCCTGCCCACACAGGCACTCACCCTCCTCTTTCCATTTGCCCATGGACCTCCTTCCCCGCCCCAGCTGCTTTTTCCCCCCCTCTCTGTCCCTCTCCTATCCCCCCCTTTCACTCTGCTCCATGTGACATTTCTTTTCAGAGTGCGTCTTGCGTTATTACTGCTGGAAGCTCGCAAGATTCCCCCGGTGATCTGAAAATATTCTAACTGTACCACCCCCAACTCTCCATTTTCACATGGTATCCTCTTTCGCCCTCAAGACCTCTCACTTACCACAATGTCATCCTTTTCCCCTCCTCCAAACAGCTTATTTTGCACTTATTGTTTTTGCATTCCCCCGGTATTACCACAGTAATTGCTTGCATCTAGCAAAAGAAAAGGTAATCTATTTTCTTTTCTGAAAACCCTCTATGCTGCAAAGCACGATGGAGATATAGCTATCTTTTAAGGAGAAGGGGGCACCACCTTTCCAATCAAAATCCACTGGATGGAAAAAACCCAAACATGCCCTGGAAATTAAGTCAACTGAACCTGGACAGCCGACCAGGCCCTTTAAGACGGGGTAGAAATACTTTGAGATAAATGGGGATGCAGAAGATACTCAAACATCAATAATCAAAACGGCTCGGGAAGTTGGCAAAGTTGTCTGTTTTAATTCAATTATCTAAAACATTGAGTACAACGCACATCAACAGACGTCTCACAGCATGATCAACGAAATTCATAAAAACATCTTTATAGCAAAAACTCATCACTGCTGACGTCAACCTACATGGTTGCTAACGTCATCCTACGTGGCAAACTACAAAAACCTAGTGGCAAATGTGATAGGCTTAGACTAGTATGGAATGCATACCTAGATGTTCCCTCTAAGAAAGTGATAGGGTCTCCAATATCAAGTGGGGCAACTAAGCCCTCCCCTCAAACAGGTCTCTATGATCGTCACTAAATACACAACGTCCCATTGGTTACAGAAACTATAGGGCCCTTAACTACGTGGCCCCCTATAATTGGCTGGCACTTTCATACGTCAATACTTTTCCACCCACGTTAGCAGTACGAGGCTGGACTTCCAGGTGCTGGTGGGTTGGTCATAACCATAGCTTCCCACCAATTAGCAGATCATCCATCATCACCTCAGTGGTCTGCACGTCAATTAAGGCTTTGAACTTGGCCTTGGGAATGTTCCTTGCTCTGGGGAATATGAGGGAGTGGAGGCACGCCCTGTGTCCTTGCATACGTGTGGTTCATCATGTTTGTCCAGCTTCATCCCTCCACGTGACTGAAGACCACAAACTTGAGGTTTTGTGCATTTGAAATACAATTATTTAATGAACCTCTGACGTCTTCCTTGTTTTCGTGCATGTCTTCTGAACAGGAGTTTCATTCTTTCACACGATTGTAACTACTGTCAGATCCTCCAAGCCCAAAACAACCTTGGCTTCTTGGGGCTGTTCCAGCCTCGCCCTTCTGGGATTCACTTCTGTAAATTCAATTGTTTTTCTTAACTACTGCAACACACTGGAAAAGGCCTTCCTTTCTTGGTCCAGCTCTGCTATAATACGTAGTGAAATCTCATATATATATATATATACACACACACACACACACACACACACACATATATATATATATATATATATATACATACATACACACACGTTGGCGCTTGCTGCAGTCTATTCACTACTTAGCTAGCAGCTAGCCTCAAGAATACTTCCTCTGCTTGCATTTCTTTGCATCTGTACATGTGTAAAATAACTTGATATGTCCGTTGTTTCAGTAGCATAAGACTTCATCTAGAGCACAAGATGTTGCTCATCTTTGATACTTTCTTGATGCCTTACAGAACAGCTACATCCTCTTGTCTCTGCATCTCTTCTAGGTGCGTCAGTATTACTTCATGTGACGACACCAATCTGCTTGTTTGCTCCTTTTTCATGCCTCCTCTGGGATTTCATTCAAATGGCCATCATACTGTCTTGTATGCAGGTATGGTTTTCTCAACAGGAACCTTGCCTCCAGGATTCTTCTTGGTGTCAGTATTTTCACTGGTACTGCACCTGCTTCACACTCTGGCTCCCAAAATATAGGCAATATGGGCAAGATGCTTGAGGGGGGTACTTGGCTCCTTCTCTACACTCCCCCTGTGGGTGATTAATTGACCACTCTTCCATCATTCCTCACATCTAGACATCCTCTTCTGAAGAAATGCTTTTTTGGGACCCATATCTTTTTTTTAGGACCCATATCTTTAGAATTCATTTCAGGCATTGAGCTGATTTCACATGCTCATCCTTATTCTAAGTCATGAGCATGCACTCTCTACTTGGACTGCAATAGAACAATTTTCCCACATATTTCTTATGGTTCTTTGGGTACAAGAACTTCGTTCCCTCAGGCGCATGGATGCTGGCTTTCACGAAATCTCCAATTTCTTCATCTGTCAACTCTTTAGTGTTCCATCCGGATTCAACATCAATCATGATCTTCATCCCTGTGGCTTTTTTTTTGCATTCTTCTTGCATTGCGAGATTATCTTGATTATACAAAATCCAAGCATGACCATAACCAATAGGGCTCCAAGGAACTGGAACATAACTGCCATACATTGTGGAACCCACGAAAAAAGCAATCCAAACCAGCTATCAGCAATGTCTTCCACTTTCTCATCATCTGGACATGCAGCTTTGTCAGCAGCTTTATGGCCTCTCAAAGTATCATTCTTGTCTCGTGAGAAGGTATGAACCTGCAACATGATTCTCCAATTTTGGCACAAACACCTCCATACATAGCTGTGATCATGTCCAGGACGTATCTGTTCTGAAGAGTCAGTCGTATGGCTCTCAGCTCTTCCCTGATAGCATTGAATCCCTTTATGGTAGTGTTCATTGTCTGCAACAACTCCCATCTGGTAATCTGCAGCCATTTAGTATTTGCTGCAGTCTGGATCCTTGGCATAATGATCAACGTGAATATCGACGAGGTCTGGCTGAACAGGCTGTGCTCATATGGGATAGAGTCAAACTCTTCCATTGACTTAGCTGAGAAATAGTTCTCTTTTCATTTGACTTATCAGCTCTACAGATCTCTTCTTTCTCAGATGAGCATCTGCTTTTGGAAAGCTCCCAATGACCGTGTCACTTTTAGGAATCACCAACGCTGGAATATGAACATTTACTATGGAACAAAGTCCTCCCCAATCATTGGGCAGCTTCAGCATGGTCTGGATCCACAAGCCCAGTACTGATCCATGATCACTGCTGTCCCAAGATCTTAGACTTCCCCCATGCTATAAAGGCAGGAGTTCTCCTTCCCACTTCTTTAATATGCGGATACCATATGTTATTCCCCAAGTCTGCTGTACTATCCAGGTAATCATTCAACTCATGATCATCCTCCCTAGTACTTCTCATCGGTCGCATTCTTTTCTCATGAGCTCCTGTAATCATCTCATGAAGTATGTCAGCATAATTTCTTCTTACTGGGGTAATCATAGGAACATCTGTCAGTAAAACTGGTGTTTTTACATGTGCTACCTGTGTAGTGGAAGGCCCCAGAAGCCTCATCCTATTGACATAATATGAAGGTATCAGAGAGTCTGGTATAACTGTCATGGCCACAGGCCCCAGAACACAAAAACCACACCATCTAGTGATGGGGCAATGGATTACTTGACTGACTTATGTCCCTTTGGGACCCATAAACACAGGGGCCCTGGCTGGACTCAGTCCTGGCACCCTTGGCACCAGGCTCATATAGAGATGTGAGCAGGAACACTTTATTTCAGTGCAGGAGTGCTTTTATTTTACAAGAACTTTCCAGGAGCTGAAAGCCTTTATTCCAGAGAGCATCCTCATGTGCTGACTCATCGGGTGTTGCTCCCTAGGCCTGGTCTTCATGTGCTGACTCATCGGGTGTGGCAGGGTATGGCAGGCGGGCTGAACCTTGTGGGCATGGCTTCAGAAGCTCAGCTATATAAGCTGCTCCATCCTTAAGGCCGGTGCATCGCGTTACTGTGCACTCGCGTGCAACGTGACACTCAACGCCTCTTGGACCAGTTTACTTACCTTTGAAACCAGGCGTTCACCTGCATACTCATCTCCAGGAAACCAGTGCTGCATCTGCAGACTCATCTCCTGACATCCAGTGATCATGATCTCGTTGCCACAGCACCTCACTCCGCATCCACGAACTCGGACCCTGTGAAGAAGGACAAGGTTAGAACATCTGTCCTAGGGCCACGCTGCATTTGAACCCTGCACACCCCCTTGTTAACAATTTACCAGCTACTGTACCACTGCAGCTTCATTCCTCATTCCCTCCGGCTGCCGCCTAAACTCCGCAGCTTCTGCCGGGCCGACAACATCACCTGCAAGGGAAGAAAGCAAAAGAGCAAACATCAAAAGTGGAACGGACAGCAATACAAGACAATGAATTTCACAATACAACAAAAACAGACGAGGAAAGACAAAGGCAAACAGGAAAACGTACCTGAAGTATAGTGGCTGAGTTGCAGAGGACTGGACTATCACGTGCAAAGGAACCAGTGTAGGAACTTGATCCAGACCATACAAGCGCTCCTGCCAGAAGCAGCAGGACGTAGTGCTCGCCAAAACTAATCAAAAGGTGAGCTTTCCAGGGACAGCGCATCCCACGGTACCACGGTTTGGGAGAAAGGGTCTGCAAGGGGATCAGGTGCACAAGCTGGCATACTCACACCCCCTATTCTCCACAAAGGAGCAGTCCCTAGCAGCATCACCTATTACCACCAGTCACCACATAAGCGCAGAGGGCGAAGTCGGACCAGAGCGGCCTCACCCCCGGGAGGGCTGCAACCGTGCCCCAACGCCTCGGCAGAGACCAGGTGAGCTTAATAACTTCCATACGTGTCCTACCCCCAAAAGGAAGCCTAGATCTTTCTAACATAGGACTAGGTGCCTTTGAATGTACCTCCAGAGTAGGGACAATTACATAAGGTTTCGGCTGTCTGGTTGTTGCCACATCTGTAGCCTCCTTCTGCATAGGAAGATACACATGGATCCTTTCTTTATTTGGATCAAAATAGTAAGCAGTACCTACTGTAAGAGCGAAGGATCACAATGAACAAGATGCATCTATAGATAACGTATAGGTAGGCCCATTTCACACAGCAGTAGCTTCTTGCCTGTCATGGTGGCCTCTCGTTGTTAGCAACATTGTTACTGTCTATGCTACCCATTCTCAAACATTTTTAAGAAAGGAAAAAGTAACCTTTCTTCGGGTAACATCATACAATATTCTGGTAATATCTGAATCTGCTCCACAAGTTCTTCAAACAGCTGGCTGATCACAGGACGATTAACAGGATTCCTGATTACAGAAAGGAGTCACCCTTTCACCAGACAAAATCTGGGTGCTTCTCCAGTAAGAAATAGAAAACTATAGACGATAAGCTCTGGATCTCTTCCCTCGAAAGTCTCAAGCAGGACGTTCTCAATGTTCTCTCAGAATTTAGATTAACTTATTAGATTATGTCTTGTAGCAATTCGTTAAGTGCCACTGTATTCCTCGGACCCTCAAGAAAGTGCAAATGTCAGTTTGTCTTCCAAGAAGATGTGGGCATTCCTCAAATAGTAGGAGACCATTCCAACCAGTCTATGAGCATTGTCATCAGATAGGGGCATTTCTGTTTTCCCCGCTGTACTCAGGATACTGGAGGATTTGCTCCATTATGGCTGCAATCTCCTCACATTTGGACCATCCTTAGGATCTTGCAGGAACAGATGAACGCTAGTAGTTCTCCCCACAAGCGCAGTATTTGCACGAAGAATGAAGAGGAAAATTGTAAGAACGATTCTGTGAATGTGGCCATGAGGCACTACCATGGGTGCCTCCAAAAAGAAACTCAGTGAGAAAGGAATTGGGGAACTGTTTCCTCTTCTAGTTGTCAAAAAGGAATTCCAGATCTGGCATCTTTCCTTCTCCATCAAAACTTAAATGTGTCTCAGTCCAATGTTAAGAGGCTCCTGTGGCTCAAGAACAAATAACCTTCTTTCACTCCTTTTTTTTTAGCAATTTAAAAGTGTCCCGAAAAGAACCACAGTCTAATATACTCATTATCTGTCTATTGAACAGTTTCTGCATCCTTCCTCGTCATGAACCTAGTTTGCATTTGCTGAGGTTCTTCCCTGATGCTTGCTTCCGACTGGCGTGGGGGTGGGGTTCTCCAACGTAGATCTTTGCGTCTTCAAGAAATATCCAAGCACTTCTTCCTAGCACTTCACTGCGGACGGCGTCACGTCTTCCACGATAAATGGACCATTTAAGCGTGGCTCGTGCCACTTCCGGGTGAAATTCCTAATTAGGATCTCATCACCGGGGAAAAGTTTGGGAAGACCTAATTCTTCAGATCCAGTTGTTGTATGGTCTCCCCATCTGTGTTCTGAGCTCCACACCCCTTCCACTTGAGCTGATCTGAAATGACAGATACTTGTAGTCATACATGTTAAATAAGCATGTAACTCCTTTGCCAACAATTCTGCTGTCGTCTGGGCATCACTTAGTTCTAGATGGAGGTGCGAGGTGTGTCTTCATCTGCCTCACGGTCACCATTTCACGGGGCGTAAAATGGTGGTCGGAACCTGGTTGATTTCTCAACGCGTACAATGCCAGTGGTAGGCAATGCAACCATCCTTTTTTCAATGTGAGCTTCAATTTGGCTATCCTTTCTTTAAGCAGGCTGTTGAGTCTCACAGAGACGCCATTCACTTGCGGGTGATAAACCGATGAAAACTTGAGCTTTATAATAAGCAACAAGCTAATTTGTTCAAAGACTTCTTTAACAAAATGAGGGCCATTATCTGATTTTAATACTTCACGTATTCCCTATCTAGGAAATACTTCTCGTACTAAAATTTTCTCTGCGCAGAGTGGAATCTGGATGTGCACATGGACCTGCTTCAATCCACCTTGAAAAACGACATACTACTACTATCATATATCTTTATCAATTACAGACCTGCAGCATATCGACATAGTGTATGTGTAAATGCTGAAACGGACCATTAGGTCTCGGGATAACTCCTCTAACCGTATGCAGTGTGTGCCCAGCAGTAAACTTTTGACATACGATGTAGTTCACTACATAAAATGCAACATTCTTTTAGTTTGGAACAAACCAGTCCTCCGCAATAGCTGCTGCAACGCTTTCTCTAGTGACATGCGCAGGGAAATGCAGCAGCTCCAACGCCACCCTTAATAAGGCTACAGGCATCACTGGTTTACCAGTGCTTTCCTCTCGCCACAATGCTTCGGAAGGGGATAAAGAACACCCCCTGCAAATCCACAGGTCTTTCTCATCCTGTGGTGTTTCCCCTTGAATGTCCATCAACTGAGTCTTAGACAAGTCATTAAAGCTTTCATGCACACTCATTACCACCATTCTTTCATTCACTTCCGGCGTATCAAATTTCATAATAGTGTCTGAACATGCTACTAATTTTTCTTCCTTATCTGCAGCTTGATTTCCGCGTAAGATAAAATCTGCCCTTTTAGTGTGAGCTGCGCATGTAACTGCTGTGATGGCTACTGGGAGCTGTAGTGCTCTAATAAGTGTCAAATTAGGCGGAATGTTGCACTGGAGTGCGGTCCGCTCGGAGGTAGCTCCTCCTTTTCCAACGTGCTAGCCCTGCATGTACTGTCAATGTCACATACGCGGAGTCACTGTACACAGTCACTTCCTGATTTTCATTTTTCTCGAGCGTGACAATCAGCGCCACTAATTCTGCAGCCTGTGCTGAAAAGTGAGACGGTAGTCGTGCACTTACCAATACTTCACATTCTCCATTGGCTCTGTGCTTTATCACAGTGGCACCTCTGTCCATCATTTTGATCAATTCTAGAAGAACCGTCAATAAAAAGAATTTCCCCAGCTGCCAAAGCATTTTCTTTCACCCTCAGAATCTCATCATAGTTCGAACAATCATGTGCATGTTCATCTTCTGCCAGTGGTTCCGCTATAAACATGGCAGAGTTCACTATTCTGCATCAAACTATTTTAATCGCTGGACTAGATATGACCACCTCGTAGGCCAAAGCCCTTTGAGAAGTTAATACACCCTTAGGTTTTTCCAAAATGGCAAACAAAGCATGTTCAACAAATAGCGTCATTACTATGCTGGTAGCCTTCTCAATAGTGAACGCGACTGCTGCCAAAGAATGTTGGCAGGGAAAGTGACCCCTCATTACTGGGTCCAGAATCCCACTGTAATATGCTAGAGGCTTGTACCCAAACGTAGTTCTCTGCGTGAATACTGCAGTCATAACTGTGCCATTTGTGTGTAAAAATAAGAATTCCTCAGCATAATTGGGAATTTCTAGAAATGGAGCTGTGCAAATTGCCTTTTTCAACTCAAACCCTTCCTCCATGTCCTCATTCCAGACAATTTTTTCTCGAGTTGCCAGTGCTTTCCTCAGAGCCTGCAATAAGGGCCTTATATATGAACTGTAATCGAAGACCCATGCTCTCACATAATTGCATAGCCCTAAAAATCTCTGCATGTGCTTTATCGTATGTGCCTTCGCTGTTTTCAAAATAGCCTCAGCTCTTTCAGCTGTAACTTTCTTTCCTTCATGTGAAATTATCTTCCCTATGTATAACACTTCTTGACAATACTGTAATTCCTCCTTGTCCACTTTATATCCTTTCTCTGTGAGAATTAACATTAGCTGAACTGAATCTCATCTGCACTCTTCCTCTAAGGTGCTACAGACTAATGTCGTCTACGTATTGCAACACAACACTTTGCACATCGATATTGCTTAAGTCCATCTGCAGAACTCTATTGAAAATCGATGGAGACTCATAATACCCCTGGGGTAATCTTGTGCTTTTTAATTTAGTCTGTCGGAACGTATATCACGTCAGATCTTGAGAATCCTTATGCAATGGGATTGAGAAAAACAAATTCTTCAAGTCAATCACCGTGAAATATTGCGCCTCTACAGGGATACTACATAAGATTGTCGCTGGATTAGGAACTAGAGGGAACTCAGCCTCTACAATCTGATTAATTGGCCTAAGGTCTTGAACTAAACGCCATGACCCCCCCCCTTTACTTTTGTTCACAGGATACACTGACTTATTAAACAGTGACTCTGATGTCACTAAGATACCTTGTTCCATCATGGCGGATATCGTTTTAAAAATACCTTCATCTGCCTTTCGAGACATGGGATACTGTTGTGCTCGAGGTAAAATTGCTCCTGGCTTCAGTTTAATCTAACTTCACCAGCCCCTTTCAATAGGCCTACGTCGTAGGTGTCGGGTCCTGATTCTTTTCTCCACGGAAGCTGCTGGCCCCACAGGTCCCCCAAAGATGTGCAGTCAACTGAACGTCACAGCAGAAGTCTCCACACCCCAGAGGGGAAAAAGGGAAGTGGGAGAAAATAAAAACACAACACAGGTCACGCTCTCTCTCTCCCGAAACAGCCGAGCACCTGCAGAGGGCGAGAAAATTATAGAGTTACTTTCTCTCTAAATATCTCTTTCCCACCTAGTTCCCCTAGAAAAGATTTATACCCGTTTAGCCTTCCTGATATCTGAAAGGCTTGCATTTAAGATGTTTCCTTGATAGTTCTTAAACTTTTAGAACCGATGAAAGAAAAACTTTTTTAACTCAAACAATAATTATTGCAAATTCTTTAAATTAATTGTCTTTTTGAGTTAACTGGTAGAAGATGCTTCATGAGTTGAATTCTTCCAGAATAAATAGTTCCATATGTATATTCACCTTAAATCATGGAAGCCAGGAAAGCAGATTGCAAGTTCAAACTGTCAGACACCTAATAGTTCACTTCCAAAATGAAGTATGTCCTTTTCTTCCTTTGAGAAAAGTATTCCTGTGAGAACCATTAATAAAGTCTCTTTTTCATAAGAGTTCTAAAATTGCTGATTTGAATTGATAGATAAATCTTTAGATTAAATCTACTTTTCAAATGAACCTTTTCTTTTCTTTAGTGAAAATGTTTAAATGTCTTTTCTTTCAAAGAATAGTTTCAATATTACATAGAATTCAAAATACTATGCTCATAGTGTTCATATCTAAAGAACATCATGTTCCTTAATTACATTGCTAAATTAGACATGAATATATTTAACACTTCTTCCTTGCAGTTAACACGCACAAGGAAATAAAGAACAGTGGCTCTCCTATGCGCATAATGAAAGAAGTGTTTGATCAAGTAAGCAGATAGTGCATTATATCTAAACTGCAATATTAAACAGAACAAAATGGCAAGCAAATGTAAAGCGCTTCAGAAAATTGATGGCAAGCAAATGTAAAGCGCTTCAGAAAATTGTAAAGAAACCACATTAACTTCTAATCTGCAGAATCTTTACATAACAGTCTCTGAAGAAGTTGATTCCTAAACCTAGCTAAGTACCTAAACTATATTTTAGAACTTGTTAATTAACCTTCTGGTTCAACTCCTTCATGAAACTACTTGAAAACATATGAGTTGCAAATAGTCTTTTTTCGTAAAGTTCTAGAGCGCAGCGCTCCCACCAAAATGACTGCTCGTCTTGTCCCACGAAGGTTAAACTCGAAAGCCGACTCATATCCAAGATATTTTATCTTCTGGAAACTTATACTGGGCCAAAACTTAGACGAAATAAGAAACAGGACCTTCCTGCTTCAGGTGCGACAATGAAAGGCAGTTTAGAATCCTGCTGATGCTCCCTTGTCTCATTTTTCTCCAATCACCTTACTGTTTACTAATGTCCAATCAAACCCCTGCTTCCTTACCACCACGTTGAACTGGGATACTCTCCCTCTGTTATAATGAAAGTTAAGGAATAAAAGGGTACTTAGGAGAATGAATTACAAACTACAAAACATAGGAAACCTGACTTTTAAAAATACCTTCATCTGCCTCTCGAGACATGGGATACTGTTGTGCTCGAGGTAAAATTGCTCCTGGCTTCAGTTTAATCTAACTTCTCCAGCCCCTTTCAATAGGCCTATGTCATAGGGGCCTGTGGTCCATAATGAAACTGGCCCTTTCGCCATGTCTTCAAAGAATTTGGGACGCTTCCGTGCTAACATCATTTCCTGAGGAACCTCACGTTTAATTGCTCTTACCCAATAAGTTACTACTTCGTCATCTGACAGATGGTCTCTAAACATATTTTCGTCAGCGACGTCAGTCAATCTGTAACCTTACCCAATGGCAATCACTGTACACCATCGCCTGACTTCATAATCAATTCAATCAAGCATAGCCAACTCACCTCGCACTATAGCTGCTTGTAATTCTAAGGAAAAAACGTGTCCCTCCTCTTCGTCCATAGGTATCCTTGGCCTGAATAAAAATTCAGATATTCTCACAGTTTTACCCACTAAACCTGGTAACCCTGTTAACAAAATGAGTACCCATAACGGAAGACCTCTGGTTCTAACGGTACTCCTTGTATGGCCTTTTGCCCTGTGAATGCAGTAATAAAGTCATTCACATTTAAATAATGCATTCCTGGAGTCGAACACACTATACCTTCATCAGTAAACAAAATTGTCATGTTCAATTTTGTCATTAAATCTCGACCTAATATATTAACAGGTGTCTGTCTCGAATACAATAATAATAGACATATCACATTCTCCTATAGAGACTGTCGATTTTACAGTGAAAGGAATTCTACTTGTAGCTCCTGTGAATCATTGAGCATTCATGGCATTCCCGGATAATGTACATTTCCCCTCTCATATACACAAGTGTGTTGCTCCCGTGTCTAATAAAAAGAAAAGGATTTGCCCCCTGTAGTGACGTCAACCCTCGGTTCTTCTCGAGTATTGGGAGTCACTGATCGCACTGAACACATCAAATCTCCCATTGAGCTGTCCTATTGTGGAAACATGCTTATCCTTGTACCTGTGAAAGGATTCCCTCCCTCGACAGGGATACCTCCTATCCTAGGAGTCATTAACTGTGCCATGTTTGGGCCCTGCTGTATCTGCATGGGTGAATGCTGTGACTGCCTTGTGGCGGATTCATGGTTATTCGTTGTGTTTGCAAATCTTGCTGCACTCTCGGCACTTGTGTTTGCTGCACTGTCTGATTTTGGAAGAACCCCTCTCCAGTTTGAGTGTATGAGAGTGGGTATCTGGTCCCCCTCTTGTGAACTGCCCATTTTGCATGAACCCTTGGCTTCCACACATGCGTGCAATGTGTCCAGTCATTCCACATGTTCAATATATAGGAGGTCTCCTAATTGGTCCTCCCTGCATGCCTTGACTATCCTTCTGTATATTTTGAAACCCGCTCAGATTATTCTGAAAATGTCCCTGATTATTCAGCAAGCCTCTACCTCAGAATCCTACCCTGTAGTATAAATCCATTATTACCTTGATCAAACTGCCTTAGGTTATATTCACCTGTGGCATGCCGGCTGGTTGCTGCGAACTTGACCCTTCTCCGCTAGTCAACATCGCCCCTTCTATGGTGTATTTTGACAATTTTTTTTGCACTAATTTCGCTTCCTCACCCTTTATTTTGATTCTTCTCCTGTAATAATCTACAATAATGCGCAATGGTCAGCTATATTTCTGACCATGGTTTCGCTTCCATACCCACTAACTTTTTGAGCTGCTTCTGCACTGGGTCTGGCGGTGCTTGGCATAATATGTGATAGAATACAGGTATAGATTTCCCCCACGGCTCAAGTTTCCAAAGACCACTGCTCTTGGAAATTTTGAATGTATACAAGAGGATCCTCCTCTTCCTGCATCTTTCTTGCCATTATAGCTCCCATGTCTGGATACTGTACTCGCAGTGCTTTCCAGACTGCCGCTCTACAGTAATTAAACGGCGCTCCATCATGAGCGGTATTCTATACAGTGACACCTGCTCTCGACCAAATGTCGCCTGCTCTCTCCCCAAGAATAGCAGCTAGAAGACCTTTGTCTCCTATTGCTAATGTATTTCCTCCTATCATTTTCTCTAACTCATGTATCCATTTCCCAGCACCGGAACTTAAACTTAGAAGTTTACACCTTAAATTATCCTTATCCATCTGTGGCCATGGCTGCTCCTTTCTCTAACAAAGGAAACTGAGATCCCAAACTCACATTCGTCCCCCCCATCGTCTGCCTGTCCATAGCAGGGACAATGGTTCTGTACCACTTTCTTTCTGGTAGTGATCTCAGCCTGCTCACATAAGGTGGCGAGTCCCCCATCTCACTATGGGATCGCCCTCTGGGTCGTTCTAGTGGCACCAGAGACTCTGATGCCCTTAATTCGAGTAGATCTAGATCTAACAAGCTTACTTTGTCCATTGGAGAACATCCTTCAGGTCCACATGCATTATCTCCCTCTTCCCCACAGAAGGTTTCTCTGTCCTCGTCTGACATTTCCTGTCCCCAATTTGTGTGGCTTCCCTCCTCTTCATCTCTATTCAGAGTTAGTGTAACACAATTCTGTAGGCTCAAAACTACAAGAGCCTCCCTCTCTGTCATACAGCTGTCAGTTCTTTCTCAGTCCTCCTATCATGATGGACTGTCGATTGTGTCCCCAATGCTTCTAGAGTTAAACTCATCCTCTAGATTTGCTCTAAATGGACCTGGCATCGGTTCATGTGTCGGGAAGAATTTGTCTATGTCCTCCCATGCTACTACTACTGGATTAGGCTCCATTAATTCTTTTTCTATACAATCAATGTCTCATTCTCTTTGCCTTCTCTTCCGTTCCATTTCATCATCAAGCTCTTATCGCTTCCTTGCTTCTTCTCCCACCCTTTCTTTTCTTTTCACTTCTCTCATTAGCCTTAAGTACTTCTTCGTCGCTATGTCTTTGTATTCTTTTAACTCTCAATTTCTGTTCTTCCTCTTCCTTTGAGTCCCTCGTTCTTCAATTGCCCACTGTTATCATATTTTCTTAGCTCCTCTGCCCTTTTCTGCTTTTTCAGTTAATCTTGATACAGCTGTTCCCGTCTTTGTCTATCCTTCCTTCTCGCCCCATCTTCTTTCAATCTTTCCTCTCTTTCTCTACCTTTTTTATCTTGTTTGTCTCGATCTTTTTGCCACACTTCCTCAATGCTCTTTCCATCAAGTTTGAGCAAAATCTGACCACCCAGCCATTCGTTCTGTATGAGCGCTACCTCAGCCGTATCTTTCCCTCCTTTCCATCTCATCCTACATCTAAGGATGTACTCAGTTGATCACTTCTCCCCTTATCCCTGCTCCCTTTGTCCTTTGGGACTTCAGAGATCACCTCTCTTTCAGGAAACTTCTCTGGACTTTCGTCGCTGCTATGCGTAGGCAACTCATATGCGGGATTACTGTACCCTGTCGCTGCCTTAAGTTCTGTTAACGGGTACACTCCGTCATTCTTCATACTATTGCCGTTTACTTCAGGCGCTGCACGGGGGGGGGCGGAAGGCTACTCACCCCCTCTTTGCACATGTTAAGTATCCAGTCCTCGGGAGGTGGCTCTTCGGTCATGAACCGTCAGGCGCGCCCCTTTTGGACTTCCTGGTCCCCGACACATCGGGGCTTACACTCTGCTGTACTTCCAACATGGCCTTTAAACACAGAACGCTGTCTACCAGCTTTCACGTCAGACGTAGCACGTTCTATAAAGAGGCCACGCCTCTGCGGCCCTTTGCATCTCAACGCTACCGATTGCTGTGGCTAGACGTGTGCTCCGTAGTTCGCCTTTGCTGAACTCTGTTGCTTCCTGGTTCCCGGACCCTTGCTCCCTCCTCCCATCTTCCCTTCCTCCTTATCCTGTATCCCAGAATCAGTGTACCCGGCTCTGAGTACTCCTCCTTCGTTCCTGGACTTCCTGGAGTTTCCTATCGGCCCTGGACGAAGAATGCTGAATGAACGCTGGAATCCGAAGACGCGGGTACGGGGTTGTACAAAACCCGAACCGTACGCAAGAAGACTCCTTCCAAGAAATCCAGCAAGCATCAAACACAGGCGAGAAAGGGGGAAACCTGTGACAGATTGAGACGCCACCTAACTGAAGTCCACACGGACATGGAGGCGGCCGTTCAAGATCTTATGCGCGGCATGCAAGAACTAACGACCAATGTAAAAAATCTAAAAGCAGAGAATGCTGCATTAAAACAATTAGTCTTGTCCCGTGACTCCGCTACGACAGAAACCGTACTATTGGGCGGCATTGTTGACAATTACGATGGGTCTGCAAAAGACCTCCGTGGATTCCTTGACTCCTGTTAGTCCACTTTACTTTCAAGCCCTATTATTTCTCTACTCCCAGGCTAAGGTGGGCTTTATTATTTCGCACCTCTCCGGGAATGCATTAACCTGGGCCACACCTTTAGTTAATGCCAGAGATGCCCTCCTGGATGACTATGACGGATTCATTCAGGCTCTTAAGACCATGTTTGACCACAGGTCTATTGTGCTCAGGAACGTCTCCTCGATTTCCAACAAGGCTCTCAGCACATGCTTACGTATGTAACTCGCTTTAAACAATTGGCTAAAGAAGCAGATTGGTCCTCAGAAGCCTGCTTCACTCTTTTTCGAAGAGGGCTAAATGAAGACATCAAGGATGAACTAGCCAGAGTGGCTCGACCAAGTTCATTCCAAGCCCTTATGGATCTCACTCTGCAGATAGACTTCCGCAATCAGGAAAGGAAGGCAGAGAAAAGGAAGACCAAGATGCCCATCCAGAAAATCCCTGTAGAGCCCTCCTCCAAGCCTGATTCTATTCCTGCCCCTAGTAACGAACCCGAACCCATGCAACTAGGGGCTTTCCGTGGACCCATATCTCCCCAAGAAAGGATGCGAAGGATCCATACGGGGTTATTTATGTATTGTGCCTTGGACAACCATTTAGTGAGAGAGTGTCCCTTAGCCCCTCCACAGCGTTCGGGAAACGCCAGCTCCCGATCCTAGATGGAGCACAGTTTCGGGAGAGAGATGTTTGCTCCACATCTATTCCATCCTTGCACTCTCCTGGACAAAACAATCTGGTAATATTACATGCCTTTCTATCGCCATCCAAGAAGGAAACCTACCCCCATTTTGGCATTGGTGGATTGTGGAGCCATGGGATATTCATAGATCAAGATTGGGTCTTTAAACACCACATTCCATATGAAACCCGAGATATCATGCAACTCGTAGAAGCAATCGATGGAAGACCCCTTTCTTCAGGACCCATAACCTTTCAATCCAAGGAAATTGAGCTCGCAATAAACTACCATCGAGAGAAGATAAAGTTTGACATCATAAAGTCCGCCCATTACCCAATGGTTTTGGGTATGCCCTGGCTACAAAAACACAACCCATACATCAATTGGGCAGCAGGTTGCTTGTTCCTGGGTTCGGAACATTGCATGTCTCATTGCTTACTCCTGGATTCCACCCAGACACCTTCGGAAGGAACCTTGGCAGACCATCAAGGCCCGCTCACAGTCTCAAATATCATCCAGGTTCCTAAAGTCTATCAGGAATACACCGATGTATTCTCTTCTGCCAAGCCTTACCTCCTCATAGACCCGAAGACTGTGCTATTGATACTGAACCTTCAGTTGTGATTTCATTTGGAAGGATGTTCCTCTAATCTGAACCTGAGAAAAGGGCCCTCCGTGAATACTTAGATACTACCCTTGAAAACGGCACCATACGACCATCCAAATCTCCAGCCGGAGCCTCACTGTTTTTTGATCCAAAAAAGGATACCAATGAGCTCAGACCTTGTCTTGATTATCGCGGCTTAAATCAGTGCACCCTAAAAGATCGCTATCCATTGCCCTTGATCTCAGACATCCTGGAAGCAGTAAGAGGAGACTAAATTGGATCTCAGAGGTGCCTACCATCTGATACGCATTAGAGAAGGAGACGCATGGAAGACAGCCTTTAGAACACCCTTTGGTCTCTTTGAGTACTTGGTCATGCCCTTCGGACTTGCAAATGCCCCAGCGGTCTCCCAACACTTCATGGATCGGGTGTTTTCAGATATGTTGTTCCTCTTCATCATAGTGTATCTGGACGATATCTTAATATTCTCTAAGGACCATCTTAAGCATGAGGAGCATGTTAAGGCAGTGTTACAACGGCTGCGTGAACACAAGCTCCTGGCTAAACCCGAGAAGTGTCTTTTCCATGTCTCTACTGTTCACTATCTAGGATTTGTCCAGAAGGTATTGGAATGGATCACTCCAAGGTAAGAGCCATACTATCCTGGCCTGTTTCGACTACCGTGAAACCAATCCAATCCTTCCTGGGGCTTGCTAACTTTTACCGGACATTCATACCTTCCTTTTCCGAGATAGTGCAACCGATCATTGCCTTGTTGAAAAAAGATGCTCCCTTTCTTTGGACAACAGCCCAAGAGGAGGCATTCCAACGGTTGAAGACATAGTTAACACAAGCTCCCATCCTGGCTCAACCTGACATCAATCGAACTTTCCTAGTGGAAACAGACGCCTCTAACTACCCCATTGGAGCAGTTCTAAAACAGGAATTCGAGAACAGCCTGGAACATCTCATTGCGTATCTTTCACGGACACTGACTCCCAGTGAAACCCATTATTCTGTTTTGGAAAAGGAACTGATAGCCATCCGTCAAGCTTTCACAGAGTGGCGTCATCTACTTCTAGGAGCAAAACATCCTGTCCAGGTCCGCACGGACCATTGGAATCTTCAAGTTTTACAGGCTCTGGAATGCAGAAATAGCCGTCAAGCCCGTTGGGCCTTCTTCTTTGCCCAGTACCAGTTCCAGATTCATCATGCCCCTGGAATTCAGAATATAATTGCTGATGCCTTATCCCGACTTCCCGACCATGAAACTCTTGAAGACCGGTCATTCCCGAAAATTGTTTCCCCATATGATATTTGTAGCTCAAGCAATCAGCCTCCTGGACGATGTTCGAATACAAACCCACTCCTCTGAGCTATGGAGGGAATATTCAGGAAAGAATCGATGGAATCTGAGAACAAAGGACAGATATCTCTTCAAGGACAAGAGTCTAGTCATCCCCACACAGAAACTACAGCAAAGGATAATAACCCTCTGCCACGATACCCTTCACTCCGGACATCGTGGCATCACACACACACACCCTCCGTCTAATACAAAGACAATTTTGGTGGCCGAGAATGAAGACTGACGTACGACTGTACATCCAAGCTTGTGCAGTCTGCAGTCAAAACAAACACGATAAAAGACCGGCGGGTCTCCTACGTCAGGTCACACTACCAACAAGGCCCTGGGAGATTATTGCCACAGACTTCATTGTGGAATTACCCCCTTCCAGGGGGTACACGACTATCATGGTCACCATGGATCTATTCACTCATATGACTAATTTTACACCATTATATAAACTACCATCTTCCTCAGAACTTGCTGGAATCTTCCTGGAACACATATTCCAACTTCATGGACTCCCTTCCAAGATCATATCAGACAGAGGGCCTCAATACATCTCTCAATTTTAGAAACACCTTTGCCGGATACTGGGAATCCAACGTGCCCTCTCTTCAGGGTATCATCCACAGTCTAATGGGGCTACTGAACGTGTGAATCAAACCCTGGAACAATATCTTCGTTGCTTCACTATCAAAGGTCCAGGATGATTGGTCATTTCTAATACCTTTGGCGGAATTCGCCTACAACAATTCGGATCACTCGGCTGTCAAGACCAGCCCCTTTTTTTGCAGCAAGGATTTCACCCTTCGGTGCTACCTTCCGTCCTCCCACATCCTACACCTGTTCCTACAGTTGATTCCTGGATCGAAACTTTCATCAATGTACAGAAGGAAGCCAAAGAGCACTTAGAAAAGGCCCAAACTCATGCCAAGCATTATGCGGATTCCAAGAGAAGACCAGGTCCCTCCTACGCAGTAGGAGATAAGGTCTGGCTGTCCTCGAAACAACTGCCCCGACATCTACGACCAAATAAACTGGCTCCCCGGTACTATGGGCCCTTTTCCATAAAAGAAATCATTAACCCAGTGGCCTACCGACTCAAACTACCAGACTCCTGGAAGAGAATTCACCCCATTTTTCATACGTCTCTAATGAAACCATACATCCAGTCCTCCCGGACTACCCCCAGGCCCAATCCTGTACTTGTCAATGACCAACTGGAATATGAAGTTTCCAGAATATGCGACTCCAGATAAAAACGTGGTCAGCTTCAGTACCTGGTTGAATGGAAAGGATACCATCCCAGTGAATGCACTTGGGAGCCAATCTCAAACCTAAACACCCCCGGATTACTCAGAAGGCACCATTTCATTCACCCGGGCAAATCCGGTGGAACAGGTTTTCGGAGGAGGCATGCGGTCATGAACCGTCGGACGCACCCCTTTTGGACTTCCTGGTCCCTGACACATCGGGGCTTACACTCTGCTGTACTTCCAACATGGCCTTTAAACACAGAACGCTGTCTACCAGCTTTCACATCAGACGTAGCACATTCTATAAAGAGGCCACGCCTCCGCACGTCTCAACGCTACCGATTGCTGTGGCTAGACGTGTGCTCCATAGTTCGCCTTCGCTGAACTCTGTTGCTTCCTGGTTCCGGACCCTTGCTCCCTCCTCCTATCTTCCCTTCTTCCTTATCCTGTATCCCGGAATCGTGCACCCGCCTCAGAGTACTCCTCCGTTCCTGGACTTCCTGGAGTTTCCTAACGGCCCTGGACGAAGAACGCTGAACGAACGCTGGAACCCGAAGACGCACGTATGGGGTTGTACAAAACGCGAACCATACGCAAGAAGACTCCTTCCAAGAAATCCAGCAAGCAACAAACACAGGTGAGAAAGGGGGAAACCTGTGACATCTTCTCTTTCCTCCAGGTACATTTTCCAGAGCTCTAAACTCGCTAGCCTTTTATCTAACTTTTTTCCCCCCATGTATGCTGCGTGCAAGTATGTCATCATGTGTTGCAAAACTGCCTTTGAACAAAAGTTTCATATTTGGTCAAGTGACCAGAGATTTAATCATTTAAACATCTATAACTTTATGGTGGAAGATCCTAGGAACCTAAAATCAATTGCACATTATAGAGTAAACAAACATATATTTCAGCCAACACCCATTTCAAATTGTAAATTATTGAAATTATAAAAACACATATGAAACATTATCTCCATAAAGAGGTCTTACAGTGTCAAATAATGTCAGTCTGTCCTGATATGTACATCATGTGTTTTTTAATTTATTAAAGTAGCAAATTCACATCAGAAGTTATATTACATTAACACAATGCCACTCCATAAAATTAGGAGTGAGTTTCCCCCATCTTTTTTAAAGTCACAAGATATGGGTGGATAGTGTTATGCTCACCTGGAATCCACGGGGACGCCACCCAGCCAGTTGGTCGCTAGTATCCTTCGCTATGGTCCCCTGGTGTGGTATGCGGTGTAAGTTCCACCTGGAAATACAGGAGGTCCGTGTTTAGGGCGGGTTGACCAAGGTAGTAATCCCTCCACCTCCCGCGTGACCGCAGCCCCTCTGGGCCCTCTCCTCACCTTGTTGTAGAAGTGGGCGAGCTCTCTGTCCTGCTTTCTTGGCTGGGGCACGTCGTCTTTCGTGGGCGAGTGCGGTCTAGTTACTTCACTGACAGGAACCCGCTTAATGTCTTTCAGGTAGGTCTTATTGCTGTTTTGAGTCGTTATTCCTGCATGCCTTTTTCTGTGTGGTAATGTCTGTTACTGCTCCCTTAGGCGAACTGGCAAAATTGGATCTCGCCGGTAATGATGATGCCCAACGAACGCTATGATGCGGTAAGTAAGCGTGCTGCGCTGCGATGTCTTTATTCAACGACCTGTTTTTTCCTTCTTTTTTGTAGGTTGCGGTATGCTCTCAACGAGTGTGGATTCTCGAAGCGATGCCGACCGGAAGGCGATCAGCCAGGTAAGCCTTTCGAATAGTTCGTACCTTGCTATGTCTCTAATGCCTCCTTTAATGTTGTCTTTTCGCTTCTTTCAGGTCCTTCAGTACGGGAGGCGCGTCGACCCAACAGAGCTGTTCAGAAGCGGAGAGCAAATGAAGATGGAGAATGCAGGTAAGATGCTGCTGCTAACAATTTTCTTTGGTCTTTCTGCAGGTTCTGGTTTTCCCAGGCTCGAAAGGTAGCTGGACACGGCGAGCGTCACATTGCAGAATGCAAAGTAACGCGAAGCGTGTGGCCTGTCCGGGTGTGGTTTTTAAAGCCCCCACAAAGTAGTCCAGGTAAAGTAGTCCCTAGGCCACCACATCCAAAACACTATACTGCATAGCTTGGTTCCCAGAACCAAGCTATGTGGATGCCTCCATGTTGGCTGATAGCCTAAAAAGGTAGTTCCTAGACACATGTCTCTCACGATGTATGAGCCTGGTGCCAAAGGCGCCAGGACTGGCCCCAAGAGGGCCTGGGAAGTGGATGCCAGGTCTTATTTGAGATCTGAGTCCTGATGCCACCTGGCAAATAGTCTTGGCAGTGGGGATCTGGGATGACGGTCGTGACAGATAGTCCTACCTTACCACTCACAAGACAAGGAGTGAATGTCCCCACACACCATTTGGGGAAGAGTTTTGATTATAAAATACCTTGCACACAGATGGACCAGAGATTATCATGATTTTTCTGGATATTACAGGCAGGAGGCTGGGGGAGAAGAGACACAAAAACCAGGGCAGGAGAGGCTGATGAGATGATACCCATTTGAAAGCAGATGAGCAGTTCATACTGGGAACCTTTGTAGCAGTTTAAGGGACCTTGCACATTGAGAGATTCCAAACTGAGCGGGTCCCGAATGATTTCCAAAAATAAAAAGTCCCATCTAAATTATAAGTACTCCGTCCCAATATAGCCACAGGCTGCCCTATAGTATTGTCTAACGTAAGTTCCCTGAAATAAGGGGTGGTTTGGGGCCATGAAGGGGACCAGAGTTTTAAAAAGACAATAGCAGTGCAAGATAAAATGGCACTGTGTTTTCCATTTGAAACTGAAAGCAACTCTGATTTTGTTTCCAACAAAAACCAAGTGTATTTTGTAATTTGTGTCGGTGCAAAACTGACATTATTTTGTGCAAATTAAATGCAGCTGTGTTCTGCAAAATTGAGCACCATTTAAAATAGAAATTGTGTGTTCTGCCGTTATAGTCAGTAAGTTGGGCCATAAAGTTGTCATGAAACTTTGCCGTCTTACGAAGATTCATTGTTAATTGCTGCCAATAGGAGGCTAGTCATTAAATAGATACTTTAATAATAGAAAGCAGTTCATAGAATTCATTCTATTGATGATCGTTCACCTATGTGTAATGTGAAAGGGCAATGGTGTTTTTATCATTGTACCTTTTAATGGAAAATATATCTCCAGCCCAAAACCTCTAGATAGGAAGGCAAATTAATAGAAGCAGATTGGAATTTGAACACATGTACAGAGAATGTCCCACATAAATGTAGGTTGAAAGTTGCACAGAGAATGTCCCACATAAATGTAGGTTGAAAGTTGCATGCAGGTTCTGAAGATCCTTCACCAGATTTATTGTATCAACAGTGATCAGACATTGTATAAGATCGGTGTGAGTGGGGAAGCTAAAATGCATTTGCAAATGTAACCTTGCATATTTGCTGAGTTTCCATAAAACTGCCTGCAACTCTCCCAGGTTTGTGGGGCTGGTATTTTATGAACGAGAGTGTGAGACCAGCAACATCATACTAAGAGCATATAATGTAATTAAAAAATATACTTGCAACTTGTAAAATGCAACGTGCCTGAGGATTATCCGTCTGTTCTCCCTTGTCTTCTACCCTTAAGTGCACTGAAAAAACTGCAGAATCGCTGTCAGGCCTATTTGCTGTGTCTCGACTGTTAAATGTATTTTACGCACTTACTCTGCCTGTGCAGACTGTTATCGTCTCAGAAATTGAAGGGCTCTGAGCAACTGTTTTTCCCCTTGTTCCCAGCCACCTTGAGCGCTGTGAAACCCTTTCATGTGTATAGGCGCTATATAATATAAACAAACAATACTTTACAACAGTCACCATAGGGTGCCCTTGCTAAAGATCACCAACACTACTTTTTTAGACAAATAGATCAGATTAATCGAAGAATACTAACAGTAATGCAGTAAAGTAATAAACCAGTTGGAATCAGGTAAGTGATTGAAGAAAGATAGATAGAAAAAGGAGGTACGAGCGAGAACGAACACAGCCTAATGACCTCTTCTACAGGAAGGTACCCACTCAAAAGTTCGCAGCCACATTTCAGCACACTACCTTTCACAAAGGTGGAATATGCATTTGCATATCAGTCTTTGTACCGCCCACTTGAGCAGTCTAGCACTGAAATGCTAGGTAATCCTCCTTTGAACAAGAGTACCAACAGCAACCCCAGAAACCTGTTTCGGCCTAGTCGGGCCTCATCAGTGTGAAAGGTACAGTGAACTAAAATGTGGCTGCAGACTCTCGAGTAGGAGTAATGAATCCGCTCTGCTCACTTACTTCAAGCCTTTGTTCCACTGGAATAGGTCTTAGGTTTTCTAGTGCAGAGGTCACTTTCCGTGTCAGGATTTAGATCCAGCTAGTCTGTGGTTCTGCGGTTCTGCGCACTGGATAATGTTCCTAAGACTTGCCATCTGGAGGACCCTGACATTCTGCGAATACCACAGTGATGCTGATGTCCTTAGGAGACCATTAAGACAGGATGTGGGTGGGAGACGGCTTTGACCACTGCAAATCAGCAAGCAAAAGACTATCCTCATTGCAGAGGCAAAGAAGCTGGTCCTGGCCGGCCTCTTTTCAGGCTGGAGAGCTACAACTGCCTCCCTCCACTTGAGTTCTAAACTACAGATCCTCACTTCCAATCAGATCACTGCAAGAGACCACTGACCACCCCAGCCTTTTGAGGAATCGACACCTGCCACAGCGGGTATGAAAGGGTGTCGCTTTCCCTAGTGAGGAAAAAGGGAAGGGAGTGCATATGTGCCTTAAAGCACTGAACGCAAAGGCAGGTGAAAGTCCAGGAGATACTGCAAAAACCAGCACCATACCCCATATATGGTGCAATGGCACTCTTAGGATGGATTTCCAAAATCTACCCTGGGTGGATTTTGGGAGTACACCCTATTATGATGATCAGGGAGGAACAGATAAGTTAGCTAACCCGAATCAAGGTAGGGTAGCAGAGTGGCAAGGATTACTCTCAGGAGTGGTACGAGAGTGGTCTAGGGCTACAATTAGTCACCACAGAACACCACCAACAATTACAGTTAGACAGGTAAGTACATAAATATACAATGATGTATTAAGCCTTTAACATACATACTGTCCAAGCAAAAACATCTAGTCAAATATTGTCACACTGCTAGGAAAGATTTCTTTTTAAAGGCAACTTTCTCTCTATATCCTATGGACCTGGAAATGTTTTGTTTTTGTTTTTGAACCGGTCCTCACTTCACTCCCCTGGCTGTTTGCTCATTTGTCATGGGGAAACTGATCAGTCCATCAGAATATCAGTACTGGGAGACTATGTTTCCCTTTTGTCTTTTCACCTGTTTCGGTAACCTTTTAACAGTGCCCATCTAAGTTGGATGCTATTCCCTCTTTCTTAAGCAGAAGCGAGATATGTTGCTCACTTTTGTTTTCTATACATCCCCTTACCTACTGGGCATTCACCCAATCCACTTGGTTTCTTGTAGGAATTCGGCTGAACATCTTTTTTGTGTCAAATGTTTTGTTAGTCTCACATCTTCACATGACTATTACTACACTTCACTCCTTTGCTTGCACATCTGATTTGATGTACAAACATTTGCGCAAGGATGCCACATAACTGGCCTTTGAAGGTTTCATTTAAAATCCCTAACAGATCAAAAAGGCAAGTTGGTGAAATAACTGGGATACCAGCATATGTGGCTACAAGTTCAGGGATAAAGATTTCAGGTTACAAGCTACTAACCAGCATTAAACATATCACGAATGCCAGTTCCTCAAATGCACAGAGAACATTATTTGCTAATAACCAAGTGTGACTCATGACTCGCCAATGGCTAGTGGAAAGGGCAACAAGACCGAGTTCATTACATTCAGAATGCAAATTGAGAAACAATTGTGCAGAGTTAGAATTTGTTCACATTTTCAGGTGGATCATAAATGCACTTGCTCAAGTAGGTACGATACAACAAAAACAGTAGATTACAATTGGCCTTGTGATAAGTCAGGTTTTGTGACGCAAACACATTATGCATTCCAACATTTGTGTGTCATATGTAAAGCACTTACTAAGGTCACGCGGTAGGTTCCCTTTGCCATCAGCCTTTAAGCAGAATGTTACTTTAAAGCTGTAAAAGAAATGCACATATTTAGCTCCAACAACTTTGGTAAATACATACTTTTAACTCATTGAAATGATAAAATAAAATTACCAATGTTCACTTTTTTCTTTTTTAACCAAGCCTAGTCTGTATTCCAAAGAAAATGGTATCACAAAACCCATTACATACAAAGAATAACCTGTCCATCAACCTCAGTTGTAGGATTTCATTTTGTCATATTGCATAGTAGCATGTCTATGCCCCCTACTCTGCCCCCTAATGTTCCCTTATAATATACCATGCCCTGAATATTTCAGTCAAGTACACACAAACCCTTATATGCTGTAAGGGTGCAGAAGGAGGATACTGGCACACAGGCGGCATGCTTGTTGGCATAAACTTTAATTTAATCGAAACTAAAATGAAACCTATCCCTCCCTAACTCTTATAGGGATTTCCCTGCTACAACTAAGGGTTCTGTCAGAACGTCCAAGTAAATGAAGAGTACACTGTTGTGTGTCAAACTGCCCACTTATGTCCCTCACACTTGTAACTAAAGAGGTAGGTGATCTTATTGGTCTAGAGGAACGGCTCCCTTTTTCTGGACAACATATCAAAGTTCAAATTGGCATCTGGGAACTTCGCCGGAGAGAAGGACTCCCTTCTCCATGTCTCACTTCTTTTCCAAGATACAAAACAAACTTCCAGCTTGTGGTGCTGTAAAGTTCGGAGATCAAACTTAAAAGGTTTTGTTCCAATTCAAACATCATTCCTTATTGCCCATTGTTTTCTCCACTATTGGGTTCCTGGAAAATGCCTCCCTTCTACAGGTATCTTGACCAACGCGCCACGGAAAAGGCTCCCTTCCTCCCTGCTCCTTCCTTGGCTTTGCTTCACAGTACACCACACAATGGGGTATGGCTTCCTTCGCCTGATCGATCCTGGCTTGCAGTTTGCCTCTAGTAGGGGGGATGTCTTCATTCCCCAGGCCTTATTCGGGCTCTTTACCACAGTTTCTAAAGGCTGTAGGAATGACTCCCTTCCCTGGCCCCTTCTCAGGCTCTTTATCACAGTTCACAAAAGCTGGGGTAATGAAACCCTTCCCCAAGGAAATGTCTCCCTTCTCTTGGTACTGTATTGTCGCAGTTCTACTCGACCAGGGGGTATGTTCACCTTCCCCTTGTCTTCCTTGCACCTTGTTTACTGGTCATTAGGTGTGGGTCCCAGACCCGTAGGATTCTGCTGCTTCCGTTTGGCAGACCTGGTTCACTTTCCGGCAAGGTACTGCACCGAAGAAGATTCATGATGCTCTTCTCAACTGGGTGCGGGACCCAGCCCTGTGTTTTTCTCTGCCTGTTCAGGTAGTCCTGGCTCACACCTCTGCCAGGTACTGTGCCGAAGATTAGGATTCATGATGCTCTTCTAATTTGGGTGCAAGGCCCAGACCTGTGCTCCCCCCCTCTTCTGCAGCACCACAAACCATCCCGGTCACCAAAGTACTTTTAGGGCATTTGGCAGTCCTCTCCGGCCAGTCTTAGGCTTTTTCGGGTGCTTCTCCATGCTCTGACTTCATGTGGCTCTCTGGGGGCTGCAGCGATTCTGCAGCCTTCCACTCCTCTGGGGCTGTGTGGCTTCTCTCAGCAGAACATCTCCACCGCTGCTCTCACCTGCACGCAAGTCCTCTAGGGTTCCAGCTAGCAACCGTTTAGCATCTTCAATCGGGTCGGCATCTACACTTGCGGGTCCTCCAGAGGGCGTCTCTCTTCTTGCTTGGTTTCTCTATGCCAGTTTGTGTTCGTTCTGGCCAATCATAGCTCCTGAAACACTAGGCTGCTCTAATGTGTTTGGAGGATCGCTCCTCATTCTACCACACCACCTCCTCATCCCATTATTTCCCTGAGAGCTATCTCTAAGAAAGACCACACTTCTTAGTCCCAGTACCTTTACCATAGATCTCTCTTGGGTCAACTATGTTCTTCCTCGTCACAGTACTGTTCCAACTATGCACATGACACATGTACATGAGATGGCAAGATAAAGGAGGTTGGGTGACTGGGGGTGGGGAGGAGTAAACTGCATTCTCCTTTGATACCTGTCCCTAGTCCCATAGGGGGAATCCCTCCCCATGAGATATGCCCGCTAAGTACCACCCGGAGGGGCACAATCAGTGTGCTCACCTGCCTGGCTTCATGAGAAGTGAAGACATTCAGAGATTTGTCACAATGCACTTTGAGTTCTAGCTACCCAGACTACTGTGAGCGCACATTCCTATATTGAAGATTTCTTCCCTTTAATGGCATTTATGAAATCACCCCACATAGTTCTTCTAATGCCTTCAATCTGGAGGCAAGGTGGATCAGCTGAGTGGTATGAAGGAAGGTCATCGTAGGGAAGTGGATCTGCTCCTTGTGCCTCTGAACATCCTCAATCCAGGGACACCACCCTGTTGGTAAATACCCATGTGCAGATTTACCCCTGCTGAACCTCCAATTCCAGGGACCCCAAGCAAGCCATTGCATCCAGGAAGACAGCATGGAACACAGGTAAGTGAGAAAGAAAGGGGTGGATGAGTCACAAGTTCAAGGTAAACTGGTTCATTAAAGCATAGCAGTGATCCAACACACATCTAGCAGTGGGGGAATGTATTCATGCGTTGGGCAGTGACTATCAAGAGAAAGAGAAACACTTCAGCTTTATGCTTGCTCTTTCCACCCCAAACGATCATGATTCATGCATCTACTGAATAAAACCTGGTAACTAAAACGGAAATGTCCCTTGTCCAATCAGTTCATTCTCCCTTTAGCACTCTTTTGCCCCTGGGTGGGCCCTGGCCCCTTTGCCAGTGAATCTTTGGCTCCCCTTGGCCTATCCTAGCGGTAGAGAGAGCCAGTGTTAGGGACGTTTTGCCTTTTAGCAACTTTCCCTCCATATTCTATGGACCACCAAACCTTTTGCTTTTGTTTTTTTTTTCACCATGTCCTGACATTTTGCAGTGAAGTTAAGCCTTCACTCTAATGGCCTTTTGCTCACTAGTTATGGGGAAACTGACCAGTCCTTCACAAACTAGGTCTCCCTTTTTCTTTTTACAGGTTATCTATTTGGGTAATTTTATCATGTTGCACACAGCACGCTACAGTGAAGTGCAACAGGGATACTTTTTCATCACCCTAGAATATTCCTAAAGGGATTTCTGGTTACTTTTAGATGTACCTAAAGGCAAACTGGTGGCAGCAGTTACTTTTTCATACTTTTTACTGTACATGTTAGGTTTACCATGCTTACCGCATTTGGTTACTAACTGTGGCTAGCGTCCTAGCATGACGGTGCCATAAGCTTTTTCATTTGTTCTTTGGCCACTGTTGCCTTCTTCCTGCCTTCTCAGGTCAGTCAGGAAAATACTTTTATGGTCATGCATTTGCCTGGGAAAGCAGTGCTTTTCGCACGCTAGTGCAGGCCGTGTAAATTGCAAGCCAGGAAGGGGGCTGGGACTGGCTGTTCCCAATCCACAAACTGGTTTCTGTATGTCTTGAATGCATGCATGAGTTTCACCAACAGTGGTCCCGGATTGGACCACTGTTGGCGTGTGTGGGAGGAATAGATCTTCCAATGGTTGGGCTGAATTTCTGAGCTCACCTTTACTTTACTTTAATATATTTGTATTGCACACTAGGTGATCCTGGGGCTTAATGGCACAGACAGACACAAAACAGAGCCAAAACAAAAGCTGAAGCAGGCCCAACATACTACACGCACAAACAACTCACAGGACTTTAGGATAAGAGGAGTCCAGCAGCCATTCCCCAGAGATCTGACGAGGAGCCAAGTATCCTACATAGCCGTGAGGACTTGGGAAGATCCATAGACCGATCCTGAGAAGGCCTGGCAACCAACCTTTGCTGTAGCCCCAGTGCAGCCCTGTCTACTGATCTTAGAAGAAATGCAGTGGTGCTTGGACCCTTTGGAGTGGTGGGAACAATCAATCGACAATTACTTTTTAGAAGGGCAGTATATAATTCAAAGAGGAGTAAGACTTTGGCAATGACTGTTTCAGGTCCTTATGACAAAAGCAACACCAACACAGGTAAGTCACTTCGCAATCTTTTCACAGAGCCTAAGCTTTAGGAGTCCTTCCCTAACTAATTCGGAGTCTCTTTCAGGGTCAAACTGGAGGTCAAAAAGGCAGACATAAGCTGTAGAAAAGGTGAGAGTTCCTGTTGAATTGTTCTGTAACAGTTAAGTAATAGTTCTTGTGGGCAAAAGGGTTCAGGGACTTTGGAGAGGGCTCCCGGAATATGTTGCAGCATTAAGCATTTATGGGCGAACTTCCAACCACACAAATTACCTGTCCCCCCCCCCCCTAGCCACACAGAAGCGAAACGACTAGGTAAATATTACCTCAAGTCTCACAGTACCTCAGCAGTGAAGATGATGCAGGCCGACTCCCTCACGAAGCAACAGCTACAAGACCCGGTCACTGGATTCTTGGTCTCCAGACGAAAGAAAAGATACTGGATGGACATTTTCATTGCTTCTCCCAGCTGTGCGGATTTGGCACCCTTTTCAGGATACCAGATGAAGAACGGTTGTTGTGCGAATGATTCCCCTTGCTTTCTAGGTCCACCACTTGGTGAGGGGACATCAAGGATTGGAATCTTGCCTCTGGAGGTCCAGAAGCAGTCCACCAAAGTTTGAGGGATTCACTCTTCAGAAGACAATGCACTGCACTCAGACTCGAGGTCCCAGGGTATGGGTGGTTTGCAGCCCAGGAAGGTCACAGCTCATTGTGGGATGGCCAATATGCAGGTCTTGAGACGTATTGGTCCCACCAGTCCAAGGGATGGCGACATCCTCTTCGGGTCTCCACTGTCACGTGGAAGAAAGGATCACACCAGTGGTCCCTCAGCACACCAGTGGTCCCTCAGCATGCATCTCCGGCTGCTGGAAGTAGCTATAGGCGTTCTCTCCTCCATCCTCATTGGATTCAGCCCCAGTGGCCAACTTGTCTTCAGCCTCCGGATTTAAGCCATTCACCCAGGAACCCAGCCAATCAGCACTCATGGTACATTCAAACCTTAGGGGGGAGCTGTCCTGTCAGGACAGCCAGCCACCCAGTTGGAACAGGTTCCAGACAGGCATGCCAGAAGACAAAAATACTGCAGAGTTTGACTCCTCCCTCATTTCCTGTCTTCACAGGAACTCTGGAGCCTCGGCCGGCTTCACAAAGGATTCCTGCCGAAGACAGTCAAACCAGGACCTCCCCCACCCAGCACGGCAGAAGAAGGACCAAGAAAGAACAATTAGACAAGAAATGGCGATAAAAGAATACAGCCACCATTTTGGGTCAATGGTGACCCTTCTATGCATTATCGTGGTTGTGAACACAGCCTGTAGGTAAAAATCTCACAAAGGCGGTAGAACACGTCCAGTGCCACCAGCCATTCAGGTATGCTTGTCACTAACAGAAATTCTTACAGGAGCAGTGAGACAGTCTGGGAAGGATAGCTCAGGCGCAACGTGCTCGCCTTGGAAGCAAGACGACACGGAGCACCACAGTTTCGATCCCCGGGTCCGCGCTTAGAAACATCTGGGTATTAAGTGCGTTCTAAATAACATATCATAAAGGTGATACTGTGTAACCGCTCAGCACTCCACATAAGGTGGGGTGTGCTGATCTCACAATATAAAATGAAGGGCTAAAAAGTATACCTCTACCCTTGGGAACATTAGTTCTCACAAGGAAAATAAAATGCAAAGGGAAGCCCAAATGGCTCCCAGCCACACTGCACAGAGTGCTGTGTGTGGCAAAATTTGCTAGGAGCAAAACAGGACTCCAAAAATACAGAGAGACATAAAAATGACACCCATAGTTCGAGTAAAAGAAAAGGTGAGTGGGGAAAGATTCCCACTCATTCAGGAACGTAGAAAAGAAATCCACAAGTCCAGCAAAAAGTGCCGGGGGTCTCACGGGTGAAGGTGATTTGACATAAAAATGAAAAATCTGACCTAACACAAAGGAGATAGATCCCAAGAAGTTAACCACTACTGCCGACTAATGGGTATCCCGTAGAGTGTCCCATAAGGACAATCTTGCTTGAGGTAAGCAGGGGGAGGGGAAGAAGCAGAAAGAGATGGTGGGTCATCTGATAAAACTTCCTCCCACAAGCCCACAAAGTTTAATAAGGGAAAGTCACACAATTCTGGAAAGGTTAGTGAGACTAACAATCCCAGCCATGAAAGTGCCCCCTCTAAGCCCCCCTATATAGAAAGGTCTAGTGGATCTGTGACGCAAGTAGCCACCAGAAGGGGGACATCAGATGTAAGGGTTAGGTATTGGGGGTCAACTCAAAGTCTGGCCTTTTCCCATGATGGGGGAAGAGATTGACAGGGGTGCCCTTCTCTTTATACTCCTTGGTGAAGGATCTGAAGTTCAGTTAGGTTCCTTACAACCTAGCAATGCTGGAGCTTCTGCTCACATACATCTACCTGTCCAAAATATTTTTCCTGAGGACAGTGTCCAAGTAGCAGGTGTAATTGCCTCTACTGTTAGGAACGCTGGGCCCAGTCTTACTGATGTAGGTCCCCTGGTGCTAAACCCAAAGATGTTTGCCAGAAATCCTCTGGGGACTACTCAATTCTGCAAAGTTGAGAGAGGGTTTCACAGTCAACTGCCTGTCAATGAAGCTGTGAGTAGTGAAATGGTTGGGGCATCTGTCCATGTTAGGATGGTTGCTAGAAGAGTTCTGGGAGAGAACAGTCTTCAAGACATGAATCCTGAGAGACACTCCCCAGACCCTTCAAGCACTAGGTCTTAGAATCAGGCTGCCTTAGCCAAGCCCAGGGGAAGCCTAAGCTGAAAGGGAAACCTAAGGATAGAGGAGACACAGTAAAAAAGAGGTAGAGGGACAGAATATTCACCTGCCGAACCTACAACATCTGTTGAGGTAGTTGGCTAAGTCCATGAACCAGAAATGGACGAGGGACTGCCAGGAAATCTTAATTCCTATGTTAATCCTGAAATACCAATCTTGCTTGTAGTGGAAGAGCTCCCCAAGTTAAAGAAGTATGGGCATACAAAGAAAACCATCCCTGATGGGCCTGTGGAGAACGGCCCGCTTCCAAAGAGAGGGTAAACATCTAGTGAAGCAAATAATTGGAGAGGAAGGTGTGTGTCAAGTTTGTAAGCTCACAGGGCCCACAAGAAGAAAACCTAAGAGGTTAGTGGTTCCTCCTGATGTATAGCCCTTCCTACTACAGTTGGTGCATGACATTCCCCTTGTAGTTTATCCTGACTTCAAGTTAACTCAAGTGGGGTCTCCCATGCAATCTTGCTGGCCCATGATGGGGGACGCAAAAGAAACTACATGTAGGGGTTTCACTCCTTGTCAGCATTCTGACAGAAGTGAGACAAATTCAAGAACTCGAGGATTCACCCTCTATAGTGGACCCATTCTGTACAGAGACAAGGGCCAACTTGGTTAGACCTTGGAACTGGTGTACATCCTCAGGCAATAGGATGGAAATGGTGGTTGCTGATCACAACACCATGTGTCCCGATACCAATCCACAGAGAATCACTACCTAGTCAGGCATTGGAGCTTTACTGTACATTTTTTCGAGAGGTAGCGCCTCTGAAGGATTCAGTAATAGCCAGACCCAGTGGAAGGAAGAAGAGGAGACTAGTGTTTTTTTAATGTGAAATGGTTAAACAAGTATCCTTACACATATCAATGCAACATTTCAATTACATAATACACAAAATCTTAAATATATTACTTGTTTTATACAGTACAGAATGATAAACAGTAAACCTCTCCTACAGTTCATCATTACAAAATATCTATATTATGGCAGCTAGACATAACATTCAGTTTCTCTGGATTAAACTACATTAAAAGAAGAATTCAAAGTTTAATTCATTTGTAGTTTTTCCAAGTACTTCATGACTGCAATTGTTAGACTTGATTCATTACCATCAACCAGTCTTAACCAAAATTAATTTGCAGTAATCAATTTTCACATGGAGCAAATCTGTATTTGTAATTTGTAACTCCTGAAGGACCTTCCAACCAATTAATAAATGCCTCAGGGTCTGAGCACTGGAACCATCATCACATAATGAGCATTGCTCTGTTAGGAATTTAGCGGGATCTCACACACATTTGATCTGGTCAAATTAGATTCAATCTAAATCGTAAAAACTGATTCTATAAAAAGTATTCAGAAATCTCTTTAAATATATTGTACATATTCCCAGAGGCTTATCCAAAAGGGACATGCTTCCATGTATTTTCAACTGTTAGGTAGAATTTTCATCTTGTGTGCAATTCTCCGCACTTGGCGAGTCCCCTAGCAATTTTTGCTGGACTACTAGATGTTTGTCCGTCTCTCCTAAGTGAGTGGGAACCCCTTTCCCACACTCATTCTTTTCTGTGACCCAGAGAACCCTTTTTGGTTTCTCTTGATGGCGTCTGCTATTCTCCATCTTTTTGTGGCATCTTTATTTTCCTATTGCAGCACACAGCACCATCTGAGCAGTGTTTGGTTTTCTTTTATTTTCCTGTGCTAATAGGGGTTTTATCCTATCTATGCTTTTCTTTTGTGAGATCAGCACACACCACCTTATGCGAAGTGCTGAGGGTGTGGGCTACATTGTCCCACTGAACAGAATTTCGCCAAAACAACGCTGCATTTGTGTAGAAACAGCAAAACGGTTGCGCTGGCTCCTGTGAGTATCATGGCCTTAAAACTGCGTTTTGCATCAACAAAAAGATGCCTGCACCATCTTACCAAGCTTACATTGGGCAGGATGGAACAAGGGGACACGCTGATGGAGCGTACCAGTGTGTTCTGACATATTCAGATGGAATAAAGTGAAAAGGCAAAACTGCTTTGCCGAAAGCCCAAAATCCCTATTAAAAAGGAAACTTTTTCACCTTTAAAAATCCAGCTCTGACGCTATTCCCATCTGTTTTTCCTTAAACCACTGTGATTAATAAGGCCCTGCCATGCATATCATTGTGCTTCACTTTTTCCACACCGGAAAACACGTTAATTTCATCACAATGTATCAAAGCACAGTAGTTCAAAGAAACTCCAGCTATCTGAGAAAAGTCAATTTCAATGTATCTGTGCTTCAAACAAAACTCCTGCATACCAGAATTTAACTATAGCTGCAAGACAGTGTGGGAATCCAGAGGGAGATGCAAAACCGAATTTAAAAAAAGAAATGCCAGCTTTTCACCCCACATGTAACATGGGCTTTGCAGACTCAAGGAGAGAAAAAAGCCTGCCATTGTCTAGCAAATTGAAGGGGTTTGTTGCTGGGGAAAAATACACATGGGTAATTTTATTCAACTGGCTTGTTTAATTCAGGACCAAATATAAGAAAGTAAAACTGTTAAACCACATTGGCTGGATTTTGCAAGTTCCAAAAGAAAATTAGGTTTCTGCTTGGGGGGATGCTACCAAACAGGAGGGCCTCTCTTGGCAGATACTAACACCCCAGTGATAATTATTAGGATCAACAGAATCTAGTCTAGGCTGAACCCACTGACAACAGGACTTCCAGGACAAGGAAGTGTGAAGTGGGTGAGCAATAAACCTTCAATCCAGATGGGAAACCCCCACCTTGCTCTCGAGGAAATGACAGTTGGTGGCAGCTGAAGAAAGAAACAAATGGCCCAGTGACAAAGGACTGCCATTTCCTTCCAAAGACTGACTATGAATAAAAATGTAAAAGACTTATCTCTGCAGCAAGACTTTGTAAAAACGTTGCAGTTTAAAAGTGATTTTTTTGGGCTTTCATTTAAGACATGGTAGAATTCACTGACCCTTTGGGAATGGAAATGGCAAATAATCGAGGATTACAAGGAGAGTATCCATGATGCCAATGTATACTTGCATCCCTTATGTTAATCCACACATGTGTATAAAGTTTTGGAATTTTAGGCCGAATCGTTCATACTCAAATTACCAATAAGTCTTAGAAGGGTGCAACAATGTCTCACGTATTGCAGAGTTGGAGTGCTATGCTCTACACAAAAAATTTAACCTATGTATATAATTTGCTAAGAGATTTCAACTGTATAAATGTACCATTTGTGGCAAAATCTGTTATTTTAGCCAAAATCTGGTTTTTGAACATTTTAAACTCGCACCATAAATCTGCCCTCCTGCTTTGAAATCCAACCAGTTGAGAGCAAGGCGAAATCCAATCAGGTAGAGGTGTGCTTAGCTAAGCCTGCCCAGCCATATACTTTGATGATGTCACTGTGCATTATAAATGAGTCCCTGAGAGAGACAGACTTCCCGATTTTCCTGCGCTGGCGTTCCCGTTTCATTCATCCTGCTGAGTCCAGATTCCAACTACAAGCCAAAGCATTTTTGACCCTACTCCAGGGCCCACTGCGAAACCCAAGCAGTGCTGATCCTATTCCCAGCAAGGCCATTGATCCAGAATCAACCCACTAATCTCCAATTAAAAAGGGGAAAGCTGTGGTATTCTTTGGGAAGCCTCCAGAACCAGCCTGGCTTACTGCCCACTAACTGCATCCAGAGGTACCTGTGCCATCCAGTGACCAGAATTGCCATCCGGTGACTCGACCTGCCCAGCTGTTTTTTGCCCAGCTGTCCTTTGCCAGGCATGCTGCCGTGTAGTGATCAGAACCATTGACCGTCCAAAACCCCAAACTTTAAGTGGACTGCAAGTATAATCCCTACCCCCATAGAAATCCATAGTCTACCTTGTCTTGCATTTGTCATTATTCCAATCTCTAAGCCATCCTATCCTTATCCTGGTAACTGGTTAAAACTGTCGGAATTCTCTGTGTTCTTGCCCTTGATCTCCAAGCGTGCGCCACTTTTCTCTTCATTCCTGTCTTGCATAGATCATAAATCATTAGCGATATTGCGTTTAAATAAATTAATTGTCCCTAAAGAAAAGGGGTACACTGCGTGAAGGGTTACAACTGCAGCGTTACTTTTATATTCACGGGTGGCGTTCCTCTTTTCTTAGCCATTAAATCTAGTTTAAGTAAGATTTGCCTTTCACTTTTAAAAAACGACTTCTCCTTTTCACTGCTATATTTTCCAAAAAACGAACCTCACTCTACCTTCCAAATCTCTCAATTCACCACCTAGAGACTATTTCCACCTCTATGTTGTACCTGTGATATATACCTATCCCTCAGCCCAAACACTGCACTCCAAATCAGAGTATTTCACCCATTTATATTAGAAATTGTTTGGGTGAATTTACATGGAAATCTAAAGGAAATGCAACTTTTACACGTATCATTTTGCTGCCATCCATTTTAAACTTTCCACTCAGTAGTTCTTGGTAATCCATTGCTTGCGATTGCTAGTGTCTATGTATTGTTGCTTTAGTGAGAAATTGTTTTTACCTTGAAGTTGTAACCGCACATTGAGGGGACGCTGTTGCGCCGAAGCAAGATGGCCGCCTAGGTGTTGTGCTCCGGACGGGAAGAGCAAAGAGCCTTCGCGTTCAGGCCCGCAACCCCATTGCATCTGCCTGAAATCGACAACGCATCCCTATAACCCTATCCTCTGTGCCCCTGTGAGGTGTCGTGGAGAAATACGCCCCAGGCGCTGAGCTGTGGACCCCGGTCCCCCCTGGGACGACTCCTGTCTGAACTCCCCGCCTGCCGCTCTGTGGACTGCGGTTCTCCCAGCCACTTGGGGGCGCGGCGTTGCGGCCTACTGTGGGTGGAAGGGCGGCGGAGCTGGACTCTGTTCTTCCTGCCCTCTCTATGGGCTGCCTCGCCCAGTTGGCCCGCCACAACTACTGCAGATGCTACCTCCGTTGACACCAGCGACGCCCGTACTGAGAGATTACCGGCACGGATGGCCTGCCGACTGCAGCTCGGCGCCTACCCACACAGCATCTGCCTCCCTGTCGCCCCCCGCAGGCGCTCCGGTTCAGGCCTGCTACCGGGTAGGGGGAGAGGGGGTGTTCAGTGTGTCTGCCTCCAGCGGGCCTTGGCCCTCTTCATCGGCTGTCACGTGGGCGCCTCAGGGCTCGCCTCCCTGCTCCCCTGTTGGACTATGGCCCCTCAGCCGACCCGGTGCTGCACGAGCGTGTGTTTGAACGCCTGGGGCGGGAACCCATAGCGCTGCTGCTGCCTGCCTATGTTCCTTGACTCGACCCTGGCCATAGTACGCGCCATCATCACTCCCTGCTACTAGCATCCTAATCATCCGTGCCCTGCTGGGGATTTCCAATTATGGCCGGGAGGCACACAAACTTCTCTACTGCACGTCTCCACCCCCTGTGGTGTGAACAGCCAGCTGCATCGACCACGCAGTAGCTCACAGATGAGTCTGGGCTTGATGACTGGACCTCACCACCCACGGAATCGCTTGTAGGGGTTCGGTAAAGCTGAGGGGACTCGTGGGACCTCACTGCCTCATAACACTTGTCTAGTCCTGGTGGGCCAACCTCGCAACCCGCGGGTTGCACACCGCTGTTCCACAGATCCACACGCTCCTGGCTGGGGTTGGGCCATCCCTTGCCACCAGGATTACCCTGCTTGTAGCGGCCCACAGTGACTGAGAAGATCATACCCTGTCTCTTATTAGCCTGCTTCCCGTGGCGCCTGCCACTGCTGCTCCGGCCATATCCTCCCGCATGATCATAGAACAACTGTGGTCCGGTGCGCTATAGCACAGACCTCCTGTGGTTGCGCCGGGCACGTGGTTGTCCTCGCCTGCCCAGAGGAGATCATCCTGAGCTTCATCCAGAGGGAAACTTGGCACACCTGACAGCTGGCACCTTCAGGGCGCCGGTGAATTAATCCCTACTTGCCATCATGACCAAGGGAGAGGGAGCCGGAAGAAAGCAAAGCTCACTAAATATGTTTACTAAGACACCCTCCAGACCACCGACTGAGCCTCCAGAGGAATCGCCAACCGCCTAGATATCCTCACCCCCAGATAACTCGCAAAAAATGCTGGAATACATGCGCGAAGGCTTCACCACGCTGCATCCTAAATTAGACGATATGAATGGTACCATCTCGTCGATAAAGGCTCATATCGAGAGAACAGATAGGCGGGTCGCTGAAATCGAAACGAGGGTCGGCACTACTGAGGATGACCTGGGTTCCCTCTGCGCTGCAGTTACCACTCTTACCAGTTGTACCTGGCAGTGAAGAAGAAAAATTACGATCTTGAATCCCGCTCCAGGCGGAATAATCTCTGCATTGTCGGCGTGCCCGAGGACAACATTAGGGAACCCATGGAGGAATATGTGGAACAAACCCTTTTAACACTATTGGACCACCCTAAGCTGTCAGCACAATTTGCGGTGGAAAGGGCGCATCGCCCCCTGACCGCAAAACCCACACCTGGAGCACCTCCCCGCCCCATCATAGCCAGGATCCTGAATTTTCATGATCGAGATGCCCTTTTTACGAGCGGCCAGAGCTAAGGGGGAACTGCTCCTTGGGGGGGGGGCAAGGATACACTTATATCGGATTTCTCTGTGGCTGTGCAGCAGGAGCGTAAAACCTTTATAGCTGTAAAAAGAAGACTCCGAGACTTAGGAGTTAAATACTCTATGCTTTTTCCTGCAAAGCTGAGAATCGAACTCTAACCAAACGTTCTTTTTCACTATCCCCGAGGAGGCCTCCAAATTTATAGACGAACACATCCCGGGCTGAACCACTTCCTGTCTAGATGGGATGTATACCTACTCTGCATACTGCTGTGCCTACGACATGCTAGGGACCCATGTTGGCGTCTCCCCCTATGATGGCACCTTATTGTTGAAGTTTTATTGGTTGCTGGTTTGTTCACGTTGCTCATTTTATCCTATGCAATTGTGGCCCTGTGTGCCACGCTGACTCATTGTATCCAGAGGCATTTTACTCCCTGACAAGACCCCATCTCGGGTAACTATTCTATAACCACTACCAGACCCCCGAGGGTGGGACCCTGGAACCATGTCCCGCCCTTACCACTCGGACTCCACGTTATGCTCCCCAGATGGTACATCAAGGCCCATGGCTGCTTGCCTCCGGCTTCACTGGCTTTACTCCCCATTGGCCATGGCCCCTCTATTACCTGTACATGCCTCGAACACTATGGTAAATACTATTGGATTGCATAATCTCCTCGCGCTCTCCCCAGTCCGGTGCGCCACTGCCCGGCAGCTAACAGTCCCCCAGGCATTGATGCCTAGAAGTTCTTGGTTGATATGGGTTAGTTTGGGTCTCGTCCCTCCGATTGGGGGAGGGACGTGGATGGGGGGAGGGGACGTTATGGTTAAAAAAGCCTTGACGGCCACTAGAGGCACCCCATGCGCAGAGGCAATGCGTTTTGAGTACACACACCACACACCGCCAGATCCACTAGCTCCCTGTGGCTGGTGCCCCCGTGGCAGGAATACAAGCAGTACCCACGCGAGTATGGCGAACACTGACCTGACCTTCATGAGCTGGAATATCCGGGGGTTAGTGTCATGATGCCTACCTCCAAGGAGCCAGGTCCGACCCAGCAACCCCAGAGGCAGGCATCATTTCCCCCAGGGAAGTGCCAGCGGGCCCAAGCTGGGGCCCTTTGGACACAGTCCTGGCGCCAGGTTCATGTTGGGCGCCTGTCCTGGCGCCTTAGGCGCCAGGCTCATAAAGCTAGACATGTGTTCAAGTGTTTTAAGGTGCACTTACCTGATGCAGACCATGCTGCTACATCCAGGCCCTCTTGAGGCCTGAATGGAACTACTTTACCTGTGGAACTACTTTCTCCTGGGTGTGGTCGGGGAAGGGTACATACCTGATCGGTGGAAGGATACATACCTGGAACTTCTTCCAAAGCTATTTAAACCACGCCCAATCAGCAACTCACGCTTCGCATTGTTCTGCTCCTCGCAGCTGGACGCTCACCGTGCCAGCTCCTGGACTTCAGCCACGCCTGTTAGCATCCTGGGTCACCTGCTAAGAGAGAATTGGAGAGAAAGAAGACCTTACCTGCTAAAGCTGCATCACGGAGACTTCACACCGACGATCCTGAAAGGGAAGACATCATTTTAAAAGCATTTCGCTTCGATCGCTGCAGCGCTGCATTTCACTCACCTTTCCTGGGCACCTCCATCTTCAGCAGCGATCATCCGGATCCGCAGCCACTTCCCAGAGCCTAGAGAGAAAAAGACAAGAACACAAGGTGAGCGAAGGAAGGGAATAGGAAAAGCTCAGTTTCCTTCTAAGACTTACCTGTTGGGTCATTCCCATTTCATTTCGGGTCCTGCCGCTTCCTGGCATTCCGGACCCAGCCCCTATGGGGAAAAAAAGACAGACATTGAATGAGCGAATGCGAAGACATTACCCGAACGCTCATCCAGAACTTACCTGTCATTTTTTGGAACTGCACGTTTCACTTCGGGTCGGCGCCATATCTCCGGCATTCCGAACCCCGGCCCCTAAGGGGAAAAAGACATAAACGTTAGCGCTTGCTGCAATAAGACAATGAACATTATTATTAAGCTTGAACTTTTGAACTTGCTACAGAACTCTTACAGCGCCTTACCTGAATAGTCAAGCTTATTTGAACTCCCATCAAACCTCAAACCAGTGAAGTAACTGGGTTTCAACGCGCCCCTGCATCAGAAGCAGGATGGAGAACTCATCCTTCCAGACCCTAAGGTGAGACTTCACGGGGAATCGAGGAAGGGTATCGTGGAGGGTTGGAAGAGAGTGGGAGGCTTGAGCATTATTCCGTCAGTAGGTAATACTCCCTTTTCACGCACAGGGGAATATTCCTGCGAGCCAGTGAGTCCATCTTCAGAGTCCTGCGCTTCACCATAGAAGAAGCATCAGCACTCAAAGCCAGACCTGCGCCTCCGTGGGAATCAGGTGAGCGTGACAGTTAGGCAATCACAGAAAGATGAGACAGGTACAGCTACATGCTGAACGTCATGGGGTGAAAATCCTATGTTTACAGGAAACCCATGCTCGATCGGAGCAGTGTGAACGGTTTGCAAGGTAATGGGGGTCCCAGAGGTACTATACCAACTATTCTAGGCAAAGCCGTGGCACCCTTACTCTAATACACAAGAGCCTGAAATTCACATGCCACCACTCGCATATCGACCCTCTGGGCAGATACGTATTGATCACAGGCAAACTGCTCCACCAAGAGATAGCCATCCTGAATATATATGGTCCTAATATCGACGATCCTGATTTCTACCTACACTTATCTGCCCTCCTTGAAAGTTACCCCCTGCTCCCAATATTATGGGGGGGGGCGATTTCAATACCATACTGGATGTCACCCTAAATAGATCAGGCACCAGACCTCACCAACTTTCCAAGGCAGCCTATACTATCTTCACATCCCTTTCCCGTCTGGCACTTGTGGATGTATGGCACCTAATTAACCCCGATTCCCACACATTTTCCTTTTACTCTTCGGTTCACGATTCCCATTCCAGGATAGACAGATGGCTTATAACGGACACACTGGTCAGATGCTTGCCTCACTTGGCTATCCACCCTAGGACGCTTTCAGACCATTCACCGGTACTCATTTCCCTGAACTGGGGTCAGGATGCCGGAAAAACTAGGCATTGGAGGCTGGGACCTTATGCGCTTCTCGACCAGGCCTTCACAACTGAACTCGAATCCTCCATCGAGGAATTCTTTGAGATCAATACAGAATCAGTAACATTGCACACTGTCCTGTGGGAGTCGTTTAAAGCATATGTGAGGGGGATGGCCATATCCAAGTGCTATGGCATCCTTAAAGGAATCCCTTCCGACATTGCTGCTAGTGAATCTGCCCTGGCTATCCTTGAGTCCCAATATGCCCAAGACCACTCCTCAACCACTCTGGCTGCACTGGGTTCCGAGCTGGACAGGTTTCACGACTTCGCCCAGCGAGAGGTTAAATTCCTAGACTCCCCTCAGGCGGTGAGGAAATACGGAGAGGGAGAACGCCCCGGTCGAATGCTCGCCAGGCTATTGTGCCGGGAGTTCGGAGCCCCCCATATCCCAGTGATAGCGAGACCTGATGGCTCGCTACCGACATCAACTCCCAAGTTTCAGCTGTTCTACACCTCCTTGTACTCTGCAGCCGATAGTCCCCAGGTTCCGGAAATTGACTCCTCCTTAGAGGGCCTTCCCCTATCAGTACTGTCCACTGAAACCAGCCTCTTCCTGGAGAGACCGTTTACCTCCGAGGAACTTGACGAGGCCATTGCGTCGTTGGCATCAGGGAAGGCTCCTGGCCCAGACGGGCTCCCCATGATTTCTATAAACGATATAAGTCTATCCTGCTTCCACAACTATTGGCCTTGTGGGAGGAGTCATGTGAAAAGGGTATACTCCCTCCATCTCTCCGGGAGGCACTGATAACAGTGCTCCTCAAGCCGGGTTAGCCCCCTACTCAGTGCGGCTCATACAGACCGCTGTCATTGATTAACAGCAATGTTAAAATATATGCTAAACTGCTGGCCGACCGCCTAGCCCCATACATGCCGCACATCATCCACCCAGACCAGGCGGGATTTGTCCCGGGCAGGTCTACATCCCTGAATTTGAGGAGGCTCTTCAATGTAATCAGCAGAATCAGTCCGACCACACAGGCGGTTGCAGCCACCCTAGACATGCAGAAGGCATTTGACTCGGTCTCGTGGAGGTATCTATGGCAAGTCCTTGAGAGGTGCAAGTTCGGCCCCAACTTTCGTGCCTGGGTAAAGCTGCTCTACACTGCCCCGTCGGGCCAGAGTTCATACCGAGGACAGATGTTCCACTCCCTTCCAGATATCCAGAGGCACACGACAGGGTTGCCCCTTCTCCCCCCTTATTTTCGCTATAGCCATGGAATCCTTTGCGGACATGGTACGCCAATCACATTCACATAGGGGCCTGCGCACAGTCGGCCAATCCGATGTAATTTCCCTATATGCAGACAACGCTCTTCTGTACATCCGGTCTCCCGACACTAACCTCGCCGACATACTAGCGGATGTGGCTCGCTTTGGGGACATATCTGGCCTAAAAATAAACTGCTCCAAGTCCACCTTATTCCCACTTACGGACTCCACACACCCCCCCCCCTCAGATTTATGTGGATTCAACTGGTCGCCGTCCGGCATCATCTACCTGGGGGTGGTGGTTTCCCGCAACACGGCCAAGTTTCGCGAGGATAATTATCAGACCTACTTAACTAGCCTCGCGGTGAGGGCTTCCAGCTGCTCCAAACTCCCCATTTCACTAGCAGGCAGGATTGGAATACTTAAAATGGTGGTATTACCCCAACTCCTGTACCAATTCACTAACCTCCCTGTGTGGCCTGGGGATGTTTTTTTCAGAACACTGCGCGGATAAGCAACACCTTTCTGTGGCATTCGGGGGCTGTCCGCCTTAAGCTGTCCACATTGACCACTCCCAAGGAACTGGGTGGGTTCAACGCTCCAGATTTCATCAGATACTGGGTGGTAGCCCAATCGCAGTTTGTGTCATATTGGTTTAATACCACTGATTCCCCCCTCCTTCCCCCCCAACACGTTCTGCTGGAAAAACTGGCGGTCTCTGACCGCGTGATAGGTTCCCTGATCCCCAAACCAGCACCCCCTGACACAGACTCCGCAGACCCGGTAGCTGCCACATCCTTAGCATTGACCAAACTTTGGACAATGGTCGGCACGCTTTACCCATTCCACGGAGACCTGCCATTATGGAATTTTTTTCCCGATGTCCCACATATCCCACAAACAGTGGTATCTCACTGGGCAGATGCTGGCTTCCTGACACTCCGCGATGCCTACGAACAGGAGAACTTTATTGAGTGGCTAGATCTTCCCCTATCCCTTAGACGCTGGCCTTCAGTATGGCTACAATACTCCTCACTACGGAAGAATCTCAAATCCAAATTCCCTAATTTCCCCACCTTACCCCCTGACGAGCCTATAGTGGCTGAACTTTGCTCCTACCTCTCCTTTAGGGGCAAGGTGTCGAGACTTTACTCTTTACTGCAGAATAGGGCGGCCCCCTCCTTTACAAGGCTGAGACGCGCATGGGAGGAGGATCTCGGAGTCGAGCTCACCACCGAGAGATGGTCCCGAATGTGTGCCCGCACCCACAATGTATCCTATAACAATACATTTAAATTAATACAATTCAAGCTGCTACACAGATACCATCATACACCAGTAAGGCTGCATCGCATGTTCTGCAGCGTTCTTCCCAGCAGCCCCAGGTGTGGCATGGATCGAGCCTCCTACATTCATGTGTTATGGCACTGCCCCCATCTTACCCAATTCTGGTTAGACATCTGCTCCACACTATCGGATATCCTTGAGCACACTATAGCCCCCACCCCATTACACTGCCCGTTTCATGATCTCTGACAGCTGCCCCGCGACTCTAAGAAACTAGCAGGTCTCGGCTTGCTGTTGGCAGTCCGCTGTATATTGTTGTATTGGCTCCGTCCCAGGGCGCCTACCTATGGACAGTGGCTCAGGTCAATTACATGGGTTCATGATACTGAGGAATCCTTGAACGCAATGCAACACTCACACTCAAGGCCAAGAGACATCTGGCGGAAGTTCCGGGACTATATGGCAGCCATGGCCTCACCCACAAACTCTGTCGTGTCCTCCCCTGAAGGCTCCCCATGAATGAGGTCTTCCCCTGATACAGTTGTTAATGTCCAGTCTGCTGCCTCACTCTCTGTATACTGTAATTGACGCATGATGTGCTGCTCATTATGTATGTTGCAGGTTTCTTTGGCTCATTGCTGGTGCCATGTGGCGCCTTTGTTGGTTTCTGGTTTGTTGTCAAGCCAAATAAAGAAAGTTAAAAAAAAAAAAAGTTTTAACCGCACATTAATTAATTACTTGTCCATTTCCGAGTGTCATTTCATAACATTGCAAGGGGTTTAAAATCAGTTTTCCACTCTTATTTGGTGAGGGATGGTCGGATTTGGATTCCGTTTTCTGCATTTTATTCCTGGGTATCTGCTGTGTCCTTCTATCCATTCAGAATTCAATTATTTGTGGGTTGAGGGAACATTGCCGGGGCAAATCCTAACTTGGGTGCTATCTTTCCAGAATTAAAAAGTGCTCCTATTCCCTGGTGTTTGTATAGGTTCCACTAGAAGGTTAAGTGCATCGCTTTCATTTTCATGGTGATTATCACCCCATATTAAAAATGGTATGATTTATTTTGAATTTTAAAATAAATAAATATTGCATTTGACCAACCAGCCTGGTTCATGGTCCATTGTGACCCGGGGTACTTGAAAAGGGGGTGTGATACGAGTTGTGCACCATCTCAAATTGAATCTGCATAAAATAAGGAGAAAAGCAGCTCAGTTGTGCGCTACATACTAGGCCGAGACCAAGGTGTGTGTCGCCTGATTGAAATCCTTAACAAGGCGACTCAAAGCATCCTTTTTCACTTGTTCTGTAATTCTAGTTACAGTGATAAGTCAAACTGAATGGCTGGTGGCAGTTAATGATTTTCTACCAATTTTGTGAAACTTGCATTGCAGGCTGTATTCACAACTGCAGTAGTAAGTGACACGAGGCACCCTTGATCCAAAATGATGCCCGTCTTCTCTTTTCGCCAGCTCACAGCAACTGGTCCTTTCCTCAAGCCTTCTTCTGTCGACCTGGGTGGTGGGCAGTCCTGCTTATTCCTTTGTCTTTGCCAGGCTCCCATTGGGAACCCATCCGAAGGGGCCAGTGTCTGGAGGACAGCAAACTGGGAGGTCACAGAAACTCCTCAGGTCTTTGTCCTCCAGTGTGTCTGCTTGGATTCAATTCTGAATGGGTGCCTGGCTGTCTCTTTGGGACAGCCACCACCCAATGTATGAATGTAGCATGCATGCTGATTGGCTGGTTTCCTGCATAAACGGTGAGGGTCTTGATGCTGAAGCCAGAGTCAACCACTGGAAGATACGATATGCGTTTATTTATATCGCGCCCATACACAAGTGTTTCAGGGCATGACGAGGCAAGAAAGGGGTGTAAGGGAGGACAAAGCAACGATCTTACTAGGCCCAGTGACATTGAGAACGTGCAACTGCAGGAGAGAGGGAAGGGGGAAAGTGCTGAACACGTGATAAAATAAAAACAGGCAGTAAGGCCAGCAAGTGGCAAGTGCGAGAATTAAGGCCAGACACTGGGTGTCTTATAAGTGCAGATAAGGGGACTGTAGGGTTTCAGATATGATATATTTATAATGTGCTTAATACCCAGAGGTTTCTAAGCGCGGACCCGGGGATCGAACCGCTGTTGCTCCGTGTCGTCTTGCTTCCAAGGCGAGCACGTTACCCCTGTGCTATCCTCCTGAGATACAGACTCAAGTGCATGGGTTGCCAGGAGGCAGTGTGGGTATGCAGATGGGTGGGCAGGGATCTGGGCCCAAATACAGACGGTAGCCAGGAGCCCAGTGCAGAAACAGATCCGTTCAGAAGGACACCTACAGCCACCTCCAGCGACCGCCAAAGTCGACTGAGTGACCGCTTTAGCTCCAGCCCTTTCTTCTGTGCAACAGGGATGATCCAGACAGAACGACTTCCTCCCCTGAACTAGTGGGCCTAACCAGCCTCAAGACCAGCTACATTTTGAGCCATCGCACAGCCAGCTGCTACTTTCCAGGTCTGCAATACCCTGGCACTGCTGCGGTGCATCATCTCGTCAAGTGCGGTTACGGCTGAAAACTTGTGGTCATCTGTCTGGGGCTACAGAAACTCCATCCCAATCATAGAAGTCCCCTCAGCATAATTGAGAACCGAGAGAGGGAAGAAAGTGTGCAGAGTGACAACCGTAGCTGCTACAAAGTCTGTGTTGAGCCTCCACAACCAAGTGCCACGAAGATCGTCTGCTGGACATCCATCTGACCGAGTCTGACCACCTGCTCCCGCCAAAAGTTCTTCCTCCACCTGCCAAGGCCCGAGACCCAAGCCGGAGCTGCGGTCATCTTACCTCGGGGAAATGCCAGTGACATTGCTGTTCTTCATCAAAGAAGGTACTGTCTCACTCCTGGGTACTGTGAGGGCACAGGAGTAAGACATGGACGCAAGAGTGGAATGTTGATTGGCAAAAACTTATTAATAACAAAAACTGGGTTTTTGGAGAAAACCCTAACTAGCCCCATCTGCAAGAGAGGTTTGCCTGACTCAAAAACTAACGAAACTGTCAGAATGTACAAAGTAAAGTTCATTGTCCTGTGTCCAAATCCTAACCTGTCCCTCAAAAAGTAAACTTAATATAAGGTGAAAAAGCAAAATGTCTCTGGTTTGATCACCTGCAGCCCTGCTTTGATGTTCTCCATCAATGTGCAAATGATAAAAAGGTGCTCCAAAGAAATAAAGTTCCCCAAAGTTCAAAAGGGTTGTTTCCCTCCACTTTTAATCTCTTCAGGGTTCATAAAATGTCTCTTCTCTTGGTTGAAAAGAAACAGGTCCAAGACCCTGTTGAGCCAACCTGGATCTCAGTGCAGTGATGAAAAGTAACAGCCTGGATACTCACTTCCAATCTGTGTCAAGGGTCCCAGACTCTGGTGAGCAGATCCTGACTTCCAGGTACTACAAAGAAGAACAACTTGATTTCCTTTCCCGAGCTGTGCGGAGGGTCTCAGACCCTGGTGAGCAGACCAGGCTTCCAGCTACTGCGAAGAAGAACAACCTGGATGCCTTTCCCGAGCTGTGCTGAGGGTCCCAGACCCACGTGAGCAGACCCAGCTTTCAGGTACTGTGCTGAAGAACAACAGTCTGGATTCATATTCTCCCAATTTCCATGGTTCCCAGACCCTGTTCTTAGTACCCCCTTGGTTCACTCTCCTGCCAAATCGGGTACTCAAAGCTTTTTCTCTCACAGTACACCATCTGACTTCACTTCAACCCACAGCCTTGGTTTACTCTCCTTCTAATGACTTTGCATACCACTCGTACGTACACATTTCACATATCCTTTACTGCTGTATGGATGCATTTCCCTCGTATGGGTCCCAGACTACCTTTCAATGCTGCTGCTCTATTTCCATGAAGAGTCATTCAATACTTTTCTTATGGCCTCATGCACTCTCTAGGTCTCCCCCAACCTTGGGCTTAGCCACCCTAGTGCCTGCAGGGTCTTGGCCGTCACCCTCTGGTTGTTCGCGGCCCTCCCAGGGTCTCCTGCGGCTTCTCTGGCTCACCTTTCCTGGTCTTCCGTGGGTCTCTTCAGCATTTCGACATTGGTTTCTCTGAAGCCCAACACCCTCATTCACAGGTGATTGTAGCTCCTCGTCTCCGGTATGCTTCCTGCTTCGCAGGTCTCTTCCGGAATCAGTCTGCTTCTCTGCTCTGCCCTTCTGTGCATAGCCTGCTGGGTTCTCAGTCTGTGCAGAGATGACACCATCGCTCTCTGCCCTCTTGCTCTGAATGACAGCTGGCTATTCAAATCACTCGGGAGACCATAGAGGGTATATTGGTTCACCTCAATGATCCTTGTTACTCTAGGCCTCTTCCTCGTGCCAGTGGCCCCTACTTGGGATAGACCGCAAAGCTTCATGCGAGCACTAGGTAATGTGGAAAGTGAAGGTTGGTGAGGTGGAATCAAAGGGGCACTGTGTTCTCCTGGGATCGTCCATGCTCTCAACATGGTCCTCCTTCCCAACTAGATCCTACCTCCAAACACAACCCCGAGGGGCACTGTCGGGCAGTGGCCTCACCTCCCTGAAATGGGCTCCCCATCAAAACCAGCGACAATCTCCTGGGATTCATCACAGTACTTACCTATCGACATTTTCGATCCACAGTCTTGACATTTCTTGAATACTGTCTTAGGTACTGATGGAGCTGATGGTGAAGACATTTTCGTTTTTAGAAAATTAGTGATGAAGTTCAGTGAAAAACTGAAGCATGCCGTAATTCTTCAAAGTGTATGCTCAGAAAAACGGAACTGAAGCCAACGGGCGCTGCGTGTGCTACTTATACTAATGATGACGTCGACAGTCGAACTGAGGCCTTTGAAGGACATCGATTCAACGAGACAGCACACAGAGACCTCTGTCAAGAATTTATTTTCCAAAGCAACTGAAGCTGGAAAGATATCAAAAGATGAGGAAAACGTGGGAGGATCATACAATCGAAACAACGTTACCAAGGGTAAGTAACTTGTTCTTCTGCAATTGTAGCAGCAATGAGTTGTATGTGCGAGGTAGTGAAGCTGCTCCAGCGCTACCCTCAATAATGCTAGAGGCATAACTGGCTTTCCAGTGCTAGCCTGCCTCCAGATTGCCTCAATAGAGTCTAACAAACACCCCCATTTTCTCCATAAGTCTTGCTCCTCTTGTGCAGCTCGACCTTGTATTTCAATTAACTTAATAGACAGCATATTAAAACCCTCCTTTACCAACATGCATCATCCTGTCATTTACTTAACACATCTTACTTCAAAATCAGAGATTTGGGAAATATACTGCCTTTTTGGCTTCTATATCTGCAGCTTTGTTTCTGCAAGAAATCAAGTCTTCTTTTAGTATGTGCTGCCCATTTTATGACTGCGATAGCCAAATGGGAGCCTTAATGCCTCAATAAGCTTATCCAATAAGGCCACATGTTGCACTGAAGGGCCGCCTGCATGGGAAAGCCCCTCCTTTTCCAGTGTGATAAACCTGCATGCACAGTTGTCACATAGGCGGAGTCAGAGTACAAAGTCACTTCCTCATCCTCATATGTTTGGAGCGCCGCGGTAAGTGCCACTAATGTGCTGAGCAATGCGAAGGCAATGGTGCGCTATTAACTACTTCAAATTCACCCTCTCAGTTTAGCTTTACTACTGATGACCCAGTATGCCTTTCAACAGTAGTTTGATACATTTTTGAAGAACCAGCAATAGAAATACCCCTCCCCTTACCTGTCTCACTGCACACCAATATGTAATCTATGTACTGTATTATTGCACTCTCGAGCTGTACATTACCCAGGTTCATCTGAAGGACCCTGTTAAAGATTGATGGGGACTCCATACTCTTGGGCAAACAAGTTTTTCTGGCGGATATTTCTATACAAAAAGTCAACTGTTGGGAATCCTTATGGAGGGGAACTGAGAAGAATGCAGTTTTTAGATCTAGAACTATTTAGCCTTAGAAGGAATATTACATAATATCGTGGCAGGATTTGGAACTAAAGGGAACTCTGCTTCTACAATATTATTTAGGAGGCAAAGATCCTGATAAATCTCCATGAACCCACAGTTGATTTCTTCACTGGTTACACAGCTGTGTTACATGGGGACTCAGATGACACAAATATTCATTGCTTCATTAAAGCGGAAATGGTCGCGAATATACTTTCATCCACTTCTCGGCCATGGGATATTGTTTTGCACGTGGCATAATTGCTCCTGCTTTAAGCTTGATTTTAACTGCTCCTACACCTACGTCATGTGGAATGGTGGTCCATAAAATATTTAGCACTTTTGCCAAATCTTCCTGGAGGAATCATAGTTTCTGGTTTACCATGACCATTCTCTGCTGTATTTCCAAAATTCTCCACTTTAATCCAATAAGTGAGATTTATACAAAATTCTAATTCATTATCAGAATAATCATCCATAAAAAGCTCTTTGTCAAGTATGTCAATCTATATCCTTCACCGAGGACCATCACTGCTCTTCATCCTCTCTCCTCATCTCTTCCATGGACAACCATGCTTTCCTCTACGATCACTGCTGCTTCTAACCCTAAAGGGATCACCTGGCCATCATCCATGGGTATTTCTGGTCTAAACAAAAACTTCTCAGGTACTCAATATTTTACCTACCAACTTAGTTAACAATGATAATAAAACAGTCACTCCATACAAAAATACTTCTCTGTCTAAAGGGACTCCTCATAATGCTTTCTGGCCTGTGAAGGCTATTATAAATTCATTCCTATTCAAATAATGTATCCCTGGAGTGGAACACACTATTCCCTCATCAGTAAAGGATATTGTAATGTTACGTTTTGTCATGTCACGTACTAGTCTATTAACTGGTGTCTGCTGAGAATATAATAAGGGCATCAACATATTGTGTTCTCCTATAGAGATTGGTAACTCGTCTGTAAAAGGAACTAAGCTCATCGCCCCAGAGAATCCCTGCACATTCATGGCAATGCCCGACATTGGGTATTTTCTCTCCCAGACATAGGAACAAGTTGCTCCAGAGTCCACAAGGAACACAAATGTCTTGCCTCCTATTGTTCCCTTGACCCTTGGTACCTCTTGGGGGTCCAGTGTCACTGATGGTACTGAACACATCAGGTTGCTCTGTGGGCTGTCCTATTGTAGATATATGTTCATCCCTGTACATGTGAAAGGATTTCGTCCTAGCATGGTCCAACTGCCTAACTTAGGTGCGGGTGTTGGCAATATTCCTACATTTGTGTTTCATTGTGGTACCATGGCCAGTTGTGTCTGAGCCGCCTCCTCCTCCTCCTCCTCCTCCTAAAATGGTACCCACTCTGATTCATAGGGTATACTACAATACTTTGCTGCACTGGTCGCACCTCTTATGTCGCCACACCCTCATTACTCATAAATAACGCTCCCTCTATGGCTAGTTTTGACAATATTTTCAGAATTAACTGCTTCCTCCTGCTTTCTACTCATTCTTCTCTTGTACCAATTGGCAATGGTGCACGATAGTCAATTGCATTTCTGGCTATGGCTTCCCTTCCATCCATACCAGTCTCTTTATCTGCCTTTGCACTGGCTCGGCAGTCCTTCACATAAAATGTGGTAAAATAATGCCACCATTTTGTCCCACCGTTGCCTCTTATCGAGACGCCACCTCTCTTGAATAAAGGTGACAGGATCTTCATCCTCGCCCATCTTCATAGTCATGATCGTGCCCATATCTGATGTATCGGGATATTGTACTCTGAGCGCTCACCATACATCTGCTATGCAATTATTAAATGCCGCTCCATCGTGTGTCGTGTTTTATGCAGTCCCACCCACAAATCCTGCTCTCTTCCAAATGTCATCAGCCCTCTCCCCTAGGGATGGCTGCTAGCAGGCCTATTATGTCACCTATAGCGAACGTCATTCCTGATGTCATTTCAAACTCGTAAATCCATTTTCCCGCACTTGAAGTCAAACTAGGTAATTTACCTTTCAAATTATCCTAGTCTATTTGTGACCACGGAATATATTGTGGTCATCCTTCCCCCCCCCCCCTTTCTCAAATAATGGAAATTGTGAAAAACCCTGATCCATAATCATACCCACCCATGCTTCACGTCCTCCAGGTGGGGCTAGTCTCGGCCATTTGTCTCAGTCCTGGTAGTGACCTTAATCTGCTTACATAAGGCAGGAATACATTCCCTGCACTGAGTGACCATGCACGTGGTCGCTCAGTGTGGGATGTCGGTTTTGGTGTTTTTTTCTTCAGGGTCCTCCAAGTCAGACGATTTTACCACTTTCTCTACACTCCTATCTTTCGAGAAACCACCTGCGCCCTCTCTTCATGCTTTCTCGTTTTCTTCCCTTTGTCTGACATCATTATGCCCCAGCTTGTAGGGCTTTTATATCTTTCCACATCATCGAGATCTAGTCTACTTAAAGACAGCGTTCTATGCTCATCTGTTAATGCGTCACCTGACCCTCCTCCCGTTTCCCCCGATAAATATCCTTCAACATCCTCTTGGGTTTTGTTTCCATCTTCATCTCTCATTTGCCTATATAAATCCCCAATCCTCTTCCCTATGTTCTCCGTTTCATGCTCATCAGCCCATGCTTGTATCCTCGGTATCCCTTGCAGCTCCCTGCGAGGCTATAGTGACCTTCTCTTCTTTAAATCGTTCTCATACTTCAATCAGCACTATGCTGCTATGAAATAATCTCTCTCAGCCTTTAGTCCTCTAATTCTGTTAATCTCATCTTCCCTTCTTCTAATCTCTCTTTTCCCATCTTCGTCTTGCCTTTTTTTGCAACCTTCATCACTTGCAGTCTCTGTATTTTTATCTCTTCTCACCTCTTAGTCTTTCTTGCCTTGTACCTTATTTGTTCTCCCTTTTGCTTCCTCTTTTTCCCTCTTTGTATGCGCTCTCGTGTTGTCTCTTTTCCAGCTCTTCTCTCCCCTCTCGAACCCCATCAATGCCCTTATCATCTAACTGAAGTAATATCCATCCTCCAATCTATTCATTATGTACTATCGTTACTCCCTTAGTTAGCCTCATCTTTAACTTCCGTTTGTCTCTTCCTCGAACCCTCCATCTGTCTGTCTGTTATTTCTCTAATCACGCGATTTACTTTCATCATGTGCTGGCATATATTTGCATTCTCTGCTTTTGCTCTCTTCCGCATTATCTTCACTGTTATAAGGGGGGGGGCTTGTATGTCAGATTAACATACTGAGCTGCAGATTTCAATTCCTTTAATGGCAAAAATCCATGTTCCTCAGTATCTGTGCTCTCGTTTTCAGAAGGGGGAAGAGGAGTTTTTTCAGGAGTGGAAAGAGGTGCTGAAGCAGTTATAGCCTCCTCCTTATGCTGATTAAGCATCCACTCCTTCTCAGGCGGATCTTCTTACTCCATTTTCCACAACTCTAAAACGTCCTATCTTTTCTGTAACTTCTTCCCCTTGTATGTGGCATGTAAAGATGTTGTATGTCAAAATACTGTTTTTGACAATGAACCCTCTTGAGGCCACAGCACAAGTGTTTTATTAGTCGTGGCTCTGACCCACTATGTGTTTTACTGTCTTATCTTGGGTGTGTAGCTCGGCAGTGTCCAGGTGTAGAAGAGGAGTGTCCGCCATGATGACAAGTCGATCTCAACTGTCAATACTGACCAAATCTTTTATTCTCTTATTTAATCAATTATACCACAATTATTAATTTAAGCAGGCACCATCAATTGCCGCTTAGCACCAAAAAAAACAATCTTTTAACCACTTTGAAAATCTATGCAATGATCTTTTTGTTCCTTAGTTTACACTTTCTATCAATTTTAACTTTCATTTTGTTATTACTGATGATTTAAGAGTCTTCTTTATTTTATTATTATTCTCCTTTGATTTACCCTCCTGATTGATGTCAATCTCTGGATTAAAAAATCTAATGATCACCTTAATTTATACTATCGTTTTATATCTCCTAATCTAGACAATACAAGTTTGATACTGACATAACCCCACACATGTGCACTTCATTTTCTGCATGTGCCTTCCTTTACTATCTTAGGTAAATGTATCTCATCTCAGTTTTTACCCTATTTTGGAGCTTGATATGCACTCTTCTTCTTGGCGTTGCCTCAGGAATCCTTGAATAATACCCCTATATTTGGAGTTTTAGTGCATACCCTTCCACCCCTCTTGGAACCAGGAATCGAGGTATCTATTTTTCTTCTTTCTTATCCCCAAAAATCCTGTTACCTCTATACAAATATTTGCAATACAGTCCCTCCCCCTATTTGCCACCTTCGATGTTCTACTTACATCCATGGCTGAACTCTAGTCCCTCAACTCTTTCACAATCAACCAGCTTGCCTCTGTCCTATGTGCTAGATGGAATTACCAATAATGATCTCGGATCCAAATAACCAGACAGACTCAAAGGATATGGCAACGTACTACTTTATTATTATTAGCATAAAAATAAAGTAGGACAATCTGGTGAATAACGGAGTAATTCACACACTCACATCCAAATGTGATTATACAAAGGTTTTATACCTTGAGATGTGTCATCTATGAGGTCATCCAACGTGGCAAACTAAAACATACTGAAGGGATTAGTTAAGGGAACATATGTGCCTACAGTATATACAAGTTTTAATAACTTCATTGGCTGCCCCATATCTGGTGGGCACCAAACCATATATAATTGATTAAAGCAGAACAATGGCAGTGGGTTGGTCTTTGAAACATTTCATGGCATATTGCTACATAGACACTGACTGGTTGTCATGCTTTCCCAACCTTGGACTTTCAGCTTGTTAGTAGCATGTAAGTGTTAGGAAAGATTTACCATATGTGCAATTTTCCCTCCATGTGTGAACCCTGATACTGTTTGCTTTTGTTTGGCTTACCTAACTTGACTTTTACCAGTGGGGCACAGCCTTCATCAGCACTCCTCTGGGCTTTGGCTCATTTGTCATGGGGAAAGTGAGACGTCCTTCAGACTGCCAGTACTGGGAAACTATGCTTCCCTTAGTCTTCGACTATGTTGCCATTTCTTGGTAACTTTTTATCTATGAGCCAAATACCTTACTGTACCGTGCATAGTGGTCCTTTGCTTTTATGGCCCTAGCCACCCTCGATTTGTTGGTGTTGGCAGATGTGTGCCTAGGACGAACTGGTGGCAGCAGTTCAAGGCATAAACTAAGCAGTGTTGCATAGCAATTTGCTATGCAATTCAGTAGGTTTGCTAATTAAATTGACACTTGTATAGCAAAGCTAGCTATTTATGTTACCCTGTTCAATGAAAGCACAGCTCAACATTCATTTCTCTCATGCCCTTCCAGCTCTCTACACCCTCTGTTCACTGCAGGTTCACTGAGGCTAATGGAGCGAGAGTGCAGCAGTACTCCACATCCCTGTGCTGAAGTGCTAGGCAAAGATTTTTTTCCTTTTCAAATAATTGAAAACCAGAAAGTAATCGGGATGATACGTTTACTAAGATAACTATTTAATATGTCTAGCAAAGAGCAGTATGTGTTAACTTAATTTGTCTTACATTTTTAAAAGACTGCCATGGAATTCCATTCCTAAAAATGTAAGTTGTACATAATGCATAATTACAGTATTGCAATTGTAGAACACTACATTGCCTCCATGCTTTACATTAAAGTTTCGGTTAGTGTATCTAAATCTCAAGCAACTATATTTCATTTTGTTGGGGACGAAGTAACACAGACAAGTGAATACTTTTTGAAAATGTACCTAACACAGCCAAACGCTTTTGATGGCAAGCCTAGTTCTGTGACCTGCTGGTTGCATACCTCTGTGCAACTGATGCTCAACCCATGAGCTGGTCCCATACTCATTGACATTCTATCTTATCATCCTTTTGCTTTATACTAGCTACTCATTGTGATAGCAGCAAACTACAATAATCCCCCTAATTTGTCCACGTCTCTGCATGCTACACAATCTACTACTGCTTAGTCTCATTCTTTCCTCTTACATAATGAATAGACAAAGCTAACTAGATGTTTATGCCAATAGTGATCAATATTTCCATCCTGTCTGCAGGCCTCTAGATAAGGGTGCTACAAGGCCTTTTTACACATGAAAATCTGGTAAATACGACAGTTTTATTATTTTCCTGTGTACATTTACACACAGATCAGAGGACAGTGCAAAGGTCAGGTTACTTGACAGAAACCAGAAAGCTTCTTTTGATTTTTATCTACATGGATGCAATTGCAAGCCATGCAGAAAAGCCCCTAAAACAATGTATTTCTCTGAGGCCTTTCAAAAAAAGAAACTGCACACTGTGATAAAAAGAATCGTTTCTTTCCATTCAGCTTCTGCTGTGTTGTGTGTAGATGCTCATGGAGCAAACAGAAGCTCCATGGATATGTATTTTCCTAGCATTTTAGGATTGTATAATTAATAAGATGGAAAACTAAGTTGCAATTGAGAATTATTTTTTTGTAACAAATTATGATTTTTTTCCAGTGAAAGCAAACCAGTATCGCACAATTGTATTCTTCAGAATTCCTGTGCTTTGTGCATAAACATTCTGAGGCAGATCATGTTTACACTTATAATTTAATGTACACTCTAATTAAACAGTGTGTAAAATGATGAGAATGTATGGTCTAGTTTACATCCAGTCAACCTTGCAGTCAATCGGGTACATTACTATAAATGGTCAGTGGCAGCAGAGTCTGCTCAAGGGTGCGAGATTGTCATTACATCAATCACAGCCTCTCAAAACTTCAAGACTACAATTAAAACATCCAAAACCTGACTCTCCAGGAAATGCAAGTGCTGTTAAAAAAACAAATGAAACTTCCATTTGGAATTGAAGCAGAAACTCTGCTAAACCTGTCTGTGATAATCCATATATGTATATAACTTTAGGTAGCGCTTCATACATGGTTCGTTCAACATATAGGCACTGATCATTATACCTCAGTCAATACATTCACAGACCTCTGAAGAATGTTAGCCAATAAAATATCTCAGCCAGTTGGGCACTCATTGCCGCAATTTGTGCATGATCTACAAGTTGCAGGTGCGAATTCCGGCACAGCCAACTCAGCCTTTTATCCTTTTGGAGGTCAAGAGTACCAACTTGGGTCTGGTGATAAAATGTGTTCTTACGTACAGAGCTTTGGAAAAAGCACTATATAAATAATTCATGAGATTAGGTATATAATTTAGCATGGAGTCATTGCCTTCCTGGACTGTTCTATTGTAACATTGGTTTACCATTAGGTAGTAATAGCTCAAGGAAATTAGGACTTTAAACATCAAAAGACAATTTTGCTATCGAACCTCAAAACTCACAATACAATTCATGTTTGTTTTACAATGTAATTGACTAGGTTTTTGTGTTTTCAACATTTAAATATATACAGGAGAAATGAAATGGCCAGCCCTTAGAGAAATAATGAAGTGTGTGTTCTGTCGCAATGTAAAAAGCTGCCACATGGTAATTATTTCCATACAGTTTTTGCACACGTCGGCTGGATGTCACATACATTTTACTCTTGCAAAGGAGAAAAGTCATTTTTATTCTCTTGAAGTCACATTTGCTTTCAAAGTTTAAATATAGGGAGTAAAATACTCCCACCTCAAAATGGAGCACTGCCTGTCTGTATATCTACTGCAATACCATACACTGTAGATACTCTCCAGAGGCCGCTTTTCTCCACGATTATGATTGCAATATATATTAGCACCTACGGGACATAGCTGTCCAAACTGTTTTCAGAGCCTTTTTATCATCTCTTTATTTGTGTCCATTCATGCGTTACCTTTTACATTTTATAGACAGTCATCATGGACTTGCAAAGTCTACTCGCCCACTCACATAGTCATGTGGCTATTATGATGGGATGTTTTTGTAACGTTTACTTTGTTTGCAGGAAGTTTCACTGTGCATGGTTGGCCTCTAGGTGGCAGCAGTGTGCCAACAAAGTTTTTTGTTTTACATGCTCCATTTTACCGAAAACACATTCATATTTATTGTCATCCATTGGCATGGGTCGAGTGCATTTCTCTTAGGTTGAGTAGGTAAACTAAATAAATTCACCTGCAGGTTTAGTGGAATTTTAAAGAAATTACATGCCCAAACTCCTCTCACTAAAGTTTTACTCCAGCAGTTTGCAAAATTGTTGTATTGATGCTTATTTTATCTCCTGGGGTACAAATCACTTCCGGTGACCTTAGAAATAGTATCACAACATTGCAAATCAAATGGGCTAATTTTCTAATCAGGAATACGTTAATTAGCAAATTCTGCTAATCAGTTTTAGAAAACTAATTTATGTCTTGCAGTTTAAAGTATTTTTAGGGAGGAGAAAGAGGAGGAGGAGGAGGAGGAGAGAGGCACAGGGAAGTCTTAGATTTCCCAAAGGTTTAAATACCTTCCCTTGGTGAAACTACTGTTTCCAAGAGCAGTGAAATTGACTACTTACATTTTGTAACTTTCTAGACCCAGCACACTATCTTACCATAAGGTGCTGGGGATACTTTGTATCCCTTTTGTCTAGTTTCTCATGTAACATGTTTATGTTACCCTTTCTACAATTAATGGCTGGTGGCAGTGGTTTACATTTTACTACCATTGTGTGTTTTTACAGCAGGCTGCGTTTGCAGCTGCAATAAAGCACCCAGGGGATCCCATTTTGACAAAATCGCCCCAGTCTTCTTTTTTGTCATTTCTTGTTGGAAAGGTCCTTCTTGAGATTCACTCTGCATGCCAAACCAGGGTTGGTCCCTTTGCTCATTTTGTCTTTGGCGGGATTCACGAGTGAAGCCCCGCCTCTGGCTCCAGTATGTCTAGCAGGAAGTGAGGAAGCTGCCCGAAACTCCCTGCGCTTAATCCCCCTGGTTACAGGAATGCACCCAAAGGGGATTGGCCAGCTGGCTCTCCGGCAAGGACAGCCACCATGCTGTGCGATTGACAGCCAGGCTGGAATGAATGGGAGAAAGCTGCATAAAAGGTGAGGCTTTTTGGCTTGGAAGGCAGTGTTGACCACTGGACGGAGGAATCCAAAGAAGAACTTGGAAGAGACACCTGCTACAAATCCTGGACAGTTGGTTTGCCCGGTGAATCCTTGCTGCTGTGCTGAAGCTCTGAATTCGCCTCGACTAGAGAAGCCCTGCAAGGACGACTTCTCCTCTTGAGTTGGTGGGACCAATCAGAGCTGGCTGTACTTCCACTGCTGCTGCGGACCAATCAGAGCTGGCTGTACTTCCACTGCTGCTGCTGACCGAAGTGCCAGGGAGATGAACACCAAACGGAGTGCATCACTTTTAAGACAGACCCGAGCTGCTAGAAGATCCTCCGGACTCCCAGTAAGCAGGAATGACCAAGCCTGAGCCACCTCAACTGAGTGCTGGACCCCAGATGCGAGGAAAGTCCAGAGTGGTATCCGAGAGTCCGCAGTGGTGCTATTTGCCGAGACGCGAGGAGCTGAAACCACTAAGTGCCGCTGAATAGAAGTTTGTCCTTTTCTGCCGCTGACTGTCCCATTGCAGTGTAAGAGTCCCCAGAAGTCCTCCCCTCTTTTCCCCATGACTGAGGCCCAGGAACAACAGGATCTACAGAACAGAAGCCAGCTGGAACCATTTCTTCTAACCAAGAGGTACTGTACAGTCTGAGAGAACTTACCTCTTGTGTGGTAGCCTTACTTGATCTCAGTTGAGCCTGGTCTTGATTGCTTCTGTAGAGTTGCTTGCATCTTCTACCTCTCACAAGCCTCCCAGCTTGTGACCCTTTTTTCTACAAAGACTTCTAAAAACATTGTGCAAGACTTTTACTTACCTGCAAGAAGTGCTTCTGCTCACCTAGACTTTTGCCCAATTGACATTGGCTGGCCTGGATCCCTGAATGGCTCTTCCCTCCTCTGCTTGCGTCTTACCTTCCCCTCCAGGAAAGGGTTAATTTACTTTGCTTTGGGGGGGGTTCAAAAGTACTTACCTGCTTCAGAACATTTGTGTGATCCCGTTTTATTCTGAAATCTCTTTACTTTAACACGCATCTCAGTATTGTTCTATATGTACCAGTGATATATTAATATCCACAGTGTCCTAGCTAGTTAAGTCACCTGAGGGTGTAGGAAGTGTCTGTGTGTCATCCGAAATGGGTACTTGCTGATTTAGAGAAACTAAGAGTGTGTATTTTGGAGTGTATTTGTGTGTTACTATTATATTGCCCCTTCTGAAGAAGGCTTAATCAAACCGACTGTTAAATAAATTAATAATTTTTTAATCAAGAAACCTTGAGTGTAAGAGTTTATTTGAATACTTGTCACTGTGAATGCCTGTGCAACTCCCCTACTGCTCACACTGACCCCTCTTGCGATAAGCCTGGCTGCTCAGCCACACAACCAACCTGTGTAGTACAGACTTATACCAAAGGTTGGGTTCCTATTGCCAGGAGGTCAAGGTTGTTGTAGTGCACCCAAAGGGTACTGCACCAAATCTTGCCTAACATATCAAATAAATTACTATTTTGTATAGAACTGCTAGTGTGTCAGTGTTTCATTGAACCGATTGAAAGCTCAGAGTACTGTGTGCCTCACTGCAGCCCTCATTCCTCCTAGACTTAGCCTGGCTGCTCAGTCATTGCTACCAAACCTTTCGTAGTTAAGGCTGAACCTAAGGGGTACAACTCTGTCACCTACAGTGGGCTTTTCCAAGTTCTGTCACAGACAGCAACTAGCGTCAAACTCCCTAACACTGTGCTGCACACAAAGGCAGCAGTCGACTGCGAAAGCAGCAGCTTTCCCGGCCAAACGCATGACCCTATATCGATTTCTGAAACTGTCATGGCAGAAAGATGGCCAAAGTACAAGCAACAAGATTGTGGCATGGTCATTTTAGGGCACTAGCAACATTTAGAAGCCATACGTTGTAGAAGCGATGTATCCACTAAAGAGAATGCAAACATGGTAAATATGTATCTTCTGCCACCAGCTTGTCTTTAGGCACATATAAAAGTAACCAAAAATCCCAAGTCACTGTATTGAAATTAGCCGATTGTTGATGCAACCGTACACTAACCCTACTAAAAAGCACTCCAATATCCTGAATACTCACCCTCAAACACAGAACACACCCATACCTCTACTGCAGCAAAAACCTAAACCAACACGAACACACACACCTCAACACCCAACAAGAAACTAACCAATTACAGACAAATCACCCCATACACTCATACACCAAACACCATATAGCGTCTACCAACTAACCAACACAGTGACCTTTTTTTCCAAACTGAAGCTACCAACAGCACATCAAAGCTATCTTGCGCTTTTCCCTCTCAATCCCACTAACCAAGACCCAGCCCGCCTTCCTTTTCAGATCTGCCAAAGCTCTTGGAGACCATGAAAATGGCAGGTGTGTGTGGTATTGTCATGCCCCGCATTCCTATTTCAAGACACTTGCAGATATCTACTTCCAGTTGGAAACTGCCCTGGAGACTGTTTTCAGCCCACGGAATCCGCCGCACTACAAGGTCCAGAATTCCTTCGGCTCGCAGTCACGGGAAACGCCCACAACGTGACTTGCGTTCTGAAACAGATCCCAGTACTTAGTGTGGCGTGTCCTTGTAACGGGTGCTCCTAAAACTGACTATTCAGTTCGAGTACTCGATCTACGATTACCTACGGTTATCTTCCTGTTATCTGATTCCTGACCCGGCTTTGTATCAAGGATTATTCTGACGTCTTTTCCCTCGATTTCTGGCTCCTGGCTCCCTCGGTTGTTTCCCCCTGGTTAACGAACTCCTGGCTTGTATTTTGGATTTGTTCTTTGCCTACTTCCTACACAGAAAGTATACGAACTCTTTACCACAGGAAAATACACGGCGCTGCTCACAAGAAGACAACGCTCTACACACTGAAGTGACCAAACGGACGCTCTCCTGTTTCTGCTGGTCACTCCCTGGATTTGGGACGCTTTGCTGTTTATATTTGGGGTTTATTTTGGACACTATTAGACGCGCCCTCGTGCCGTTCGGGTTAGGTGGATCTTTGCACAAACTTTCTTCTACTGGGACTTCCATTTTCTACCATCAAGCCAACCTCCTACTACACACTTTCAGGTTACGGGACTTCCTACCTATCTAAGCAGGTAAGAGGGGTCAAGAAGGGAACAAGTATTGTATTTTGTACCTTTGGCTGCTATCTTAAACTATCCTTTTCTTTGTTCCTCTAGCTCTGTTGTCGCTGCTCCTGCCTTTCCACTTAAGCCCCTGGCCTGTTAGTTACTACCTTCTACAGGCTGCGCTCTTGGGGGGAAAGTCTTGTGCAAAATCACGTTTCAAGATATCCCAGAACCATCTTGGTTATAATCCAGGTTATCCCAGAGTGAAGAGGTTCCCTAAGCGGAGGCTGATCTTGTATCCTTTAAAAATCTGTATCCTTTTCCTATTGCGTAAAAGTTGTGACAGATTTAGGAGCCTATTACTTTTGCCTATCGGTTATGGAAACGGGAGCGGATCCAATGGCGGCTTTGATACAAGCCTTTGCGACCTTACGCACCGATATGGCATCTGCTAATGCGACTCTCCATCAACGTATGGATGTGCTACAGAGTTTTGTGCAGCCCTTACCCCCCGATGAGGAGTTCGGTGATGCCGCTGCTGCAGCAGCCCCTCCTGTACCCCAGGCACAATCGTCTGCACCCATTGTGCTTCCTGGACCTTTCCCTTTGGCCCCTCCAGAACGCTTCTATGGAGATCCTAAGACTTATCGGACCTTTGTCAATCAATGCCGTTTACATTTTCTTTGTCGACCATTGGCATTTCCTGACGCTGTTACCAAAGCAGCGTTTCTCCTTTCCCATCTGGGAGGAACAGCGGCGGCTTGGGCTAACCCTTTACTCGAAGCCAATGATCCAGCCCTATATAACTTTGATGCCCTTATTCAGTCTATGAATAGCGTATTTGATATGCGTTACAAGGCACAAACCTCAGACCTTGAATTCCTTGCTATCAGTCAAGGCAAATCAGATCTTCTGTCTTACCTCACTCGCTTTAACCAATTGGCAGCAGAAACCACCTGGCCCGAACAGAAGAAGGCAGCTGTCTTCTATAAGGGTCTTTCGGATGAGTTGAAAGACTCCTTATCAGTGGTACCAGCTTTACCAACGGGCTTCCCGGAACTGTTGGACTTGGTCCTACAAGTTGACGCTCGGCTACGGCAAAGACGTGGCGAACGGCGTGTTCCTGACCTTCGCTTCTCAGTCAAAGCAGAAACAACTCCTGCTACTCCCTCAGGAGAAACCGAGCCAATGCAAATAGGGGCCATCAGAGGTCCCTTAACCAAAACAGAACGAGAACGACGTATGGTTAACAACCTGTGTTTCTATTGCGGTCAATCCGGCCATTTCATTCGTGCATGTCCCAAGAGACCTGTTAAGGTAGCGGGAAACGCCAGGACTCGTCCTTAAATCGAGCCCTAAGGATGAGTCGCAATATGGATGGCTCGGACCAGTACCCTTCCTCCTCACACGTCTATCTTGCCATGCGTTTCGTCCTCCCGGGTGTTGAGGCCTTCACCAGTCCAGTTATGATCGATTCGGGGGCTAGTGGAAACTATATGGACATACAATTAGCTCAACACTATGGTATACCTGTGGTTCCGAAAACTACACCTGAGGAAGTACACGCAGTGGATGGTTCTCATCTGGTGTCCGGATGGATAACGGAACAGACTGTCCCACTTCGCATGTCTACCTCGGGAGAACACATTGAGCAAATAGTTTTCGACCTTATTTCAGCCCCGCAATTCGGGATCATTCTTGGTCTTTCTTGGCTCCGGACTCATAACCCAATTATTGATTGGGTTAAACAAACAGTTCATTTTGCTTCTGCGTTCTGTACCCAACATTGTTCTCGAAGCCCCGGTGCGACACCTTCGTCTCCCTGTTTGGCTTTGGTATCTAACATCTCCTCTGTTAATGCCACGCTGGGAGACTCTAATCCCGAACTACCAGCAGTATACCAAGACTTTTCCGATGTGTTTGACAAAGGGTTATCAGAAAAACTCCCTCCGCATCGTTGTTATGATTGTCCCATTGATTTGGTACCTGGGGCAGTAGTACCTCATGGTCGTGTTTACTCTCTGACCCGAAACGAAGAAGAACACTTGAAAGAGTATGTGGAGAAGGCATTGCTTCTGGGACATATTCGACCTTCCCGGTCCCCTGCTGCCTCACCTATCTTCTTCGTACCGAAAAAAGAAGGGGATCTACGCCCTTGCGTGGATTACAGAGCCTTAAACAAGGTAACAGTCAAGAACCAGTACCCATTGCCCCTCATAACGGAGTTGCTTGATAAGATGACATCATCCACTATTTTTACCAAATTGGATCTTAGAGGGGCATATAATTTGGTGAGGATACGAAGCGGGGATGAGTGGAAAACCGCTTTCAAAACAAAGTTTGGACTATACGAGTATTGCGTCATGCCCTTTGGACTTTGCAATGCTCCAGCTACATTCCAACATTTTGTTAATGATATTTTCGGAGATGTACTAGATTGCTATGTCGTGATCTACTTAGATGACATCTTGATCTTCTCGGATTCCCTCACCCAACATATCCAACACGTTCGCTCTGTACTGCAGCGATTACGTACACACTCTCTCTATGCCAAATTGGAAAAATGTGTATTCCATGCATCATCAGTTGAGTTTTTGGGGTTTCAGATATCTGCGAATGGGGTGCTCATGTGTACTTCCAAGGTTAAAGCAGTAAGGGACTGGCCAGTCCCAGATTCTGTAAAGGCACTTCAATCTTTTTTGGGTTTCTCGAACTTTTACAGACGCTTTATTGCCTCATTTTCTGAGATAGTAGCGCCCTTGACCCGTCTCACTAGCCCGAAGATTCCATTCCTTTGGGACTGCAAAGCCCAGTCGGCCTTTGAGGCATTAAAGGAGGCCTTTACTACTGCTCCCGTTCTGCAACACCCGAACCCTTCCCTTCCGTTTATAGTGGAGGCTGACGCATCCGCTATCGCGGTGGGGGCTATTTTGTCGCAGATCTGCCCCACTACACAACAACTACATCCGGTGGCTTATTACTCCCGTAAATTGTCTCAGGCTGAACGTAATTACACTGTTATGGAAAGGGAACTCCTAGCAATTCGAGCAGCCTTTAAGGAGTGGAGACACCATCTTCTGGGTGCTCGACATCCAGTAACTGTGTACACTGACCATCGGAATTTACAGGCCCTTTCCAACGCAAAATGTACCAATGCTCGACAAATACGTTGGCATTTGTTTTTCACGTTATTTGACTTTATAGTCACTTATCGCCCTGGACCTCTCCACGGAAAGGCAGATGCATTATCCCGAGTCGGTGCCGATTTCGACACCCGGGACTCGGTTACCCCTATGCTACCTTCGGGTTCTGTCATTTGTGTTTGTTCGGTCTCCCCCTCACTTCTGGATCAAGTTCGACAGTGGGCCAATGAACATGCCGCTTATCTCGACACCTTGGGTGCCCAGGTTGTCACAGGTCTTCCTTATGTTCATGGTCTTTTATACTTACCTGACAACCACACCAGACGGAAGGCTTTGGAATGGGCCCATGATACCCCGTTAGCTGCACATCCAGGCCAGCTTAAAACCTATGACCTGCTACATAGATGGTGTTGGTGGCCAGGTATGAAAAAGGATACCGCGGCATACGTATCTACGTGTGCAATATGTATACAATGTAAAAGACAACCAGGGAAACCATTTGGTCTATTAATGAACATGCCGCTTCCTCCACGCCCATGGCATACGGTGTCACTCGATTTCGTGGTGGAACTGCCCTTGGTTAAGGGAATGTCAACGGTGCTGGTGGTGGTGGACGTATTCACTAAAATGGCACGGTTTGTACCGTGCTCAGGTATACCTACCGCCTCCTCATTGGCTACTCTTTTTTTCGATCATGTGGTACGATTCTTCGGACTACCCACAATCATGATTTCTGACCGGGGTACTCAATTTACTTCACGGTTCTGGAAAGCCCTTACCCATTCTTTGGGGATTGATGCACGGCTTTCATCATCTTATCATCCTCAAACGGACGGACAAACCGAACGCACAAATGGCACCATGGAACAATACCTTCGTTGCCTGTGTTTACAGCATCAGACAAATTGGTTATCCGTTCTGGGGACAGCGGAGTTTGCTTATAACAACTCTCGACATACTTCAACAGGATGTTCCCCATTTTACGCCTTGTATGGATTACATCCAAGAATACTTCCACCTGTCTTACCTTCCTTGGATCAAATCCCTGCAGCAAAATCCACGAGAGACACTCTGATTGCTATACGGAATTCCGTTATATTACATCTACAAGCTGCACAACTCCGGACAAAGACGCAAGCGGACAAACATCGGTCGCCTGCCCCCTCCTATGTCCCCGGTGATCGTGCCTGGTTGGCAACCAAACACCTCAACATTCGGGGTAAAAGGAAACTCATGCCCCGTTATGTGGGTCCCTACAAGATCCTTTCTTGTCTCAATCCGGTTGCTGTCCGTTTGGACATCCCATCCCATTGGCGGATTCACCCAGTCTTTCATGTATCTCTACTCCGTCCTTTTGTACCTGGCACTCGACTTCCTGTCGCCCCTGCTCCAGTTATGGTACAGGGTGATGATGAATATGAAGTACATGCTATATTGGACTCCCGTCTGCGTCGTGGAGTACGTTTCTACCTGATTGATTGGAAGGGTTACGGTCCTGAAGATAGGACTTGGGAACCGGCCTCGAATCTGCATGCACCCCGGCTCTTGCGGGCCTTTTGGTTGGAAAGACTGCGTGCCCGCAGGGGTGGTCGTCCTTTGCGGGGGGGTACTGTCATGCCCCGCATTCCTATTTCAAGACACTTGCAGATATCTACTTCCAGTTGGAAACTGCCCTGGAGACTGTTTTCAGCCCACGGAATCCGCCGCACTACAAGGTCCAGAATTCCTTCGGCTCGCAGTCACGGGAAACGCCCACAACGTGACTTGCGTTCTGAAACAGATCCCAGTACTTAGTGTGGCGTGTCCTTGTAACGGGTGCTCCTAAAACTGACTATTCAGTTCGAGTACTCGATCTACGATTACCTACGGTTATCTTCCTGTTATCTGATTCCTGACCCGGCTTTGTATCAAGGATTATTCTGACGTCTTTTCCCTCGATTTCTGGCTCCTGGCTCCCTCGGTTGTTTCCCCCTGGTTAACGAACTCCTGGCTTGTATTTTGGATTTGTTCTTTGCCTACTTCCTACACAGAAAGTATACGAACTCTTTACCACAGGAAAATACACGGCGCTGCTCACAAGAAGACAACGCTCTACACACTGAAGTGACCAAACGGACGCTCTCCTGTTTCTGCTGGTCACTCCCTGGATTTGGGACGCTTTGCTGTTTATATTTGGGGTTTATTTTGGACACTATTAGACGCGCCCTCGTGCCGTTCGGGTTAGGTGGATCTTTGCACAAACTTTCTTCTACTGGGACTTCCATTTTCTACCATCAAGCCAACCTCCTACTACACACTTTCAGGTTACGGGACTTCCTACCTATCTAAGCAGGTAAGAGGGGTCAAGAAGGGAACAAGTATTGTATTTTGTACCTTTGGCTGCTATCTTAAACTATCCTTTTCTTTGTTCCTCTAGCTCTGTTGTCGCTGCTCCTGCCTTTCCACTTAAGCCCCTGGCCTGTTAGTTACTACCTTCTACAGGCTGCGCTCTTGGGGGGAACGTCTTGTGCAAAATCACGTTTCAAGATATCCCAGAACCATCTTGGTTATAATCCAGGTTATCCCAGAGTGAAGAGGTTCCCTAAGCGGAGGCTGATCTTGTATCCTTTAAAAATCTGTATCCTTTTCCTATTGCGTAAAAGTTGTGACAGGTATAAATCACATTAACATAGCATAACTGGTAGGTAGAATTTCCATCTTGTGTGATATTCTACTCACCTGGTCCCCCAGCACTTTTTGCTGGACTGCTGGATTTTTTCTAACTCTCATGGGTGATTGGGAATATATTTTTCCTCACTCACCCACCCTTGTTTTGCTCCGCTTATTGGGTTTATTTTGATGGAGTCTACTTTCCTCCATCTTTTTCATTGGCATCTGTAAATTCCTATTGTAGCAGCAGAACATTATGTGCAGTGTTAATGGAAGCTCCTTGAGCTTCCCTCTTTGGTTTATTTGAATTCCTGTTAAGAACTACTGTTCAAGGATATGAGGGTACTTGTTATCCTACCTACAACTTTTCTTTTGAGACCAGCACTCCCCCCGCCCCCCAACTTATGTGGAGTGCTGAAGGGACCCCTTTGTCACTTCTCCTTTAACTTTTTAGTTACAGTAACAATTCCATCTGAGTGTCTGGTGGCCGTGGATACTTTTTCTACCAATTTTGTGAAACTTAGAATGCAGGCTGCATTTGCAGCTGCGGTAAGGCACACATGTGGCACCATTGATCCAAAATGATTCCGTACTTTTTTCACCAACTCACAATGTTTTTTTTCTTTTAGTCCTTTTGCTGTGCTGGCTGAGGGAGGACCTTGTGTGTCTTGCCTTCGTCATGATCCTGTTGTGAAGCCTGCACGAAGGCGCCAGTGTGTCTGGGAGGACAGGAAACTGGGAGGACTCCAAAACTCCACAGGTCTTGTCCTCCAGTGTCCCTCCTTAGATCCAGACAGCCCACACCCCAAGTTTGAATGACAGCATGCATGTTGAATGGCAGGTTTCCTAAAGAAAAGGTGAGGGTCTTGATGCTGAAACGAGAGTCAACTACTGGAAGATCAATGCCAAAGAGAAGAAGTACGTTTGCAGCTACCTCCAGAGACCACCAGAGCCATCTGAGTGACCACTGCTGCTCCAGCCCACTTTTCCAAGCGACAGGGAAGCTCTGAATCTGATGACTTCCTCCCTTAGACAGGTGGGGCCAACCAGTCTGAGGTCTACCTGCATTTCAAGCCATCCCATGATGAGCTGTGACCTTCACCAGCTGCAAACCGCCAATACCCTGGGACCTGTGGCCAGTGTGCAGTGCATTACCTTTCAAAGGTCGAATCCTCCCGAATCTTTGGTGGACTCCTTCCAGACCTCCAAAGGCAAGATTCCAATCCTTGAAGTCCCTTCATCAAATACTGGGCCAAGAGAGCAAGCTGAATTGGCAGGGCTGTAACCATGTTTTCACTGGTGCTATGAAAAGGGCACCAAAACCACAGAACCATGAAGAATCCTGTGCTGAGAGCCTCACCACTCGACTGCTACTGCGAAGATCCATCCCATGTCCCTTCTTCAGTCTACCTAACCAAGAATCTGGTGACCGGGTCTACTGCTGTTGTGTCATGCGAGTATTGTGCTACATCCCATCTTAAGTAAAAGCACCCAGATGCCCGAGGGTTAGGTGTGCCAGTGCTACATAAATGAAATAAATCCTCATGTTTAAAGTACTGTGAGAATCTTGGTAGAATTTACCTAGAGTTGCTTTGCTGGAGTGCCAATTCTTAAGCAAGATTGCTAATTTGCACATTTTGGAGTTTGCCGCTCAGGCCCAATGCATGTGCGCCTATAGGGAGCTTTCTACGAAGCCCCTGAACCTTTTTTTCTCAACAAAGAAAGTGTACTTACTTGCTACTAGTCTTCTGGAACTCTTTAATTTCTACAGCTGTTGCCTTACCTATTTTGTCCCCCAATCTGTCTGAGACTCTCATACCTAGATAGGGATGGCCTACTAAAGCCTAAGGCCCCTGTGAATGTAATGCAAGTCTTACCTGCTCTGTGTTGGTTCTGATTAATTCATTCTTTTCCAATACTAGTGATTCCAAGTATTAATTGTCAAGTGCTTTACTTGCCTTGAATTGCTCCCAACTATTCTACAAGTGTGTACAAAGTTATTTTACTTACCAGTATTCTCATTTTATGATTGTTGGTTGATGAATACTTTCTAACCTGAAGAAACACTTTCCCTTACTTGCATTCCAATTTAAGGTTTACAAATGAATTGTGGTACATTTGCAAATGTCCTACTGTATATATGTATATACATTTCTTCTACTTACCTGAATTGAAAAGTGAACTTAAGCTTGCCTAGTATGTTGAATACATAATATTTATATACAACTACAGGAGTGTAAGTGTCTTCTTGACTGTTGGCGTGTTCAAAGGTCTTTGTACTCTACTACGGCCCTTCTCCCTCCTAGACTAAACCTGGCTGCTCAGCCATTGCTACCAAACCCTTTGGGTAGTTCAGGCCTATACTAAGAGTTGGAGTCCTGTACACGAAAAGTAGAGGCTTCTATAGTGCAACCATGGATGGAATTTAGTAAAACTCCCTTGCACTGACAAGTGTAAAAAGTATCCCCATCGCACTGCATTGTAAGATGCGGTGTGCACTGTTAAAAAGGCACAAAGTGGAAAAGATAAAAAAGGAAACAGTTTCCCAGTACTGATAGTCTGAAGGACTGATTAGTTTATTATTTTTTTTTATTATTATTATTATTATTATTTTACCGATTGTTGCATCTGCAGAATGTTGCAAAATGTACCTGCCACTCTCATTCCACTCTGAATGTTAGTGTTATTGTCATGCCTGTGCCACTGGCACACACATTGGCAACCATCATAGACTATTTGGAACACATTTATCTTCATAATACTCTTTGAACAAACCCTATTCACACTTTGGTCCTTCATTTCCATTTGCACGACTTTGGTAGTTTCTTATTTAATTCAGCTAACTACATGTACCATAATGCACCTTGCTACAGTTATTTCCTGGCTATTCCCATTCATCAGTATTGGAACCACAATTCCCAGAAACCCTAGCGATCAGTGCTGCGTCCACCTTCTCAGGACCAGAGAGGGAGGAGGCAGGAGCACAGTCTCTTGCATCAAGAGTTCTCCCAGCCCCTTTTTGCCTTGAGCCACGATTTGTATGCTGTTCCTGTTGCCGTATTATCCTGCTTCTGATCCAGTGCCCTTTGCCGGCTCTTCTGGGCTCCCTGCTACACTCCTCTGCCTTCAGCCCTGCTCCTCTGGGCTCCCTGCCTTGCAGCCTGCTCGCTCCACTGCATTCAGCCCTGGTCCTCTGGTCTCCCCGCCTCGCTGCCCTGCTCCTCTGGGCTCGCTCCTTGCTGCCATGCTCCTCTGGGCTCTCTGTCTGCAGCCTACTACAGCTCTGTCCGGCTCCTCTGGACTCCCTGCCTTGCAGCCTACTACAGTCCTCAACAGTTTGCCTGCACCTTGTGCCATCGGTTACTGCAGCCCTGCTTCCTTGTTTGCAGCCCCCCCGCCCCGTTTCCTGGCTACTGCTCCCTTGCTCTCTTCCTGGTTTGCAACCCCCTGTTCTTGATTCCCGTCCTTCTCTTCCTTGAGTCGTCTGTCCTCCCCTTAGGTTATACTGTTTCCTTCTTTCCTTCTGCTAGCTTTCTCTTGTCTTTCCAGCCCTGAGTTACTGTTCTACTATTCCGTGTACAGTTTCCGGTCACCATTCCCTACAGTTAGATACTAGGTTCTGCCCTTCCTTTTTCCGGATCCTGTTCTGAACCTTGTTCTCTTTGACTTCCTTTTCCCTGGATATTTCTGTTCTTGTCTTCACTTGTGTCTTATGTAAATCCTTTGTACAGAGCTTGACTGTTGGTTTCCGGCAGGCAAACTCTGCCCCTTCCCTTGTCCAACAGGAACCAAACAATGACATGAAGTACAACACTGAAAACACAACATGTACAGGCTTCAGTCTTGTGAAGTACTGTTACCTTGTTCGTGCCTTAGGGTTCAGGTACAGACACCCACTGCTGTTGTTCCCAGCCATGAGCATACAGAGTGGGCCCCTGTAATAGCAATCTGTGCAGAAGGCTGGAGTTTGCAAAAGGTCCGTGGAACACTCTTTCCCATTTCTGCATACACCAAGAGGGAATCCAGTTTGTTTGTACCTTTGTAATCCCTGCCCCTTTTTGTTCACAGCTACTGTTGCCTATTCTTTCTTGTTGAGCTTCCTGCTGTGTGTGCTTATCTGTCACCTTACATCAGCACTGTCACCCAAAACCTACCTGGGTGCCCTGTGCCACTCTTGACAGAGTGCCATTGCTGACAGTTTTGTCCATGGGTAGAGGTGATGGAATCATCGAATTTTCAATGTCTTTCATTAAAAGACATGCTTTTAAAAACGTATGCTTATCCAGTTTTCTTTCGTAAAATATTCTGGCGTACAACTTTCTGGCAGGTATTTTATAGTTATAGGAACTACAATTACCAGGCAGATACAGGTGGGGAATCTGCAGTGAGCAATCCCTCCAGTTTAAGGGCCATCTTTTAGTAACAGCATACGGTTAACTTTGATTAAATAGGACTGTTGCAGACTTTTATTACAATTATTACAGGCTAATTTGGAATTGGAATTCACCACAGAAACAGTACTTCATTGATTAATACTATTATGCATTTCCAGATGGCAAGCACATGTGAAGAAATAGAGTGGTATCGATACGGGAAACTTTGTGCTAGGCATGAAAAGCTCTGCAAAGCGAGCGACGATCCTTACCCATGTCATAAGGATAAGTGTGAAGATCAATGAGTATGTTTAGTTACTAAAAGGGTTCTGTACTCCAGCCCCGGCTCTTTTGGCTGCTACAATATTAATGAGGAGAACAATGAGAACAAGAGAGCTTTACATAATTCAACCAATTTATTCTTAGTCACCCCCACCATCATGGATTGCACTGATCCGAGACCTTCAAGCTGGCCTCGAAGTAATCCATGTAGTCTACCCCTCAGAAATTCTAGACTCCGAGCAAGACTCGCCAGATTCCTCGAGCCCCTAACTAGAACCCTATCCCCCGCCAACAAAAGATCCAATAACCAAAAGGTAAATCGCACCCACCTTAATACCCAGAGGCCTTCAACTACTCCAACTAAAACAAAACCTACCCAATCTACTGTAGTGCCCCCCCTTAGAGGATTAATAAATGCCAGATCTCTTACTGCACACGCCACGGATATCTGCGACCTGATATCGGCCGATAATCTGGACTTTCTTGCTATCAAAGAGTCTTCGCTGCACGTCGCAGCAGGACCCCTACTTTCGTTAGCAATCCCGGATGGGCATACCATACTGAGACAGGACAGAACTAATATGTGAGGCCGCAGCATTGCCATCATCGCTAAGACTAGCTTAGGTATGAGAACTACACCTACCCTAGTTTCTTAATCGTGTGAAGCGTTTACTATTAATATTCCTCTACTTAACTCCCAGACACTGACTATCCACCTCATCTACATACCACCTGGTCCCATAGGAACATTCAAGAAGGATATTTACAGCCTACTCTCCAATAACCTTAAAATATCTACACAATGACTTGTCCTAGGGGACTTTAATATGGGATACAATCACCCCTCAGACAATAAGCCACCACCATTGCCAACATGCTCTCTGAACTGGGCATAACTCAAAATCTTCGAACCCACTCATACCAAAGGGAGAATCCTTGATTAGCTGGCAGACTACAACTGCACTGCCAACATTAAATCCATCTCCCCACAATCTTGGACAGACCATTTCCTCTTATCCTTTGAACTCTAGAACACCCCTCTCCAGTTCCCACCATGGACCTGCCATGTCCAACAAGGAATAAAAAAAAGAGTATTACTAAGGATAAAGTGATTTTCGCTATCCTTCCCACTCTCAACCAATTAGCGGATCACTTAGACCCAGAAACTCTTGTCGATGAGTACAAGAACTTTATGTTAACCACACTTGACAACATTGCCCCTTTAAAACTCAGACCAAGTAAACCCAAATCCCATCTAAATAAATGGTTCACCCATGAACATAAGGACTTACGACAACTCAAGAGGAGTTGTGAAACCGCATGGAGGCTAATCCCCTCAGAAGACCACAAAAATAAATGAATGGAAATCTCCTCCCACTACGAAAAGGAAATCCATACGGCCAAGCGAAATTCATATAACAAAGCACATATCTAATGCTAATTAGAGTATGAGGGAACTGTTCACCATCCTCAAGGAATTAGTCACCCATCCCCACTCCGGAGACTTGCTCCAAAGATGAAACATGGTGTTCAGATATACAACAAACACTATCAAATAAAGCAACTCTGCTCCAAAAGAAAATAGCTAAGAAAAAAGCCTCTCTCAATCAACCATCCCAGACTAACATGCTGAATACCGACCCCTCCTTCAAAAGGTACAGGACTCAGCTGTGCGATTCATGTTCTCAAAAACCTCTATCCTCGAGGTAGAGAAAGTCATCCTCTCTATCAAGCCATCTAACTGCCAAGGCGACCTCTGCCTGGCCCAATTTATAAAAGATGCTGCCAGAACCACGTGTACTTGGTATCCTGCACACACAGATCAGAGATCAGCCAGACCGTTTTATACATGGTGGCGACTCTGGGGGAAGCTCCCTGGAAAACGCCTTCATTAATACACATTGTCAGCCCTTTTGTTACCACGCATTCTCAGTATCCTACCTCATGTAAAGAACATCATTCCATTTTGCGCGTACCTCCGATACCATTCTACAAGTGTACGCGAATGTCACATGACCTGACTTCATTGCGCTTACTCACACGCACGCTCATCAGCCGACTGGTATTTAAATCAGAAACCTTCCGTAGTACGCACTTCTGATGATAGTTCTTTTTGTCTTCGTTCCGGAGCTTGGAATTTCATCCGTACCGCTCTTCTCAGCGGTCTCTTCTGGCTGCTTGTTTCCATTGCGGTCGCAGCTGGGACCTGCTGCTTCAACGGCATGAACTCCAGCTAACCCCTGAGGCGTGGTTTTCCCGGCTTTACTCAGCAATCCACAACGGATCAACCCGCTTTCCTTCAGTTGCTTGTCAAATATACCACGTTATGGATTCACAACTTCGTCTTGCTACGTGACCGTTCCTCCTCCACCCTATTCAGTTACGCAGGTCCCACAAGGGGGAGCTTCATAGGTGAGAGTGGTATTCTGTGGTGTTTTTCTGACTGCTTCTTGCTCGTTTATCCAGTCATCAACTTACATTAAAGGGGGCTTGCCAGTCTTTGCCTAACCTGGACTCTTTTGACCTACGGAATCCATTAAGACTGTGAATACTTACCTGGGTCTGCATCCTCATCTGCTAATTAATATCTTTTGCTAAAAGAATAGTGCACTGAACTTCATGGACGCTACCCAGCGTGCACCAACCCGTCTCTAGTGTGGCCCTCGTTCCGTTCGGGTTAGTTTCCCTACTAACATTCCCTTCCCCATCGTTGTTTTTTTTTTTTTTTACTTTGGATTTCCTGGGTTACAGTCCTTCAGTCCATCAAAGCAGGACAGTGGATCTCTAAATAGACCTATACTTAGTCTACTAGTTCGGGGGCAGTTACTAAAACTCCTTTTGTACTTGTTCAACAGGCTGGTGTATCCCTTCCATAACTCGCTCTTTCCACTAATTACTCTGAATATCAATAGTCAAAGAGTGACATTAGTTGGAAGGTCTGTAATCAACTAACGGCATTTTGCTCCGAGTCGTCTCCAACTTGTATCCTTTGTATACCCGAGTATCCTTTTTTGGTGTTCCAATATATAAAAGTATATTACTGAATCCTTTTTTGGTGTTCCCATATACCCAAATCTTAACACCCCATTTGTATCGAAACTTATCAACGCTTCATTTGCAACGTGCAACATGCCTACCAACCTGAAACAATCCTGGGTACTGCCTCTGCTCAAAGCAAACCCTAGACCCACTTATACCTACAAAATACCGTCCCATCACGACAGTCCCATTTCTACTTAAAATCCTGGAAAAGACTGCTTACAACCAAATTCAAAAATTCTTGGAACATAAGCTCTTAGGAGCACGTCAATCAGGATTCCGCCCCCAACATGGTACTGAGACTGCCCTCATCAATTTAAAGGCACAAATAGATGAACTACGAGACAAAGGTAAAACAGCCCTTCTCCTGTTGCTGGACCTTTCGGCTGCATTCAATTTTGTCGACCACAAGGTCCTTTGTAGCCACCTAGACTCAGCTGCACATTTTTCCAAAGCGGCTATAACCTGGATTGAGTCTTTCCTGAGCGACAGGACTATGAGGGTATTCTCCCCTCGGCTGCAGCCGATCCGATGCCCATTCTGTGTAGAGTTCCCCAGGGCTCCTGCTTCTCCCCCACCTTATGCAACATATTTACTAAGCCCCTTTTTGATGATCTGGACCTTCTTTGCATCACCTACACTAATTCTACAAACGATACCCAGATTCTCCTCCCACTTTCTGGGAATTAAAACAAGGATTTGGTCTTGGTAAATAGGTTGCATCTCATCATCCAGGCATGGATGGCAACCCACTGTCTATGCCTGAATGATGATAAAACAGAGCTAATCATCCTGGGTACTCACTCTAATCTTAAAAAAACTAGGCCAAGACTACATCTCTTTTGAGATTGATCGCAATATCATTAAGGTGTCCAAGGAGATAGACAATTGGCTTTTATCTGGACTCCATCCTCTCCTTCGATAAACCGGTGAAATCCATGGCATCTGCCACAGCTTACACTTGTAAGCTCATTAGAGCAGGTAAATACTTTCTCTCAGATGACAACTGTATTATCTTAGCTAGAGCCCCGGTTCTGTCTAGGCTCGACTATTGCAATGCCCTTTACATCGGTGTCAACAAATCTATCATCCACAGAATCCAAATCCTACAAAACAATACCTTGAGAGCAGCTCTTGGCGTGTCCAAAATATCACATACATCTAAGATTAGGTGCCAAAACAACTGGCTGTCTACCCAAAACAAAATCCATTTAAATGTTGCATCCCTTGTTCACAAAGCTTTGAATAATGCTGCACCCAGCTATCTCATGGACAGATTCCTAAAGAGAAGCTCCACCCGACTGGCAAGAACCACCAATGTCAATAGCCTTATCATGTCGAGATTCAGGCTGGCTAAGGCGGGGGGAGGTAGCTTCCAGGTCCGAGCGGCCCAATTATGGAATTCATTGCCACATCCTCTACGTGGTAAGCAGTCTTTTTTGAAATTCAGGTGGAACTATATCAAACATCCAGTTGCCCATTTATACATCCTCCCTTTAAGCTAGTGATGTGACGTCCTTCTAGTGCCCGCGTATATCCTATCTTGCTGGTAATCTGTAATTTGCCTTCTATGGCCTGTATATATTTTGTTTTGCTTGTCATCTGTTTCTGACCTTTCTATAGCTTTATATATTTTGTTTTTGCTTGTAATTTGTAACCTTGTAACGCCAAGCCTCGCATATTCTGTACTGCTGCGCCCAGTTACTTTCGGGCCTGGTGCGCATTATAAGTGAATTAACAACAAACAATGATCACAAAAATACTTCACGTTGGAGTCTTCTCCCATCCAAGCATTGAACAGCCGCCAATACCCAAATTGATCATCCTCAATTTTAGGGCTGAGACAACCCTGCAAGTGTTTGACATGGAGCAAGCCTGCGCTTGGCAAATTCAAACGCGAGTACTTATCTTGTGAGCTATTCACTTGGCAGATTACAAAAATGTCCTAAGCTTGCCCCTATACACTGAAGCCAAATAGCCCAATTTGAGCAATATGGTTATTTCTTAAAAAAATGTCAGTGCCTAAAAGCTGAACAACTCATTCCTTGCTTACATCACGGGCAGTTGTAGGCAGAAATTGTACATCCGACTGTGGGACACACTCCAACAACAAGTGCAATTTGAATTAGTAACTCAGGAGAAGTCTTATACAGTTAAGATAACATACTCATTGTTAACACACTTGCTTAGCATGTAATTACCTACATAAAAACACAGATGCTTACCATGAAACTTTGGTGCTGCCATCTTGAAGGAGACAGGTTTTATTTTCTGGGTTCAAGATAGAAGGAGAAACTTCTAAAATGGCATTGACGTTGATAACGGCTCTTGACCTACACAAATATAAATGAACAGATTATTCATATTTTCAGGAAACAAAGTATTTTTTTTCTTAGTTCTTCATGTTCATTCAAACATTGTAACTGTATCAACTTTAACACCATGACTTTACATACCTATACAAAACAGCTTTGTCTGCACCAAAGACACCGACAATTAGGTCTAGAAAAACAAAGACATATGTTAATTGGAGCAAATTATGCATGTGTCCACAAATCTTACTTGACTGCTGTATTTCTACTCTTGTGCTTGACATGTGTATTGACTTGACATGTGTCACAAAACCTAGTAGGCTCAACACGAGGCCAAGGCACAACTGTATATTGAAACAGATGTATTGGGGATCTTTACGACACCTCTCTTCACATTGCATGTACCGACCTACTATGTTAAATTATGTATGTACACATCTCATACTTTCAATGCACCTCCCTGTATATATCCTGATCTCAATGTGCCTGCATGTAACCAACTGGCACCTGCACCCAAATGTACTTTACATGTTGTAACCAAGCTTTGAGTACCTTATGCCTTGCGCATGAATACCCTCGCGTCTGGAGCGCAATATAAGTAATAAACAAACAGGCAGACTGGGCCACAATATATAAGTGCAAACCAAAAACTTCATTAAATATGATGCCTTTTCCTTGTGCTGAATATTTACAATCTAACTTGTAAATCCTAGTCTGGGCTCCACCCCCCCTTAAGGTGCTCAATTTGCAGTCACTCACAGTCCTGAGGTTTTAAGTGTACCCACACTTTGTTCAATGATCTTTGGTCCTCTTCTTGTCCTAGTATCCAGTAAGGCCCACTAGCTCCTGGTTCTGAGGTTCATGTGTGCCCATACTAGGCCAGCAAGAAAGCAGAGGATGGGGCAAAATAGGTCCTGTTGAAACCCTGCTGCTTCCACAAGAAGGCCAGCAACCTGCATTGCCTCATTGGCTCAACCTACACTTCTCTGCCATCTCCCAGTCTTATGGTTCTGGCTTTGTCACCAACTGGTCATCACCCCTGTCTGCCCCCAAGGGTCGCTAAGTTCCCTGCCTAAGAGAACATTTCCTCGATCTCCTTGCACTCTTCTCTTGTACCTCTGACACTCCGTCGCAAGCACATGCATCCTCCTCTCCAAGGTTCATCCTTGCTTGGTTTGATGCCGCACCACCAAATCACTATATACTTCTTAACACCTCTCTCCTCCTAGATCTTTCACTCTCTAACCTCCTCCAGCTTGTTCTTCAAGCTGCTCCCTCATATATCCTCAAACCTTTTAGTTCTTTCTCTCACACCTCACCCTGATATTGCCAATAACCTTCTCCTTTCTCCCTCCAACCACGTTCCCCCCCTGTAACGTGCTCTCTTCACTCTTCAGTCTCCTTCACCTTACTGATGATCCACTGAGCAACTCTTCCCCTCTCCACCGCCCCTCTGCGGTTCTTTCCAATCCTCCCACCACATTTCCAATGCCTCTTCCCACCTTATCTCTATTTCTAGCCACCTCCTGCACTCGCTCACTAGCCACTGTCAGGTCACACAAGAATGCAGATACACTACACAACATTGCAGGGCGCAAGAGCGTTTATTTCATATTTACAGTTCTTTTGGGACAACCGTTTGGTTCAATGTCTGTACATAGTATTATCTTTAACAATCCCTTTTAGGAATCAGAATCCTCTCCAAGCCATCATGTAGGAAACCTACCTGACTGATTGGATGGAATTCTAGTCAGGAAAATCAAGGTACATTCTAAACTGCCTTTCATAGAAACTTCCAAGGAGGAAGGTCCAGTTTCGCTTTATTCCTCAGATTTCAGGCCAAACTGCTGTTTTTTATGAAGTCTGGCAGGATTCAGAAAGGACATGTTGCAGAAACTTCCAATGACATAGGGGTGAACACAGTGGGGAGAAGTGTCTTATTTGAACCGTGTAAAGCCACAGAATATTTAAAGGAACGTAGAAGGAACACTGTTGGGACAACGGCGCAAATAATGTATACTTTAAGCTAAAGAAACAGATTCAAAATTGTTTGGCAGGAATTGTTTCTTTCTTTCCAACAAACGCAATATAGCATTAACAAATGTTTCGTAGTGAAAGAACACTTGTGGGGGAAATGGTCTCGTCCCGTTCACAACGCAGCATGTCTTTAGCTCTGAACAACACTAGACCGCTGCATGTAATTCTGTGCTTATGTGCAGTTCACTGCTTTTCGTTGGTAAAGAGGATTGTGTTCCTAAGCATGTTGCAGTGCAATGTTAGAACTCCAAAGAGCGCAATCTCTGTCCTGCACTAAAGGTGCCTGTGCAGAACAGTTTATTTCTGAGACAGTTTCCCCTGTACTGCTAAATGTTACTCGCAAAGTAATGAAGGATGAACTTTGTTATGTTACCAACCAAAGAGTAATCTTAAACTGTAGAAGTTACAATTTCTGCTACAATCACTGGACTGTATTACTTATTGCGAGTGCTTAAAAAGACATTATGCAGATCTACCCACCTTCTGGAAACAGAGCAAAATTACTGACCCACTGTCTGCTAGCAGGGAAAACTGTGCTGGCCCGCTCTTGGAAGTCCCCAGAAGGCCCCCTTATGGCCCAGTGGTGGACAAAGCTCTGGGATATATTGATTGCGGAAAAGGTGACAGCAGTGAAGGCGGGAGCTCTCCACCGATTCCAGAACATCTGGGCCCCAGTACTAGAATATGACCAGCAATTCCCTACCCTGACCTACAAACCCACCAAGGCCCGGTGGATCCTGAGGGACCAAGAGAACCCCGAAGGAGACATATAGACGATGAGGCGCAAAGCGGGCAGCCTAAGAAGGAGGAATCCAGTCTTGGGGACAGTGGGGAGGAGATCTGGAGAAAAGGACTGGGGATCAACATGCCTAAATTGTTGCTCATAATGTTTTGTAATTGTCATCCTGCCTTGATTTAAAATAAACAAATAAAATGTTTTAAAAAGACATTTTGCACAATCTGTAGGAGAATTGCATGAAGCAATTACTAAAGAAAAGGAGTTAGTAAATAGTTGTTAGGAACATTAGTCTTTGCTATAATTCAACTTGGTATTTCCTCTTTACAGAGGAACACAGGCAATGTTGGGAGCATAGGGCTAAAGGTTTTGGGTTTCTCTACTCTTTAGCTTACCCATTAGTTTCTCCCTCTCATCCCCTGTAGATCTGCAGGCAACCCCAAGAACAGGAAGGCTGTGTTAGTTATTTTCTCCACTTCCCCTTTCCCCCTGAGGTGTGTCAGGTTCAGCTGTTAATCAGCTGAAGACGAGACGCCCTGGTGGGTCTGTGGGGTTCAGCAACTCTTGCGGATCAAGCCAGTCAGGTCCCGACACCCCCTCAAGCCCATCTGACCTACTCCTATGGTGTGTGTGATGAATCCTATGGATCCCTCACCAAATCCCTGCCTAAAGTCTCCTCCCAGGTGGTCAGGGAAAGGCAGACACTTCCTGATCCTGACCTTGGGGTGGTGCTCTGCAGAAGGATCACCTGGGAGGAGAAAAGGAGAGGTAAGAGTGATCAATGGGATGAGACACTGTATTCATCTTCTTCTTAGGAAGAGAGGTTACAAATGCAAAAATACCTAATCGCTTGTTGCCACAAAAATATAACTGTGGGTGAAATAGGCCAAAGCTCCTGTGGCAAAAAGTTGAACATCCATTCTAGAACCTCTAGAGCTAAATGCGACCCTACCTCAAAAGGGGGTAATGGAAAGAAGTCTGTAAATAATTATCGTTAAAAACCTTATTCCTCTTTCCAAAACAAACTGGTGACTATTTTATACTATTCCTTTAATGAATGTTATAGAAGGCAGAAGGCAAAACAGGCAAACAGAAAGAGTTAGAAAAACTAACTTTAATGTCAAGGACAACTCCCATAAATCCCTTAGTACTGGGACGAGGAAGAGGGAGCAAGACCAAAGATACAGGAGTGGTCAGCCAGTTAGGTAATATGACCCACACCTGAGGGAGGCAGAGGCCTAAAAGGCCCCCTCAGGTGCAGGTCAAGAGGAGCAGCAGCAGGCAGAGGATGGAATAATTAAGACTGCAGAAGGCAGTCCGGGCCGTATATGCTGTGGGAAGATTTTCCGAGGACGCCGGGACCAGTGCGTGTCCTGAGAGGGTCTGCAGAGGGCAAGCAGCGGGAAGCGTGGAAGAGAACTGCTTAGCCATTCAAACCACATTGTGCAGCGGAAAGCAGAATTAGTAGAAGCAGCCAAGAGGTTCCAGGTGGCAGGGTTGCACCGGAACTCTCGGGAGCCAAGGTGGCTCCAATTCAATTTGGCAGACGCAAAGGCATTCGAGAGGAAAGAGCTTGTCTGACCAGGAGAAGCCATGGGTACAACAGTCCTGCTAGCACCAAACGGAGCACAAGAGAGCAACTTACCCGGCGAGTCTGTAGTGCATAAAAGACTCTGGGGCGCTCTGATGCAGGCAGCGTGTGTCGTGCACACAATTTCACTTGTGAGTGAGCGAGGACCATGCAAATGAAGGCTCTGAATATCAAAGCCAACAGAAATGGTATTCTGTGAAACCAAAATATGCTAGACCGGAGTACGCCAGAACTCCTACGACCCAGTGGGGAAGCCCTATTGAAATCACAGGTGTACAACCAATTCCCAAGCCAAAAGGGGTTACATATCAGGCACAATAATTCCATCAAACATTGCCAAAGACCAGAGTGGGATTTTGAAAAGCCCATGGGTTGTAAAGATTACAGCTCAGATTCTGGGAGACCTATACCTGTAGTATAAACTGCCTGCCAGTCCCAGTGTCTTGGGCCCCTCTCTCTCACTAAGAGAAGAGGATCGATCTTGTTGTCTCTGCTGCATTAAGCCAAAGAGGGAAACAGTCAAACATGTTATGACTGAATGAACCTACCATTGGGGACTGTACACATGACCCACTTGGGCAAATATGTCCATTACCTTGAGACCATCTAGGATGAACACTTTTGGAAGTGCTGTATTAATTCCTATAACAGGGGGGCTACACATGACCTTGTACAGAATATGGAAGATTGTGTCTCAGACCCAGGATAAAGAGGCAGTAATAGTCAAACATGAGCGAATGAGTAAGCCTCATGATACGGATTCTCCAGTGTCCTTTGTCCCACATCCCCTTTCCCCCTACCATCCCTGCCCCCTCCCCCTTAGCAGAAGCTAAGCAATTGAGCTAATTAAATGAGTAACACAAATGACCAGAAGTATATTGAATGTAAAACAATGAATGAAGATTGCACTATGAAATGTAAAATGGTACGAAAGAAACACAAGGACTCTGAATTGATTGTCTCTTTAAACAACCTGCATTGCTACTGCCCCGAGGTCCTCAAATTGCAAAGTACTCTATTTGAATTTTGCTTGAACATGCTGACTATTTGATTGACCATATTAGATGAATTATTTAATTGTATTCTTATTATCTTATTATCATGTGTTTGTTTTACTGACTGTATATCAAATAGATAAAAGATAGAACAATGTAATGATAACTAAATGTTATCGATTGTATGTATTTATTTTAATATGTTTAAAGTGTGTGTTTAAACTATAACACATTAAATAAATATACCTGTCGTTGATACAAACATACATTGCCAAAGCCAAGACAGAAGAAAAGTGAGGCTGTCTTGTAATACCCATTTGGTTGTTGGCGACAAGGCGAAAGAAAGGTGGCCAACAGGCTGCCTTTCTGGAGAAGGTTATCCAGAGGGAGAGGAGCACAATTGCCAAGGAGTTTTGAAGAGCACTAATGTGGTTCCTTGTTTCCCCATAACTTCTTGTGATGCTTAAGAAGGCTGATAAAGTTGTTTTCTAAAGTTGGAAATAACCACTGAAGTACTTTTCTGTTTGTATTGTTGAAGAAGTAGACGGGCAGGCAAGGATACCGGTAGGGCAAGAATTTATTGCCTCAAAGTCTAGCAAAGACAGGAGCCAGATAGTTGATGCAAGTGCCAAACTGTGGTTGGTACAACAACTCATGCTGACACAACATTGTAAGAAAAATTGTTAAAGCTTGTTGCAGAAAAAGTACAATTCTTTTTTAAACTGATTGTCATAAACCACCCGGACAAAGACTTTTGGAGTTACTACAAAGGCAGAGCTGTTCTTACTCCAGGAAGAGTTGTAACTGTTTGTTTCTTTTGGATACCAGAAGTTGTAACAGTCATCCCGACAAAAACATTTGTTGTTCCCACAAAAAGTGAAACCTGTTCTTACTCCAAGAAGAGTGGGAATCATTTTTGTCTTTCGGAAGTAAGAACATTATGACAATTATCCTTACAAAGCCAAATGTTGTTGCTTGCTTGGAGAAGACAAACCTGAGACAGTTCTTACTCCAGGAGGAGTGAAAACTTTGCGATTCCTTGAGATGCTTTAATGAAGCAACATAACTTGGTGTCACTGAGTATCAAATCTTACGAACTCTGTTGGAACTTTGTGCTAAACCGGATGTCCTTGTTTTCTATGACCTGTGGGGAAAACCCCTTGGTTCAGATCTGGGGAAGGGACAGTCACACAGGTTATGAGAAGAGACATTGGTCCTATTGTGAATCAGATCATATGTTAAACATGTTATTGAATTGCAATATATTTCCTTTTTGCTGTATTTGTATGTGATCAGATATCCATTTGTTAGAGCATTTCCTTTAGTTTATTTTAGGGAGGGAAATCCTTGTCATGGTAGGGGTAGGGAGGCATTTATCCAACCTGTTCATTTAATAAAATGGCTAAAGTTGAACTCTTTACAAAGTTGTCGGCCTCACATTTCTGGCCGGTCACAGGGGTGTCCTACATGGGAGCACTTGCACCTACGGATGAAAATGAGTGGCATACAGATTGGTGTACTGGAGATCGGGCCCCGACTCACCTGTGTATAATCAATTAACACCACACGAGGAGCAATGTGAGCAAGCCTTCCTTAGGCACTTTCTTGATTGCAGATGTCTTATGCATGTTCAGTCCAGCACTGGGTGGTACACCCATGCGCTCATCCTCATCTGGGGAAGTATGGACCTGAATGCAGCTAGATTCCACCGGCAAGCTACCGTGAAAGTCATATGCATCATTAAGCCTTTGTAGTGATTTCCTGATGTTATGTACCCTATTCCTTGGTATATGAGGACTTCTTAAAGGGGCAGGAGAAAGAAAAGTGCAACACATTTGCCAATCCAATGTTTAATGCCTGGAGCAGGTTGAGTAGGGGGGAAGGCATCCAGGGGATCCCCCCACCCCATGTACCTCGTTGGGGCCCAGCACCCATAAACCTCTGGCGCAGGTAGGGCACTCATGAACATGGGTTAATCCATAATCACATTACTTCTCAATGCGTTTCTACACACCACCTGAAAATCTGTTAACCAAGAAATATAAAGTTCTTCCCGAGGAGTATTCAAGCTCATGTCTGGTTAATGCATACAACGTTAGTGAGATTTTCCTTAAGGCTCAGTGGTCTGAGTCTTCAGATATGTCTTAGCAACTCGGGTAATGCTAGCGATTCCCTCAAACTCAGCAGATGTGACATAGCAGCTCAGGCCTAACTCATGGGAGGTGGTGTGGTTCACAGGTACAGTACACACTTTATTACCAAGTAAGAGAAGGTCCACACACTACATTTATATACAAAAATATTATCTTTATATTCAGAAAAGGCACAGAGAAAGCCAATAAACTAACAGTTAAGTAAACATTTGTAAAACAGATCACAATACATTCATCTTTTTATTATGTGCTTGTTAGGGAGAATTCTCAAAAAATGTGCTAATTCCCTTCTACCTTAGAGATCCCCAGCTCTTTTGCTAGACTTGAGGACTTTTAATTTCTAACCTGGAGAGAGAGCCCTTTTTCGCACTCTCGCATGTATTTTTATTGTGATTTTGACTCTGTTTCTTTTTTACTTTGGAGTCTGACAAACTCCATAAGCAGCATCTTTACATTGTGACACAGCACCTTCAGTGCAGTGGGACAGGGAAGTCGCTTAGTTTTCCCTAAGGTTTAAATTCCTTCTCTTTGATAAACTACTGTTTCCAAGAGCAGTGAAGTCAAATTGACTTTACTTACAATTATAACTGTCTAGAGCCAGCACACACTATCTTACCATAGGGTGCTGGAGGGGTTACTTAGTATTCCCTTTGTCTAGTTTCTCATTTAACATTTTTATGTTCCGCTTTCTACAATTAATGGCTTGTGGCAGTGGCTTACTTTTTACTACCATTGTGTGTTTGCACCGTGGGCTGCGTTCGCAGCTGCAGTAAAGCACCCATTTTGTCAAAATGACCCCTGTCTTTTTTCACCATTTCTTTTTAGAAAGGTCCTTCTTGAGATTTACTCTGCGCGCCAAACCAGGTTTGGTCCCTTTGTTTGTGTCATCTTTGGAGGGATTCACAAGTGAAGCCCGCATCTGGCTCCAGTATGTCCGGCAGGGGTAGGAAGTGAGGGAGGTGCCCGGAACTCCCTGTGCTTAATCCCCTTGGTTACAGGAATGCACCAAAAAGTGATAGGCCGGCTGGCTGTCCGGCAAGGATAGCCACCCTGCTGTGTGATTGACAGCTAGGCTGGAATGAATGGGAGAAACCTGCATAAAAGGCAAGGCTTTTTGGCTTGGAATGCAGAGTCGACCACTGGACTAAGGAATCCAAAGAAGAACTTGGAAGAGACACCTGCTGCAACTCCTGGACCGTTGGCTTTCTGGTGAATCCCTGCTGCTGTGCTGAAGCGCTTAATTCGCCTCAACTAGAGAAGCCCTGCAAGGACAACTTCTCCCCTTGAGTTGGTGGGACCAATCGACTCCAAAGTAAGCCCGTCTGGACATCCTCTCAGAGCTGGCTGTACTCCCACTGCTGCTGGAACCAAAGTGCCAGGTAGAGGAACACCAGATAGTGTGCGTTGCTGTTAAGTCAGACCAGAGTGCCAGGAAGATCCTCTGGACTTCTCTAAAGCTCAACTGACCAAGCCTGAACCACCTCAACAGAGTGCTGGACCCCATATGCGAGGAAAGTCCAGAGTAGTATCCGAGAACCACTGTGTTGCTGTCAGACACGAGGAGCTGAAACACTGAAGGACCGCTGAATTGCTGCCGCTGACCTTCCCATTGCAGAGCAGGAGTCCCCAAACATCCTTCCTCTTGTCCCCATGACTGAGGCTCAGGAACAACAGGATCTGCAGAGCTGTACAGGAACAGAAGCCAGCTAGAACCATTTCTTCTAACCAGAGGTACTGTAAAGTCTAAGAGTACTTGCCTCTTGTTGTGTAGCCTTGCTTGCTTTGAGTTGAGACCCGTCTTGGTTACCTTGCAGAGTTGCTAAGGCTTTGCCCCTCACAAGCCTCCCAGCTTGTGGCCCTTCAAGTGCTCTATTTGCTACAAACATTTCTAAAAACAGGGAGAAAGACTTTTTACCTACCTGCAAAGAATATCTTCAGCTCCCCTAGACATTGTGCAATTAAAATTGGCTGTCCTGGCTCCCTGAGAGACTCTTCTTTACCTTTGACTCTGTGCTTTATCTTTTTCTCAGGAAAGGGTTAAACTGATTTGGCAATGGAAGGTTTTTAAAAGTACTTAGCAGTTTGTGAATTATTTGTTAACCCTTGTTTAATTCCTCTCTTCTATCTTTTACACCAAACTCAGTATTGCTCTAAATGTACCAGTCATAAATCAATGTCCACAGTGTTCTAGCCATTGAAGTCACCTGAGGGTGTAGGAAGTGTATGTGTGCCATCCCCAATGGGTATCATCTGATTTAGAGAAACTAAGTGTGTTTTGAAGTGCATTGTAAGTGTTACATATATTGCTCCCTTCTGAAGAAGGTTTATACAACTGACTGAAAAATTATTAATTGTTTTATCAAGATACCTTGAGTGTAAGTGTTTATTTGAATAACTGTACTGTGAAACTCTGTTCCACAACATTACTGCTCACATTGACCCCTCTTGAGATAGGCCTGGCCTCTCAGCCACACTACCAACCTGTGTAGTTCAGACTTATACCAAAGGTTGGGTCCCTATTGCCAGGAGGTCAAGGTTATTGTAGTGCACCCAAAGGGCACTGCATACAAATCTTGCCTAACACTGCGCTTAATACTGGAGACCAGTCTCTAAGCCTGGGGTGATACCGTTCTGTAGCGACTACTTTGCAGGTGACATGCAGGATAGCCGGTCTGGCCCTTGGGTCTATCCGGCTTGAAAAGGCAACAACAGGGGCGGTCTTTGTCCATCCTGTACTGACCATCCATAACCTTGACCTCCTGGCAATAGGGACCCAACCTTTGGTAAATGTCTGTATTACATAGGTTGGTAGTGTGGCTGAGCAGCCAGGCTTATCTCAAGAGGGGTCAATGTGAGCAGTAATGTTGTGGAACAGAGTTTCACAGTACAGTTATTCAAATAAACACTTACACTCCAGGTTTCTTGATAAAACAATTATTAATTGATTTCACAGTCAGTTGTATAAGCCTTCGTCAGAAGGTAGCTATATATCACTTATAATGCACTGCAAAACACACTCTTAATTTCTCTAAAACAGATGACACCCATTGGGGATGGCACACAGACATTTCCTACACCCTCAGGTGACTCAAATAGCTAGGACATTGATTTATCACTGGTACATTTAGAGCAATACTGAGTTTGGTGTAAAAGATAGAATAGAGGAATAAAACAAAAGTTAACAAATAATTCATAAACAGGCAAGTACTTTTGAAACGTTATAATGTACAGTAAATTAACCCTTTCCTGGGGAAAAGATAAAGCACAGAGTCAGAGGTAAGACTGAGTCTCTCAGGGAGCCAGTATAGCCAATGTTAATTGCACAATGGCAAGGGGAGCTGGAGATCTTTGCAGGTAGGTAGAAAGTCTTGCACAATGTTTTTAGAAATGTTTGTTGAAAAATAGAACACTTGACGGGCCACAAGCTGGGATGCTTGTGAGGGGCAAAGCTTTAGCAACTCTGCAAGGTAACCAAGACGGGTATCAACTCAAAGCAAGTAAGGCTACACAACAAGAGATAAGTTCTTAGACTTTACAGTTCCTCTGGTTAGAAGAAATGGTTCCAGCTGGCTTCTGTTCCTGCAGATCCTGTTCCTGAGCCTCAGTCGTGGGGACAAGAGAGAGGACGCCTGGGGACTCCTGCTCTGCAGTGGGAAGGTCAGCGGTAGCAATGGGCAAACTTCAATTCAGCGGTCCTTCGGTGTTTCAGCTCCTCGCGACTGACAAAAAATAGCAACACTGCGGTTCTCAGATACCACTTCTGACTTTCCTTGCTTCTGGGGTCCAGCACTCTGTTGAGGTGGCTCATGCTTGGTCAGTCCTGAATCAGGGAAGTCCGGAGGATCTTCCCAACGCTCGGGTCCGACTTAAAAGCAACGCACACAATCTGGTGTTCCTCTTCCTGGCACTTCGGTTCCAACAGCAGCAGCAGGAGCAGCAGCAGCAGTGGAAATACAGCCAGCTCCGAGAGGATGTCCAGACGGGCTTACTTTGGAGTTGAATGGTGCCACCAACTCAATGGGAGAAGTCGTCCTTGCAGGGCTTCTTTAGTTGAAACTAATTCAGAGCTTCAGCACAGCAGCAGGGCTTCACCAGGCAAACCAACGGTCCAGGAGTTGCAGCAGGCATCTCTTCCAAGTTCTTCTTCGGATTCATTCGTCCAGTGGTCAACTCTGCCTTCCAAGCCAAAAACTCTTTCCTTTTATGCTGGTTTCTCGCATTCATTCCAGCTTAGCTGTCAATCACACAGCAGGGTGGCTGTCCTTGCCGGACATCCAGCCAGCCAATCACCTTTGGGTGCATTCCAGTAACCAAGGGGATTAAGCAAAGGGAGTTTTGGGCACCTCCCTCACTTCCTGCCCCTGCCAGACATTCGGGAGCCAAAGGCGGGCTTCACTCGTGAATCCCACCAAAGACAAAATGAACAAAGGGGCCAAACATGGTTGTGCGCACATAGTAAATTTCAAGAAGGACCTTTCCATCAAGAAATGGCGAAAAAAGAAAACCAAGCCATTTTGACAAAATAAGCACCCATGGGTGCTTTACTGCAGCTGCGATCGTAGCCTGCTGTAAAAAGACACAATGGTAGTACAAGGTAAACCACTGCCACCAGCCATTAACTGTAGAAAGGATAACATAAAAATGTTACTTGAGAAACTAAACAAAGGGGATACTAAGTAACCTCTCCAGCACCCTATGGTAAGATTGTGTGTGCTAGGTCTAGAAAGTTACAATATGCAAGTAAAGTCAACTTCACTTCACTGCTCTTGGAAACAGTAGTTTCACCAAGAGAAGGTATTTAAACCTTTGGAAAATCTAAGACTTCCCTGTGCCACTGCACTGAAGATGCTGTGTGCCACAATGAGATTATGCCTATGGAGTTTGTCAGACTCCAAGGTTAAGACACACACAGTCTAAATAACAATAAAAATACATGAGAGAGTGAGAAAAAGGGCTCACTCTCTCCAGGTTAGAAATTAAAAGTCCTCAAATCCAGCAAAAGAGCTGGGGGTCTCTAAGGTAGAAGGGAATTAACACATTTCTGAGAATTCTCCTAAACATCAGGTAAGTAAATGTCTTTCACAACGCGTTTCTAGAAACATTTGTAGACAAACAAGTTACTTTCTTACCTGGTAATGTTCTTTCGATGGGATGGTCCGACGACGTATTCCATATCTATGACATGTAATCACCACAGCTGTGCTGCTTCGGAAACTTTTTTCGGCGTCTGCGTCCTGCGTCGATGACATCAATGCGCCGTCGTCGAGGACCTCGTCCGACGTCATCCGATGTGATAAGTAGGACGCACGACGCCCGTAGCCTCAGTTGTAGTTTTTTCCCCGAGAACGTGTGACATTAGTCAACTGCCAGTCAGACACAAAGCCTTGCGGAACGTAAGCTGCAATCGCAAAAGAAATTCTGCAGCGGGGAAGGCAGGGCGGGAGCGATATGGAATACGTCGTCAGACCATCCCATCAAAAGAACGTTACCAGGTAAGAAAGTAACTTGTTCTTCGAGGGGATTGGGTCCTCCGACGTATTCCATATCTATGACAGACTCCCAAAGCAGTACCAGAGCAAGGAGGAGGGAAAGAATTTAGAATCAAAATTTAGAATAGCCAATCAAATAGCAGAGCAAAGGACCGCCTTGCCAAAGGCCAGATCCTGTGCTCGGATGGAATCGAGGGAATAGTGACGTACAAATGTATGTACTGAAGCCCAGGTGGCTGCATCACAGATGTTGCGAATAGGAACACCCCTCTGCAGGGCAGTAGATGCAGCCATACCCCTGGTAGAATGGGCCCGCAAGCCAGCCGGTGGGTCCTAACCCGCCAAGCGGTAGCACTCCGAGATGGCCAAAATAATCCAGCGAGACAAAGTCTGTTTCGTCACAGCTTGCCCCAAACGCTTTCCAGCGTAACCAATAAAGAGTTGATCGTCCACTCTGACCCGGGACATGCGTGAAACATAAAAGCTTAAAGCTCTCCTAGGATCAAGCCTATGGAGCCTCTCCTCTTCCTTACCAGGATGCGGAGGAGGATAGAATGCCGGAAGAACAACCTTCTGGGCCAAATGAAATTCCGTCACTACCTTCGGAAGAAAAGAAGGACGAACTCTAAGGACAACCCTGTCCTTGTGAAATACATTGAAGGGTGGCTTAACTGAAAGTGCCTGTAACTCACTCACTCTGCGAGCGGAAGTAACCGCAACTAAAAACACAGTTTTCAGAGTTAACAGCCTCAAAGGGCAAGAATGTAAAGGCTCAAACGGAGCACCCATAAGAAACTTAAGAACAAGGATTAAATCCCAACCGGGCACCAGGAAAGGTGACGGAGGGAACACATTAGTGAGCCCTTTCAAAAACTGTAAAATTAAAGGGATTTTAAAGTAAGAACACTCTTCAGACGAGCGCTTAAAGATGGACAGCGCCGCCAGGTAACCTTTAATGGTACCCACTTGCAAGCCCCTGCGGGCCAAAGAAAGCAAAAAGGACAGAACCATGGGGATGTCACATGCAAAAGGATCCACATTCTGAACTCGGCACCAGTCGCAGAACTTACGCCAACGGCAACGGTACAGAGACTTTGTTGCTGGCCTTCGGCCCGAAAGCAACACCTCCATCATGTCTTCAGGGAGGTCCCAATCCTTATACCTCAACCTTTCAGAAGCGAAGCGTGAAGGTTGAGGGATCTGACCTCTGGATGGAGAACCTGACCACCATCCCGTGAGAGCAGATCGTCTCGGTAGGGAAGACGACGCGGAGGGCAGATGGACAAGTCGAGAAGGTCCAGGTACCACGTCCTCCGAGCCCACACCGGAGCAATGAGGATCATCCGGGAACCGAACTTCCGTAACCTCCGCAGCACTTGCGGGAGGACGGGGACTGGAGGAAACGCGTACAGCAGCGGGAATGACCACTCCACCACGAACGCGTCGCCTAAGGCTCCTTTTGGAGGAAATTCCCGCGAGCAAAACCTTTTGCACTTCCCATTGACACTGGAGGCGAAGAGATCCACTTGAGGGGTCCCCCAAAGGGCAAAGATCTCCAGGAGAATCTCCTGAGCCAACTCCCACTCGTGAGAGATCGCGCTCTGCCTGCTCAGAGCGTCCGCAGTCACGTTTTCGTCTCCGGCCAGATGAACTGCCGAGATCGAAACTTCCTGCTGGATGGCCCAGAACTCGAGCTGCATCGCCTCCCTGCACAGAGGAAGTGACCCTGCCCCCCCCCTTTTTGTTGAGGTAGTGCATGGCCACTGTGTTGTCCGTCAGGATCAGGACACTCTTTCCTCGCACAGTCGGCAGAAAAGCCTTCAGGGCTAGCCTGACAGCCCTCAGCTCCAACAGATTGATATGGAGTCTGGACTCCGACGGAGACCAACGACCGCTGACTGTCAGCCCGTTGGCATGTGCTCCCCATCCCGTGAGGGATGCATCCGTCACGATAGTCACCTCCGGCCAGGGAAGCCAAAATGGAGCCCCCTTCATCAAGTTGCCTTCGACGGCCCACCACAGAAGGTCCCGGGCGACCGAGGGCGGCACCTGAACCGGGTCCGACATCCTGCCGGAGGACTGCGACCATTGCGTCTTGAGTGCCCACTGCAAAGATCTCATCCGCAGGCGAGCCTCTGGCACCAGAAGAATGCAGGATGCCATGAGGCCGAGCAACCTCAAGAACTCGAACGCTGGGAGCGTCTGGGCATGCTGAAACTTGTGCACCATCTGCTGAATGTGAAGAGCCCTTACCTGGGGAGGAAAACACTGCCCCAGGGAAGTGTCGAGCACTGCTCCGATGTACTGGAGCCGCTGTGTTGGCGTCAAATGGGACTTCTTTAAATTGAGGGAGAAGCCCAGCCTGTGAAGGGAGTGGCAGGTGACGGACAGATGATCCAGGACTTGCTCGGGAGAGCTCCCCCTGATCAACCAATCGTCCAGGTAGGGGTAGACGTGAATCCCCCCTTGCCTGAGATGCGCTGCCACCACCACCATGAGCTTGGTGGTAACCCTCGGGCGGAGGTCAATCCGAACGGCAGGACCCGAAACTGAAAGTGCGAGTCGCCAACCGCGAACCTCAGGTACTTCTTGTGCTTGGGATGGATCGGCACATGGAAGTAAGCATCCTTGAGGTCGAGTGACACCAACCAGTCCTGAAGCTGAAGGGCCTGGAGGACTTGAGAGAGAGTAACCATCTTGCACTTGTCCTTCCTGAGGAGTTTGTTCAAACCGCGCAAGTCCATGATGGGTCTCAATCCCCCGTCTTTCTTCGAAATCAAAAAATAAGGGGAATACCATCCCTTGTTCCTCTCCGCTACAGGCACCAGTTCTATGGCGCGTTTCTCCAGCAGGGCTTGAATTTCCTGCGCAAGGAGCGGATCGGACTCTGCAAAGAGAGGTTCCCCGGTGGATTGTCACGAGGCCTGTGCCGAAAGGGAAGACAGTAGCCGTGGGTTATGATCTCCAGAACCCACACATCTGAAGTAATGGCTTGCCACTCTACAAGATGCTGCGCCAGCCTTCCCCCAACCGGCGAACCATGTGACATGGCCTCATGACTGAGTGGGAGCGGCTGCGTTGTTACCTGAGGGCAAAGAGGCAACTGCCCGAGCGGCCTTGGCACCACGCGTACCCTGTCGTCCACCTCTGGTACCCCTGCGTTGGCCTCTGACTGCCAGCTCCTCTCGCTTTACCGAAGGACGAGTAATAGCGAAAGGAACCACCCCTCCACTGCTGTCCCCTAGGACGAAAAAGCAGAGGTTGGCGAACTGCAGCACCCAACGACTTCGCTGCAGCTTTTGAGGTCTGCAACCTCTCAAGGCTCTCGTCAGCCTTGCTGCCAAAAAGGTGTTCACCATCAAATCAAAGGGCATGTTGAGGAGCCGGGACTGCACATCAGGAGCAAACCCCGACTTCCGCAACCACGCAAACCTGCGTATCACGGTGCTCGTCGCCATGGACCTACTGACGATTCAGCTAAGTCCAAACCCGACTGAACGGACTCACACATGGCATCCTTACCATCCTGGACCATAGCAAGGAAACCATCCCGTCCGTCCCCTTCGGGAATATGTTCAGCCGCTAACGCAACACAGTTCCACAGAGTGTGTGTGAAACGAGACAAGGCACAAATGGAGTTGGCCGCCTGAAGCGCCATACCACCAGAAGAAAACACTTTCTTCGCCCAGCCATCAAAACGTTTGTCGTTCCTATCAGGTGGGATGGTAGGGTACGACGCCTGCTTCGCCGGGGCCGTGGCCGCCTGCACCACCAAACTCTCCGGAGTGGGGTGCCTGGACAAGTAGCAGGGGTCGCTACTGGCTGGACGGTATTTTCGTGACAAGGATCTGCCCACCGCCGGGAGACTCTCCGGAGCAGTCCAAGCCGCCGCCACCCTTCTCTGTAAAGCCATATGGAACGGCAGTACCGGGTCAGTTGGGGGACCAATATCAAGGATGTCCGTTAGATCTTCCTGCACAAACTCCCCTGGGGGAGCAGACCATCCCAAGTACTCAGAAACCCTAGCCTTAAGGCGCCGGTACGAGGAATCGGCATGAGAGCCAGACTCAGGCCTACAAAACTCCACCTCCGGAGAGGTGTCCAGTCCACTGGCATCATGCAGTGACTGCCTCAAATCGTCAAACTGACTATGGCCCGAGACAATTTCATCTGGAACCTGACTAGGAACCAGGCCATCAGAATCCTCATCCGCCTCTGAAATATATTCCAGGTGGCGAAAAGAAGGCACCCGAGAGTGCTTGCTCTTAACCAGAGCCTTCCTAGGGGGTTCTCCCGTGCCACGGGGTACTTCCGACACGAAAGGCGTCGAGCGAATCGGCGCCGGCGTCGAGAGAACCGGCATCGGCGCCGAGAGGATCGGCGTCGAGGAAATCGCCGTCTACGTCAGATGCAGCGCCGCCCGCATCGGTGGCGTCGACACAGCCCTTGAAGCCGGAGCCCCGAGCGTGTCCCTCGACGACCTGAGCGTCGACGGCTTCGATGACTTGCTCGGAGCCGGAGCCTCGAGAAAGCCTGTCGACGCCCTCGATGCCTCAGACGTCGATGTCTTCCTCGAAGACCTCACAGGTGCACACGGTCTCGAACGCGTCGAGGACCGGGACCTGGAATGGGTACGTCGAGAACGAGTCTCCTTGTCCGAACGGGACCTCTCCCGTGACTCGTGCCGACCACTCTTGCGAGCGGTGTCTCTCGACCTCTCACGGCCGACCCCACTCGGGGGCGCGGACGGCTTAGTACCCTGCGACTCAAGAATCGCCAGCATTTTCTTCCCGAAGGAAGCCCATTCCTCCGGCGTCGCACGGCTGGTGGGGTAAGCGACGTGCCGGGCAGAGTCCTCCAAAGAGGACCTGGAAGATGACCGGTGTCGGCGCTTCCGAGAATGCCTCGAAGAGGCTGAGGAGTGGCGAGACCGACTCCTAGAAGGAGACCCACGAGACCTCCGACGATGACGCGGAGAGTCACCCCTCGAATCATCCGTCAAAAGCCCTGCAGACTTCGACTTCCGGGGCTTGGACACCCGACCTACCGACAACTTCTTCTTACGTTCGCGTAAGGCTTTGGACGTGAGCGACTGGCAGTTGATACAGTCATCCGTGTCGTGGGTCTCCCCGAGGCACCAGAGGCAGGCGTCGTGCGAGTCCATCACCGACATCTTGGACCCACACTCCCCGCACTTCTTGAAGCCCGGATGCGGGGTCGAAGACGAAGTAGAAGACATCTTCACACGAAGGATTTTCACAAATACGAACAGGTTCGAAGAACTGAGAAGAACAGAACTCCAAAGAGTCGAGGCGTTAACCGAGATTCACGAAGCAACACGTTCGCGGAAAAAACGGAACTGAGGCTACCGGCGTCGTGCGTCCTACTTATCACATCGGATGACGTCTGACGTCGGAGGAGGTCCTCGACGACGGCGCATCGGCGTCATCGACGCAGAAAAAAGTTTACGAAGCAGCACAGCTGTGGTGATTACATGTCATAGATATGGAATACGTCGGAGGACCCAATCCCCTCGAAATAAAATTACTTTAAGTACCACAACCTGGGAGGCTTGTGAGGGGCAAAGCTGCAAGCAACTCTGCAAGGGCAACCAAGACAAGTCTCAACTGAGAACAAGTAAGGCTACACCACAAGAGGCAAGTCCTCTTAACTTTACAGTACCTTTGGTTAGAAGAAATGGCTCCAGCTGGCTTCTGTTCCTGTGTAGCTCTGCAGATCCTACTGTTCCTGGGCCTCAGTCATGGGGACAAGAGGGAGGACATCTGGGGACTCCTGTACTACAACTTGAAGGTCAGGGGCAGCAATAGGCAAACTTCAATTCAGCGGCACTTCGCGGGTTTCAGCTACTTGTGTCTATAGCAAATAGCACCACTGCGGTCTCACGGATACCACTATGGACTTTCCTCACATATGGGGTCCAGCACTCTGTTGAGGTGGCTCAAGCTTGGCCAGTCCTGCTTCAAGGGAGTCCGAGGGATCTTCCTGAAACACTGGTCCAACCTAAAAGCGATGCACTTGGTTCTGTGTTCCTCTCCCTGGCACTTCAGTTCCAACAGCAGCAGCAATGGAAGTACAGGCAGTTCTGAGAGGATGTCAAAACAATTTCACTTTGGGGTTGATTGGTCCCACCAACCCAAGAGGAGAAGTCGTCCTTGCAGGGCTTCTCTAGTTGAAATGAATTCAGAGCTTCAACACATTAGCAGGGCTTCAACGGGCAAACCAATGGTCCAGCAGTTGCAGCAGGTGTCTCTACCAAGTTCTTCTTCGGAATCCTTCATCCAGGGGTTGACTGCCTCCCAAGCCAAAAACCTGCCTTTTATGCAGGTTTCTCTCATTGATTCCAGCCTAGCAGTCAATCACACAGTAGGGCGGCTGTCCAAGGTCAGCCAGCCGGCCAATCACCTTTGGGTGCATTCCTATAACCAAGGGGATTAAGCAAAGGGAGTTTCGGGCAGCTCCCTCAATTCCTGACCCTGCCAGACATACTGGAGCCAGAGGCGGGCTTCACTCGTGGACCCCGCCAAAGACAAAACGAACAAGGGGACCAAACCTGGTTTGGGGTGCAGAGTAAATCTCACGAAGGACCTTTCCAGCAAGAAATAGCAAAAAAAGAAGACCAGGGCCATTGTGACAAAATGGGCACCCATCAGTGTCTTACTGCAGCTGCAATTGTAGCCCGTGGTAAACGCACAATGGTAGTAGAAAGTAAACCACTGCCGCCAGCCATTAATTGTAGAAAGGGTAACATAAAAATGTTACATGACAAACTAGACAAAGGGGCTACCAAGTAACCCCTCCAGCACCCTATGGTAAGATAGTGTGAACTTGGTCTAGAAAGTTACAAAATGCAAAATGTAAGTAAAGTCAATTTCAATTCACTGCTCTTGGAAACAATAGTTTCACCAAAAGAAGGTATTTAAACCTTTGGGAAATCTAAGACTGCCCTTTGCCGCTCCACTGAAGGTGCTGTGCGACAATGTAAAGATGATGCCTATGGAGTTTGGCAGACCCCGCAGTCAAAAGAAACAGAGTATAAATAACAGGAAAATACATGATTGAGTGGGAAAAGGTCTCACTCTCTCCAGGTTAGAGATTAAAAGTCCTAAAGTCCAGCAAAAAGAGCTGTGGGTCTCTAATGTAGATAGGAATTAGCACATTTCTGAGAATTCTCCCTAACACCTACTATCACCCAAATACGTCAATTAACATGTCGACCGGCCCTGAATGGCAAGCAGAGTTACAATCATCCACAGGAGCAATTGGCCATGCTCTATCAATCCCTCTCCCAGAACAAGCTCTTCCGAATCACTCACCTGCAAGTTCCCTTCATGTCACAATGAATCCATTACCTTCCACTTCATCTACAGACCACCTTACAGTAGTAACTCTTGATGACATCTCCAATTTACTCTACTCTGTCAAATTAACACATACTAATAATGTCTTTCACTGAGAATGTAATGTCGCTGTGTCTCACTCAGACACCCACAGACGAAGCAGGCTATTTGCACTGAACGGATCCACGGATATTAAACAAATTGTGTTCTACTCCCTCATCAAGGTCATTGATAAAGCTATCCAGACCCAGCTGCATAAACCCATAAACATCAACAACCTGCTCTGCTTTTTCAAGTCCAGTTTCAGACACCTGCAGCACGGAGATGGCAACACTTCATGGCAATGCACAGTTGATGGTTACTGCATATGCCTACTTCAGCCTCAATGGACTCAATGATGGAACATTGCTCATCACCCTTCATTTGCACAGGGACCAGGGTCAATGCCCTTGAATGATTCCCCACTTCTCTGCTGGGAAGGCCCCAAATCATCCAAAATGAAAAAACTATTTGCACTCTTCTGTTCCCCCCCCCCCCCCCATCCTATAAAACGCAACTTCATCCAACTTTACCCTGAATCGCAGCCACTGCTCCTCAGACAGCTTCTGTGTTGGAGGATAGCATTGTGGGTCTGAGTGCCAACAGCTTAGCCACACTGCCCAGCTCTTTGCCTGTTTCACCTGCCACTATTCACACCCAAGAGAGTCAATGGATTAACACACTTAGTAGGGGGAAGAGAAAGGATCTATGTATAATTTCCTAGTTGAATAAGAAATTACCAAAAACAGTATACCTGGATATCCATTTTGGTCAACATCTGAGCCGCCTTTCAATGAGTAACCAAAGCTTGGTGGCATGGTTTGTGATGCCCACTGTCCTTCAATGATCTGAGATGGCACAGTATTTAGACCTGTTGATCTTCCATTGTAAATGTAAACTGTTCCTTTCTTGTTCTCACCACCATATGGTGCAGCAATGGCAACATCTGTAAATGGAAAAAACAAGGCAACTTTACAAAAGTATTCTGTTTTTCTTTGCAGTTCTAAAACTGAACTCACAATGGTGTGAACAGGTGATGGGTTGCCACATGACATCATACACTTAATGTATGGACCATCATCAGTAGACATCCAGTATAGTAATTATGGCATTGTCAGGTCTCTGACTAGGTATGTCAGATCAATCTCCAGTAATAATTTGAGTCTGGGAAAGAGAAGGTCTTTGTGAGAGGTCAAGCTTGGGTCTCTAGGCCCAGCAGGCAAGGGACCCACGTATGGGCATACCCTTCCCACTCGGGGTGACAATAGCAAAACAAAAGAGTTGATGGCTGGAAGGTTTAGAATAAATCTTGACCTCTGGCATTGCTCTGGGCAACCCTCCAGCCCATCGTTCTTCGCCTGCCAAGCCATTACAAAAGAGGACTCATGTCTGGCAGAGAATCTCCCAGGACCCCCCCCCCCCTTTTTTTGCATTTCAAACAATATTTAATTAATCAAACAAATATCATTGAAACATGTACAAATGTAATTAAAAAAATACAGCAAAGAAGCTTCAATATATATTTTTAGTTATATATGTGCGAAATTAAAAAACACAAAATAAGGCCTGAAATGAAGTGAAAAGAACTGAAAGTGTGCCCATGGAGACCAAAAGAGAAAATGTAAATGCCTAGCATGTAGAAATGACATGCCTATGAGAGTTTAGCACCCCAAGCCAAACTTGTGTGTTGGCTTGCTACAAAAGTGGTCCTAATGTGCATTGTATGCTACAAAGAAGCCTGGAAAAAACGAAACCCATACATAAAAAGACGAGTTAAAATGTAGAACAGTTGCCAACTTGAGTTTTGCCAGAGCAAGCCAACGTTGTTTCAAGGGCCTGTCCTTCATCAGGGCAATAAAGATGCGGAAGTGAGACGGACAGGATGTACAATTATGCAACTAGTTTAGAATGGATTGGATACTAGCCGAACATCATCATTGTTAAAGGAGACCCATTCCTGAGTTCCCAGCCTAGCACAGAGCCCAAAGGGAGTCTTCAAAGATAGTTCAAAATGGCAAACACTCATGCAGAATAGTGACTATTCATTGCAAGCACCAACAATGGTAAACAGCAGCCCTGTAGTACACAGTGCAGCTTCGCATACAGCTGCTTCTGTGGGCAGAATAGACAAGGTCTTTAAGTCCAGGGTTCTGTACTCACTTAAAGTGGGATCCTAAGAGATTCAAAGTATTTTTTTAAAAAAGATTTTTATTAATTTTATTCAAACCAAACAATACAAACCAAACACGCAGTGCAACTTACAACAGTTTCATTATTCACCAATTAATCTTGGTCACTGCTCCCCTATCCCACCCCCCTTTATGAGCCTATTTGTTCCTCGCATTCTGTATCTGCTTCACGTGGCAGGGTCTCGCTTCCCGCAGATTCTGGCGGATCTTGTATTGCTCCAAACAGTTCTGATATTAATAATTTCCATGCCATCAGGGTGCCCGCTTCTTCCTCCCCCCTTATGCTGCTCGCCTCTTGCCATACCATCGTCTCAGCCTCTGCCCATTTCTGCAACTCCCTCCACCAAACCTCCACCCGTGGCTTGTGACAAGTCTTCCATCCCATGGCAATCCTTCGTTTTGCAAGCACATATGCCAAATATTTTAGTTTCCCCAACATGTTTAAGTTTTCATGATCTGGGGAACCCTCCCAGCAAGCAGGCCCAGGCCGTGTTTATGATGATCGTGACCCCCTTTTTCGCTAGTTTTTGTGCCACTTCCCCCCAGAAACGCTCAATTACTGGGCAAGACCAAAACATGTGGGTCATGTCAGCATTTTCCTTGTCTTATTTGGGACACGCCTGTTGCCCAGCAATTTCGAACTTGGATATCCTCAGAGGAGTCATGTATGCTCTGTGCGTTATATACAATTGTATTTGCTTTAGTCTCGCATTTCTTGACACCTTCTTGTGGTATCCCAGGGCACGTTCCCACATCCCATCCTCTATCGGGGCTCCTACTTCCGCTTCCCAGTCTAGTCTCAATTGTGTCAGCTCCTTCCCGACCTTGGTCATCACCATCTCATACAGTCTAGAAATCTCATGCCCCCCCCTTCCGATATGTCATATATTGCCCACATGATAGCATCTGGTTCTTCTGCCAATACGGTTTTAGGCCACGTTTTCCGAATTCTCTGTACCATTCTATGATATGTAACATACTGGCCCGTATGTAATCCTGCTTCTTCCCCAAGCACTTCAAAATCCTTAATGGTCCCCTCTTGCCAAATGTCCCCTAACATTACCAACCCCACTGATTCCCAGTACAGGACCCCCTTGTTATTTGCATATTTCAAGTAGCTTTGGGTCTCACCTTAAGTTACTAGGGGAATCCAGACGTGGACCCCTTGCTCACTATTCTTAGAGAGGCACAGCTACACCCTACTGATGAGGTTCAACCAGACCGAAACACGTGTCTGGGGTTGCTGTTGGTACTCTTGTTCAGAGGAGAATTGCCTAGCATTTCGGTGCTGGACTGCCCCAGGGCAGGACAAAGACTGATATGTTTAGGATATTTCTCCTCTGTGAAAGATAGTGAGCTAAAGACTCCGGGTAAGGCTCTTGTAACCAGGACTCACGTTTGGCAGAGAATCTCCCAGGACCCCCCTTGGTTTTTGCATAGTATTTAAATGTGCCTGATATTGTCAAAGTTTGCTCGACACCGCAGGTTACATAGTTCCCCTGGATACCAGGCTGCAACTGTTCTGTTTTCTAGCAGAGCGCAGTTTCCTGCTCACCCCTTGCTCTATTTTCTGGGAACCTATCCTGATCAAGACCCCCCCGCCCCCCCCCCAAATTGCTGCCTTAAAATCTTCCCACAGGGTCTGAACGCTCACTTCCCCATGGCATTAAAGCTAAAATAATCCTTTATAGCAGTGAGTAATTCCTGTGTCACTTCCCTGTCTTGCAATAGGAAGTCATTGCACTTCTAACTCCCTGTGAGGGGTTGGCACCCGATCCAGCCCTAATACCACTTTTACCATATCATGCTCTGACCAGGGGATCAGGGCCACCTGGGAGTCCAAGACCTGAGCTTTCAGATGTGTATCGACAAGTACTAGATCTATTTGTGAATAGCAATTGTGCACTGCTGAAAAATAAGTAAAGGGTCTGTCTCCTTCAATGGGGTAGGGGGGAGCGAGTCCACCAAACCAAGGGCACATTCACTTCTCTAAAACGTGATTGATTCCCCTCACTCGATCGTGCTTTTACAACCTTGCCCAACCTCTTGCGGTCTTTGAAAGGGTCCAACACCATATTAAAATCCCCTCCCATAATCAGTCGGCCCTCCACAAACCCAATCAGTTCATCTGTCACCCATTCCCAAAATTCATGCTGCCGAGTTTAGGGTGTAAATGGACCCCAAAGACATAAGGTTGCCCTTCAATCATCCCTTAACGAAGACATACCGGCCATCTGGATCGGTCAACACCTTTTCTGCCCAAAACCCAAGGCAGGCTTAGACCAGCAATGCTACACCCCTTCTCTTCTTTAAATCTGAGGCCACAAATACTTCTACCACTTCCCTGGCTCTTAGGTGGAGTTCCCTCCCCCTCCACCAATTTGTCTCCCGCAGACAGAGCCAGTCCAATCTTCTTAAACTTCCTAATAACCATCAAGCCTTTACTTGGTGAATTACGGACTCATACATTGAGGGAACCAATTATCTCACCCATTATCCTTCACCAGTTTCCCCGAACGCTGCACATCTTCTCCCACTCCTGAGACTGCTGTCTTGTAAAACACATTTTGCATGGGCCCGTTGTATACACCAACATGTCAGAGATCGCTTATCGTGGAACCAACAAAATCTCTTAACATTAACTTTCCCTTCCCCACCCACACCCTCCCACAGCATCCAATCCCGCTCAGATACATCACCCGAGACAGGACCAAATCCAAATCCGTAGTGGTCATCCCCATCTTAGGACCAGCACAGCAAAGCACGATTTCCTGAGCCCCCTTGCAAATGTCAAATTGTTGAAATATTCATACTTCCTTGCCACCCCGTCTTTCTTCATTTTGCTTCCAGAAGCTCTCCAGAACAGAGCGAAGATACATCTGCAGATGAGCACCTATCTAGACTCAGAGCGGCACCTTTCATTGGATGCAGTATAGTAGAGAACTCAAGGCATCACATTAATCTGCTCCGCTTTCAACACGTAGGGGCGTTAAGCTTCTAGAATTTGCGTGACTTGGCGATCTTTTGCACTTCCATCCGTAGGTCCTGGCCCACAGCACCTTCTCTTGCGACTCCTGGATTTTGGAGTTGGGGCTCTTCCATTATTTCCAAGGAAACTGTTTGGATGTCATCTTCTGACTAGTTTGTAGGTGTATCCTTCATGTTCAAAATAAATCAAAAATGAAAGCCCCAGCGCTATCTCATAACCTTGTCATTCAGCCATTTTGTAAGTGGACCACATTGCCTCCTCCTAGCCAGCGTGAAGGCAGACAAGTCCTGATTGATAGTTATTTTAGCAGGTGGTCGATAGGGCCCACCCTCCTGGCTCTGCCAAGATCTTCATTTTGTCAGAGTAATAATGGAATCCGCCAGAATTGTCCTCGCACCTCCGGCACCCGCCAGCTCGGTACACCCTATTGATTGTAGGCTCATCCACGACATCCTAGCCAAACAGCAGCCTCAAGACCTTCATTATAGAGTGTTTGATGTTGCTCTCGGAGGTTACCAGTCAATTGGTCAAAAACATTTGGTCGACAGGACAATTGGTCGACACCATTTGGTCGAATGCCAAATGGTCTTTTTTTTTTTTTTTTTTTACCACCCCTTTTTTGGTTTTTTTTGGGGGGGGGTCCCCCCTCCAACCCCCTTTTTTTTCTTTTTTTTTTCCCCACACGAAAACCCACAAAACACATATATATATATAAAAAAAAATAAATTCGACCATTTGGCATTCGACCATATGGTGTCGACCAAATTGCAGTCGACCAGTTTGTTGTCGACCAATTGACCGGACACCGCTCTCGGATTGTCCCTCCTTCTCAGGAACACCACAGAAACTAAGGTTGTTGCTTCGTTCTCGGTTCTCAAAATTGTCAATTTTCAATCGAACTTCTGTCTCCTCTCTAGCTCCGAAATCCACACATCAATTTGTGTCTCCATAGTGTCCAAAGATGTCTGGTGGCACTCAAGGTCTTGGACCTTCACCCATGGAGTCAATACTCTGGTCTATTTTGTCCAGACTTTGCCCCATTGCTGAACGCATGCCCACGATTTCCTCCATGAGTGCAGCTATGTCCTTCTTAGTGAAAACTGGATCCTCTGCCATTGTCGTCCGCTGGTGAGACTTGATAATGTCAAGAGCCTGCATGGGGACCTGGAACTGGAATTTCTGTAGGGTGGTTTTCCAGGTCATTAACGGCCAGACACTCAAAGCCTCTCAATCTGTTCAAAGGAGAGTTAAGGGATTTCCCCCCGCAGCGAAAGGTAAGTACCTCTGATCCTTTGCACCCTTTCGGGAGGGACCTCGCCTTAGGCTTCCCCGATCCAGCAGCTCTCACAGAGCTCTCCAGGTCCATCTGGTGTTAGTTGCTGGACCGGATGTTTCTGCCCCTGAAATGGTTGTTACGCCGGAACAGGGTCCTGTGCTTCACATTCCACATGGGGGAGGTTAGGGCTCCAGCAACCTTTATCTGCAGTAATCACCAGAAGGCAGCGGTAGTGGTAAAGAGGCACAAGCCTAATGCCGGTAACGATGAAAGCCTCCCATTCATCTGCAGGGTGCTCAAGCTGCTGTTTCAGGCCATCACCTCCATGTCACAATGACCCCTGCCACCTCGGGCATCCAGTTCACCACCTCGTCAGGGGGGCTAAAAGGGAGTGCAATGTCCCTTTACCTACCACCAATCGGAAGCACAATGAAGATTTAACTTTCCTCCATGCGCCATCTGGTGGCCACTCAGTGTTTGGGAATTTAAACTATAGAAAAGCGGAGTGCTCAAAATGTAACTTGTCTCACGTTTAAAGAAATTCAGTGGGTTCAGCTTATTAAATGTTAGTAGTTTACTGAAATGCCAGAAAGCAATCTAAATTTCTGTTAGAGAATGTAAATATTGCTAAGTTCGTCGTACTCACAAAAAGCATTTATTTTTTAGTTGCGGCTTCAGCACAGCATTTTCTGTAGGGCCGAGAAGGCTGTGACCCATGCAAGCCCATTCGAGAAAGGGACCGAGTGCCGTTGAGTGTTCATGGCAACGCCTTGGAGCAGCGAAGTCGAGGCAATGGCTTTTAGAGCGTGGGGAGCACACAGTTGTTTTATGAATAAGTGTTGTGTCAAGGTCCAGAAGTGCAGGGAGCGAGCAGACCAGTCTCGAGTGCAGAGTCAAGCAATTGAGGCGGGGATGCCCAGTGAGAAGCAATGTAAATGGTTAAAACACAGAGTACCCCTAGAGACAAAAGAAAGGGAAAACGCTTTAAGACTGTTTGAAACTCCCGGTGGCGGAAAGCTTTCATCATATCCAGATTACCCACGCACTTCGTGCCCAATTCACTGATAGCCATGCTGTCCCACTCTGTTCTCCTCTAGAAGCGAAGCTGGTGGTGCAACAAATAGACAGGAAGGTTAGCTCTGTTATGTACCAATGCATATCCTCCTTTATAGCACGGAAACTGATTGAATTACTGTGCAAAGGGGAAGCAGAGGTTGGGGGTATAGACCATGAAGACTGGGTGGAAGTCTTGATGGCCCCAAGAGAAGTGGCAATTTCCTCCAGATTTCGCTTGATCCAACTCAAGGTCTCACATAAAGCATACTAATCCAGTACACTGCTCTTTAGATGAGGCCACCGACTACAATGAGACCAAGTAGATGACACCTTTTTTCCATGTCCTATGGGAATGCCCATTGATACGCTGCTTCTGGGATGAAGTTCTGAATAGGCTGACAGGGTGGTAGGGGAACCTGTGCCTGTTGAACCTAAGCTGCTGCTGTTGGGAATCTGGGGTACTCACTCCTATGGCCGCTATGGCAAATTCCTGATCTCCACAGCGGCCATTCTGGCTAAAACAAATCTAGCGATTTTGTGGGGCAAGTCGGAGAGACAGAGATTTAGTAAATGGGTATCCGATATGGATGTTTGCATGTCCTATGAAAGGGCGATCTACAGTGCACGTGGGTGCCGACCAAGTTCCAGAAAATATGGCACAAGTAGGAGGATACCGGGTGATGGGGCCCTCCATGGATGCGATGCGTCGCTAGCCCTGTTTGTGTCTATAATTTGGCCTGCTCTGTACCTTGACCTTGTATACCTGGGCCTTTTTGCGATGTTTCAACCATGGTGCTGCTTTTTTGTTTGTTATATGTTTCAAATTACAATAAAACGTGTTCTGCATTTTTTTTAAAGACAGTTTGAAACAAATCAAAAGGCAATAGAGAAAATTCTTAAAAAATAACGTTTTAACAAGAAAAGAGACCATACAGTTCAAACCTAACGAGCCTTCTAGTAGAAAGTGAAGGTATCCAGGTGAAGTAAAGTCGGGGAATAATGAAGACATTTAGTTTGAGAATTACTGAACAGGCTCTAAAAGGTATGTTTGTGTTTCCACAGATCAGCAGACCCCCAGAGAAAGATAATAATGAGCATGGATAGAGCTGAAGTCTGGAGGTTTTCTATTTTGTCCAATTCCCCTTTTCTCCCAGGGGTGTCCATTCTGAAGTTGATTTTAAAGATCCTCAGTTTGTACAGTCCAGTAGGTACATTTGCAATCTCTGCATGCCAGGTAAGCTGGGACCTTATAGTCTCTACTCATAACTGTGCTGTGCATAATAAGGGACACCATGACAATATCCTTTTGCATGAATGGATGAATTGGATAAGCTGTAGGGTAAAGGTTACGGAAAGTGACACAAGCAGAAAAAGTTATTGCGGGGAAACGTTAGGATTAGAGAAAGGGAAATGTATGAAAACGAGAGGAAAGGAGACATTAGGGACAGCCCCACCATATTAAAAATCATCATAGTAGCTGTTAAGTTTTTGTACAACCCTCTCTTGAAGGATCTAAAAACACTGACCTTAATGGGGGACAACACCAGACAAGAAAGGGGAGTCACATTTCTCATAAGGTTATTAACATGAACAGAGTGACAAGTTAGTTTTAGGTTCGGGTAACAAGCCGATACAAAGGTACATTAGTACACACATCTCTAAAAAATACACCACAATGATATCTGAAAAACGTGTACTTAAATTGTTTTACACGCATAGATGTATCCGTTCAAATTATGTACTTGAGGTATAATATGCATTATGAAAAATGTACCCAGCATATTACAATAGACCTAAAATGTCTAAAAATGACTCTCCTATCCCTCCTTTTGATATGAGGGCCCACTACCAGAGGCAGGCAACCAGCATAAACGGGGGGGGGGGGGCGTTGGGAGAACACAGGACCCACAGAAACCCCAACAAGCAGGTAAATCTCTCCATGGGCCTGAAGGTAGCACCCCTTTCTATGAACAAACAACAATTAGAAGATTGTCAATTTTCACTATTATAAACCGTGATCCTATATGTCCATCCGTAGGTCTCAGCAAAGCAGCCCCAGTGCGAAGGATAATTATTGAGAACAGGAGGCCATAGAAGGAAGCACAGAACTGCTGGGAACATAGTTTTGTGACGTGGGAAATCAGCCGGGAAATAAAACACACGTGAAACAAGAATGTGTGGGTGAAAGTAGTCGTAGCAGTGGTTGGCAAGATTGGAGAGGTTGTGGAAGTGAGGAAATGAGCAGCAGATTGAAAGAACAAAACTTGTGAATAAGCCAGTGCAATTAATGCTGAGAAACAGAAGTGGATTGGAGGAACAAGAAGCTGTGACGGTAAAGGAACGGGCGAAGCATTGCACACAATATCACAACCCTACACATCATTGCCGAGATCAGCAGGAAATAATTCCACCAGCTCAAGCCGCAATGCAAAACAGGGCTTGGTGAATTGGCACCGTCTCCAGTTTCTAAAACCTAACAGAAGCAGCCTGGGGAAGCAGACGAACAGCAGGAAGGACTCTGCCGGGTGTTGCAGGGATGGTCTCAACCAAACACGACCAGGCTGCACAAGCCAGTCGTTGGTTTGGAAGGGAGACCACCAAGTTGCATTAATAAAGGGGGCAAGCAACAATCTGATGGGAAGCCGCAAAGCAGACAGTCGGACGCGTGTGGCGTTCGCACACAAGAGTAGCCTCTACCTCGCGGACAGTTGCGAAGGGGAAGGATGTGTGGAGAAGGCGCCGATTACCAGAAACAGACGCCTTTACAGATAACTGGGGAAGCCGGTTAACTGCAGGCAGGAAATGCCAGCAAGCTGGAGGCGATCTGCAGGTCTACAACAAGTGGGGGAAAACATCACTGGAGCAGGAGTTTGTGATTGGTGAGGAGACAGGTACTGCTTGGGGGGAGCATGGGGGAGTAGCAGAGTTTAAATGTTAAAAGGGCATATCTGGAGTTAATTTATTTGCCAATGGTACCTTTTTTCCCTCATTCTAATACTTAGAGTTAGTCAGAGAAATAATGCACATTGATATCCCTGAGAGGACCAAAACAAACTATCTCCACAAAGAAGGTAAACAAATGCAAACAAAGACGCCAGTGATAATGAAAAAAGGGTGTGTATAGAACACCAGAGAGACAGAGTAACAGTGCTCTCTTCCTCATCCAAGAAATTCTGGGAAAAACAATTTAACATTACGTGATGGAAAAGTCGACAAATACTGCCACAATGGGAGGAACCATTGTTTGGGGGCAACTGTATACGGTTGTCAGCCACAGGAAAGTGCTTATTCCCCTGGCAATGAATGTCCAGGGAAGGGCGTGTTCCCCTGGCACTGCAAGACCAGGGATTTGGATTGTCACCTTGGCAATTACGGAAGTACTTTGGACTCTGAGTTACCTGGAGAAGTGGTATAGTAGATAATAGTAGATAATACCACAAACTGTGAGAAAGCAACCTAAAGAATTTTGTTTTTTCCTTATAGTAGATTTTGAAGCTTTAAGAATGACAGGATCAGAGTAGGTTTTGGGCACAGGACAGTCAACCTTTTTGGACATCCTGGCGACTGGTTCATTAGTTAATTTTCTTGAGGCAGGGAAACCCCTCATGGAGGGAGGGCTATATGAGGTGTATTTTTCCCCATTCATTTTATATTTAAATAAAAGTATTGTGGCCCAAGCAAACTGTCTGTCGCCTTACTCCAGCGCCTCACAGCCTGCACAATTATGTACAGTGTACTAATGACACCACCCACCCCTATTGTATATGGTAGTACCTAGACCAGGGGCCATGACCCAAAACATATTAAGGAGTAGGCAGCAAAGGAACCTAGACATTTGTAAGCAGCAAGGACAAATCCTCTAAATAAATCCCACAGGCCTACAGCAATACTACACATTCATTTGTGTACCCACTAGGACATAATGCAAATGCTCACATAACCAGTTTCAAACTAGAGCCTAAGGCTTCCAAGAAGTAATCAGACATTTTAGCAAGTTACCTTTAGTCATACATTTCAGGGAAAAATATTTACAGTGCCCAAGCTTGGCTACAATGTTCAAAATACATTCACCATTGGAGAAATGCAGAGCACAACTTCAAAAATGGATTAAAAATCATAAGCATCATAATTCTTAGTCTAGAGCTCACTGATGCCCTTGCGGTTTCAGGAAGCATTATTAGGGTATTTATTGAACATCGACCTAGCTTCAGAGAGCTTTACAGTCATAGGGGGAAGAACACAATGAGAGAAGCAGAGAAAAAGGGAACACAGTGCAAAGAGGGGAAGGCAGGGGGCGGGAGAATGTCCAGGGGCAGGTAAGTACCCCAGAGTCCATTTAGTACAGTTCCACAGAAGGTTGAAAATTCCATAGGAAACAATGGGAGGAAAGTCAGTTCTACCTCTGATGTGTGGTGTATGCGGTAAACATCTCCAGGGTAGGACACAAGTGCCCCAAGTTCCAGAGGACGATGGATGAACCAGAGGCCCCAGACGCAGAGGCCCTAAAATCCCCAAAAGTAGGAATTTGATTTACACCACTGAGAGGGGTAGACCATCTTGGTGTACACTTCCAAGGCTAAGGAAACAGCACTGAAAAACTTTTAAATAAGGAAGTGTACTGGTTACATGCGATATTGGTCCTCTTCAAATGTCCAGCATCACACTTGCATTTACATATGTTGGACTATGGCCGATGCAACACCATTATGAACAACTACTAAAGTAGGCTTTTTCTGTCTCTAAATAGACAGCATTTAGTGTATGTTTGTTGTAAAACAGTGATTCAATCTATACTGGTTCAGACCTTTGAATGTCATGGTTGAACGACATGGTTCTTTTTCTTACTAAGTGAATATTTATTTGAAGCTTGTAAAGAATAAGCCTGAATCTCTAGGTATGCACCGTCACATTCTTCTTTGCATCTTTGCACCTTTTCAAGACCAGCTCTGGTCCTGCACACCTTCTGAATAGTGGGTCTTTTGCAACTTTTCACAATTGTTCTATTTAATTTATTTTCCTTTGTTCTTGTGTGGCTGACTACAGTACATCCTCATACTATAGATACATATTTAGAACACTAGGCACAAAATGTTGAACATTGAATCCTACAATTTGGGTAATTTATTTTGAAATGTTTATGTATCTTCTTTACTACCAGTAAAAACAATATTTTACTTTTTACAACTATCTGATATTGGGTATGTTTGTTTTTTCTGGCTTAGGGAAGGAGGTGGCTCAGAATGTAGGGCCAGAAGGAATCCCTGAGGCGTTTGCGACTTTTTATGAGACCCTATATAAGTCTGAGACCGGCAGCGCCCGGTCGGAAATAGACGAATACATAGCGAACGTGCAGATACCGAAACTTTCACGTGCCGAGGCTGACGAACTTGACGCCCCGATTACCGCAGAAGAGATCAAGAGGGCCATCAAGAGACTGCCGCTAGGGAAGCCCCCGGGCGAGGACTGGTATATGACGGTTTTCTATAAATCCTTTCTTTCTTCTTTCCTCCCCTTCATGGTGGTGCCATTTAATGATGTCCATGACACGGGCGTTGCTCCTGACTCTTTCTCCCGAGAGCTCATCACAGTGATTCCCAAAGAGGGCAGGGATCCCAAAGAATGTGGGTCATATCGCCCCCATATTGCAGCTAAATATCAACGCCAAGATCTACACAAGGGTACTTGCTGTGAGGCTTGAAACGCACATTCCTCGCCTCACACACGGATCAGGTGGCGTTTATAATTGGACGGAAGGGCGAGGACACAATGCGGAAGACACTACACAGGATCCACAAATTGCATAACATGGCAGGGGACCCGGTCCTCCTCTCTGTGGACGCTGAGAAGGCGTTCGACAGGGTGGAATGGGGTTTCTTGGAGGCGGTCCTGAACGGGGTGGGACTGGGCCCACGTTTCCGAAAGGGCGGGAAGGCTGTGTACACTTCCCCCAAAGCGCCAGTAGTGGTTAATGGGGACTACTTGCGCTGGGTCGACCTAGGTAAAGGGACACGGCAGAGCTGCCCCCTCTCAGCGATACTGTTTGCTCTCTCCCTTGAACCCCTGGCTCAGGGACTCAGAAGAGACCAGCAAGTGGAGGGACTTTGGGTGGGCGGGGGAGAATACAAAGTAGCACTATATGCGGACAATCTGTTACATGTACAGAACCCTCTAACATCCATACCTAGAGCGATCTTCCTGGTTGAACAATACAGGACACTGCCGGGTCTCAAGATCAATAAGGCCAAGTCCATTTTGTTCCCACTACAGAGACCTGACCGAGGGGAGACCAACAGATTTGTCCCACTGGGCCTCATGGTAGGAGGTGACACCCTCCGTTATTTGGTGATCAATCTAACGAGGGACCTAGACGCCCTATAAGAGGACAACTTCCCTCCTCTTCTCTCGAGTTTAGAGGCTGACCTGGAAAAATTGGGAAAACTCACAATATCTTGGCTTGGGAGGCTCAATGCCGTAAAGATGGTGTGCCTGTGCAGATTCTTGTACCCATTCCATATGCTCCCATTACGCCTTCAGAAATTCTTCTCTTCTGAGGTAAAGAGGAAAATTCCGAGGTTTCAGTGGCAAGGGTAGCATATGAGGTGCTGACGCTAACCAAGGACAAGGGCGCAGTGAGCCTACCAGATCTACAACAAGGCGGCGCAACTAAGAGTTCTTATTCCCCATTATAGGGGGCAGAAAGGACTGCAATGCATGGACTTCGATAACTTCAATCTGGCACCAGCCTCAGTTGCGGAATGGCTGTGGGTCCCACGAAACAAGCTCATATGCATAATTAGGGACCATCCTATTTTGGGTACCATATGGGACAGGGGCCAACATGCACGGTAACACTTCATGGCCATCCCCTTGAGTCCTATTTGGGCACCTGGCGTCAGGGACAACATTCCCAATCATGAACGCTTTGAATCTTGGTTTGAGGCAGGTCTGGAGAGAGTGTGACAACTCTGGAAGGCGAGTACCTTCGTTACGATCTCTGACTTGGAAGACGCACTGGGGATAGGCCTCCTACTGGTCTTTTCCTTCCTTCAGCTTAAGGGGATCCTTACAAGGGACATATGGAAGGAGACGGTCCAGAGGGACCTTACTCCCTTTGAAGAGATCTAAGACAAAGGAATAGACTTTAAGGGCCTAATTTCCGCCATGTATAGAGCCCTGATTCTTGCAGGGAAGGGGTCGACTGAAACTTTGAGGCTTAGATGGGAAAGAGATCTCGGCTCAGAGATAGACACCGACTTATGGGGGAAAATATGCAAAGGGGCCTCACAAATGTCGATATCATGCCAGTACAAGTTTCATGCCATCAAACTCCTGTACAGATGCAGTATGACCCGCTCAGGCTATCAAGATGTTTCAATCCACTAGTCCCTTGGGCTGGCGTCAATACAGGGAGTGGGCAGATTATTGGCACATGTCCCCTCATTAAGGTTTACTGGGATGAAGTGTTAGGTTGGATTAAGGAACTGGATGGGATCCAATGTACTACCGAGCCTCTTCTCATACTTTTCGGTTTGGAGAAAGACGAGGGGGAGCTAACGAGAATAAAGGGGGTGGCGGCACCGCTTTTGCTGGCAGCGCGGGATTGCCTGGTGATGCAATGGAAAATGGCTTAGGTACCAGGAAAGAATGAATTAATGTCGCCACCAATATCTGCACAATGGAGAAAATAACCGCAGCTCTTCATGGGAAATTGGTGCTGTACGAACTGTTATGGGGAGAATTTGTGAATACATATGTAATTAATACTTAAGGGATCCCAGCACGTACTGGTTGAGGACTCGCCCCCTGATGGGTGTTAAATCATGACCGGTGAACGTCAACCGGCATACAAGATGAGTCCCTCCTGATTAGGCTCATGTGAAACACAAGTCTCTGCTTTGATTAAGCAGCCAAGACCACCGGCTTATATCAAACAAACTATTGCCCACACACCACGACCACGATGTCTCTGGATAAGGACACACCCGGAAGAAGACACTGTTCCCTGGGATGGGGGCGGGTGCGAAGGGTGTTTAAACGAAAGCAACAAGGTTCTGTTTGGGGAAGGGTTGGAGGCGTAGGATTAAAAGTAATGTTGTATCCTAAACAATGTTTTTTTTCAAGTTTAATGATCCTGAAAACCTAATGAAACTAACTTTCTTAAAATAATTGCTGGTGGACACAGATAGGTTTTGAATCACCAACCACATTGGTATCAACCTGTGGCAGCAGTCTTGCTTTTTGGTATAAACGACGACTCTGCAACACATTGGATTATTAGCAACATACATAAGGGATGGTGACCCCAATGCCTACATTGAGCACCCTGTATTAAAAAGGTAAAAGCCTGACCATCGACCGCTTTGTAGATATGGAGGGACCATACGACTTGAAATCTGGAACTAAAGATTAGTTCCTAAATGTGCTGTGTGGCTTTCAGGAATACATATAAACGTAGCACCGGCAGACCGCTGCAAATTGTTCAATAACCGGACCACTACAATGAGTAGTACACTGAATCTGAATGATATACATGCACTGTGCTTTGCAGAAGAAAAAGGAATAAAATCCCACTGGAGTCTGCATTGCTGTTGAAAATTAATTCCTATAAAGCTTATTAAATGTTGTCATACCATTGAAGCCGTCTCCGTCAAGGTCCCCGAGCGGCGCGATGCAGCTGCTGAATCTTGCAAAGACCTCAAATCCATTCAACTTCACAGCAGCTCGAAAGACACCTGTGCTTTGTTGGAGATGAAGGCTGACTTGACCCACCTCTTGAAGCTTTCCATCAGAACCCCGATCCAAAAACAGGGGCGCTCCAATAAACAAATCCATTAAACTGTGGAGAGCACATGTGTTAGAAATAAAAATAATCCTACAACATGCCTTAAAGATCACTTGCTCCCACAATCGAAAATGCTACTATACACTTCCTTAGAAATGTCTCACCTTTTATGAATGAATGCCTAATGACAGTCACATTATACCTTTAAAGCACTTCAATATCATATGTGCCAATTCTATAAACTGCATTTCCCATGATATTTCATTTACTAAAACAAGAAAATATCTGGCCCACAAGGTTCAGGAGATAGTTTTTGTTTTTCACGCAACCTGAACACTTGGAAATTCAGGACTACATTACTACTTCATTATGTGAGTAATAGTGAGAAAAGACAAGTATACAAATTACCCAGTGAAACTACATTTACAAACAGGGATGCGTTTAAAAGCATAAATTATTGTAGCAAAGGCTATTATATCCAGTATTTTCTGCATTTCGTCAAACTTTCTTTTAGGGAATCCTAGATTTCAGCTCCTATATTCAAAACCACTGCATACGTACGAGTTGATTCATTTTAATTGTCGTTCATTTGGCTGGTCTACATTTCAAATCATTTTCCAGTTAGCTTAAAGCATATGAAACAATTAATTGTGCATTTGCATGTGCAAAAGAAAACCACAGCAATCACAAATACAACAACCTTGTATTTATATTTATAATTGCTGTGGTTTTCTTTAAGTCTCTGGGACTCTCCCGGATCAGGGGAGTTCGGGAGACTTAAAAAGAAAACCACGGCAATCAAATACAACGTGGTTGTATTTATAATTGGCTGGAATTTAAAAAAATACAAATAAGCACTTAACAGCAGCAGACGGCAGAAAGGATCCTGACTGCATTCTCTGCTCTCGGCAATAATGAAGCAAAAGCCGGCTGTAATAAACAAAAGCTACCAATAGTTGGCAGAGCTTAAACACAAGCACACGAGGCTCATCCATTTCACAAAATGGATGCTTCCTAGAGCTTGAAACTTTTGACTTTGAGCCTCATTTGCTCAAAGGTGTACATAGAAACTTTCTTTCAAAATAGGTTTATAGATAGTTTTGATTATGGACCATCATGTGGGACAACAACATTTTTGAGTGCACTTCCCCTTTAACTCCTAGGAGCGGTCTCAATCTACACAAGAAACGTTCAATGAAGAACTGATCAAAGGGGCACTGTAGATATTTCCTACACAAAACGTGGAGCCTCAGCAGAAGAAATGCGGATTATAGCAATAAGGAACAGGTCGCGAGATGTGCAACTTACCCATCTGCATTAATGTCAGTGGCAGCCACAGAGTATCCAAAATATGCAGCCATCTATACATAAAAGGAAAGGGGACTGATATTTAAATCGGAAGCATTTGTGTGCAATGGGTTAGGATTTAACATTTTCATAGTGCACCACTCAAGTTTATTCTGAGGCGTTAAACGTTGATCTTCAATGTCAAAGCAGCCTTTCTATAAACTAAGTTTCACTTCCCAGTCTTTATTGCACAGCCATTTAGGAGGTGCAGACTTGACATGGCTAATCTACCTTTGGTTACTTTATGCATTACAGTGTTCATATGCAAAGCAAAGTAAAAAGAATTACAGCCCCAGAGCATCCAAAGGGAATGGAAGCTTTAGGCTAATGCCTTCAAGTGGCCTTCCTGACATTTCAGCTCTCTGCTAAGAAAACAGGCAATGACAAACACAACAGTTCTGGCTTTTGTATAAGCATGGGACACCCGTAACAGTACTTACCTAACAGCAAGATGGCAACAGCTAGCTGCTTGTACGTTGGTATATGGTGGAAGTACCTGGCAAACTCTTATGTAATGCCTAGGAAACCGCCAAAATGGTTGGCTTTGACAGAGCTTTAACACAAATTCATTGCAAGGAACAGATGCGAGTACACACATTCTTTAAAATAATCACGTGGCTGAATGCAAACTTGGTTAAGCCATTTTTAGCTGCACACATACAGAGTATACACACACACACACACACACAATTTACTGTTATGACTAGCTCCACTGACCCGGACTCTGGACCCCAAAGGCGTTCAACCTACAGCGTGTTGAGATGAAAGGAGCTATACGAATGCCCATTAACATACCATAACACTAGGGACTGATTTACAACTGCAATTCAGAAGACTGCTTAGAAACACCAATGGCAGCACCATACCAGCCCAATGTTTTGTGTTACCTCATCACAGAGGTACAGTCAATAGAGCCAATGACAGAATGTTTTGGGCAGAGAGAGGCCAGTAATGGGTGGGAATGGACAAAGGAATAATTGGCATGACAAAAGCTAACAACTTCAAAAGGCTGTGTCGTCCCTCGTATCCCACCCCCTTCCAATTCGTACTCCTAAACCTTTAGGATGGTGCACAAGAAGTACATAATAGCCAAAACTAAAAGCAGACTCCTGATTTTCATTCCAAAACAAATGGAGTCAATTTTATGTTTGATCACATCATGTCTAAGAAGTATGTATAGCAAAGAATTTAAGGGCTAACGCACTAATCCTGCCAGATACTGTGAAATACTGAGAAACAACAATTATTGTGCTGTTGAGCTGTTCACAGGCTGACTTAGAAAATTGTTTTAGAAAGACAAACTCGTTTTCTTCTCCAATTTACAAAATCTGATCAGACCATGATAGTTTTTCATTCTTAATAATTGTCCATGTTAGGCTCATTTAATTTTCTCTTACCCTTTCTAAAAACCTCATTAAGGTTTTTGGTCATAATTTTACCACTTAACTCTTGGCAGGATAAAATTGCGTAGAATATGTATTGTCAATCTGTATGCTTATGATATAACAGCTCTTTATTGGAGAGATCTTAGCAAAATACATATACCACACCCATGTGTGATGCTGGAAATGCATCGGAGGGACAGGGCCTCTGTATCCTTGTCCTTTACTGCTTTTTATAATGTGTTCTGCCGTGTTTTCCAGGCAGGAGTTCATGTGGGACTCCTGGCGGTGCAGCTCTTTTGGTTTGGTGAACAGACACCTGGGATGCCCTTATGGCACCCATGGGTGGGGGTACAACCCAGTGCCCCTAGTGTATGTTTTTGGGCACCTGTGGGGGGCCCACAAAGCAGGGTATGGGCTGGTGGCAGCTCCATCCTGAATTTGACAGCTGCTCCGAGTAGCCTCCATTTTGGGATACCCAGGCCCTGCCATTGGGATCAGTTGATTCCTGATCGGAAACCAGATGGCCCCTGTAGCCTCTTGCTTTCTATTGCCCGTTACCTTGTTTTCCCAAAGTCCTGGGAAGCCCTAACTTTGTCCCTTCCCCCTGACCGGCTGTTGGGTGGAAGTTCCATATATGGTGGTGTTGTGAAGTCCAGGCCAGACTGGCTAGAGCCTTCCCAATGACTGTATGTTGTGGGTACGCCTGTGGGTGGGACCTGGGTGAATGGAGTGTGTGACGAATACGCATTCTGTGTTGTGGATGTCTAGTATCTGGTGTTTGACACAATGACTGAGAAAGCCCTGCCCAAAAATGGTATGAATGTAGTGTGGAGTGTTGAATGGCTGGGTACTTCTCCGAATACACACAACTTGTTGTGAGTGTCTGGAGAGAAGTGAATGGCCTGAATGCCCTATGCACCCGATTGGCTGTCTGCCTGCATGAATGAATGCCCTTCTGACCGATTGGTTGCCTGAGTGTGACCCAGCACAAAGAATGGGAGATCAACTAGTATATCTGGGGGCCTCTCACTTCTAGAATTCATGTTCAGAAGCTGAAGTCCACTACGACGAGTAACTGGAGTAACTGAAGCTTGACCTTGAAGCCCTGCTGGAAGAGAAGAATTGCTGTTGCTCTCCTTCATCAATCTGAAAGCTGCTGTGTCTCCAAGGTCTAACCCATAGAGGACCTGGTAAGGCGCCCTCTTCCCGAGCTACGAGGGATCATCGTGCACCAGCTGATCTTTGCCAAAGCTCCCTGGTAGACAGACCTTCGACAGGATGCCGACCCGAGACGGGGACCGCCATGGAATCACAAGGAGAATTGCCCAGACTGTTGTCCGCCACCGTCGACGACCGCCGACAGGAGCCGCCGTGCTCTCGTTTGCCTAAGAACTCTTGATTCAAAGACGCTCTCGTCCGCATCGTTGCCCGCTTGATCCCGCTGGAGAAGGCCGACCGTCGACGCGCCAAGGAGTATCCGCCGGTGGGTTTCCCGCCACCCAAAGACCACAGAGACGCAGACGAATTGACGCCCTTGCTGGGCCACAGTTCTTCATACTCTTTGTGGTCCAGAACCATCATCGTCGAGGTGCCCTGCACGCCTCTTCCTTGCAGGACGTTTACACTTCCCCGTCGACGAGCACCGCTAGGATAGAAGCTGCCACTTCACTGCCGTAGTTCACCCTGTTCTCCGTCGGACGTTCGACGACCCGTGACTCCTGCCTTAAAGGGAGGGCACTCAAGAAGGGCCGTCGATTCCCAGACAAGGAACGCTACAACGCCAGGTACTTTGGGGTTGCATAACTATTGGAAAGTCTCTTGTGAACAATATATGGACTGGGCTTGTGATATATCTTTATTCTACAGGTTGCCCAGGTGGGGGGGGGGGATCTCCACACAGAACTGTCTAGTGGTAGGGGCCAGTATTCTGCCTATTGTTCTCACCAACTGCTTTCCTCTTACCTCTATTGTTGGTTTCCTTTACAAACTGATTTGTGTGCCATTTAACTGTACAGTTGATGCACTTTAAAGAGATCTGATAGTAATTGTGGTACCACATAGAACTGTATATATTTGCCATTATAGATAACCGAGAACAAAGTGAGTTATCGTGATATTGTACATAATCTTTAATATTAATTATATAAAGACTGTTTTAACCGATACAGTCTGCGGACATTCCTTTGTGGGTGCTTGGGGACTACACTGTACTTAAGAACCAGCCCACATCATCTCGTGAGAAGCTAGGCCTTGATTGCTTGACCACATACCAATAATAGAGAATCTTGGCTGGGGTCATCTGTGCCTCTCCTCTACCATATACAGAGCGAAGTACAGACACCCCCCTCTGGACCTTTACACTGTGGACCGGCATAACCATATACTTTCCCAGCTCCCGTGTCCCATCCAATACTCAAACCACTCCCTAGCTTACACATGCAATAATTCGAATTATGCCTCTTGTTGCATTACCGTTCCACAACTCTTAGGGACCTTTTTCAGAAACTCCCCCATGTGAGATATTTCAGAAGACAACCCCACCCAGTAGTGTCCAAACAGTGTGTCCAAAAGGTTAAAACAGACCCTCTAAATTGGTAGAGTCGCAGAGCAGTAAGGCCACACACTCAGGAAGGGGTTGGGCCGATACCAAACTACAATTAGGGCCAGACATAGGAACAATAAAAAACCTCACATGTAACATGCTGCAAACATATCTACGATTTATTTAGTATTACATTAAGGTAAAAAAAAACACCATCAAATAAGTAGTTTGAGAAATGTATCAACAAAGTTATAAAAAACAGTAATGGGTTAACACCGATTTCTACCCCCTTTGCAAACCCATAACAGAGAACAAACCCCAACTGGACAACTTAACCTATATGGTTTAAGAAAAGATGCGCAAACGTGTTAAACCATTCAGGAAACTGGAAGAGAAGGTCCAAAATGTAGTAACAAGAAAGACTAATACTGTGCCCAAGTCGTCTAATACTCCAAAAACACCACTGTGAAACATGAAACCACAATCTGTTACAGTAACACCATTATTTGTTGTATTTATTAAACTGCATTGTGTATATTGCAACCACATGGACCATCTAAAATTCCACTAATTGTGCAAAAAGCTTAAGGGCCCCAATGGGGTCTGTGACGAATTTAAGTAATTCATCACCTATCCCCAAGGGGAACCCACCTCCTTTGGGACTAGGAAAGTGAGCCTGCTAATGGGTGTAGGGGACAGGGAAAGCGGGATCTCTCGGGAGGGGAGTCCCCCTTAGGAGAAGGGGGATCCCCAGAGAGACTCAAGTCACCATTTATCTCCCTCCCACCCCCTGAGATGAACATCTTCATGGGTTATGCAAGAGCTAGTGTGTGTGTGAGAAATCTTTAACAATGGCCGGGTCCGCATCTGACGCAAACGTCATTTCATTCTCTTTGGAGAGGACAGCAGAAAGGTGAAAAAACAACCTCCTGAAGACATCAGGTGAAGAACCAATTAGAAAGAAGTATCTATGCAGCTCTCAGTTAAATTACTTTGCAGCGTACACTGGGAGAAGAGACGCTTGGGAGAGATAGAACGCCAGACATGGAGTTGCACTCAGAGGTCTGCACTATGAAAGTGCAACGCAGCCCGGCAGGCAAGAATCCAGGGCCATAGGTTGTTGCAACCCAATCAAGAACAGAGTACCTCAGCGGGCCAAGACAGAGCACTGAGGAGGAACTGCCCAAAAGTTCACACAACTAGCAAGCGAGAACCTGGAGAAGATGCCCACCATTACGCAGTTCATTTGAAGAGTCGCGCAGGCAGCTGTGCGGTGAGACGAGGGACAATCGGACTACACAGCCCTTCCAGCCAACAACGCTCAAACACATGTACACAGTGGAGTTTGCGTTCTTTGTTCGCCGTCGTGACAACGGGATCCCTTTTGTCCTCTTTGCCGGTGCACCAGCGTCTCCGATAGGCCTCCTCTAGTTCCCGGAGGACCGCGAGTTCTGTGGCCACACTTTGCTCCACCTATATGAGGTCCCAGCTTACCTGTCCTGTGGGAATCGAAGATGGGCCTTCTAACCCATTCAGTACTGTTTTGCCTGAGGAATAGCAACTCATTACAGACTTGACAACCCTTAGTGGAAAAGGGAATGGGACAACAAAACAAACTGCCAGATCTCTGCTCTGCACCCTTTGGTCACTGCTCCATGCTCTTGGGTTCTGATGGCACTATTGTATGGGAGGACTGGTCCAGAAGACACCCCCCCTCCCATGCCTCTTCTCCCCCGGTGAGGTTCATGGATCACCGGGTGTCCTTCCTGCCACCAGGGCCCAGGTGGCGGGTGGGGCACCGGCTGAAGACATTGACCAAACCTGTTCAATTTAGCTAGGCCCTGGAAACCATTTTGTATAATAAAAATGGCTTGAGCCCTGCGCACCGCCGCACGGCCCCCACCCTCGGAGAGTATCACTTATCCCTGTGGCCACAGCTCCCTGGCAGATCCGCTAAGAGCCCGTTCCCACGAGCAGACGGACATGAGCTAGTGTTAGATACCAACACTAACATTTCACCTTCCGCAGTGTATCGCTGTTTCCAGCATGACCTGGCCAGCAGGGCCTGGGTGGAAAAGAACTGTACAATGGTCCCCTGACAAAAGCAAAGTCCCTAAATACTAATGAGCAAACCACCTTTGATGAAAGTGTTCTCTCCACAACCTCTCTGACTAAAAAACCTGTAAAATGTATGAAAATGGAAGGATGGGTGCTCATATAACATTAGGGATGAAGCACCTACATCCCTGTAACTATGCGCAAATAGTAAAAACGTCCCGGTGTTTTTTCATGTTATGTGTGTTTTCGAAAAGACTGCACCCCACAGTCCCGTGCCAAAACTGAACTAATGCTGCTAGAGTGCAAGGGAAGACAAATGCAACCATACTGAGGGCTCATGTAAGGGGTGCATGAAGATGCACCATATGGGTGTCCGAGCCCACTATGCGCCACTGCCGCCAGTCGCAGTGGCGGGTTGTTCCTGCGTGCTCCACCAACCTTACTACTACCTCACTTACTGTGTATGTATAAGCATATAACAAAATGTTGTAGTTGCTAAAAACATAGTGTACAAGTAATATTCTCAAACTGACCATATAGATGGCAGCAGCAATGTCAAAACGTGAGCCTTGGAAAGATTTAATGAGTATTGTATATTATATGAATGTTTATATCTCTCTCACCTAAAGTCTGCAACACACGAGGAAAATACCTTTGTGAGCACATGCAAGGCCATTGCCCTCCCTCCCAGTGAAGCCTACCAGACAAAAAAGCAGAGGCCTGTGCCGCACTGCTCCACCTCCCCCAATTCGGCTGGAGCCGCTTCAAGCATTCGCATTCCCCCGCAGCACCGAAGGCCACAGCCTGCCACCTGAATTATTTACAACCCAGCAGTAAACCCCGGCCTTAAAACACAGATCCGAAGGCGCCCTTTCTTAGACTCCACGACCCGCTGGCCCACCCTAAGTTAATGGCCCCTGTTAAATTAGGACCCCCAATATTTTGGCAACATCACAAGAACACATCCATAATGACTTCTAACAAGACATGATCACATAGACCGCCTGTCCCATGCCCCGAGACCCAACCCCACGACCTCCGATACCCGGTCAACAGGATGGTGGTAACCATGTATTGACGAATCGCCGACAGACCCCACTCCAGGTGCATTCCTCCTGTGTTGCATTACCCTGTAGAATAACCTATTGGAAGATTTAACAGGGAAGATAATCTTGCAATGTTGTATGACTGCGGTGTGCATGGCCCTAGGGCAGAAAGTCAGGAAAGACATTCATCTCGGACACTGATCATGGTTGGCACAACAACACCGCCCGGATGAGCCCAGCTGACCCGACAGGCCCAGCCCAACCCACGAGGGTAACCAGTGACGTCCTCCAGCCGTGGCAAACCACATCGCAGCAGCACCTATAGCTAGTCGTCGCCACCCAATCCCCACGAACTTTTGCCCCTATAGCATGTAGGTTATTATGATGTTTTTTGTAAATATATACGCCTGTCTTTGCTATTGTCAGACAGAGCGCTCTCGGAGTTTGCAGAGTTCTTTGCATGCCCTATTTTGATTGATAAACTCCCATTTAAGCTCACCCGCACTTTGTCCTGGCCTTATTCCCGTCCTGGGAGAGTCCATAATTGTCTCTCATTGCGGGGAGGATCGTGCTATCTGGGGACGCTTGCCTTCAGTGGTGACCCCGAAAGCGTGATTTTAACTTCTCTCCTAAATATATCTATATATATATATCTATATATATATATATCTATATATATATATCTATATATCTATATATCTATATATCTATATATATATATATATATATATATATATATATATATATATATATATATATATATATATATATATATATATATATATATCCCTACCGTCCTCTTTGGCACAAAAATCTCCGGTCGAAAAGGGATACGCACGGTGCGCCGGCTCCGAGAGGCTGCCCGCCAACGACGACCAGTACGCTCAGAAGTGCGCACTCACCAGAGAGAGGGTACGGGATCCCGGTTGAAAAATCCCCTTTGAGTACCGCTCGCCGGAGCCGGGGCTGACTGTTGAGCAAACGGCAACACTGCCTGGACGGACCCAGTTTCGGAGACTCTCGGTTCAAGACGGGCACGTGAGTATTGAGTGCGAGAGACCTTATAGGGAGCAGGGGAGGAAATATAGGACGGGGAACGAGGATGGTTGAAAGGGGGGCACTTTGGGTCTACTAAAGACAATCCTAAACTTTCTTTGCTTTTTCTTTGCATATGGCCATTAGGATTAAGAGGTGAACAGAGATAAAGAGACGGGAACCCAGCTCCGCAAGGGGGGTGGAAGGCGGCGCTGCATAGTGCTATCTTGACTAGTACTGGGAATATATGAAGAAGTGGAATATGAGATAAAGGTGTCTAGTAAAGGAAGACACGGAAAATACATTAGTGACTGCTACTATCTCTATTTTTCTATCTAGGTTTACGGGTAAATAAAAGCGGGTTAGTACAAACAAAGATATAATAATAAGTAGAAAAATAATTTTACATCAAAACTAGAAAGACAAATATATATGTATCAGATTAAGACGGACAGGGACAGTTGAAAAGGGAGGACGAACTGGGCTGTGAATAGAGTGCTGCTCATGAGTGTGTATGCATCGTATATGTCAGAACATATTTGATATAATACGTGTGTAAAGGTGGTCAGAAATACGTAATTGTGGTATGGTTACGGTAAGTGTGACCAGGAGAAACATCAGAAAGAAGAGTGTAATGTGGGTGAGTGTTCATTTCTTTGATCTACTGGGTTCAATTGTCACAGTTATTGATGGTTTGCTCTTGTACGTGCCCCCTAAAGGGTATAGAATAGAGGCTGCGTGCAGCCATTCTCATACTTTACAGGTAGCGGGAAAACGCACCAATGCTCAATAGGACATAAGTACGAGAGTTTACATGGTGACACGCTCAAACTAAGAGACAGACATACATAGAGAGGTATACTAGCATCCAGTAAGGACGAAGTATGGGGGCAGAAACACCCTTATCACATATTTGTAAGAGCCTACCTGGGTATGCAGAACGGATTAAGAAATATCATGACCAGTGGATCACAGAGTTGAAGGGAGAAGGGTTACCTCAGATATGGCCAGAATGGGGGTCATTTGACAAAAGCGTCTTAGATATGGTAGCCACATGCATTTGTTTGAAATATAAGGGGAAGCACCTACACAATACGAGGGAAATATTAGACCTATGGAGACTGTTTGAAGAAATATCCCCTCCTAAGAAAAGGAAATCAGATACTAACCTACCATCCACTACTGACAACCCATTGCTGATACCAAAAGATGACAAGATACTTTCAGAAGAGAAGCCCCCGATTGAGGTAACTAGGTTGTACCCAATACTAAATAAGCCAGTGCCCGCAGAAGGATACAGCGACCCAACTTATGTACCCCCAATGACAACCCCTACCACTCAAGGGCCAACTGCACCACCACCATACGAGAGTCATAGGGAACGAGAGCAGGTAAGTACACCAAGGGTGGATATAGAGAAATTGACAGGGGATCTAGAATCCAGACTCTCTATAGCCAAAGATGAGCTCTCGAGAATCAAAAGTATATGTGAGCAGACTGCAATCAGCACCACTAGATCAGAGCCTGCATCAGGAGCGCAGAGTGAGAATAGGACATTTGGAGAAGGATGGAAAAAAAGGAGAGATACTGTTTAGGATAGAAGAAGAACCAACACGGATAATTGAACTCGAGGGAAGAGAGGGGTGTACTGGTGATGAGGTAAGGACAACAGGAGGCAGAGAGGAGCTATTGTGCAATATAGGGGATGACTTAGAAGAAGGTGAAAGGCTAAGTGTGGCAATGGGAGGGGGAAGTGAGGAATTGGATGGCGCATGCTCAATGAGAACAATGGACGAGGAGTGGACAGGGCGACTAAGGAACAGATTGGGAAAAATGGCGCCATTAGGAAAATCAGGAGTAAGGATGAGTACAGACACAACGACAAAGGGGAAGCTACAACTCCCATTGATACATAGAGGAGGAGGGAGGCCGAATACACAGCCGGGGTACCTCTAGCAATAGGTGACGTGAAGAGTTTGCTAGTATCAGCAGTTGGGGATCAAGCTGACAGAGTATGGGTAAAAGCTGGCTTCCCGGGAGTAACGTTAGACTGCGATCACCATGATGGTGCCTCTTGCAATACAGTACGTGCCAGGGTGTGGGATGCCTTGCGGGAAACTTTCCCAGATACCCCAGATTTGCAGTCAGTAATGCAATGTACAATGAATGACGGGGAAGATGCTATGGATTACATTTTCCGAGTCCAAGAGATGTGGAGAACCGAAACGGGCACGCCCTGGTATCAGTCAACATCATTATTTTATTTTATAATAAAGAGGGGGCTCCCAAAGGAGGTGCAAAAAGCACTTGACAGGATAGCAGGTATTGAAGCAAAAGGTTGGCCCGAAATTCAGAGCATAATAGTTCACCAGTGTAAACGAATAAAAGAAAGGGAAAAGGAGGTGGCGCAGAGAAGATTGGCAGACGAAGCGAAACTAGTACAGACAAAGCTGGTGAAGGTCGCCGCGGCAGTAGCCGCGCTCCCACACAGCAGGGAGGGAGATGATGAGGAGGAGGGGCTGGTAGCAATACAAGGAAGGATGGCAACGAATTGGACAGGAACAGGACAGAGGCAGTGGAACGAGCAGGAGCAGAGTGGAGGTCCGCAGTGGCAAGAGTGGGCCCCTCGAGGGGGACGAGGTGGGTACAGGGGTCGAAGAGGGGGTGGACAAGGGTATGGGGGAATGGGAGGAAACGGATGGCAGGGTGCCAGGGGTGCACAAGGAAGTTGTTGGAACTGCGGGAGGTGGGTGCACTTTTCAAGAGAGTGCAGAAATAGACCAAACAACGGGTTTCCAGAGGTAGAAAACTATGGCCATCCTCATCCGGGGAGCCCATATGGTCTCCCAATGGGACAACAACAAAGGGACCCAGGGGCAGGGGTACCCTGAACAACGGCAAGGACACCAATACAGAACACAGAATCACCCGCAAAACAATGACACTATGCACTACACCCCAGGCAACCCTTTCGCAACAACAGCAAATGGAGCCCCAGCACCAGCCCCCTATAGCGGTGTATCAGTAGTTTCAGGGAGTGTGTTTAACCAGGGGGGGGCTATGGGACACCCCGCATAGGACAGCCCACAGAGAACACTTGCGTGTCCTGTCCTATCTACCACCTACAATGCAGCAGAGGAACCATTGGTAGGGGCGCAGATAGGAGACAAGCAGTTCATATTCATGGTGGATTCGGGAGCGGAGAAATCATGCATTAGGGAGGGCCGGTTTCCGTTATCTAACCGGAAGTTAGAGACGCAGGGGTTCTCTGGGGCTGTAATTGAAGTTCCTTATACAGAAGCTTTGGATGTGACAGTGGGGGGTAAAACTGTAAAAACACCCTTACTGTATTACAACCAATCGCCAATAAACTTGCTAGGGAGGGACCTTCTTAGCAAGCTTAACTTGACAATATCATTCACAGAAAGAGGAATAGTGTGTTCAACACCAGGAATCTGCCCATTACGTGTAATGCTGGTAGTACGGGCTCAAACAACTGCTCCGGAAATACGTGGCCTGCCAGCGGATGAAAGAATGTTTATTGAAGGTTTGAAAACACTGGCCCAAGTAGTTCCTGAGCTAAAAAAGCTGGATTGGAGAATACCCGCCGAATTCATCTTCCGCCCAATAGTCCGCCCAGACATAGCACCAGGGTCGGTGGTATCATTAGACTTGCATGCTGTACAGGTATCAGCAAAAAGGATTGCCGTAATTGGGATGGACATAGATGGATGTGAATGGCGCACTGTGCTGTGCGTCAACGCCAATATTGCCCTACGAGACTTGTCTGATGAGGATCTCTTCTCTGATTCAGACAGTGATGGTGAAATAATAATGGAAATAGCAATGCCCTGTGACATTTTGATTCAGGCTAGGCAAATTCCCGTTCAATTGATGGCAGTAGTGGGAACACCACCGCCATTTTTTGACGATGACATGCGACTGGTGCCAGGCAATTTGTGGACAACAGGCCCCCATGATGTGGGGTTGTTACATGGAGTGACACCGGTAGTCATAAAACTCAAACAAGGGGCAATCCTGCCCCGAGTAAAGCAATATCCATTGTCCCGCGAGGCGGAGGAAGGAATAAAAGAGACAATAAATGCATTATCAGCTCAGGGAATAATAGTGCCTTCAAACTCACTATGCAACACCTGCATCTACCCAATTAAAAAAGCAAAGGGAGGGGCTTGGAGGATGATCCAGGATTTACGCCCCTTAAATGACGTCATACAGAAAGAGTTCCCTTTAGTACCGAACCCTGCTTCAATATTGTGCAGTATCCCAAAAACGGCATCACATTTTACAGTGGTCGATTTGAAAAACGCATTCTTCTCCATCCCTTGGCGGAGGAAAGCAGATATCTGACAGCATTCACCTTAGGGGGAAAGAGATACGAACATTGCAGATTACCACAGGGATACTGTGAGAGTCCAAGTATATTCAATCGCATACTACATGAAGACCTGGGTAACTTATCGGTTGAAAGCACAATCATTCAGTATGTAGACGATCTGCTCGTCTGCGCACAGGATGAAGAAACGTGCAGAAAAGACTCAGTAACACTCCTGTCACTGCTGGCAAACAAAGGGTACAAAGTGGACAAGGGAAAGCTACAATACTGTCAGGAAGAGGTCTTATACTTAGGGCAGCTGATATCGAAAGACGGAAAAAGAATATTCCGTGATAGGATAGAAGTCATGAGATCAGTAAAAGAACCCACGACAGTGAAGGAGATGCAGAAATTCCTGGGAATGTGCAATTATTGCAGAGCATGGATATTAGATTATGCAGCATACACAAGACCATTACTGCAAGCACTCAAGGAGGCACAACACGAGAACAGGAAAATTGAATGGTCAGAAGAGATGAGTGACTCATTCAAGTCACTAAAAGAATTGATTTCGAGTGCTCCAGTACTCGCCAACTCTGATTATGAACGCGAGTTTTTCCTATTTTCACATTGTAAGGGAACACTCATGACCGCTGTACTGACACAAAAGACTTCTCTGGGACACAAACCATTGGCTTACTATAGTGGCACCTTGGATGCGGTGATGCAAGGACACTTCGCGTGCGAGCAATCTCTCGCCACCGCCGCGTTCGCCATTGAGAAAAGTGCCACAATAGTAATGAGATGCCCTGTCACATTGTTTGTGGAACATTCATTATTTGCAATACTTGAAAGATCAAAAAGTACACTGACTACACAGCGAGCAACTGCCTATGAGATAATATTGTCGAGCGCCAATATCAATGTGGTACGATGCAGGACAGTGAATCCAGCAACATTCATTACAGAAGCATGCACACTGGAGGACATGCAGGAACACAACTGTGCAACGTACACAGGGGAAACAGGGGAAGACACGGTGGTGTGCGAGAATGCCCTGAGCGAGGGGGAGGTGTACTTTGTGGATGGGTCAGCATCAATCGACATGGACACGGAAGAGAAACATGTGGGGTTGGCGGTGGTGAGGTTGGAAGAAGGTGAGTATGAGACACTAGTGCAGTATCGCCTTCCATCCCATTTCTCAGCACAGGCAGCGGAACTCATTGCCCTAATAGAAGCACTACATGCAGCTAAAGGGTGTGCAGTAACAATATACACAGATTCAGCTTACATGACAACAACAGTACATGGAGGTCTGGCAAGATGGGGAGGGAGGGGGTTTTGAAGAGCAGATGGGACTCCAGTGCAGCATGCAGAATTGCTAAAGGAATTAATTGAGGCCCTAAAGGACCCAACAGTGGTAGCAATAGTGAAGTGCCAAGCACATACGTCCAACACAGACGTTGTGTCTTTGGGGAACGCGGCAGCGGACGCTGCTGCCAAGGAAGCTTCATACTTTGAAAAACATGAAACAGGTGAGTACATGCTGCAGCATAAGACAAACGAAGAGCTCCCAGAAGGATACAATGCGATGCCCATATCACAAATACTAGAGTTACAGGAAGGCGATGAAAAGATGATGTGGGTAAAACGAGGGTGCAGCCAATCAGCAACAGACTTACTCTGGCGACAAAATAACTCAGGAAAAGTGGTAATGCCAGTAAAGCTATTAGAAATAGCGTTTCAACAATTACACTTCCCAGCACATAACACGAAACAACACATTGCAGCGGAGATACAAGAGGAGTTGTTCATGCCCTGTCTTCAGGAGCACATATCTAGATTGGCAATGGAGTGCACAACATGCCAGATATATAACACCGGAATGACATTACGTACACTTAGGGGAACAATTCCAAAACCAATTGGGCCATTCAGAGAGCTACACATTGACTACGCAGACATGGGAGAAAGGTGCAATGGGGCACGCTACATGATTGTGGTTGTATGCCCATTCTCGAGGTGGGTGGAAGCAGGCCCATGTGCACGACCTGATGCTAAAAGCGCTGCAAAGTTCCTAGTAAGGGAAGTATTCCCGCGCTGGGGGATTTGGACGTAGTTCGCTCAGACAACGGCACTCACTTTGTGAATGAGCTCTTCAATGAAGTAATAACACTATTGGGAATAAAACATAAATTGTGCTCAATTTATCATCCTCAAAGTAATGGCGTGGTAGAAAAAATGAACGGCCTGTTAAAAGGAAGATTATCAAAATTATGCTTCTCATTAAAGAAGAACTGGATTTACTGTTTGCCCCTTGCGCTGTTCGAGCTGAGAAATCAGCCAAGCAAGGACCACCATTTGTCCCCGCACGGAATAGTGACCGGGAGACGAATGCACACAGCACACTCCCCATAGCGCCAACACTCAGACGGGTACAGAAGCGCTGCAATATTGGGAGATGAGTTCACAGACTACCTGAAAAAGCTAACCAGGGCAGCGCGCGCAATATCAAAGCAGCTCTCCCCACCATTCACAAGGGAAGAAGGGAATACAACGGAGTCCCTCACGGAACCTGAAACACCGGTACAACTGATGCCGGGGGAGTTCATTTATGTCCAGAGCTTTGTGCGCCGGTGGAATGCACCACGGTTCCACAGACCATACGAAGTGGTATTTTGTACTCCTACAGCTGTAAAAGTGAAGGGCCTTAAATACTGGATACATTTGACGGATGTACGAAGGGCATATGATAGTGTGCGGGAGGAGGTGGATGAGGGGGCACAGACAACAGCAAACAATAGAAATGAAAATAATGAATAAACGTGAACATGTGTGTGATGAAAGTGCACCTGATTGAGAAAGTTGATGAGAACGATTACATTTAAGGGTATCTATAACGACGAAAAGATCGGAAAAAAATAAAAATATATATACATATGGACTTGTGTAAATAATAATGTGGTAAAAATGTACAGTGTCTGCTCCCTTGTCTGTACCTCCCCAACCCCACTCCCCTACCCACTTCCATTCCCCTTCCATGATATCTTGGCACTGGTAGTGCCAACAAAATGTTTACATGCATGCACTTAATGCACTTTTATATCTCAAACAGGAAATACCATGGCAACTAACGGGCAGCCTGCAACGGATAGATTTATTAGATATAGAGAATTTTTAGCTGAGAGATGTAGATATTCGTATGAGTGTGGATTGTCGATATGCATTACATTATTTTTTACAATAATGTTTGGCTTGGTTACATATTGGTTCATAGCGTTCATCTCTATCGAGATGAACGAGGGGGGAGGGATTAACGGGACTAATGTGACAAATGGAACAGCAATTGCAAATACTAAAGAAGGTGATTTTTTCGTATGGGATGGAACTAAACTGGTATGGGGATATTACACGACACCATCCAATGTTGCTATCTCGCATAATGAAGGTCTGCAGGGAAAAATGCAAAACAGCACAATTTCCCCGCCAAAGGTATCTAATTACAATGCCCGCAGTCTAAACGATCGTAACCCCTCTGCTATATCCTGGTTGTATAACACCCCCACCAGCAGGCCCACTCCTGTAACAGAAAATACACTGCCAGATAGCATAAAGAAGGAGAATGAAGAAATGACAGTGAGATATGAAATACTGTATGATAATTGGGCAAGGGGGGGGTGAGAAAGGGGGGCCCACACTGTCCGTCGCCCATGAGGCCGGGAGATACCTTAGAAAAAGGAATAACAGACGGAGAAGGGAGGCGGGGAGGAGGAAATATGATGAATATTATGGGTTAGGATTAGACAAAATGGAAGACCCACGACACCCCCACCAGACAAATAAATGGTATGCGGACAGGAGTGCAACGGCTAAGCAAACAACGAACGAGAGCTGTTATGTCTGCTCCCTCATTCCCCATGCTTCAGGTACACCCAAAGTATTGTTACCGAAAGAGTTGCCTATTGTCGATGCCCAGTGTCTCCTTCATCTCACGTTGTGCAGAATTAAGAACACTTTCCAGGCACATGAGGTAACTTTCAGGATGCTGCAGAATGAAAAGACCTGTTACCCAAAGGCAGTAGGAGTGGTCTGTTTGGAGGAGCCATTTTTTATAATACAAGGAACACTTTTTTCGGACAACGAGTGGAAGGACGAAGAAATAATGTGCAAGGCTGAAGCACTGTGGGGTGTGGCACCAGAGAAACTGCAATGGATAAAAGAGACATGCACACCCATATGGAAGGAACACATTTCAAAATTGACTTGGGTAACAGCCATCAAAAAACCCTTCAAGCTGCAGAAAGAAATAAACTATGAATTGTGTTTCAAGAGAGAGGGGAGGACCACCATGGGGGCAAACAAGAACTGTAACAAGACCCTCACCATCCCAGATATGAGAAAAGGGACAGCGGCCCTGATGGATACCTATTGGGTATGTGGCAACCAAGCATACCTGCACCTCCCACAATCCTGGGGAGGCAGCTGTTCATTGGCCACCCTGCACTCGGCGCTAATGGTAATACCGGAAAGCCACATTGATGGGGGCAAGGCGGTGCGAGGAAAATCTCAACAGAGTAGGGCCTCACCAACTGCAGAATCACAAATAGATGTCCTGTCCTCCGGAAACAAGGAAGGGGCGCTGTCCCGAAACAGACGGTCATCGAACTACATATCAAAAGTATCATCAGAACTGCTGGCACAAATCCCGGATAGATATCGATTTTTCAGCTCTGCAGAAACGTTCTTCGCCTCACTCATCCCAAGCATCCAGGCGCGAGCAAATGCAAAGTGGCTCCAAATCACACGTTGGGAACTGATCCAATTGGCAAATGATACTGAAGAAGAGTTTAACGTAATAAAAGAAGGGTTTAACGTAATAAAAGTAGAACTACGAGCACTGCGGCTAATGACCATGCAGAACAGGTATGTCTTGGACCTGTTGACAGCAATGGACGGAGGTGTTTGCCGAAAAATTGGAAGTGCCTGCTGCACTTTCGTACCTTCTGAAGACGCAGATAACGGCTCCCTGTCCCATGTGATCGAAGCAGTACATAGCCTAGGAGAAAGAATGAGAATGCAAGGTGGAGCAGAAGAAAGCACATGGTTCGACAATATCTTCTCCTGGGTCCCATCATGGCTGGGAATGACCGTCAAGCTTTTGATGCCGGCTATAGTGTTCCTCCTTTTCATTTTCTGCCTATGCTAGGTGGGTCTTCGATGTTGTGCCAACGCAGTGCCGAATGGTGCAATGATGATGGTGACAATGGGCAAAGCACACGGTACAATACAAACTATGCAGGAAGCACAGGTACAAACGGGTACAGATTACACGTCAAGATTCCAGATGGTGCCCATGTACCATGACAAGGATATAGAAGATAAGCTATGGCAGACTACAATTAAAGAGCCCCGGGTAATCGAATGGTACGAAGAAGTGTGGGTGGACCTAGAAGGGGATAGCGGTTGTATATACCGGACTTGTACCCCAGATGAATATGCTAGGAGAGGTGAAAGCCTGCAAGGGGTATGCAGGGCATGGATGCCCATAAAAGGCACCCCTGCATGGGATGACGCTATAGCTGACGAGGAAGAGAGCAGGAGATTGGAGGATTTAAAGTATTTGTTACTTAAGTAACGAAAGGGGGGAAATGTATGGGTGGACTGGTCCAGAAGACCCCCCTCCCATGCCTCTTCTCCCCCGGTGAGGTTCATGGATCACCGGGTGTCCTTCCTGCCACCAGGGCCCAGGTGGCGGGTGGGGAACCGGCTGAAGACATTGACCAAACCTGTTCAATTTAGATAGGCCCTGGAAACCATTTTGTATAATAAAAATGGCTTGAGCCCTGCGCACCGCCGCACAGCCACCACCCTCGGAGAGTATCACTTATCCCTGTGACCACAGCTCCCTGGCAGATCTGCTAAGAGCCCGTTCCCACGAGCAGACGGACATGAGCTAGTGTTAGATACCAACATTTCACCTTCCGCAGTGTATCGCTGTTTCCAGCATGACCCGGCCAGCAGGGCCTGGGTGGAAAAGAACTGTACAATGGTCCCCTGACAAAAGCAAAGTCCCTAAATACTAATGAGCAAACCACCTTTGATGAAAGCGTTCTCTCCACAACCTCTCTGACTAAAAAACCTGTAAAATGTATGAAAATGGAAGGATGGGTGCTCATATAACATTAGGGATGAAGCACCTACATCCCTGTAACTATGCGCAAATGGTAAAAATGTCCCTGTGGTTTTTCATGTTGTGTGTTATCGAAAAAACTGCACCCCACAGTCCCGCGCCAAAACTGAACTAATGCTGCTAGAGTGCAAGGGAAGACAAATGCAACCATACTGAGGGCTCATGTAAGGGGTGCAGGAAGATGCACCATATGGGTGTCCGAGCCCACTATGTGCCACTGCCGCCAGCCGCAGTGGCGGGTTGTTCCTGCATGCTCCACCAACCTTACTACTACCTCACTTTTCTGTGTATGTATAAGCATATAACAAAATGTTGTAGTTGCTAAAAACATAGTGTACAAGTAATATGCTCAAACTGACCATATAGATGGCAGCAGCAATGTCAAAACGTGTGCCTTGGAAAGATTTAATGAGTATTGTATATTATGTGAATGTTTATATCTCTCCCACCTAAAGTCTGCAACACACGAGGAAAATACCTTTGTGAGCACATGCAAGGCCATTCCCCCTACCTCCCAGTGAAGCCTACCAGACGAAAAAGCAGAGGCCTGTGCCGCACTGCTCCATCTTCCCCAATTCGGCTGGAGCCGCTTCAATCATTCGCATTCCCCCGCAGCACCCAAGGCCACAGCCTGCCACCTGAATTATTTACAACCCAGCAGTAAACCCCGGCCTTAAAACACAGATCCGAAGGCGCCCTTTCTTAGACTCCACGACCCGCTGGCCCACCCTAGGTTAATGGCCCCTGTAAAATTATGACACCCAATATTTTGGCAACATCACAAGAACACATCCATATTGACTTCTAACAAGACATGATAGCATAGACCACCTGTCCCATGCCCCAAGACCCAACCCCACGACCTCTGATACCCGGTCAACAGGATGGTGGTAACCATGTATTGACGAATCGCCGACAGACCCCACTCCAGGTGCATTCCTCCTGTGTTGCATTAACCTGTAGAATAACCTATTGGAAGATTTACCAGGGAAGATAATATTGCAATGTTGAATGACTGCGGTGTGTGTGGCCCTAGGGCAGAAAGTCAGGAAAGACATTCATCTCTGACACTGATCATGGTTGGCACAACAACACCGCCCGGATGAGCCCAGCTGACCTGACAGGCCCAGCCCAACCCACGAGGGTAACCAGTGACGTCCTCCAGCCGTGGCAAACCACATCGCAGCAGCACCTATAGCTAGTCGTCGCCACCCAATCCCCACGAACTTGTGCCCCCTATAGCATGTAGGTTATTATGACGTTTTTTGTAAATATATACGCCTGTCTTTGCTATTGTCAGACAGAGCGCTCTCGGAGTTTGCAGAGTTCTTTGCATGCCCTATTTTGATTGATAAACTCCCATTTAAGCTCACCTGCACTTTGTCCTGGCCTTATTCCCGTCCTGGGAGAGTCCATAATTGTCTCTCATTGCGGGGAGGATCGTGCTATCTGGGGACGCTTGCCTTCACTATTCTCTAAGGTGGAATCTACAACACAAATACACAATTGGCTGTTTGTGACGATTTTCAAAGCATGTCTTTATCTAAATTACTCTCGCCTCATTACTAGTTTACCTTACTATGGTTACATGTCTTTATATCGAAGTAATTTATAACAAATGCCCATATATTGAATGCATTTTTGGGTGGGGGTGGCGGCGGTTCCCCCCCAAACCCATTTCCCACCCCTAAAACCCCATCCTGACCATTTCCTCAAAAGATTTAACCCTTTACCACACCCCAAATACATTCACTATAAAGGTTTTCAAGCTAAAAGATTAGATATGACATGCATTACTCACCGTACTAGCATTTCTGATTATTGTATCTGCTTAGATTCACGTGCTGTGCATATAATCCGACATCCGGTGGTACTCGCAGAGTATTGCATCTTGTCTTTCGAGGATCGAAAGGGGACGTCGACATGGGCGTGCCTGTAACACTATCCCTAATGCGACGTGTAGTGTACCCAAGTTCCCTCACAAGTCGAGGTCCCTCCGATTGTATTTTTTCTGCCATGAGGGAGCGTAATGACTCATGAGTGAGTACATAAAAGAGAGAAAGCAGCAAGACGTTTATCTTCCTTCCACCGAGCGGGGAGGAAGGGTGGGCGCATACGGCGAGTAATGCACGTCTTCTGATGCTTGTTAATCTGCTTAGAATCACATGCTGTGCATAGACTAGCGAGCAGTACCCAGAGTTGGAGGTGGGTTGCAAGAAGGAACAGTAGTGAAAAGATGTATTATACTGCTTGTCTCACCTGAGAATCAGACCTAGAATGAGTGTCTAGGCAATAGCGTTTTGTAAAGATGTGTACAAAACTACTCCAGTTTGCTGCTTTGCAAATGGATTCAAGGGGAACATTTGCAATGAATACTATGGAAGCCCCAGGGCCTCGAGTAGAATGTGTTCTAGGCTTGAAGGGCAGTTCTCTCTTAGCAAGAGAGAAACAGTGTGATGCAATTGACAATCCACCTTGAGATGGCTGATTTAGAGACAGGATCCCTTTCTCTAGCAGCTGCCACTGAAACAAAAAATATATTTGTTTTTCTCAGTGGTCTAGTTCTTTCCAGGTAAAACATGACTGCCCTGCACACATCCAATGTGTGTAAGCTTCTTTCGGCCAGATCAGTGGGGTTCTGGAAGAAAGTAGGCAGCTCTATTGATTGGTTCACATGGAACTTGGAAATAATTGTAGAAGCAAATCGAGGAGGAGTGCGCAGAACCACCTTATCTCTATAGACTGTAACAAAAGGGTCTAGGACTGAAAGGGCCTGTAGTTCACCAACTCTTCTTATAGAAGTGATGGACACTAGGAAAGCGGTCTTATATGTAAGATCCTTGAGACTTGCGTTATGCATAGGGTCAAAGGGAGACCCCCATAAGTCTAGTCAATACCACATTTATGTCCCATATGGGAGCCTGGTTAGAAACGGGGGGATGAATTCTTTTAACCCCTTCCGTGAAAGCCTTAATAACTGGTACTTTCCACCACAACACCTTCTGTTGTGATGTGATGTAGGCTGAGAGGGTAGCAAGATGAACTTTCAGGGAATTAAAAACCAGACCGAGTCCAGTAAGTGAGTCAGGTACAACACACTGTATGAGAGCAGTCAATGGGATTGATGCCCTTGGAATTGCACCAGATAAAGCATTTCCATTTACTGGAGTAGCAATATTGGGTGTTGGGTTTCCTCACCTCCCTAAGTATGTAGATGCATCTTTGAGGGAGTTGTAGGTGCCCGAACTCTATGACCTCAGGAGCCAGGCCACTAAGTTCAGGGTTTGCGGGCATGGGTGGAGTGTTTCTCCCTTGTCCTGAGATAACATGATGTACGGACAGGCAGATGCATTGGGGGACATAGGGACATCTCCATCAGATGAGAGAACCATGGTTGGCGGGCCCACATGGAGGCCACCAATATCATGGTGACTGGTTCCTGATGCATCTTGTGCACTATCTTGTTGAGTAGGGGAGTCGGGGTGGAAAAGCATAAACACATTTCCCTGACCATGCAATCCAGTGACTGTTCCCCTTGGATCAGTTCTGAGGGTACCTGGAGGTGTAATCTGCAAACTAGTTGATCTCTGGGAAGCCCCATAGCGTGAAAATGTTGGAGACAATGTCTTAGTGTAATCACCATTCATGCTCTAAGGGCAGTGGGAAGTCTTTGCTGAGCACGTCCGCCAGAAGATCAAGTTGCCCTGGAACGTGTTGGGACAACAGGAACATCCTCTATTTGAGAGCCCATTTCCAAATGTTTTGGGACAGCTTGGATAGCTCTGGAGAGTGACTGCCCCCTTGCTTGTTCAGCTAGTACATGGCTGTGGTGCTGTCTGTCAGGATTAGGACTGTCTTCCCCTGTAACTGTGTCTGAAAGGCCTTCAGTGCTTTGAATGCAGCTAATAGTTCAAACGGATGTATGTGGTTGAATGCTACTTCTGGGGACAACACGCCGTGCACAGTCTGCTGAAGCAGGCGAGCCCCATACCCTGTGAGAGAGGAGTCTGTTGAGCTTCTACTGTGTGGGTGGTGAGGCTTTGCCCTTCAAGAGGTTTTCCCACTACCACCACTGCAGAGAGAGAACGAGGGCTGGTGAGACAACAACCAGATCTTCCCATTGTCCACTGGCCTGACACCACTGGCTGTTGAGCCACTCTTGCATGGGACGCATGCGCAGACGCGCGTGAGGAACTAAGTAAAATCAGGATGCCATCATTCCTAACAGTTGCATGGCCTTGCGTGCCATCACCTCTCAAATGGATACATCCTGAGGGAACTGAAACGGCATGTTCTGAACCCTCTCGTTGAAGGGGAAGACGAGGCAGTCTTCTGTCCGAATTAGAGCCCCTAGAAACTGTTTGACTTGACTAGGGTCCAAGCTGGATTTCTTCTTGTTGGAGAATCCCAGGCTGAATAAGAGGTCTTTCGTCTTTTGAATGTTCAACAGGCATGTTCCGTAGGACTCCCCTGTTATGAGCAAGTTGTCGAGGGAAGGGTAAACCGGGACAGATTCTCTGTGAAAGTGCGCTGCTGCCACTGCCAGTACCTTCATAAACACCCTTGGCGCCGAGGCAATGCCGAAGGGGAGTGCTTTGAACTGATAGTGCTTGTCCTCTATCATGAAACTTTGGTATTTTCTGTGCGCCAGCAACATTGAAATATGAAAGTATGCATCTTTTATATCCAATGTTGCCATGTAATCCGCCTGTTTCAGCAGCTGGATTACTTCCTGTAATGTGACCATACAAAACTTTTGAGGTTTGGCAAATTTGTTCGCTGGGCGCAAGTCTAGCACAAGGCGCGATCCTTTTTAGGTACAAGGAAGTACACTGAATAAATAACCTTGTTTACCTGTAGAATAGGGATGACTTCTATGGTGCCCTTTTCCTGCAGGATCTCGACCTCTTGCAGTAGGATGCGTAGGTGGTCCGGCGTCTTGATTTTGGCGGTCTGAATTGAGGTGGTCGGCAAATTTCTATGCAGTACCTGTGGGTGACTGTCTTGAGTACCCACTGGTCTGTTATCCCCTCCCATGCATGAAGGAATGAGGTTAGACACCCCCGACCAGGGTGGCATGGGAGGGGACCCAGATCTGAGGGTCATTTCTGACCCGAGGCAGGGGAGCCTCTGGGGGTGGAACTCCAGCCTCTACCCTTTCCACGCCACTGTCCTCTAGGTGGATATGTGGTGGTGTTAGACCCTTGTCCTGAATTCCAGTTGTTTTCCGAACCATACTGGTTTTGAGGGGAGCGAGATTGTCCACGAAAGGAATGAGAGCCGCCCCCTCTCTGTTGTGAAGGCTTTTGGGTAATCTGTTTCAGGACAAGTCTCGTGTTCTTTTTTGGCTGTCTCAAGTGCTTCGTTCACTGCCTTGCCAAACAAGTTTGTTTCTTCAACAGGTTTGTTTATTAAGGCTGCGTGGGTCTCCGGCTTAAACCCAGAGTTCCTCAGCCAGGCGTGTAGTTTATGCAAGGTACCTTGTGCCAAGGTTCTTCCCGCTGTTTCAGCAGCGTCTGAAGTGTTCTTAAGCACATTCTGATTCACTTGCTTGGCTTCCGATACAATTGCGAGCAACTTAGCCCGCATTGGTTCAGGTACTTCAAGGCCTTCTTGCAGCAGGTTCCACTGGACGTCTGCGTAGCTAGCCAACAGAGTGGTGTTATTGGCTATTTGGGTGGAGAAAACAGCAGCAGTCACAAGCCTCTTCCCAGTGCATACAACCTCTTGGATTCTTTATCAGGCGGTGCTTCACCTGTAGACAGGGTTACACCTGCCCTTTTTCTAGTGATGGTAACTACCAGTGAATCCGGAGTGACATGGCCCTTGATGTAAGCAGGATCGGTAAGGGAAGGGCGAAACAACTTCTCTACCCTGGGGTTAACCGCTCTGGTCTGAGCTGGTGTCAACAATGAAAGAAAAGCACCAGTCTCCTCTTGACAGAATTCAACAAAGGAATGGCCTGGCTGGCCGGAGGCTTTTCTTTCAGTATGTCCTCTACAAAATCCAAATCCGGCAAAGCCTCCCGATTGGAAAATGCTCAGCCGCCTTTTCAAGATGGTGTTAAACACCATCTGATCATCCACAGGTGAGGCTTGGCGGTCTGGAGTGGAGGGGGGGGGGAAATCCATACCCAGAGCGTCAGGGTCCGGGGTAGAAGGAGGGGACGCCCAAGGTTGACAATCGTCCCGATGGTGGTCTTCCCAATCCTCCATTGGATCTGCAAGATCATCAATATTGTCCCCAAAGGGGGCATCATCTTGTAATGCCTCTTCTCTCAGATCAAAAGTCGGTAAGTATAATTGTGTTTCAACGCAAGGTAAACCATCCCGAATCTCTGAATCTTTTCTCACCCACTCTTGCATCTGTTTCACGGTCATTTGATGCTCAACCATTTTACCAAACTTGGTGGTCTCTTCTTTAGCCTTCTACACTCCTCCAACTATGAAGTTCTTATCGTCTAGAAGTGGAACCAGAACAAATGGGTCTGGTTTTTCACTGCCTGGTAAATATCTAGATAAAGCATCCGCCTTACCGTTAAGTTGACCTGGCAATTACAAAATCATATTCTGCAAATGAAAGTGACCACCAAAGTTGCCTGGGTGTGAGCGTCTTTGCAGAGCGTAAAAAAAGTTACATTTCTATGATCCGTTAACACGGTTACCTTGTGTCATGCTCCCAGTAAATCATGTCTCCATTCCACAAATGCTGCCTTAATCTCTAATAGCTCATGGTCAGTAATAGTGTAGTTATGTTCTGCAGCAGTACATTTTTTGGAGGAAAAAAGCCACTGGATGTTATTGACGCGTGGACAGATTACGTTGAGAAAGCACAGCTCCAATGGCCATGTCTAAAACGTCTGCTTGTACAAAAAAAATAAAAGTCAATCTACATCAGGATGCAATAAAACCAGACCCGTAGTGAACTTGTTCTTCAAAAATTGAAAAGCCTCTTCAGCGTCAGGATGCTAAATAAATTCCACACCTTTCTTCACTAGTTTAGTAATGGGAGTGACCACCTGCGAAAACCTTTGAAAGAAGCAACAATAAAAGTTAGCAAAACCCAAGAAGCTTTGAATATCCTTCACGCATGTGGGAGTAGGCCATTCCTTTACTGCTTGAATCTTTCTAGTATCCATTTCGATCCCCTCTGGAGAAATTACAAATCCATGCAATAAAATGTGCTTGGTGTGGAATGGACTTTTCTCGGTTTAGCAAACAATTCTCCTTCGATTTTCACAAAACCTTACATATGTGCTCCCCATGTTTTATCAGATCTTCAGAAAAAATTAGGATATCATCAATGTAGACTAAAAGAAAAACAATCAAATAGAAAGGGGAGAAAGTGAGGTAGCAGGATCTCTTTTGTAACATTTACAGTGCCAAAAGTGGCCATGCCACAAAGTCCTTTGTTCTGTCCTTTGGCCATTTTGTCTTCCCCCTGGTCCAGCAGACCTGGGAAATTCCTTATTTGGTCATGCAGGCTCGCGCGCAATCCGAGGTTTTCACAGGCTTCTGCATGCCTTGTGTGTGTGCGGGCCCAGGATGTGGGCTGGAGCCGTCTAGTTCCAATACACATCCTGGGTGCAAGGAGGTCTGGTTTGCTGGGATGACTGGGACCACTGTGGTCCATGATTGGTGCACGTCTGGGATGGTTGAATGTGAGCAGATCATTCAGGTATGTTCACATCACACTATACCATGAACGTAGTAAGATTTGCAAGAGCCGCACCTGAATCTAATAAAATGACTGACTGTTATTGTCATTACGGTAACATATGAATGTTAGTAAAGAACGGGAATAACACTACAGAAAGGATTTTAGTACCTCCATTACATAGTTTTACTATCCGGGGTGCACTTTTGGTAAACAAGCTCTCAAAATATAGAGCTTTTTATTATTTCTTGACTCCCAATGTATTACCATAATGGATTCTTTGACCATCTGGGTTGCCCCGATGGTGTAAGAGTCCCGGAAAAATAAATCGACTATCACTTTTTGGCCCACACTATGGCTAAACTCCGAATCTAAGATGTATAGGCCCTGCTGGTACACTGCAGTACACCACAGGGCTAACTGATAGATAGTTCACCGAATTACATGAACTTCAAGGGCCTTATGCAGAACAATACGATAATCTTAAAAAGGTACTGTAAAAGAAGATCACTATGTCCATACCGAACACCGACTGTGTTATTTTTCTTTTTTTCACCCTAGGGAACCAGCGCACTACTTATAAGAAGCGTACTCTATAGCACTTACTACATATCAAGTTTGCAGTGTGGTAAGCCTCGCCTAGTCAATTATATTCCTAGGCAGAGACTATTGCTCAGCGCATGTTCTGAGCCTAACACAACTGAATTTATACGCTGTGCTTATTTCTTTCCCCAATTTTTTTTTTCCATCAGGTTATAGCTAATTTATAACAAGAAGGAACCCATTGAGTTCTCCAACTCCAGTCAAACCAAAAAGTTTTTAAAGAGAATCTACTCTATACAAGTCTCGCCAATATTACACTGGTCAAATATTGAAGCAAAACCCCTGAAGAATTTCCCTTTACAAGAATTACAGATTTAGGGAATGGAACATGTCGGGACAATGTTACCGTGTGATTATAGACATGCTGACAATAGAGCACTTATAGCTTGTATTAATTAAAAAATCCTGAGCAATCCTGAGATTAAACATAAGGATTAAGTACTAGACAGCTGAATGTTACATCAAGATAGCTTCGCTAGTAGTGAGAATTGTTTTTTCTGATTTGTACAGTGGTTTCTTAATGTGTTTTTATGAAATTTAAGTGTATTGTCTTAATTTTTTTTTAAATATATTTTTTGATCACTTTGTAAATGTGTTTTTGAAATTCTGTTAGTGATAGAATTTAGGTGGAGGTTCATCTTTGTTCAATTTGGAGTATTCAAAATTGATTCACTCCTTCACTTTTTTTCTTTTTTCAAAAATTTATGTCGATATTCTGTTTCTCATGTTACTAATACATTTGAGTTATGGTGTTTTAAAGATTATATTGTATACCTAATGAGGATGCACGATTTTTAAGAACAAAATGAAATTTGGTATAATAAAATAAAATATATATACTTTTTCTAACTTTATGGGTCCAAAATAGTAATTTGGTCTGAACCATGATGTTGCATATCTTTGAGTAATTATCTCATTAGAAAGGAGAGAAAGTGAGGTAGCAGGATCTCTTTTGTAACATTTACATTTTTGAGTGAGGAGCGCGGTCCTGGCCTCAGTTCCAAAAAAAAACCCAGTCCTCATTTAGTTTAAAGATTATTAACACTTTTGGCACTGGCCACTGTTCTGGGCCAAACGCGGTTTGGACCATTGAAGAGTAAAAAATGCTTTAATTGTTTATGCAGTTGTTTTGCATTTAGTGTTATACTGATTACAAATGTATGGTTCTGATGATTTAGTATTGATTAACCTAATGTATAATGTTAGTTATTATTTTGTGGATTTTTTCTAAAATTAAAATAAAGGTTAAAAAAAATATGCTTTAAAATAACATCTGCCACCAGCTGCGTCCGGGGCACACTTGTACATTCACCAAAAATTCTTCGAGGGTCTAAGGCCTTAGACATGAAAAAGACCTCAGCGCACTGTACTGGAAAGTACATTGTGCACTGATCAAAAGTTACCAAGAAATGGCCACAAAGTGAAAGACTAAGGTAAACAAAGTCTCCAAGTACTAACAGTCTGAAGCGTATGCCAGTTTCCCCTTAACAAGATGAGCAAAAACCCAACGGAGTACAGCACAAGGCTGGGCTCCACTGGTAAAAGTCAGACTAGGATGGTCAGACAAAAAGCAAAATGTTCGGGGGTTCACAACTGGAGGGAAAATTACACATAAATGGAAATCTTTGCTAACAGGTAGTGGTGTCAAAATATGTCTGACTGAATTCCCTCCCTAGCACCCAAGGATTGCAGAGTATGATGGTGTCCACAATGCTGTGGAATGGAAGGCAATTGGTGAAGAGGAATTGTGGAAGGGGAAGATCCCCATTTTAGTAAAATAAGAAAAATTATATGCGGACATGGGGATGAAAAGGGATCATGAATTGGCAGTTGAGCAGGTCTGGGGGGGGTGGGGAGGGACATCTTGACATAGGAAAACCAGGAAGCAGGAAACAAAGGGCTTTCTTTTCAACACCTTGCCATAGAGAGTCGCCTTTGTGCCCCTTTACTGTATTATTTTCCCAGAAGTCTTGGGGGATTTTGGCTAGGGAATCCCATTTATATTGGCACCAGTTAATGTTGGTTGCCGCCACATCGGATTGCGCAGATGCACTGAAAGTGCTGACTTTGGACATTCAACCAGGCCTAGGTTACTAGGGCAAGGCCATGATGCCAATGAATCTCGGTGGTCTAAACGAGTTTGCACAATGAACTGTTCATCTAAAAAAGGATGCCGCCATAGGGGTGGAGACCTACGCCTCTTACCCGAGGAGGATGCAACCGGAATGACATCAGTGCCATGTTTCACCGGGAACTGGTTGGTCAGGTGACGCCCTATGAACATTAACATGAATATGGGACCAATCCCTGGAGACAAAACAACTATTATTCTAGATAAGGCAGGAATAGTGGACCGGAAGGCCTGGTAAGTGCAGGGTCAATTGTCTGGAGCGCATTTAAATAGCACATGTGGAGGGTAGGGCGTGTTAATAGGTTGTGAATGGGTTAATTATTTGGCAAAACTAACTGTACTAAACCCTTTTCCTCACCTCACTGAAAGAAATTGAGGAGATTACAGGTCAATCCTTGCAGAAAGCCAGTGGCACACAGGGTTGTAGTGGCCACCTATGCCTCACCATATAAGATACCTCCAAGAAAATTCACCACGAGGATGGTGACAAGGTAAGCATATTATGCCAGAAAGCTGCAGAACACGGTTCAGAGGGTGGTGGAAAGAGCTGACAAAAAGCTGGGTGGGATCCCCTGAATGGCAGTCATCAAAAGGTACAGTGGCAGGTTGAAACATGATCATGGTTGTGTTAACCAGGCACGTTGTGAAAGCAGGGAAACATCTGTGGGCCGTTTTTCAGGGCTGTATGGAGTGGAATTTTTCAGAATTTCTTTACTAGGTGTTCACTTGTGAGATTTGCTTGTTTTTTTTCCCTGCTGTTAACTTCACCTTTGTGAATGGAGTGCGAACAGAGGGTTGCATCACTGTTTTGCAGAGGAGGTTTAGCGAATTCTGTATGTATCCTACATACTTTTAATGAACCAATAACCGAATGTTAAAATCTAAAAAATTAGTGGAATGGCAAAGTAGGCCGCTATTCCAGGTAGCCAAAATATTATAATAAAGGCCAATCTGAGATGCCTAAAAGTGTACTTGTATATTTCAGAAATTCGGGAGAAGCAATAAACTCCACACATGGCATAAAATAGTGCATTTATGAAATCACTGGGGATCAAGCAGCCATATTAACTGACTTCCAATGCGATAGATCCTCATTTGAAAGGACAGGACAAATTGCTGAAGCTGAAATTATGTGTGCTTTTGAACAGTTTAGATACCATGCCAGGGGCAACAACAATTTTAAAAGGAAATGCCTTCTGTGGAGATTTACAGTTGCTTGATGACGAAAATGACATATAACACTTTTTTACAAAAATATTGCTGAGCAGGAGTTCAATAGCTGCATGTTACAGGGAGCTCAACAGTGGCAGTCTTGAGGGGGGTCCCACTTACTGGCAAATGGTAGTCATTTGTCCCTTTGAGCGGATCTAGAAATTTTAAACTCAGAGACTGCAAGCTCCCAATGTACTGACCAAAAGCCATTCACGCCACTCGTTTAAAATATTACTCTTGTATTAGAGGTCAGCAAGTTTGACTGAACTGGGAGCCACTATACAGTGCATACTGGAAGCAAAGCAGGAAGACTCTGTGCATGGCACCAGGCATCATCCCAATGCCACACCGAATATATGAGAGACATTATGCACTCACAACCGTATCGAATGTACCCTGGCACTGAAGTGGTGCAAGATGTCGGCATACACCATTAGACATAGAAGAGCTGTAAGTGCGCACAGAGGAGAGTAAAGCGACCTCAAAAGGGAAGACACAATGACGCTCAGAAATTAAATAAATAAATTTAAAAACTGAAGGTGTAATCAAAGTAAAGTAATCAAGTATAAAGAGATGAAGAAATCATCTATGCTGAGGAGACAAGTGATATGATGCTCAACTAATGTATATCTGCAGAAACGCAAGGTAGCCGAGTTGCATAGAAGCTTGCTGCAGTAGAAACTATAACGCGAGGAAAGCGGCCATGATGAAAAGATAGACGTCGGATTGTGTCAAAACTACCTCAGAGACAAACCAGGGCCCCACATCAGAAATGCTTCAGGAAACAGTGTCATGCAAGAAACAAAGAATATCTGTTTTACCAAGCCTAAGGATGACACAAAGACAATTGGAAAGTACAAAGCGTTAACCAGGGTAAGCTATGAACGAAGGGCACATTTCTCTTAGATTAAGCAGAAGCAAAAACATCTGAAAGTGCCACATATTGGACAATCAAGCATGCAGAAAGCACAAGTAAGTTTGAGCAATAAAGTCTCCAGAGGCCAAGAGGAGTAATAGCACCCAGCATAATTAAATTAAATGGCACTAAATAACTGGTCGAAATGGACAAATTCGTGGTCTATTGACACCTGATAGAAGTCGAAAAAAGGTCTATTCATTAAGCCTCAGAGGAAGATAGTGGTGTATCCAGACTACCCTAAAAATACCAGAGAAGAAAACAGCCAGTAAGGTAAACTACAAAGGAGAGACCTTGGCCCATGGTCTGACAGATGGTAAGCTAATTGATGAAAGTGAGCAGTGGTCTGACATTCTCTGCACCTGGGTTTCGTTCTGTTCACGTGCTGCTAGCGAGCAGAATGTCCAAGGTTGGGAGAGTATGCCAACCAACTATGAGTGGCTATGTAGCGACATACTATACAAGGATGCACAAGTCAATCTGCTGTTATTATTTTTATAATCAGTATTATACGCATTTCGAGGCCTGCCTACTTGATAAAGAGCAGCCAATGATGTTAACTTCTATACATGATATAGGTACATATGTTGCCCTAACCAACCCCTCCCCTCGATAGATTTACTGTTTTTCACATAGGAGGACGTCATAACTGACGTACATCGAAGTATGAAGTCTTTGGACCTCATCACGAGGTTGGCGGTATCCAGGCGGTAATTGCGCTGGCATACCGACAGCGCAAATAGCGTTACCGCTACTTGGTCCATCGCTATTAGCGACGGATCACGAGTAGCGCTAAGGAGGTAAGTCCTCATTCCCCATTGGAACCAATGTGGCTGATGGGGCTGTCGGGGTGATTTTCCTGGGAGCCGACAGAGCCACCTGCGGACCTCCGGGGCTGGGGAGGCCCCAACTCCTCCCATGTCCCAAAAGGAGTATGAGGCACACACAAGAGCAAGGTAGTTACTGCTGTTTATTGTAGAAACGGCAGGGATTGTTCTCAGCCCGTATGCATCCGGGGAGACACTCAGCTTTTCGTGGGGCTCGCAGGCCCTTTTTACTGTTTTATGACACGCTACTTGCGTCACCTGGGAAAATTGTCCCAAAACCTAATGCCATTTCTGGTTGACTCCCCGAGTGGTAGGGTTAGTATGGTTACCTATAGAAGAGGGGGTTATTGGATGAGGACAGGTCAGGTGGTACACTTGGGTTGTCCCTAACAGTTAATACATCAAATTGGTTACAAAGGGACACTTGGTGATTGGGTAGTTAAAGTGGCGTCAATGGGGAGCCCCTTGTGTTCTGATTGGTACCCCTGCAAGCCCCCAAGCCTGGGACCATGGCTGTTCCCAGCTCGCGGCGTACCTGATGCTGGCAACAATGTGCAACTATGTGTTAGTGGTAGACAATGGATAGGTCTGACCAGTGGCTGATGTTCATGTCTTTCCCATCGCTGTTGGTGTCCAACTTGTCACTTCGTTGTTGCAGATCGTGTCTCAGACGTGGGACCCCGGCGACTTTCGCGTGAGCTTGGCATCTTGTCAGCGCGGCTTGTTCACGTGTGGAGTGACCGTGGCTGGAGCAGAATTATGAGCATTTGATTTGTATTTCGGTTGTGAGGCCTTTGGCGTTGGTAGGTGTAACCTTGGCACGTGGAGCACGGCACACGAACTGCAACATTGTGGCCTTGGCTGAGCTTTCGTTGGGGCTTGTTCTGCGCGATCAGTGTCCTGCCTGGAGACTCTTGCTTTGTGGCCTACCTTGGCCTAGTTTCTGGGTGGTGGTACATAATCCATAATATGGGGGCGGTGAGGGCCGACAGAGCGTCACAAGCAGCAGTAGATATATAGGGTGGCGTCTTCACTGGGATAGGTAGCGAGAGAGCATCAGCAAGCATATATACACAAGCTCTTCAGGCGTCTTGTGTTTTTGCGCCGATGTAGAAGGCCTATGTGAAAAATAACGATGCACGTCTGTGGGTGTATCAGTCCTCTATGTCATAGCACTGAGTATGCTCTTTGTGTGGGTTGGTATGTGAGTGACCAGTGTGCATGGTGGCACGTTTGTTCTTGTCTGTTGGCTATGTTGTCATGGCATCTCTAACGATGATGGCGTTCGTGGCTGTAGTCTAATCGAGTTGATCCATGAGGCGGACGTCGGCGGTTCCCGGACGTGGTATTGGGCAGGCTCCCCGTGGGTGTGGGCCGCGAACACATGGGACCTGTCCATCGGGTGATGAAGTGAAGGGGGCAAACTCCTCTCATGGGGGTGCTTGGGTCTTGATGTCCTGGGCTACGGTTTGGACAGTAATGGGGGAGGGTATTGTCCCATTTTCCCACTTCAGGGTGCTATTGGCGCTTGTGCAAAACGTGCGGGCGCCAATAGTGCCAAAAATGCCCTCTCTGCCGGTACATTCACCTCCAGCTCAGACCTGGGGGTGAATGCGTTCTGGCAGGACCCAACTCGCAATTGTGCCAACCCTTAAATGCAGCAGTAATACTGATCGTTACCACCATATTTAAGGGCTACCGCCCAAACCGTGATGAGGCTCTTTGTGTAAGAGAAAAGTAACCAAGAGTGAGTGAGCTGAATTTTGTATGGTCACCAGATTTCCTTAATTTGAGCTGTCAATAAATTAATACTTTGCCATATTCTTTGAGTCTGTCCGGTTATTTGGGTCCAAGATCATTTATTATGGTAAAATTCCATTCTGCGCATGAATTTCAAGGTGCTACTGCACACAAGGAAAGCAGAGGAGCATCATCAACGAAAAAACATGACAAAAATAAAGATGCCAAATTTGATGGATGGGATCACACCAACATACCTGCTCTCCAGTGAAATTGTATAATGAGACCATATTCTTTCCATCATAAATCGATACCTAAAATAAGAAAATGATATATGCACATGGGTACATTTTAACTTGGAAAAGGTATTGCATATACAAGTAGTCTCAGATACGTACCATGCCCAAAGTTCTCGCAGCTCTTGGGACACCGGATACAAAGTCTGAAAGGGAAACCGCATCCGGATTAACATTTGGCAAACCGCTTTTAGTTTCATTTTGTAGAATGAGTTATCTGAGGGAGGCATGCCCATCATTTCACAGAAACGTCACGCAGTGGTGGAAAAGGAGCAGCTTAACAGAAAGACTAAATCTTCATCCTTTTAACCCGACCACATCCAAGGAGACTGAATACAACATTATAAAATATTATCAAATGAAGACTGTTATTGACCTCCTCTCAACAATCAAAATGGTCTGAGAGCAGTCAATAACTACGGGTATTGGCTGAATCGTTACAATTCAGACTTCAATAGCAGACGAGGAAACCACAATGCAATGCCCAAGCAAGGTTTCTTTCAACAAGACACTTCCTTTCTAGGAGGACTTGTTTCCAGGGCAATGTCCTAATTAACACACCAGAAAAAAAGATAAACATGGGAATATGCTTTCACTTGCTTATACAGAAACCTGTCAACTGTTGCGTCATGACTAATGCATGCTCATGTTAAACCAAATACAGTTTAACCAAGTTTGAACTTAATACATTTGTATAATGAAGAAATAAGTCCGCTTTCCTTTAGTGCAGGGTCTGCAGAGTTCATGCACCTACTCTTTCAGCCATTTTCGTGGAACCCACACACTGGAAAAGATTTTCTGGCAGCCATGTCGAAGGAGCATGCGAAATGCAAGACACTCGGAACCAGATTGCAGGGTGCCAAATGTTTACATAATAATCATTTGTGCTTCATGAGGGATTCCTCACACTGTAAAGCACTCAAATAGCACAGTTAATGGTACTCCATATAACCACCTCAGAAGAATGAAAGGCTGAGTTGGCCTTGATGTGAGTTTTGAACATACAAAGTGCATGCTGGCCCCTGGTCTTAAGCCAGCACGTGCAGGTGTTCCACCTGGACGTATCTACATATTTTCAAACTTGATCTGCAAGGAAGGAAGGTACAGTAGGTTCGTATTGTGAAGGAGATATCATTCTCTGTTAGTTTGTATGTATTCATTTTCTTTCTCCAACTATTCCGAGACGGATTTTGACCAGCCTTCTTTATGGATTAGTGATGAGAAAGAAGCCTGCAGTATGAGGGTGGGCTATCCCACTGGCCCATCTGATCCGCAGCCTGCCCCTCGCCAAGTGTCAAACTGTGAACACAACACCGAACAACTCCTTTAACATTCTACTCATCATCTATGACATCACAGTAGCACTTCACATCACAATCCATGCAACCATTAAGTAAAGATGTCCTTTCCTGTGAAAGATAATGCTTTATGTGTATTTATAGGATTATATTTATTTCTACTATATAGAAGCGAGTATGAGGACAGGGCAAGAAAGTTGCTATTCTGGATATACAAGCATCTGAATTTGTGAAAATCAACATTGATGAGAAATTCTTGTCTTGACCAGGTGTACTTAAAGTGAAGAATACATTTCATATTTTTTGTGGGGAATCACTGATGGTGGACAGTCGTAAAGTGTTTACATGTTACTTGCACTCCTGAAGGACTTACGCACGGCTCCTTTGGGACCCTTGTTCGTGTTTTTGGCCAACGTTCATCAGTGTCATTACTCCCAATGTTTTTCAGATTTGGCCTAGACTTTAGTTTCCACGGTTTCAAGTGCTCAAGTCTCTTTACTTCATACTTTAGGTCCAATTGTCCCAACATGCATCAGCTCCCTCAGAGTAGGTGGTTTAACTGCGCATGTCCCTTTACTGTCAGGGTCCAATGTAGTGTGCCTTGTACCCTACAGCCTACTTTGCTCCCTTTTAATTATGTGACTTTCTGTCACTCTCTTGCTCTGTACTGTCCCTCAGTTTCCTCCTCTCTTCTCAACATTCCAAGCATCCTAGCCACTGGCAAGCTTCAAGTCCCTAATTCTCCCTCCTGATTGTTTTCCAAGGTCTTGGACTCGTTTCAGATCACCTTTTCCCTCTCGCCGACACCAGCGTCAGTGGTCGTTCACCTGTGGCATGCTGCTTTGGTCAGCTTTCTGCTTTGCACAGGTTTCCTCTCAGTGTCCGATCGGGAGACATCAGTAGGTAGGCCCAGCAGAGTTACAGGCATGCAGTTTGCATGTCAGCATGGAGCAATATGAAGTGGGGGGGCAATTAGCAGAGTTCACTTTCAGAGATTGCTCTACCCACAGTTTAATTACTACAAATCAAAAAAGCTCAGGCTATTCTTTCTTCACAAATAACATGTTTGTACTTCACATTACAGTCAATGGGTGTGTCTAAGTTTATACCCACCATATATATAGCAGAGGACTCACGTTAAAAATCTTGCTAACGGCAAACTGCCAAAAAATCCTGCACGATGTCAGAGGAAAAGCAGTCAGTTACTGCATCCCTTTTCAAGAGGGAAAGTTAAACACCGAGTTTTTGATTTGGAAAGAGTGATCGGACTATTGCACAATGGTTCATCTGAACGTGTACCTGGATTCTAGCGAGTCGAGCACGAGAGCCGTAGTTCACAGTGGATCACAGCATCATTGTATTTACGAAAAGGGGGCTGTGGAGCTCATTCTGTAATGCAGTGAAGTTTTATGGCTGCATTATTTGCAGCTCTGCAGTAACACACTGAACATCTCTAAGGTTTTCATTGTTCTGGCAGAAGCGAGTGTAGATTTCATTTCTTGTTTTTCCTATAGCACATTCAGCGCGCGGGACAGGTGGGGCAGTGGGCTGTCTAGGGGAAAAGCAGGGGCAGGTGATATTTACATTGACACGTGGAGGGTATGCGGCACAGACACCAGTGATGTGTTAGTATTCTCCCTGCTACTTCAAAATCTCATATCCCAGGCAGAGGGAACAGGGAGGGAGATGCATTCAGTACAGAATCCTGCTTGTGTGAGCCTCCTCCTGCATCGCTTGTACTTGATCTCCTATGCATTTCTTTAGCTGTTAGGTCACCGGAATTTATAGAAAGTTGGATCGTGGCACACTAGGCAGTTGTTGCTGAATTGGGAGCCACTAAAAGGACTGCCACAGAGAGGTGATACAGTATGGTTTTCAGACTGAATGAGGAGGGAAGTTCACAATTCTTGGATTTTTGTAATTACCCATCAAGTTGGCCGATGCCCGTTCAAAGATGCTGTGGCAAAAGTCCATGAGGACATAACCACAGGAATGATGCAGGTAATCCGGAGAGGTTGGAGCAGCATAGCCATTGGATGACATGCATGTGTTAGTATAGGATTTTTGTGACAGCATTGTGCCGGTCATGGAAACAGACTCTGGTTGCATGTGTTATGCAGTGGAAGACCTGGATGATGGCCAGTCAAATGCCAGGTGCAGTACCTCCACATTTAATCCATTGTGGGAGAGCCAGTTCAGCTTCATCCATATTTGCGCACCACAGAGGAATTCAGAAACGTGGTCTCCTTTCCCATTGCATTCCATGCCTAGATGCTAAGGTTAAACTAGGTTTGGTCACCAGGAATGGGAAAGCATAAACTATGGCTACTGCGCACCTTCATGTAGTGTGCCATTTAGATTCTGAAGAGAACCTGCAATACGACCAATCTTTAAGGGGGATGGAGCGACAGGGGGATGGAGCGACGGTGGTAGCAGAGAAGTAGTAAATTGATTATTTATTAAACAAACCTCCACCTGTTCTCGCCTGATGACAGAGCAGGGTGATCTTTGAAAGTATTCAATTTGTGGCAATTGCAGATTAAACGAAGTATTATTTCTGAACTAACCTTAACATTTCAGGACAAAAATGGTCTAAGACGCAACATCCAATTTTAAATGCGTTATACATCTACCTTTCTCTCATCGTGATGTATAGTCTTACATTTAAACTGTGAAAATAACGAATTAATCCTTTCCAAGCCAAATTGGGTTAATCCAGGAAACTCCTTCAATTGTTTCAACACCGGCTATATGGGCCTGAACCACTTCTCCCAATCCTTTGCTGTCCTTTTCGCCCAGGCAAAAGAATACATTCCTGGGTCGGAATCTAGACATGCCTTCATTTCATTTGTTCCATGCCTTGCCTACCAGTGCACTTTCCCATTAGTTACTAGTACCAAGATTAATTTATAAAGACTAGTACACTTTCTCCAGACCACTATGGATCTAGGATGGATCTTATTACACGTTTCTTCTGAAACTATTGAAGAGATTCCTAAACCTGCAGTATTACCTTAGAACAGGGACCTCCAACCACATTTCAAAGAAAAGTTCTGGTCAAGATGATCCCCTTGCTCATTTTGGCCTGGCTGGGATTTGCTGCATGCAAAATGGGCAGAAACAGAGGCGACAAAGCCTTTACAACAGCCAGATGAACTCCTCAAGAACAAACAATGCAATCACCTCCCCCCTGGAGTAGGGAAGCAACTCCACCCAAAAACCAGTTAGCGTTTACCCTCTGGTAAGAACATAGGACATTTGGTGTTTTATCAAATCATCCAATTGTTTCCTTGATCTTTTGTGCACCAGGAAGGGCAAATCTATATCGAAATGTAGCTTTCTTGAATATCGGTGAGTGACGAGTAACATTATTTGTGAGCATGTCCACTCTATTAAAGAAACATGCACCATATGAATAAAAACATTTTTGAAAAAAGTATTAGAAGACTGACCTTCAGTCCCATCGCCATTGAAATCTCCGACAGCAACAGAATATCCTAAATGCACAAAAAACAAAGATTATACAATAGTGTTCCAGTTAATGCGCAATCCTGTACCACTTTCGCTTAAGCAAGAACAAAATCCTATTACAAAAACAATGCATGCTTAGATCTCCCCTGGATGCTTACTAATGATGTGAGGAAGCCAACAATATGCGATTTCAGTACCATCTGTGATGGGCATATGTACTTTAAACAAAAGGCTGTAGCATCCTACATTAGGCAAATTATTTAGTTGTGTGGTTACATGCTGTTACATGCAACAAAATCAGAAAAAAATAAAACAGCTACAGTAGCACTCACATTCAGATTGCGCAATCCACGTTCAACATAGCATGAAAAGCCATATCCAGCACCTAGGAGCTTCAGGTCCGTCTGTTTGGAACATTGAAATCTGTGATTCGGGGCAACAGATACGTACAAAGCAAAGAATAGACATATGGGCATATAACCTATTCTTCAAGCCAAGTATGTTGGTAAATGGCCACTTAGTTTTTCTTTCTCATATCCATGTATCCCTCGCAGTAACGCAAGTCAATGGGCGAATAAGACACTGGCTCTTTTCTGTGAATTATCGGTGTGTGTTCTATGATGTAGCCATGCCTGAATGAATAGGAAATAGAGGCTTGAATACCAATGCCTCAAAAGCAAAATCATTAGGCAGCTTGGAGTTGCGCCACAAATAGGGTAACGGGTATATTTGGCTTACTCATGACTTACTCCTGGAAAGAGAAGAAGAGGGAGGCACAGTAACTAGCAGTAACATTTGCGAATCACTCCCCAGACCTAAAGAAAACTGCACTATTGAAGTAAGGTGGGGGAAAGATGGTGCAGGGCAAGGCGTTCTTTCATATACCACACAATGGGCCTCATTACACGGTAGGCGGTGGACCAAGGTGCTATTAGCACCTTGGTCCATGCCGGTAAAATACTGGCACCGCCTTGGAGGAAAGGGGAATTACCACCCTATTCCAAGGTTGGCAGGGCGGTAATTCCCCCTTCCCCCATTGCCCTTCCCCATTTTCGCCCCATAGGGCTCTATGGGAATGGGGAAGGTGCTAATTACGGTGCCGCAAATTGCGGTACTGTAATTAGCACACTGGTCCCTTTGCCGGTTGGTTTTTAACGCCTGCTAAGAAGCAGGCGTTAAAGTACCAACCCGCAAAGGGACCTCGTAGTAAGGCGGCGGTAAGGGTTTACCGGTACCGGTGCCGGTAAACCCTTACCGCACTACATGTAATGAGGCCCAATGTCTACTCTCTAGCCTGCAATTTCATAGTAATGCTGGGAGGTCGGCAGCAAGTTACGGTAATCGAGCAAGCCAAAGTTCAAGATATCGCAATGCAATGCAACAGAATTGGACATGGTGGGCCTTCACCTGTGCCAAATTATACCCAGAGATGAAGTGGTGATCAACAGTTCTAAATAATGAATGAAAACCTCCAAAAGAAGCACCATTAGTTGCAGAAAACAATATTCCCCATGAGATACGCCTTAAATCAAGAAACAATGTTATGGTTTAAAAAATATGGGGTTGTATAACCATTATCATGTGAAACGAAATAAGAATTTGTAGTTGGAACCATTTCCAAGTGAAATAAATGAGACTTGCTAAAGGAGTGTGGAAAGGATTAGCTGAACATAGCCCCCGTCAGGTAACCAGAAAAGAAAACAAAACGAGTGCTAAAGGCTTAGTCCCGAAAATGAGGGCATAATCCTCTAAAATTGGACAGATTCCAGAATTAATAAGGGGTATACAAGGACATGCGACCCCATGCAGGAAGGTGTCAAGTCATGCCCACAGGTGATTGCATTCTTCTGATCCTCAAGAGCTTATGTTTGTTGACCTTGGATTTATGTATTCATGTAAAACTTCACTGCATTGCTTTTATGGCCATCACAACCTAAGTATTGCCCAGACACATGGTCTATCCCTGGTGGTCTTCCAGAGACAACGTACATTGTGAGCCTGGCTGCACAGTGCCCTTTTGAGGAGATCGTCTGCCCTCAAGCTTTTGTTGTTTTCTTATGTATGAAATCGCATTGCTTGACACTTGGCCAGGTTCACGCCCAATCAAAGGTTTGTAAATCAAATAAATACATTTCGATAGAAAGATAGCAGCAGGGGCCTGTAGAAATACATTAAGAGAGAATAGACTCTACCCGTCTCCCTACTTCAAATCAACAAACTTGAACTCATCAACCCAGAAAACATGCAAAAGCCATGACGTGCGAACCCCAGGCCTATGAAGAGAGAGAGAGAGAGAGAAGGGGAGAGAAGGAGCGAGAGAAGGGGGGAGAGGGAGTGAGAGAAGGGAGGGAGGGAGAGGGAGTGAGAAGGGGGGAGAGGGAGTGAGAGAAGGAGGGAGAAGGGGAGAGAGGGAGTGAGAGAAGGAGGGAGAGGGAGTGAGAGAAGGGAGGGAGGGAGAGGGAGTGAGAAGGGAGGGAGGGAGAGGGAGTGAGAAGGGGGGAGAGGGAGTGAGAGAAGGAGGGAGAAGGGGAGAGAGGGAGTGAGAGAAGGAGGGAGAAGGGGGGAGAGGCAGAGATTAAAAGGGGGAGGAGGAAGAGGGAGAGAGAGGGATAAGTGTGGGAAAATAAAGAGGGATAGGGGTGGTAAAAGTGCGATTGGGGTGGGAAAAGGGAGAGGGAGACACAGACTTGGCCCTGTAAAAGGGGGATGCAGACCCATTTAAACCTGGGGCAGGAGGCCTGCCAGGGTGTTTGCCGGAGCCAGTCCTGCTCTAGGGGCAGGGTGAGGGAGTTGGGAGGGCCAGAATCTGTCCCCTCCACATGTGCCTGGTTACAATTGCAGAGTACCATTTGTGATAACCCCACACCAACCTTCTGCGAGGCTGGCCAGTGCTTTCGCACTTCCTTGGCATGACTTCCACATCTAGAACCCCTTGCAGCGGAGCACGGAACAGGCAGCCTGCCAGCGAGAGATAGGTCTGCGAACTCCCAGCAAGCAGAATATTGCTTTCTGCTGACCCACAATCAGGTCGCTCCTCTGCCACGGAACACAAACTCTGACATGGACTTTTTGCATGGGCCACCATTGCAAGGCACCGGCAGACCCGCTTTCAAAAAGGCGATGGGGCTTAAAAGGCACTTTATGGTTTCCACCTCTGTCACCTGGACCCTGAGGGAGAGCAATGTGCTGGGGGAACGAGATAAGCATGAGGGCCGGTGGAGGAGGAAGAAAAAAAGATATGGGAAGAATGGACGAGTGTGGGTTGTTTGGGTGCGGGTGTAGTTAAGGGAGAAGTCGGTTCGAGAGACCAATGCGGAGGAAGGACAGAGGAGCAGAACATGGAAGAGACTAGCAAATAGTGTGTGCAAGAGGATGTATTGTCAGTGAGGGAAAGTGGTAATTGGCTGTGAGTGGATGTATGGTGACAGACCAAGTGAGAGTGTATGGAGGATAACTGAGGCAGGGTGGGAAAGGTGATTGAGAGAGTGAAATGAAAGTAGGGTGACCAAGAAGGAAGTGTGGAGTGGAGAGTAATGAGGAGTGGGGCGTAGTGAGAGCAGAGAATAGGGGTAGTGGAGAGTAGAGGAATTAGAGAACAGTGGAGAGAGGATTAGGGGAGGGTGGTAGAGGAAGTAGAGAGGAAGAGAGTGGATCCACCTAGAAGACCCAGAAGGAGTAAGAAAGAGGAGGCAGCTGCCTATAAACTTTTACCACTAGCCAGTCAGCCTTGATAGTAGGGTTACCAATCTCTAGTGACCATTTAGGGAGGTCTGGGCTATGGTGGGGGTGGAGGGAAACCCGGCGAAGACGTGTGGGACAGCCCTTAGTTGAACCCAGAGTGACAGTCACACGCAGAAGTCATGTGTCTGGGAAGAGTGAGTCAGGTCAGACAGCTCGATTGTGACCATTTCTATGGAGCCTTGCTGACTTACATTCTGGAGAGAGACGAAGTGGATGCGAGTGAGGGGGAGCGGGAGAAGTAAAGTGGAAAAGGGAGAGAGAGCAAGCAACAGGAGCCTGCATCCGGATGCCGTAGCCGACAAAGCGATAAACGACGTGACAGTTATGCAGATTCAATTTAAATCCAACGTTCTATTCCCTGCCAACGAGGAGTGAATTCCACCAGCTGGTGGAAGTTTCATGAAGGGGCTGGAAATCGCATTTATTTATTGCATGACTAAGCAGGTGTGGCACATTATCCCGGACCACTGGCATCGTCTGGGAATAACGTACAGAATCGAATGTAAAAGCCTTAAAACGTGCCCAGCACTGGCAACTACATTCTCCCCTGCCTGCCCTAATCCCTCTGTAAAGCCCAGGCAGCAGACCGCCCCGTTAATTAGGTTTGACGTCATCTGCGGGTTTGTTTTTGTGTGTTCAAAATAAGCATTGAGTAGGGGAGGAAAAGAATGACCTTGTAAAGACTACTACGCTCCCTAGATGGTCTAAAAGACCGGTGCCCTTGAAAGGTCCGTGTCGCTCAAGCAGAGCCAGTGACGTAACAACATCCGTAGGACTCTGGAAGCTCCAAGCAAAGCAGTCAAGACGCGCGAGAACCTTTGAAAAGCCGCAAGGTTGGGTAGAAAGCAGTCAGTCACGTGTCAGGATTCAGGAATTCTGACACGCTGTCAGTTACCCGTAACAGTCGAAGGGGCTGGGGAGGTCAAACGGCCTACATTGTGGCAACTTCTTACCCAGGCATGCTGCATCGCATGCCCGGATTGCATGTTGGAATTATGCATGCCCTGTTTTGCACAAACGAAATCTTAAACGTTCGTAAACAAACAAAACGCGTGATCATTCGGGTGCAGTGGACATTTCAAGGGTCTAGTAGCAGTACGGCACAGTCACCATAGACTCGTTCTATAGGCACTGCGTCGATGCTTTAATTTGTAAACCCCTTCTAAACTATCCGGGTAAATGAACACTTCAAAAGAGAGTTCAATTAAATAATATTTTATCCGATGCAAAATAAAATATATAAATCACGCAACAGTGTAATATATGTTTGCAAAGGGCAGCATGCAGCCTGGATATCCAAGGACTGTTACACAAAACAGCAGCATGCACGTGTCACTTGCACAAGCATAATAAGGCCCCGATTTCGCCCTTACTCGGTGCTTTAAAATGGGCCATCCAACCCGGCCCTCAGTACCTGCAATTCTCATTTTTAAACATTTGCGTACCTGCACTTCTCAACGCCTGAAAGAGTACAGGTACTCAACTATGTTGTGAGGGGAAAATGAAAGTTTTTTTTATTTCCCTTTATGGCAAATTAAAGGACTAGCCTTTGCTGGTGACAGTAGCGCTCCTTCCCTCCACCACCCGCAGTGTCCATAAGCTCTCCTCCTGGGCCCACCATGCAGAACAAAAGCAGTGAAACATGCAGCTAATCTGCTCTCCGCCCACTAGGCGGCACTCGTGGGCTATTCCCTTTACCATGGCAGGGTGTACCTTGATGGAGCAGGGATTCGCCTGGAAAGCCTGGGACATTACTTGTTTAAGAGGCGGATTTCTTATTAGCAGTGCCTATTGGAATATGTAAATGTTTAAATAATTGGAGTTGTGGTGGAAGGTTTTCTACTGGAAACTCGCACACAGCTCCAGTTACCTACCAAATTTCTTATTCAGTAATTAAAGTGAGCAATAATAAGACCCCCCTTCTAAAGCTTCGTTTACAGCAGCCATCGTCTTTATTGTGATACTGGTTGATACCAATCAACCTTATACAACAATGTAAACAAAAAATTAAAAGCAGCATAACTGGAAAAAAAAGGAACAACATTTCTACTTCGCCTTTTACTACAACAATAAAAAACAATAGGTATTAGGGCCCTAGAATTCCTGTGTGCCTCTAATATATATATATATATATTCTTCTTAAAATGATCTTGATCCCCAGAAAGGTTATGAGGTCCCATGAAATAAACTATTCAATCAAAGGTATTAATCTTAATGTTCGTAAGACTACCCAATCAGATCATACAATATTATAGCTCATCACAACCTCCCATTACAATCAAATTCACAGATAAAATATGCACAGTGTCATTTTAAAATTCAAGTCCAGACAGCTCATTGTTATCCACATCATCCTGCTCAAACATTAAACGCTTCTAAGCTGCTTCTGATATTTCACATTTCATTGCTGCCGCCTGTAAAAATACGCAGTGAGGGAGCACAGAAACAGCATGCATCTAATGTTAAGCCAGCTTCGTATGTACATCAGTTAATAACACAAATCAGACATTTTTAACAATCTTTGCTTGAGCTAGCAATATTAGAGATACAATTTTTAAAGCGTTTCCTCCCCACTAGTCAGCCTCCAAAATCCTTACAAGGTCAAGAGGCCAAGGTTCCCAAAAAATATATTTAAAAGAGCCTGCCACTGTGCATCTAATGTCTCACATTCTACCAAAATATGTTTGCGGCTCTGTACTGGCCCCGATTACATAATAAGCAATAGCCAGCTTTCTTTGATACAGTTATTGCAACCCCTTCTCGAACCCGGTTGATTTCTCCTGTTGACAATAGGTTAAGCCTCAATCTTAAGAATTGTCCCCTCCAATAAGGGTTGGCAAAGAACAGAGGCAAATAGCCCAGCAGTTTAGCACAAAGGGGAAGACTTTTATATAGTTTATACAGGTTGACCTTCTCCACCATTGTGCACCAATCCCATTCTCTTTTTTCTCAACCATCAATGTATTAACTATTAATGGGTCACTGCTCGGATTACACTTTTCCAAAATACGATCTGCTGCTTTATCGAAGGCAAACACCTGAGAAGAGCATCACTCACTCAAAGCAACACCCAAATCATTGTATAAACTGCCCTGCGGAACATTGACTAACATATACAAAGATAATATTTACCAGCTGAGGAAATATACCAACGAAACCAGGCCCAAGCCTTCTTCCAGATGATAGCCTCTACTCTATCCCAGTCAATTTCCCGGAAGACGGTTGCTATTTCTGTTCCATACATTAAAGTAGGTACCACCTTCAAGTTATAAAAGTTTAAGACTGGGACCAGAGAGAATCTACAAAATTTCACACATCTTTTTATCTGGTTTGCCGTATGTTCTGCTTTCAATTTTAGTCTACCCCATACATTGCTCCTGTTTGTGGGTGCGTCTAAAACAAAACCCAAATGGGTAAGACTGGGCTTCGGAACCACAAAACTCATTATGCAACAACCATCTAAATCCAAGAGGCTTTGTGCTATGCCTACAGAACCTTAACACATTTGTTTTGGTGGGTGTCCAGTTTAAGGATCGATTACAAAAGGTTTGAATGCAAAAGGTGAGAGTCAATAGGATCGAAAACCAACGGTTTGACATTTTTTTTAAATTATATATTTTTTTGGGGTTTCCGTGTAGGTAAAAATAAAGTAGTTTTTACCACAAAAACAGGGGCTGTGTGGGACCCTCCCCCCATAAAAATAAATAAATAATAAAAACAATTTTTCGAACCTTTTGTTTTCGGTCCTTTTGATTCGAACCTATTGTAATTCGAACCTTTTGATTCAAACCTTTGACCTATAACCGTTTTGGTGCAATTAATTTCTAATTTATTAAGCAGGTCCTTGAAAAGGACCTGTTTAGGTCGAAACACGTGTTGGCACGCCACTCTGTTATTGAACATAGCACGCTACTCTTCTATCGGACAAGCATCCAATTAAAGAAATGTCCTAATCAACTCAAGTCTGACCTGAATTTGCTGGACTGTACTAAATGTCTATTATGAACTATCATGCTCCAGATGTTTAATTTGGTGGAATGTACTCATTGTTTATTGGGAACTATCATGTTCCAGATGTTTAATTTGGACCAATAAGCAGCGCCTCCAATTGTGGAACAGACAGTTTCATATGTTCGGTATGATATCCGTGTATTCCCAAACCTCGGCAGTGCAAAACGTACTGCACTCAGACAGTCACCCAAGTCAGCTAGGTACAGCTTGAACAGGCATGGAGCAAATACACACCCCTGTCTCAATCCTCTCCAGGTGTAGAATTCTTTAGAGAAGGACCCCTGCCTGCTCAATCTTACATGCAAGACAGTCCCCTCATGAAGGTGAATCAAAATAGCTAATAGGGAATGCAGGATACATGCATGAAGTTTCACACAAAGGCGTGAACGGGTGACAGTGTCAAATGCCATGGAGAAATCAATCGCCATAACAAAGACCTGTCACGATGAATCAGCCCACACATTCTTGTAAAGTAGATATACGGAAACAGTTCAATGCGGTCAAGATGCCCTTTCTAAAACGGTTTGTAATTTCGAGAATCGACCAGCCTCCAAGGCCCAAGCTTCCAATTCCTGCAATACCAGACTTGCAAAGATTTTGCTTTCAGAGTCTGGCAACGATATGGGTCGGGAGTTACAAGGGCTACTCCCGTCACCATTCTTAAAAATGGGCACAATCATGGATCGCTTCCAAGCAGTAGGGGTCTTTATAAATAACATAAACAAGACCACAGCCCATAACCTAGGATTGGACTTTCATATGACATTTGTTAGCCCATTAGGTCCTGCCGCTCTTGAATTGGAAGCCTTTCTAATAAAACCTTCCATCATCTCCACCCTGGTGTTCAAAACCCAAGGGCTATTAATAGCTGGCATCTGCACTATTACCAAAGGACACCTATAAATGAAATCAAAAAGGTTGCCCCCCCCAATGCATATTCTGAGATTGGGTTATCATGTTTACCGACCTGCGAGCAAACGAACTCATCCATCAGACGCCAGAAATTCCCTGAATCCAATAACCCTGCGTAACAGTCTTTCACCTTCTAAATGCGACCAGTAGTAGCGATGGGATTTATACCAGTTGTTATAGGCTAGCTTCAGTTTTTTTATCCGTTCCATCACCATATCCCTTCATGATTAGATTTTCTTACATGTCGTATTTATTTTCTTAAGATCTTCTTCCTTTCCTGCACCACTTGATCGAACTGATGAGTGGCTACCCAGTTACTCTTAGACCCTGCATTGTCTACTACACAGAATCTGTCCAACAAGCAACCAAAAGAACCCACTTTCAAAACTTTACTTTTTTCCAGGTAGCGAAGTGGATCCTGTCAGATGTTCAAAATATTCTTGGCACCTATACCCTTTACAAACCCTCTTACCTAATCTATTACAACCATTAGATAAGACCACATTCGAGAGCTCCGTCTGAAATTCGGGTTGCAATCAATCAAGTTTTGCAATCTGTGGATTATGATCACTTGGCAAAGTTGAAGGAATTTGTAATTCCAAGTATTAAGCAAAAAGACTTCAGTTAGCATGATATAGTCAATACACAAAGAAGTGAAGGCATTCTTCCATGTATCTTTACGGGGAGCATCCCCCAGCACATTACCATTAATAATTGAGAGACTCCACTTGTCAAAAAAAGGCCAACCATTCATTTCCCTCCACTTTCCCCCCATTTTTTGGATAGACCATGACCCTCAACTTCAAAGCATAATGCATTGAGGTCCCCACCCATCACACTGTGAACCCCAGATTGATCACAGAAGAAGTCTTCACAAATTTGAGTTACTTCAAGACATGAGTAATTTGAACACAAAGAGAATTACTGTAGATATTAACTAGCAGCACCAGAGCTTCATGCAGCCAATGTTTCAATCTTACTAAACAAGCCAATATACTGTATACCTCATTTGAGGTGACCTTAGATTCAATAAGCATTGACTTCTTTACAGCCATATCTGCTAATTTAATAAACAAAAAAGAAAGTCATTTTATATAGCTATTCAAACTTTGACACAATGCATACCAAGTTGAAGTTTGTGTGAAAAGATCTGAGATGCACTGCTTTACCAAAGTGTCTGCTCCTTGTCACATAATGTAATCATACTGAGCATTGCCTGCAAACAACAAGGTGTGCCTAAAAAGGAACTGTGCCCAAGGTGCCAGGCTGAAACAGCCAGAACGGAAAGTGCTGCGTCGGAATGTCCAGCTTGATAGCTTGGCGAGTACCTGGACTCCATTTTTTCCATTTAAAGCACTGCCCTTACTCGCAAGCCATATTACCTAAACCCACCTAAAAACAAAAAGGAGGCATTAGCCGTGGAGAGGTGCCATTACAATGTGCAAACACGGGCCTCACAGCAAAGAGGGTGTACATAGGTGCACTGCAAGCAAGTCCTTGCCACACGCACCCTGGGCTCCTGTTACGAGGGCCAATGCAGCACCAGAAATAAATCACAGTAACACAACAGAGCACAAGGAAGCTTTTACATGACTAAATATTACAGATTACAAAGGTTTGCTAGACATACCAATGCTCCAGCCACAAGCATGACAAACTACACCACACTGATGGTCCTCAAAGAGGGTGAAACGCTTATGTGTGGTTATATGTATCCGAGAGTGGTCTAGGGCTGATAAAGCTACAAATAGAATATCACTGACCTATAGAACAAAGCATTTTCTGGAGCAAAATGCATGCCTGTGAGCAATTCCGCATATGCACAATACGTTTCTCTGTGGTTCTAGACTGGAGAGAAACTTCCAGGGATGGCTAATGGGTGGAGCTGTGGCGTGGAAAACCACGTAATCCAGGCTATTTGGACTATTTGTAGAGCGCGCTAGAGTGTACATTGGAGCATTCTGGAACGGTCGTTTCAGTCCGGGGTCTTTGAGTAGGCAAACGGCAGTAGAAAGAGTGGAATCTTCCACTTTAAAGCGAGGCTAGGGAAAGCCTTCAAGGAAGCACAATAGACACTCCTTTCAATGAGTCTCCTTGTCGTAGGAACCTGCACCAAAAAGCGAGTGGGACTCAACTTGTGGCCACCCTGGTGATGGAGAACACCCTTATCCTCCCACAACGCTAATTCCAAAAAAGGGTGATAAGGTACCCAGTCATAAGCCCTTCCCCCCACTTTGCAGCTGGTGCAATATTCAGAGAAGTTATCAAATAAACTTGACAGTTATTTAAAAAAAGAGCAAAGACCAAGAAGCTATAGCAACATTTTGGACATTGGTGGGGCCTTTCCCTTCTTCTAGGACCATTTATTGAAACTTTTCCAGAACACAATCTACTAAAATTATATTATTGAATTACATAAAGAATGCATTTTGTTTTGCACTAGCGATGCTTACTTTAGCACTTAACCTCCCAGAAACTCTCCGCATCATAGCATGAAGTGAATTATCAGTGTGCCTCATATACCACTGATCGCACAAACGTTACAAGCTAACAGAAAATCAAAGAATTCAACCAAAGCAAAATGTATTTCCATTCTCACCACTATCGACACTGAAGTGAAGTTCGGGTATGGTAGTAGGGTCACAATGTTGTTAAAAATAACACTATTTGGTACAATTTAACTTCATACCACTTTACACAGATTTCGACCAGGAATGAATACCTGGTATCTTTAAAATGATGAGGAGCACTGAGGTACTCTGTCCACGTGGACATGTTGTAGGGGGATATCAGTCCGAGACCCGAATACCCAAAATGGCAGAGAAAGTGTGGGAGCTATAGCTAAACACACCTTGCCATTCCTGGTCGGTATGGATTACACAAAAAGGTTGTTTTGTAGAGTGCTGCGATATATTAGTTTCTCTAAATTTGCCCCAATGATTCTACCCAATAATTCCATAAGGATGGCAATTGCCTTTCTCGCCATGAATGAAACTATAGACTGTCACAGTGGACCAAGACATACTCCAAGACAAATTGCTATGTCAGGATGGCCAAACGTCTCCTCCCTGGGTGGGCCTAATGGCCTCCACTAGTACATAGACTGTTCTTCCCTAGACAAGGTCCCAGAGGGGTTACGTCCCCCTTTTTTGCACTCTGTAGCAGGGGGAACAATCGCAATACCAGAAAAACAACCTGGTGACTGGCCGCTGCCACCATCCTAGTCATGGGGAGGTTTCAGAGAAATCCCCTGCGAACGTGGAAATACGGGTGCACTAAAGCAACCATCAGTGAAGGTTAAAAAGATTTCTACCGCGCAACCTAGTGACGGGTCTGGGGTCCTTAATGAATACAGAGGATCCTGAGCTCAACCACTACTGCATAATCCTAGGATGGTATACTGTTAACACCCCTCACCTGTACAAATGTGAATAAAGATTAAAAGGGCATCATTCAAGGGACCTTTTTTTAATAAAATATTTTAAGCCACACATACCTGAAAAACCATCATCTCTGAAAAGTATCATGGTGGGTGTCCTGGCTATGGGGCATCTCACTACAGTTTGAATTTTTATGCGAACACATGACCAACATTCTTGGAGAAGACCAGAGTAGTTGTGGAAAATTCCCACTTTAGTCACAACTGCTCCAACACCTGGGGCACTCGGTAAAGCTTGTTCAACAAGGCCAAAGCTGAGCGACATCTGCTGTCTTTAATACAGAATGACAGGTCACCTATCAAATCCCAGAATATGACAATGTCTGCATGCTCCATCGTCGGACCCCTTCTCCACGAGAAGCTTATTACCCTTATTATAATATTAACATATAGGTTGTCCCAACATACACAATTATTTACTCAGCTTCTTAGAGCTATACATGTATTTTCTTGATCAATGAGTACCTGGAGCTATACCGTCAACTTCTGTGCTGCCACCCATGCACTGGCACAGCAAAATTGAATAGGAGCCAATAATCATGGTTTTCCCACATTATTTGTAATCTGAACAGAATGCTAACATTTTCTAGGACCCGGGAGTAAAGCTCAAGCAGAGCGCGTTCACTTGGAACCAGAAAGTCCTGCATCATGGGTTCGATATTGCGGTTGTGTTGACTGTCTTCATCTCCCCTAAAGCCTCCCACTTGGATACATTGTAATATCGCATTGTGGTTTAGAATGACAGTAATAAGTAGCATCTGTTACCAAACACCCTGAAACCGGATTCCGGGTGATAGTGTCACTATATAAAAAGCCAGAATGGGCATAAATATGGGCCAGCGATGACGACAATTTTCGAAATGGGTAAGGAGACATCACAATGCAGAGTTGGGTGGGGGGAATCTTTCTAGCATGAAAGTGCCCACCACTTAATCCGCAACCACTTTTTGATGCTGGACAGTCAGACCACATGAACCATCTTTTAAAGTATACTTTTAAAGTATACCATCTTACCTGCTGCATTATAGGTCCACCAGTGTACGCAAGGAGTGCCCTCCAAGAAGATTTTGTTGTAGCTTTCAGAATCGAGCAAGTAATTATTTTTTATGATGCCAAATAAATCTATTAAAGAAATCATTCCATCTCAGAATTCTATTGAAGGAAGTACAGTGGGAATCATATGGGCTAGATGGAGGGACTAGCGATGAGACACAAGATCAATAGTTGAATGGGTCCAATCTCAAAGGTTTTGGGAATTCAATCTCTAGGTATATGTCAACTGGGTCTAAAAGGCAATAATTTGGACTCACCATTGTTCACTCTAACGCCTAACTAGTTTGTTTTCCTCAAGTGTTCAGAATATCACCAGAATTTACATTTTTATTTTATTTATTGGTTATTAATAATGAGCCTATACAGCAAATGGTGTTTCAAGGCACAACAAGACAAAGGGGACGGGGATGGAGGGGGTGGAACAGGGATGAAGAAAACAAAAAAAGGTCCTACTAGGCTTTGTCTCATTCAGTTTGTGCAAGTACAGTAACAAGAAGGGCAGAGGAGTGGGATTGGAGGGAGGTGGGGAGGGGCGGTGCCGGTCAGAGCAGAACGCACGAATGGTAAAGGGGGGGGAAGGAAGTGCAGGGAGGGGTGGAAAGTGTGCAAGTGCTGGGGGGGAGAAGAGTAGGAAGGAGGGGGAAATAGGGCCCCTGGACTAGGTGAGTGCTAAGGGAAGGTCAGTTGGCCAAGTGCCAGGAGAATGCAGGGTGTGCAGGGAATGAAGGATCAGCAGGGGTGCAGGCCCCACCAGGTTCATACAGGAAAGGGAACCCGGTAGGGCAAGTACTGACTAGGGGTTAGGGGTGCTTCAGAGTAGACTGAGGTGCTGGGGCAGACTGGGCGGGGAGGGCCTATGCCCTGTAGGAATCAAAAGAAACCAGACAGCCAGTCAAAAAGCAGCAGAGGAGGAACATTCGCAGGGGAGGGAAGGAAGAAGGGAAGAGGAGGAGGGTCTTGAGATGCTTCTGGAACTTAAGGAGATCCGACTCAAGCCTGAGAGGGGCAGGCAGGCCATTCTGGAGGGAGACTCCTGCGGAGAAGAGAGCCACCCCCACTCTCTGCTTGAAAAAGCATCTGATCTGCAGAGAGCTGGTGCTAGAGGACTGAAGAGCTCTAGCAGGGGGATATTTATGGAGAGAGAGTTGGGTGTAGCAGGGCCCCAGAAATACATGTGGATGATGCAGAGGGTCTTGCACTTTATCCTTGCAGCAACCGGGAGCCATTGCAGAGATTTTAGGACAGGAGAGATGGGGGCCCTCGGCCTGAGTCCAATGAGGAGTCTTACAGTCCTATTCTGGATTAGTTGAAGGAAGCATAGGGAGGATTTAGGCAGATTGTTAAGCTCACCTGGTCTCTGCGGAGGCGTTGGGGCACGTTTCCAGCCCTCCCTGAACTTGAATCGCCCCCTTCAGGCCTCTCCCTCAGTAGAAAAGCTGTTAGCGGTGGTATGTGATGATACTGCTCCTGCACGGAGATAAGTGTGTGAGTGCGCCAATCTGTGATTGTTGTACTTCTCGAACCCTTCACCCCAAAGTACGGTTTCTGTGAGCATACGCTGGCCCATAAAGCTCCCCTGTGTATTATGGAAGATGAGCTCTCCCTCCTGCTACTTCTGGCAGGGGGGCGTCAAATGGGATGTAGTTCCATCACTGATCCCTGATCAGGATTAGTCCAGTCTAGCTGGGACTATGCTTCTCCTTACCATTGGTAAGCTTTTCTTGAGCTCTTGTGATGCTTTTCGTTCTGTTTAATGTCTTTATATGTTGCTCCTATTTTTGCCCGTAATAATGTCCCTCTTCTGTTTTCTTCCCTTAGATGGAAACGCGGCCTCAATGCAGCTGTGAGACGTGAGGCGCAGCTAGATGGAAGATGGATGCTACCGCAATGTTCGACAGCAGGTAAGTGATGGTTTAAGGAAAAGCGCAAAGCATGGCTAAGCGCAACTTTAAACTGACTGTTCTTTTCGATGTCTAACGTGGTCTTCTGTTTTTCCTTGCAGGCGCTGCTGTGGACTATGGAGTGTGTCGTGCTGCGGTGCCAAGATGAAGATTTTGGTATTCCGGAAAGTGTAAAGATGAATACTTGGTTCGCCGAAGAGATGTACAGGTAAGAACAGCTTCCACCAGTTGGTAAGTATGCTGGCAGGAAGCAGGATCTTCAAAGGTATGTCTGACCTCAGGCGACGGTGAGAGTTACGCTGCTTGCAAGTGCAGAATAACGCAAAGCATCTATCTTGAGGATCAGGCAGCTTATATATTTGATATTGTGGGCACGCCCATTAGGGCCGGTTTACCAGCCACACCCTGCCACTCCTAGAGTGAGCCTGTGCAAAGGCAATCCATTAGCAGCCACACCCAAGAATACACTTGGGGCTGCTTAATGGATGGAATGTTCAAGGTTAATGCATCCTGCTTAATGGATGGAATGTTCAAGGTTAATGCATCTGAAGTGCTATGTCCATAATAAAAGCTTTTTGGTGTTAAATGGATGTTCACGTTTACTTTTGTTCATGAGCCTCGCGCCAAAGGCGCCAGGACAGTGTCCACCCAGTTCTCCTGTGCATGCAACCCCTGCATGCCTGTGCCCCTGACTTCATGACCATGACACAGATTGAGGAAGAGGCTGGTGCAGTAGTCCAGCCTAGAAAGTACCAGAGCTCTGGAGACATTGAGTTTCTGGGAGGAAGGTGAGGAAAGAATGCCTCTTATGAGGTGCAGCTGGAAGTGGGCCTTCTTGGCAAGGTCTGCGATGTGAGGAGAAAATGAGAGAGGAGTCCAAGATGACCCAAGGTTTTTTGCCTCACAAGAAGTTGAAAGGACGGGGCCCATGGAGGGTGGCCAGAGGGAAGGAGGGAGTTGGGGTCCAATGAGAAGGATCACAGTCTTACTGGCATTTAAGGCAGAGATCGTTAGCAGCACACCATGCCCAAATAGCAGTCAGACAGTCAGGCATGAGAGAGGAAGAAGGAGACAGTGGAGGGAAGCTTGAAGGAGAGCAGCGTGTTGTCCGCACAACACGGGAAGTGAAGAGAGAAGGCAGAGATCAGATGGGCTAGAGGGACAAGGTAGATGTTGAAGAGCCACAGTGAGAGGATGGAGCTCGGAGTCCAACAAACAATACATCAGCAAAAAAGTAATATCCAGTGTTCTAGTCACCCAATATGCTGGTCCTCCAGGTGGAAGGGTCCAATGAAGAAATCATAGCCACATGGACAATGGACATTCCTCATTTGTGTATGAATAGAATGTAAAGTGGTAGAAGACCCATCAGTTTGAGAGTACAGACCCAACATAGGAATTCAACCATGCTCCTAAAATACATTAGAATGCCATACCTGTCCAGGGCATGAAACAATGCCATCTCACCCTGTTGAATGCCTTTTTGACATGGACAGAAAGGACTGTATTCAAATCTGGAGTATTTGCGGTTGTTGTCATTGATGTAGTTATGACATGCTGCCCATGTGTAAAGCATGTTGGAACACTATGAAATAGCTCTGGTTAAACCTCATCCAGGCACATTGCCAGACATTTGGCCAAAATCCTAGTACCAGCACTCACTGATGAAAAAGTGTGGGTAAATTCGGCCCCACAATGCCAATGAACTGCTTGTGGCTGAATTAAGCCCAAATTGTGGTGCAGAAATATGAAAAAAACACTGCTGGCAGAGACAAAGCCAGCATGTGATTCTGAATGATCAAGTAACTGAATGTTGGTTTCAGAAAAAAAGAGAAAATTAGGGCTGTATTCTAATGAGAAAGCCCAAAACCAGAGGTCTACTGTCCAATACATGTGACCAAGGCCCAACGTGCAGCTTTGATAACAGAGCGCTACCATGGAAATGTGTGCAGTTTGTAGCTTAGAGCAAACAACACAGGGGAAATGAATCTCTATTGCCAGAGTAATGCGAATATATATCAGGATGTATAGATCAACATTAATGGCATGGTGCTGGAGAAAAACGAATATTGTGTGCTGTTAGATATACGTGTAGGACTCACGTGTAAGTAAAGAAATTGCCACATGTAAAGCACTAATTTCTGTTAAACATAGACTACTTTAAAACCTGTGGTTAAACCCAAAGAGACCTTCGCCTACATCATATTCAAAGGTCAAGCATTGAACGTCGCTCTACATGTACCAGACACATATAGGCAATCTCTTTGAAGCTTCTTCAGAGCCAGAAATGGGACAACGCTTAGGGCTGGGACCAAGGTTTATTGGGGTGAACAGATTACCATGGAGTCAACAAAAACTGCTGCTAATGGTTGTCAACTCTGAATAGTCAAAATAATATCCAATTTTGCAGTAAAGCCCCGAGCGAGCACAATTGACATGCACCAGAGCATGTCACATGGGTCAGGGTGTGGAGGTGTACCCCTCTGTTCGAAGGAGATAGGGAGACCAGGGCCCTGCCATTGAAAGAAGCCAATTGTTTTATTGCAAGCTGTATCAACATTGAGTGTCCAGGACCACATCAGGGTCTTGGGAAGAACAAATGTTTGATTATTTGAAGTGAAAAGTATTTATGCCATTGATACATCTGCCATAGCTTTGTATAAATAATCATTTTGTTCACCAACTTGAATTTTGTTCATTAACTTGAAACCAGGACACCTACAAAAATGGTTCAAATATGCTAGAAAAGCCTCATCCGATACACATTCCCTCAAAATTCAACTATGGAAACCAGGGTTATAGGCTAAAATGTGATTATAGCTTCCCAGAAAAAGTTACGGAGTGGACTTTGGGAAGATGGTAGCTTATTAAATTAGATACCGGTCTATAAAATCTTGTGATGCTCATGGATTTCAGTTTGAATAAATCATAGAAATCTGCCATTTGCACATGCAAACATGAGAAATTGAAGAAAAGTGTCATGTTGAAGATTTTAAGTCCATTTGAAGTGTTTAGAAAGGACATTACAAATCGGTGGAGCCAATAGGGATCGATCAGAGAAACAGGACGAGGCATTGTTTTAGGGGGGCTATAAATAGATGTCCAATCCTAATTATGTGCTAATAAGCTGCCACCTCATAATTTAGATGTTTTGGGGTATAATTATGGGTTTAAAAATAGATGCACAATGGGAAAAGAGAAGGTCTTGCCAAAATGAGGATAGTCTAAAGCAGAGCAGACTAAAATGGGAAGAGCGGTCTGAAAGGGCCTGAGCGGTCTAAGCTGACTGGAGCTCTATAAAACTTTTGGAAGAGAGACAGACTGAGGTAGAAGAGACCAGGAGCTAGACTAAAATCCTGAGGGAGCCGGAATAGAGGCATTGATGCTAGAGGCCACCTTTAACTGAATCTAGATACTAGATCCCTAAACTTCCCATGAGATGACCCTGGAGCCTGATGACTTTCTCCGAGCAGACATCCAGATCCCAACAGAACAAACCCCAACAGAACAAACCATTGGTGGGGGTCTTGTTAAATTGGTATCTTTTCCCATATTGACATTTGTGGGGAGGGCATCTAGGAGTAGATCCCTAGCCATTGTGATTTATTCCTACTTTAATAACAATGTAGCCAAATGACACAGGGTGATCTTGGAGATGTTTGAAATCTCCAATATGTCAGGGACCCAAAGGGGGTCCTCACTTCTTTTCCACCTGGATCCTCCTCTCAGATGGTCAGGGAAAGTCCATTGCTTTTGCACCCTGGGAGTGGATATGCGAGGGAGGATCACTTAAGTGGAAGGGAGTGGGGAGAAGACGACCCTAGGGGAGACATGGTATCACCTTTCCCTTTTCACAATTAACCCTCCATCCCTCAAGCCTTTGTAGGTTGTCAGCCCTTTCCCTTTTCTTCCTTCCAAACTGTCCCCCAGAAAAACCACCTTAGTACTGGGATGAGGAAGAGACCAACTAGGAGGGCACATCCTCATTGGACTGATGCACACATATTTCAAAGGCAAAACAGTTCCTTTTATTAAATCAGACAGTTCTAAACACCAAGCTGGTAATGAGACAAAGAAGAGGGCTATGGCAGTGAATAACAGACACAGGGGAACCGTTATCAATAACCCCTCCCACCCAATTATATACACGAGGAAATCTCCTGCACCAAAAAAATGAAAGATCCAGCCATAGGGCAACGTGTTACTGCCTTTATTAAAGATTCAATGACGGGATTGAAGCATGAACAATTCAGCATTCCCCACACTGCGTCATCGGTTTTGGGCCTGCCATCCAGTTTTGTTAATACATGATGTACATCCTAGAAAACCTAACAGATTGGTTAGTAAGGTAAACTACATTTACATTCCATAAAGAGTTAGAGGAGCAATTGGGTAAAACATATCTGGTGGCCCTTCCTGTTACCAACTCTGAATGTGGAGTGTACAAGTGTTACAGGTTAGCGTGTGGTGATTGGTGGATGCAACATAGTAGGAGCTTGGCGTGAAAGTTGGATAGAGATTGGGCAAAGAGGGTCTTCTCAGCCTTGGAAAGTTACCAGGCCAAGCACAAATACTCGAGGTGGTGGGAAACGGCGCTGCATGTTCGACATGTTACCATCTCCGATCTCCTAGGCCTCGAGAAAGACAATTCGGCTTTGAACGGAACATTGTTTTGTATCATCTTACATTCAGTTCAATGGCAACATCCACCTCGGTCTGGCTCAAATGAACGCAATAGGCTCTGACTTGCAGGTTTAGATCACATGTGTAGAGACTACAAAATGTATTTATTCTGTGTGCAATTATGAGGATTTTCAGCTAGTATTCCATGCAGGTGTCTTATCCTTTCTGTTGACTTATTTCTCTCAGTGTCCTTGGCAAGGCAGTACACGGCACTGCACTAGAAGCCTGGTCTGGGTGTTTTACCAAGATCAGCCTGTCAGTTCAACTCTGCATTCTCGAGTCCATTCTGCTCCCTTCCATCCATTCCAAAGTCCTTGTGGCTTTGTCTCAATTTACATGGCAGCCCATGTTAGTCACGTTTAAGCGTCAGCAATCAATTCGTATGTATGCGTGCGCGCCTTGCAGTTTCTTCACAGCGAAAAGTGCATGTGCGTCATCTAAGTGAGTCATAAGCATTTCCTTCATGTCCATCAACAAACGTGTCTGCATAACTTTATGCAGGGATGCCTATATGCTTCATGTCTGACGCATCTATGTCAGATTGTCAGCAGTGACACCATCAGCTTCGTCGAGGTTGTCAGTTCCAGGTATTGCAGCTGTATCTCTTCATCACCATCCTCAAGACAGGGTCTGAATGGTTGTCTGAGTGAGTAGCATTTTTCACACATGATACATCGAAGATGGGGAGGAGGGATACATCGAAGATGGGGAGGAGGGGTACAGCAACGATGGACACCTTTCATTTTGCTGATGTCAAGATGAGTGGAATAGGCGCAACGAGGACAACATTTAGGTCTCCCTCTTAAAAATGGCATACCAGTGGAACAACCGGGCATTTGTGCCTAATTGAGTGGTCTATAGTCAGGCATTTGAACTCAATGACCCACACCTGGGGTCACTTAACACACCTGATTGATATAAAAATGCCTGTCATAGTGACAGAAAAGCAACGGGCTGGAGAGAAAGAGCGGGCTGGAGAGAAGGAGTGGGCTGGAGACCCAGGTGCCGAGAGCTGCGATGGGCAGGGAAATACAATGGGGCCATACACTGGGTCCATGGTCGGCCGTGAGAGGGTCTGGAGGTCCTGCTACCCTCCTGAACGGGTCCACACATTCATTATGCAAACAAATTAGCTACTTTACTAATTCACAAAAAAGGGCATTATAGGGATGAAGTAAACTGATGCCTTTATTACATCAGGAATGAACTGCTGCTATTTAATTGCTAGCTCTTTTTCAATGTAACTGACACTATGTTTTTATAAATGTTTGATTTTTATTGTGTTTTTTTATTGACTATGAATAAAATGTATGTGTTTTCTAAGTATTAACTGACTGTTTGGAAGTGCTGTTGGGGATAATTCTACCTTGCTGCTATATATATATGGTCTGTCCAATTACCCCAAATCAAAAGGTAGATAAATTACTACTCACACGAGTAGTTTTCTCTGGGTTTCTCCTTTTCTATATTTGTGTCGCCAAGTAAGCACCATTGCCTCCTCAGCCTCATATACAACGAAGACAATTAATGCGGTCAAACCTTACTTATTTACCCAGAACGGTCTTTCAATTGCCAGAGCCACTATAGGTGCAAAACTAAATTATTGCAACATTCTCTTTGCGAGCACCTCAGCAAAAAAATATTAACAGATTGCAAATAATTCGAAACAACACTCTCTGTGCAGCTTTTAACATACCCAAGAGAGAACATATCTCCAACGCTAGGCGCTCCGCACACTGGCTCCCAGTCAAAGAACTCATCCTCTTCAAGACCCTGGCCATCACCAACAAGTGCCTCGCCGACACAGCCTCTTCCTATCTTTCAGCGAAATTAGTTAGAGCCGGCTACTCCAGGCCTACGAGATCACACTAACAACTCAACATTCCTATTGTCAAATGTGCCAAAGCTGGCAGTGTCAGCTTCCCTTTCATAGCCTCAAGATAATGGAATGCGCTCCCACCTGACCCAAGGAATGAGACCTCGCACTATGCCTTCCGCAAAGCCCTTAAACCGAGGCTCTTCAACTAGACCACACACTGCTTCTAGCTTCACTCCCTGGTACTTTTATGTTCAAGAATGTAAGGGATGTATCCAGTTCACCTGTAACCCTCTGAACCTTCAGAGGCACCCGTTCCTCTGTAACCAGTACCGCCATCTGTCTTGTACTAGGTTCTTCTGTAACCCACGAACCACAGACAGGCTTTCATTCATGTGTAACCAAGTAAGCTACCTTGCAACAGCGCCACGTTGCCCAAGGGCTGCTTTGTGGGCTTTATAAATGTAAAAAATAAATAAATACAAATAGAGACTCGATGGAACTATTGATTACTACACGTAAACATTAAGTTAGCTTTGTGTGTTCATTTTTTTTTTTATTTTTGACTTTTATTTCAGGCTGAACCTGTAATTTTGTCAAAAAGATCGGCAGGTTTAACCCTCCGAGATTCTACGAAAATCTTCGAAATTTTTTTTTTTTTTTTTTTTTTTTTTTTTTTGGCTTCTCTACAGATCTAAGTGCGACCTTTCACAGACTGAGTGCATTTCAAGTGAAATTATCCAGGAGTTCCTTTAGGCTGGTGGTGATGAAATAGCTTCAGTGGGAAGAGCTTCATTTATCTGTTTAAAAGCCAATCCAATGAGGTTTGCCATGGCCATGGTCCACCGGGTGGCTTCACCTGAGATTAGTCTATTCCATATGTTATCTTCTTCGAACATCCAGGGAGTTGTGATCAGCGGCGATAGGTAGGTAATTCTGTTCTGTTTGGTGTGGGGACAGATTAGAACCAGATGCCTGATCGTTTCCACAGTGTCCGCGTTTTTGCATAACCTACATATTTGATTTTCCGCCATACCTCTGATGGCGAGTATTTGTTTTGTGGGAAGTATATTTAGTCTCGCTTTCATAAACAAGTGTCTTTTTTTCTTTTCTGGGAATTTGCTGACATTTTATAGGCACCTTTGGTTTATTGAACGTGGGCGGAAGCTGTTGTAACAATTTGTTGTCTGCTGCTGTCTCTATGGTTTTAATCCAGTCCATTTCCTGCAGTTTCCGCTTGATTTTGTCGGGATTTTCTTTTAAATCTGTTTCCGAGTATATTATTTGCGACAATCTTTCTTTTCTGGCTTCAGCCCACTTTTTGAATACGGTGCAATTTCCGTTTACCATTTCTTCTTTGACTACAGCGTAGATTGGAAGGGAGTCTGCTAAAATGATTTTTCTAAATAACCTCATTGCGCTGGCGTCGACTATCGAGGCCAGAGATGTTAGTCCAAGTTCCCTTCTAATGGCCGCAATTGCAGTTGATTTGGGCAGCCCCAAAACAGATCTCCAAACCGTACCTTCTATTTTGTTCCATATGTTCTCCGGAATACATAGAGACGCTTCCATTCCGCTTGTCAGCGAGGGGACTAATTTCATTTTATAGAAATTGATTGCCGGCGTTAGGGTGAATTTGCCAAATTTCTTATCTAGTTTTCTCATTTGTGCTATCAGGGTCTTTGCCTTGTCCCAGAGTACTGTTTGCATAGCTTTATCTGTTGTTGTGTTGTCTAGTTCGAACCCCAAATATCTGATGTTTTTTACTTTTTCAATTTTTATGTCATCCAGATACCATGACTCCGTTGTTGTTGGATTCTTTCCATGTTTCTCAAAGATCATGATTTTTGTTTTATTTTTGTTTATCTCTAAGCGGTTTTCTTCTGTGTATTTTTTCAAATTTGTTAATTTCCGTTGTAATCCCACTTTGGTCTGGTCGATGAGAATCACATCGTCCGCATATAGGAGACGGGGAATAGTTGTTTTCCCTAATTTCGGTGGAAACGTTCTGATCTCATTTTCCGAATATTGCAAATCTCCCAGAAAGGCAATGAATAGTGCGGGCGCAAGTGGACAGCCCTGTTTTATGCCCCTTTTTACTTGAATTTCATCTGAGAGTGTTCCCTGTTGATTTAATTTCACTCTTACCGTTGTATTTGAGTGCAGTGCGATTAGGGGATCCAGCACCGATCTTGGGTATTCCCACGCATCCAATTTTTCCCATAGCATATTTCTGTCCACTTTGTCGAACGCTTTTGACATGTCCACAAAGGCCAAGTATATTTTTGGCGCCCCTTCTTTGATTTTTGCCTTGAAAATATTTATTATCAAGATGTTGATTGCTATCGTTCCGTTTTTCTGGAAACCTGTTTGTAATATATCTTTGCATTTTGACGATCTTTCCCATATCCGCAGATGGTCCAGAATGAGGGAGGAAAAGATTTTCCCTAAAATGTCCAATAAAGCAATGTGTGTTCATTATGTATGGGATGAGCTCATCGGTTGAGCACCAGTTGCACATATATGCAACCAGCAAGTCACAGAACAAGGTTTGCCATGAAAAGCATGTGGTTCTTGATCATGTGTATTTTCAAAGGTGTTCACTCGTCAATGTGATGCATCTTCGGCAACAAAATGAAATATAGTTTACACTGAGATTTAGATACACTAACCTAAACTTTAATGTAAAGCATGGATACAATGCAGTGTTTTACAGTAGCAATACTGTAATTATGTATTATGAAACCACTTACATGTTTAGGAATGGTATTTTAGAAATAAAAATAAAAAGTTAACACATACTGGTCTTTGCCAGACAGGATACAAAGCTTATTTAAAGTATCATCCCGATTCATTCTGGTTTTCATGTATTTAAAAAAGAAAAAACATAATTCTTGCCTGGGACTCCTGCACAGGCATTTACAGTGAACAGAGAAAAGAGGGTAAAGCAAGTACAGAGAGAAAGACAAGAACACAGGGTGAGCTGGGCTCCACTGAACAAGTAACCTATAGCTAGCTATCCTTGCTAGACAAGTGTCAATTTAATTAGCAAACCTACAGATTTGCATAGCAAATTGCTATGCAGCACTGCTCATTTTATGACTTGCGACCATCCTCTGCAACCACCAACATCACCACCACCTGCACCTCAACCATCCCCATGCCTCCCCTCACTGTTCTGCTTCTTCAAACTAGCACACTACTTTTTTCTCAGGTAGGATTTTAATAGCAGTTGCTCCCATTCTGGCAAGGACTTACGCTTGTGGCATGCACTTCCAGTTAGGGGAAAACAGTTACTCTATTTAGGGATTGGTTGTGCAAGCTTCTTGAGTTCAGTTGTAAAGTTTAATTTCAGAGACTTTTTATCCAAACGTGGACAGTGTCACTGAAAGTCTGGTCCACCATCTTGGAATCCGCGGACTCCCGCATGAGTGCTATGGCAAACAAGCCACAATCCAAGAGCACAGTCTTAAGGATTTGCATCCATTTTGAGATCTGCAGATTCCGCCCGATGGTAGCAGTGCGTGGAGCGAGTTCTGCTTTGATAAGTTGCCGGATTACAATAACTAAACAAAAGGACCTCAGCTTTCAATTCATCATTCTGTGTCTGCTTTCCTAAAGGACAAGTAGTGACTCCAAGAGCCATGTGGTGGTTCCCCTATTCCTGGCTCCCAGTCTTGGAGAAATGAGGGGATGTTAACAATGATGCTTGCATGTCTCACATCATGAAGCAGGTGGTAGACCAACCGCCCCAGCAACTTTACCCCACATATAGCATGAGGCCTAAGCAGGTGACATCATCCAACTATACACTGACAGCTGGCAGATACATCCTAAACTAGGTAACAGTCAAATATTTACCAATGGAGGAGGGAGTGGAATCAATTAATTATCTGCAACTCTTTCTGGCTAAATACTCCCACTCTAGACACCCATGTTCCTCTAGCACCAACTCCTTGCATGTAAAGCGGTTTGCTAAACAGAGCAGGTGGTCGATCACTTTCCTCAGCGGGCTCCCTTCTTTGGAACAACACCCCCCTCCCTCTTCGTCTTGAGCAGGACCTCCTCAAGTTCCGGAAAATCCTCAAGACCTTCCCCTTTACCTCTTCCTTCTCTCCCTCTCTCCCCTGCTAATTGCACAGTAGCTTGATTGGTGTGCAGGTTCCTTATGCATCCTCTGGGCCATGACCTCCCACATCTTATAATCCCTGCTGCTGTATCCTCTACACTTGCCTCGGCTCACCTTCCACCACTGGATATTGCACTTCACCTGCTGCTCTCCATGAGCACCAGAGCACTTATCCCATGCCCCTCTCCCCTCTGCACTTGTACGTTCTGAACACTCACAAGGCATTGTAGGTTCGTCTTCCTCTCCCCACTGTCTCTTATATTGTTGTAGTTAATTATTTAACATTGTTGTAATTTCATTGTCCATCATCCTCTGTCCCCTCCTTGCTGACCTGTGGGCGCTTTGAAACAGTATTTGCTTCCTGTATAAGCACTTAACAAGTGAACAATAAATAAAATAAAATCGATGTCTCCATATAAAGGTGCTGTTCAGCTGGCCTCAGACGTTGAGGGATTCCCCTAGTCACCAACCAAAGTGACAAACTCAAACGCTCAATTTGAAGCTTACGTGGACAGCCAATATCAACACTTAAGTCAAGCTTGTGTATTAAAAAGCACTTTTATTTGTGATGGGTACCTTCCTTTATTTAAATCCAACCACTGCATGGATCTTGGAAGAGTGTGGATTCTATGATTGTTGTACTATTGTCGTGTTATGTACATCAGCCTACTCCAATCACATATCCTGAAATAGTTAAGATTTCTAAATAAGGAAGCAGTAGCATGCGTCACACTCAACAACAAGGCTACAACCCCATCATTTAAAGTGCTTGGTGTTCCACTTGAGCAAAGTATACAAATCAAGACACTTTGTTCAATAGGCAAGGTATGGAATGAGCTAAAATAACTTGCAACTCTGTATGCCCTCCCCCCTTTGTAATTTGCAAGAGGCTTAAAGGGGAAAAACCCAGAAGGGTGAGCACTAAGCCAAATGGGGCCAAAGCCTGGAAACATACGGACAGCAATTACAGATCACAAGGGAACCACAAGATTCATCATTTACAAAACTATATTGACAAACTACCCTCCCACCCAGCAATCCCTAGCAAGGATGACACTACCTGCACCCAGGCTAAAAATCCAGGAATGTAGCAAAGAGGAGACCTAAAATCAAGTCTTCACCATCAACGTTCCTAAAATATAGAACATCCCAATCCACATGATGAACGCGCACTTGCTACACTGCTTTCTAAAGACAGACCCGCCTCTACATAATCATTAAAAAAAAACAAAATGACTGTAAAATTGACAACTTTTTACAGAGAGTATACATCTCCATTTGGTAATGTATTTGGTGTCTCACATGCTTTGGAGCAGTCAGCACAATACCCATTTGGAAATGTGTATTATCTGAGTTTTTCAAAGTAATTCATCAAAGCACACACAGAGTTCACTACTTATATGTGGTATTAGATATTTTAGTAAAATTACAATTTCTGAGAAAGGAAAACATGACATAGGCACTCAATTTTGAAAACACGGTTTAACCACCACTAAATATCATGAGTGTTTTTCATGCTTCCATTGCTTACCCAGATAGCTGTCATCATATTCAGCACCAGCCGACCGGGTCGCCAATCGATTTTTATAGTTAATGCTATAGTTATTGCGGTCAGACTGCTTCACAATGTCTTCCACATCATCAGAAATGAGTTGACCTGCAAGAGGAAAAGCAAATATACATTCATAAACCCCAACTATTGAGCCACATATGCATCACACTAATGAAGCCTCAAATAACTACATGTCTATAGGTTATGAAATGCTGCAAATGTGATACAGCCTTTAACAAAATTACATTTACACGAGGAAGGTGTACACGCATCACAAGGTTTTGTATATGCACAAGTAACATACATAGGGTCTCAGTATGAGTTGGGTGGTATGCTGGTGGTACATCTGCCAGAATACTGCACAATGGAATTACCGTTTCCACCACTTGGTCTGTCGGAATTACCGCCGGATTACAAGTGGTGTTGGCAGAGGTAATCCCCATTTTTTGAGTCTCCATTGGACTCTGTGGGGCATTTATGATGGAATTACTGCCAAAGTAATTCTGACACTTTTGCCAATTTTCGGCAGGAAGTGGGAGGATTTACCTCGAGCTGGATGTTGGAGGTAAATTCCCCACTCCAGGGCGATACCCCGGTAGTATAGCTGTGTGAGAAATGTGGCAGTAATTCCATTGTCGTCAATTTTTCGCCATACTTGTAATGAGCCCCATAGCATTTGAACACCCAATTGTAAACTTTGTGCGGTATCCCGGCAGTAAATCCGCCAGAATACGGCCCAACGCAATTACTATTACTGCACTTGGTCCAGCGGTATTAAGACTGGATAAGTGGCAGTGAAAATCCACATAGGACTCAATGGGGCATTCTCGGCGCAATTACTGCGGCAGAAATTGTGCCGAAAATGTGCAGAAATTCAGCGCATTCACAACCATCTGAGAGCTGGAGGTGCATCCACCAACTTTCTCCCAAACTCGCGATTGGGCGGTGCGTTAATGCAGCGGCACGGCCCAACTTGTGATGAGGGCCTTTAACCTGCATCTTTAACAGAGTTCGATGTAACATCATTTAGGCCAGTGAGCCGGAGTGAGCAGGATAATCGTGTAGAAACAGATATGATTTTCATTACAAATACCCGACTGATTTCAAATATTTCTTTGATCGTTAGACATAGAATTTCCATCTTTCTCAGCTGCTGCTTTTTTCGGGTTGATGATTTGCCCTTCCCAGCTAGAACAGATTTAAGAGTGAATTGTTATTGTCCAGTTTGGCCGTAGTGCAGGCCACCTCCTCAACAAGCATCCCCAATTCCACTGATTCATTATGTATTTCAATAGGTATCGTTGAGACAGCTCGACCCACAAAGAAAATCAGTAATTTTTGTCGAAGTAGAAGCCATGTTCAAATATGCCTCTTTGTTTTTGCATTGTTTGTTTATTTCTTAGTTTCATATTGAACAGGTATATTCACACCAACAGCTCTTTTCAACCAGCAATTCGTGCCAGTTATTACTTTTACTTCGACACAACAAAACACAGGATCAGGGGCGGCTCAAAGACTTCTAAATTCTGCAGTCACCGCACCTGGTCGAGCGGGTCCTAAGTATCACTGGTAAGTATATTCTTGCCAGACCCAAAAGGTAGTTACAGCAGTATTCAGCTCGTAATAAGGGCAGCTCAAGGACTACCACCGGCTAGAAGAAACGGCTCTGCGTCGAGGGAGGGATCTATCGTTATTGGTATTAATAACAAACGACCAAAGGTCGAAGAAACTATTTGGCAATGTCTCTCGAGGAGCTCCGCATAAAGGCGACCAGTAGCTGGGCGGAATAAAACAATCTGAGGGACCTCGACGCGTGAGGGATTGTGGGTACAACGCACGTCACTATAGGGATAGTGTTACAGACACGCCTTGTCGACGTCCCCTTTTCGACCACGAAAAACAAAATGCAATACTCCGCAGTGACCACTGGATGTCGGACCTATGCACAGCATGTGATTCTAAGCAGATTAACAAACATCAGAAACATTGATTCGCAGATCACACCAATTATACAGCTATCCAGACACCAGCAGCGATGATAATCGCAAATCTAGTTGCCCACCATCAGTGGATGCAGTTGCAGTGTGAGTAATATATAATGGTGATATTATGGACAGCAAGTGGCGTCAAATTTAATACCCAGGTACTCAGAATACCTGGGAAGCCGAGTATCAAACACTATCTGCAAACCTGCACTCCCAGGCACCTGCTGGAGCATGTGCCAACGGACTTAGCTTTCCAACCGGGACTACGGGGAAGCGGGTATAGGGAGAGGCTTCGAGCTACAGTCCCAGGCAAAAGACCCCACCAGAGCTCGATTCAGCTTAATTCAGCTCTGGGTCCAGACTCCAGTTAAAACGGCCACACTTGCCTCGCTGCACTTCTGAAAACACGTCTCCTGGTACACATACCATTCCGAATCACTCCAAGCTGCCTCTGCCCAGCAACATGCTTTCCGCTTGGCTCTGCTAGAGGAACGACCCTCACACATTTGGACGCAGAGTCACTCGGTCGTAAGCAGTGAAACAAAAACAGCCGCTTCCGACAGCCAAACCACTTGATCCCTGTATCTCATCACCATTCATCATCCAAGTGTATCACAGCCTACTAGACAATGGCTCATTTACAGACCAGATACCAAATCTAATACTACACCTCCAATAATACTCATTATGGGAGAGGTTATCCTCTGGGTTTAGGATTCAAGGCACCAAACCCACAATTTACCAAACACTCTGGAAAGTCAATAATGAAAGAACACAGTGGGCCACACCTCAGACAAATCTTCCCAAGGATCTTGTGATTTCATTTTCTGACTGAAAATGCGCAAAATACTGGTTGCCGACATGTCGTGACAAGTGACTGATTGGAGGTTTTACATCCTAGAAATTGTGGCTTGGGTAAAAGCAAACTTTTTTTCTGGGTGTGCAATCGTAGTCACCAGATGCTATCGTTAGAACTTTCAGAAAACATATCATGCAATCGATTGCGGTTATTTGCATGGGAAGTAGGAGAACCGATAACAGTATGAGGACGTACAAGCTATTTGCACATGGAATGCAGTTATTGAAATAGAAATTACATCTCGTTTAGATCCATGTTGCAAGTAGAATACACATGCCTGCCATGGCCTACGTGTTCACACTTAGGAACACTATGCAAAGCCTGGAAGTAATAAACATTTACAAGTACATTTGCAATCTATGAAGCACATTAACAAGTGCAACTTGTTGGAAAACTTCCACTTTAGGACTTGTCTGACTAATCAAAACAGCCCATTTCTACAATCATGAAAGTTGAGCGCCACATACCTTGCAGTTCCTTTTCCATAATCGGGAACAATCCTGTTTAGAAAGGCAGATCCGGTGGTAAAATCTAAGAGGGGATTACCTCACATAGCAGCTTCCATTTCATGGAATGTTTTTTTTTTAATTTAGCCTATATTGCACCGACAATCATGAATCAAGGTGAAACGTTTAAGCAGTTGTCTGAATTCCTGAGAGCTGCCCGTCCTGGGATGAAAATTGCTGTGTAGAAAATAGCACTATCCTATAGGCAAAGATTTTTCTGGAACCTTCACATCTCAGCTAATTTGTAGACCCACTACGCATTGCTCCTTAGACTATGAACTGGGGGTGAGCTTCCAGTGATGGCTACCAGGAGGCACTGTGTTTACTGTGAAATTACTAATTCTACTTTCACATTTCTGTTGTAAGTTGTTAGCCTTTCAAACCCACCATCACTTTGCTGGTGTTTAGGATCTCAAGGTTTCCGGGCACAGCAACGCAGGTATGCCCCAGGTGCAAGGAAACAGATGCTGGGATACTACATATGTTCTGGGCATGTCCGGTGGTGGGACGATACGGGCAGGAGGTGGTGAGTAGACTGGCCAAGAGGGTATAGAAACCGGATATACTTTCTCCAGGAGCATGCCTGTTAGACTGCTATACACGTCCCAGAACAAAACATATCAACAAAATGAAGGATCTGGCATACATACTGGCCAAACATAGAACTACTATAGCATGGAAATCCCCCAGACGGCCAGATGTGGGGGAATGGTGGCGGGATTTGAAGAAGTGTGCATTGTCTGAATCAGTGGCATGGAGGGGGGGCTATAAGGCGCAGTCACGGGGCGACCACTGGGGAATTATGGAATGGGAGGCTTTGCTACAAACCCTGTTCACTGAGGATGTTACAGATAAAGACGAGGCGAAAACCCCCAACTAGGGCGATAGGTGTTCCAATCCAGCAAGATGCTGAGCAGTACTAGTGTAATGGTGCTTTAGGCAATGTTGGGGGGTGGGAGTTGGAAGGGAGGGAGGGAGATGGGCTTGTTTTGGGAAGAGTTTATGATGTGTTAGAAGGTGACTACTGCAGACAGTGCTGGGAAATGTTTTATCTCATGTATCAGCAAAAACCAATAAAACACATTTAAAACATTTCTTTTTAAAAACTTTGCTGGTGTTTAATTCACCTCAAAACTATTCTCACATATACAATCACATATCTGTTTATTGATATATATGTAGACATTCAAATATTGTTGATGTTGTAATATACTGTACCTTGCCAATAAAAGCTCCCGGGTCCTCCAAGAAGAACTCTGGCAGCCTAGAAAAACAAACATTGGGAAATGTAAAGCATTTTAATGTCTTATAAGACCCAAGGCAACATGAATTGCACAATAAAAAACACCAGATGATTGTTCTGCATATTTAGCATCTATTCCAATATTTTATTAGGCCACACCATTTTGTTAAAAGAAGCAACCTACCTTGGCCAAATTCCAGTATTTAAGGGGAGAAGACCCTTCCATTGTGAACTGATTTCAAAACCACATCAAAGACATGATATGGGTGAGTGCACACATCCACGGTCATGTTTGAGGTACCTGGCCATAACAAGGCAGAGAGGTATGCCTTACCAGCAATATATAGGTAATGATGAATAAAAAGAGAGAGATGAAAGAGGGCATCCACTTCAAACAAACATTGGGCCTCATTACGAGTACGGTGGTAACCTGCCGGTTTTTCCGGCTCGGTTACTGCCGGACTCGTATTACCATTCCGCCTCCATGATTCCCGGAATTTCCGGGGCATTACAACCCCAGTGACCTGGGAATTCCGGAGGCAGAATTCGGTAAATCCCCATTCCCGTGGAGTCCTATAGGACTCCACGGGAATAGGGACCATGGAAACATCGGCACCATCTCATGATGGTGCCGGTGTTTCCACGTCCGCCTGCAGGCAGGCGGTGTTAAACCCGCCAGGTCAGACCTGGCGGGAATGACACCTCCGCCTGCAGGACTCGAGATCACCCGGTATGGAAACAACAGTGGCGGCGGGTTTACCGCCACCGTTATTTCCATACCGGGTGACTTGTAATGAGGCCCATTGTATTGCAGAGAGAAGACCCAGGAGGAAGCCAACATCAATATTATGCAAAGTATTAAAGGGTCAGAGAAAAAGAGGCACCTAGGAGTAGAGATGTATGAGAGAGATAAAAGGGCAATGGTGGGCGTGTGTGTGTATGCGGACATTATGCACAGTATTTTTCAATATCATTGTCTGAAGTCACTGAGGCACTCAGTCGGAAAAAGTGTCTGCATTGTAAAATAAGCGGCTAAGAATTCTACTTCGAATATAAGCACAGTATGTCCAATCAAGTACAGGTAAATCCAACATTTTTAATGCCAAAATACCATATTTCAATATTCTGAATATTGAGGGTGAGGACAATTTTGTGATGCTCTCTAGTGGTTGGCAAGCTTTAGTGGTATTTTCTATCAGAATTCTTACAAAATGCATTATACAAATTGATACTACATATGACAAACCTTAACCAGTAATAGTATTTCTGCTTTTCGTATCCGTTTACAGACACATTCTTTGCACATCCCACCATCTAGGTGCTGGTCTAGAGTATTTAAATGTGTTTTCTTCTATAGTAATATTAGGCTCCAGCAGGAGCATTCCTGTCATACCATCTTTCTCCAGCTTGTGTAGTCTCCCAACTTGTCCCTTGCCACCTAAGCCCCAGATGTTTCGTTTTATAATATTGTATTGGACTGCGAGTAAGTTGCATTAGTGCAAGAGCATGGTTTTATGTTCTGCATGCACAGGCACTAGCATGATAAAAACGACTATTCCATAAGTAGCGCTGGTCTTCTGGGGCTTGTGAATAAGTCTAGGTTCTCAAACTTTGCATAGACTAGGGGGAAGGTTTTAAGTGTGGCGCTAGGTTAACTGTAGGCATAGTAAAAAACATGTTTCCGAGAACCACTTGAGCCACCTGCGAGTCTGTCCATGTTTGCGTATTTATGTAGTAGCGTTTTGTAAAGGTTTCTACTGGGCTCCGTGTTGCGGACTTGCAAATAAGGCCCTGCAGAACATTTGCTAGGACAGCTGGTGGGGCTCCCTTTTCTCAGGTGGAGTGTGTCATTGGGGTTGCTAGTAGTGTTTCATGAGTTACTGTGCAGAACTGCTGAATTCAGCTTACAATCCTACTTGCAATGCTGGATTCGAGGCTGGATTGCCTTTGTGGCCTGCAGAAAAAGACAAGAAAATCTATGCAGTCCTTTGAACTTGCTTCGCAATGTAGAACATCATACCTCTTCTCAGGTCTAATGAGTTTAAGGAGTTTGTAGCCCCAGGTTGTGGCTTTTGAAAAGTAGGAAGGTGAATAGATTGGTTGACATGAAATGTATACATACACACATTATGTTGACAAACTAGCTTGTGTGCTAAAAACCACCTTGTCCCCCCCAGAGTTCATTTGACAATGCTTGTAGGTCATTTAACCTTCTTAAGGAAGTGATAGTGAAGAACAAAAATAAAAGACTTCTTTGTATCGAAGATGTTTTAATGCACTCTTGTGAACGGATTACAATGGTTTCTCTGCATGCCCATGATGCAAAACCTGGTTTGGGGACAATGAGAAAGTCGTCTATATACACTACAACACACAGGTCAAGGAACTCTCATACTATTTCATTAATAAAGAATTGGACAAACCAACCATTACAAGATATTCCACTAGCCCAAATTTGGTACTAAAAGCCAACTTCCACTCATCACCTCATGCACTCTGACCAAAATGTTATGCTCCTGGCAGCTATAACTTTGTGTAGCTGTATACATGACAATGTTCACCATGTTCCATCCTTCTTGGACACAAATAATAGAGGGGAAGCTGCAGGTGAGTGAGAAGTTCTACTACATCTCTTAAAAAATACTCTAGAATTATTTTTCACATTTTCATTCTCCTTTCCTGTTTAAGCATATATTCCACTGCAGGGAATTGGTGCCCCTGCCTACAACTTGCAATCATAGGGGCGATGAGTGTTAAGACTGGAGGAGGGTATCTGTATTTCTGCCCCCTATACAGTTGGTGGCACAAACCACCCAAGTCAAGGTTCTCTATAGGGTAGCTATGGATGAGCAACCAGGGCTGAGACCCAAGGGAGGTGATGCCCACTGGTTCTTGGGTACAGTGAATCCCCAATGGAATGTCCACACACTATGTTAGGTGATACCACGGCCCTTTTATTAAAAGGATAAAAGTCAGGTAAATGTACACAAATACGACTCACTTTATAGTCTGGCCGCCAGGAGTGCATCCGCATCATTACCTTTTTCATAAATGTTTTGTTTCAGGAACTGTAATTTCCTAATTATTTGACCTTCCTCCAGTAGTCTTCGCTCTTCCAAATTACAGTCTGCTCTAGTTTCTTCCGGGCCCCATCCCTGATCAGGATCCCCTTCCATGTCGCCTTCCCCACCTCCAAGACCATTCTCCTTGAGACCTCACCTGTGTTATTTATTTAAAAATAAATCCTCAATCTTTTTGGCCATTTCCGCATGGGACACCAGATCTTTCCAAACGGATTTGTTGCATCTCCATTTGGACCCCCTGAGCACCATCCCTTCCCAGTTCAAGTCCACCGATACCATATTGTGGTCACATTTCCAGGGTCCCACCATAGGCCAGTCTCGGCACAGCATCCGTCCCCCATCCCTGGCCTGTCCGTCAAGCTTGAAATCCGCCCAAGCATTGACATCACCCACCAATATTATATGGTGAGAGGCAGCGTTTTCTTCAGAAACTGCAGTTGACCATGGTTGGGGCAGTAGATTGTAGCAAATGTGAATCCCACCATTTTAGTAACCCTGGTGACCAGGAGGGCCATAACCACCTCGTCACCTCAAACCTTTGTGACCTCCATTCTTAGCCCTTTACCAATAAGAAAGTCCCACCCCCACTTTTCTTAGGGGGCCTCCCCTATAGCGTAGTTTCCTGGATAAACATAACATCTAGGCCGGACCTGTGGAATTCCCTCGACACTAAAGACCTTTTTGTGGGAGAGTTCATCCCTTCACATTCAGGGTCCCCACCCTCAGGTTGCACCCGCCTGTGTTATCAATGACTACATCCATTCTGCTATTCCCCACCCTCCTGAATCCCCTTGCAACTCCGGGCATAAATCCACCCCAAGACAACCGAAAACCACAGCTCTAAAAAGACCCGAAACATACCCCCTCCACCCACCCTGGTATTCCCCTTCATCCCCCAGTTACTTAAAAGGGCGCCCGACTCTTCCCGGTTAGCGTCACCAGAAAAAGACTACCACCAGTTGGAACCAGATCCCTGCTGGTCCAGAACCCAAAGCACCTCATTCCCTTTGAACGCCCCCGCCAACCCATATACCAACTTTTCAGGCTATATCCTACTTCAACAACCAACCAGTGGAGAAACGTTGAAGGTGGACGTTAGGGAGAATTCTCATAAACGTGGTATTTCACTTCACCTTAGAGACCCCCACAACTTTGCTGGATTTTGAGGACTTGATTTTTTACCTGGAAAGAGTGTGAGCCTTTTTTCCCACCACTCCTTCATGTATTCTGATGTGTGTTTTACACTTGTGTTCTTTGATTATGGAGTTTTAGATAACTAAATAGGCATCTGTTCATGTGTGTTACACAGCGCCCTCAGTGCAGTGACACAGGGATGTCTTTTAGACTTCCCAGAGGTTTAAATGCCTTCTGTGGGTTAAACTACTGTTTCCTAGAGAATGTAAAGTGAAATTGACTTTACCAGTCTTTCCAAATTCCTAGACCCAGCACACACCATTTTACAATGAAGTGCTGGAGGGGTTACATAGTATCCCGTGTGTCTAAATACTCATGAAGCAGCCAAATGCTACCCGTTCTTATTGAAAAGGCTGATGGCAGTGGTTTTACAACCCACTACCATGATTTTTCACGACCGCGAACACCGGTAGCTAAAAATCACGGGAGCCATGTTTTTCAAGATGGTGTCTTAAGCCCCTTTGTTGAAACAGGTTCTGGTGGTCTTTTTTCGCCCTTTCTTTTGGGAAAGGCCCTTCTGGTGTTTGTCTCTGCGCGCCAAACTAGGTTTGGTCCCTTTGTTCATATGCCTTTGGCGGGCTTCAGGACTGAAGACCGCCTCTGGCATCTGAGTGTCTGGGGTGGGCAGGAAGTGAGGGAGGGGCCCGAAAACTCCCTGTGCTTAGTCTCCTAGGAGACCCAAATGCACTCTGGCGTGATTGGCTGGCTGACGGTCCGGCAAGGACAGCCACCCTGCCGGGTGAATGACAGCTAGGCTGGAATTAAAGGGAGAAAACTGTTTAAAAGGTGAGTCTCTTGGACTGGAAAGCAGAGTCGACCACTGGAACGAGAGAACCGAAGAAGAGCTGGAAGAGGACGGCTGCTGCAACTCCTGGACCATTGGTTTGCCTGGTGAAGCCCTGCCGGCGGTCCGAATTTCCAAGTTCATCTCGACAGAGAAGCCCCTTGAAGGACGACTTCTTCCTTTGAGTTGGCTGGACCAATCAACTCATAAGCCACCTGGACCCAATTCTCAAAGCTGGTCAGGATTAACCCAGGAGAGGGATACCAGCTTGCGTGCTTGAATCTAAGCTACTCGAACTGAAGTGACTCCATCTTGTTTGCTTTTTCGACGATCCCATGCAGTGCACGAGTCCCCCGACATCCTTACTCTTGTCCCCACGACTGAGGCTCAGGAACAGTGAGACCTGCAGGAAATGCCAGGAACCAATGACTTCAGCTGCATTTGTTTCTTCATACTAAGGTACTGTGCCAACCCGATTGAGAGAACGCCACTCTCACGGTGAAACTTTGCGAAACTTTCCCAACTTGGAGGCCTAATCAGCTTGTGACCCCCCACAAATGATCCTTTCCCACCTAAACTACTTCTGAGAACTTTTGCAAAGACTTTACCGTTTGATACCAGAATTGTTCTTTCTTATCCAGAACACTAGCCCATTGACTTTGGCCTGGCCTACAGACTTGAACTCCTCTGGTGAACTGAAACTGTTTGCACTGTTTAATAAGTACATGTGCTCTATTCTACTTACTTTTGTCCCTTTTGCTCACTTGTAAGTAACTGAACTGCCATTTTGCTCCTATTTCGGAGCTATAAGTTCTTAGCGCCTCTTATATAATTATTATAAAAGTCATAAAAAACTGATAGGAGCTATATAATTGAATTGAAGGTGGAACTGTTAATGAATTTCTTACAAACAGTATTGTATTCATAGTTTTGATGCACTTTGAAAATGTGTAAAGTATCTAAAATTCAGTTACATTTTCCATTATACTGTAATTAAATGGTAACATTGCAAACCAAACTCATTGTGTGCCCCTCGGTCCATGGCCACAAATTAAATCAACTAATTTTACACAATTATATGTACTTGAATAGCCGCCAAATTCTTTTTGTCAATAGTGATGTTGCACTTCCAATACTGATAAAAGGGTCTTCAATATTTGTTTATAGACTGCTCAATGACTAATACTTACCAGGATTATCAGTTAGCTTATGGAGACAGTGGGGGAGAAGCAATACAGCTTACCTTTGTAAAGTCAATACTAAATCCCCCTTGACAAAAGCCTTGTCCTTCGGCATCTGTGTGAGCTAGAAAAAAAGGAAGTAAAAAAAAAAGAAATCATGAAAAGATCCAGTTAAAGATCAAGATTATTGTTAAACTTGGTTAATGCTCGTCAATGATCTCATCTGCATTTTCTTTTCTTGATTTTCAAATGCCTTTTTTTCAGACACTGGATATCAATTGGACAATGTTGCAGATTAGTGGCAACTTGGAGTTCGGGATGTAAACCAGTGAACAGTTAAATAGTATGCAACTTCTCACTGGGCTGCAATTGCAGCAAGTCAAAGCATTGATGTGAAAGCCAGATGGCAGAATGTGCATGAGATTGCATGCAAAGTGGCAACCTTGAGCCCAAAAGGCAGCATTGCAGCCTGTATATTTAGAGTCTATTAAAGCCCCGGTTTGCAGTTTCATACTTGGTGATCCTAGGCAGGAACATGGCAAGCGGAGGCTGCCAACCGCACCAGTCCCCCCCCCTTACCACTGTGGGCACGTAAAGGCCAGGAGGAGCAGACTTAATGGTTGAACCAAACAGTATAAACTGATATTTTAACTTTACACTTCTACATAGAGCTGGATGACATTCAAGTAAAGGGTCCCTTCCAAGATGTTCAGTGCAAACCCACCCACTGAAGATCATATCTTGTGTCCAGCTGAATGTGGCTGATAATACATTCCTGAGGGCCCTACTCATGCAGCCAAAGGGTGGCCCAATAACTAGTGTTCGTTGGGAATGTGACTTTAAACATATTTCGGATGTTTTAGCAAATAGGCCTTTGACATACTGGACTACACTATGGAGAGCACCAGTACAAAATACTGAGAATGCCTAATAAGTCTGCAGAAAGTCCCTGGCTCATGTTCTCTCCCTTGGTTTAGGTTTATTCGCAAAGGGTTGAAGGACCTGGACCCGACTGCTTTTTGGTCCAGTACTGCAGGGTTATTACCGAGCTCCAGGAAACTGGTTAAAACGAAGTGCAAAGAGGCGACTAGTAGGATTATGAAAAGGGCATGTGCCGGGTTTTCGACGGGATCTCTGTATTTAATGTTGAAGCAGGAAGAGAGTTTTGAGTCCTACTTCGATTGTGTGGCACCTGGTTATGCCCGAGCCCTATTCCTTCAACTACGTACCAATACCCTGAAGGTGGCTACTTCTACGGCAAAATGGTCCATTCCCCTGGACACCAAATGTAAAGTCTGTGGCAACTCCGAGGAATCAATCAGGCATCTCCTATTATTTTGCCCAGAATACTTGGGCTTGAGGGAATGTTATCCGTTACCACTTCTTCGTTCGAGGGGAATTGGACAGACTGCTGCAGCTGTGGCCTTCTTAAAAAGTATCAACAATTTGAAGGCGGTTTATTTAATCTCAAAGTTTCTTCAGAGGGTTTGGTTAAGAAGATCAAAGTTTGTAAACTAACCTGTGATGTTGATCCACTGGTTTTATATGAATTTCAAACATGTCCTGTTAGTTTTATGAATTTTAGGGCTTTTTAGGTTGTGCTGGTAAAATTGTCATTCTTATTGATCTATTTCTGGTTTTAAATTTGTTCTATTTTATATTATGATGTAATGTTGCTTTTATGGTTCTTAAAGCCAAATAAAGTTTTTTTTGTTTTACTAAAAACTAGACCTTGTGTCAGCAGGCATTTTGTTTCACTAATTCAAGGAATAACAATCTTTACCAGAATACCAACAAAAATAGGAGTGCGCCTTTGTGGATTTAATTTGCGTTGTTCTTTACGCATAGCTGGAGCACCGCTTACTCTTTTTGTAGCATTTAAGTGTCTTTCAACTTTTAACTTATTCGGTTGTCCCTTTTCAAAGGCAACACACTACATTGTGAGAAGAGTTGATGCTCAATATCACACAGTACCCTCTGTAGAGCTCAGAGGTCGATGTAGGGCCCACACAAGTGCATTAGGGAGACCCTGACTGAAGAACAGATTGCATCAAAGAAAGCAAAATAAATGTAGCGTGTTTGCTCTTTGTCATCACCATAGTGATTCAGACTAAAGCTCATCCAAATAATTTTGTTAGAGGCAGCATCTCAGTATGTTCAACTCCAGAAAGACAGGCAATGTACTTCATGAATGTACTTCGGCAGTATGCCGAAATAGCTAAAAAAAAAAAAATGGAAGATAAATCTTGCATGCACAATGAGAGACCAATACTCCTCAGTGCTAACACTCTGTACGTTCATTACCCTCACCAATACAGAAATCATACAAACTAGAAATGATCAAGAGAATACCGCTCCAAAAAAATACACCACATTTAATATACTGTCAAAAATACACATTTAGTATTAGATTAGGGGTTAAAAATATAGCAACTAAACAAGTAAATATTAAAAAAACAGAGATGGGAGAAGACATTGATTCTACTTCACTCGAAGACATCCAATATAAGGGACTAACCAAATGGGCAAGCACTTGACCTATATGAAACCTTAAATGGAGTGGAGAAAAGGATTAGAACACTATAGGAAACCGGCCCAAAAGGTCCCACAGGCAGTGAGAACACTTTGACCTACAATTCAGGTCCTGAATAGGTCCCAGTTCACTGTGACACCATTGTGACACCATGTCTTCGGATGCATAGAGTGAACTTCAGGGATGTATTACATTAAAAGCAATACATTTCTAGTATAGTCTAAAAGTACAGTCTTTGCGCTACAACTCTTGGGGTCTATTGAGCGGAGGGGCAGGGACACATAGTTTAGGTACGTACCATAGCAAGTCAACTAGTAAGCATTTCAACTGTTTAAAAAGTTCTTCCTTAGGAAGAAATGTGGCCAAATACCATAAATGTACCATAGCTATATGGAAAAGTAAGGATAGCTTTCCTTTTACGCCACAGGTGACAAAGAAGGGGCAAGCAGGAAGAGGTGGCCCTCAGAGGCGTTCCAGCCTAGAGTTCGAGAACCAGTAGGCCAGGGGGAACCGGTTTAAGAGTCAGCACGAAGCCCACTCCAGATAATAGGATTCAAAGCTGGGGGGTAAACACCCTACTAACCCAAGGAACGTCTGCAGATGGATCCCACTACAGAAACAGGCCTCATGGACAAGTACTCATGATAGTGGATATGGGAAAATGGCCCAGAAACAGTGGGCGCTTTAAGGGTGCAGAAGGAGACTGACACAAGAGGCATGGTAATTGATAGACTTATTAGCTGAGAAAATAAAAATAAAACCAAACTTTCCCCATCTCCAAGAGGGCTTTCACTGCCTCAACTAAAATACTAAGGGTTCGGTCAGAATGCCAGTGTAAATCAATAGTCCACCGTCCTGTGTCCAAAAGTCCACTGTCCCTTAAAGATAAAGTAGGCCTTCTTGATCCAGAAGAATCACTTCTTCTGGACTGGGGATAAAAGTTCACTTCCAGGTATTGACTTCTTTGGGGAATTACTCCCTTGCCTGGGCCAAAAGTGTCCTCCAACACAAAAGACAAATTACAGTACTTCTCTTAAGACTTTGTATCAGAATGGGCCTCATTACGAGGCAGGAGGTAAGGGATTACTGGCACCGGTAAGTGTGCCGGTAATCCCTTACCTCCATATTCCAAGGTCCCTTAGCGGGTCCCTTCCTTAACGCCTGGTCTGACCAGGTGTTAAGGACGGGACCTGCTAAGGGACTTCAGAGCTAATAACGGTACCGCGAATTGCGGTACCGTTATTAGCTACTTCCCCATTACCATTGAGGCCTATGGGGGCTCCAATGGGAATGGTTCTCAGAATGGGGACATACGGGTCCTCCAAGGTTGGAATGACCCGGTAAGTACCCATTCCGAGAACCAGGACCCGGTATGCGGTAAGGGGGTAGCCATGGTGCTAAAAGCATTGGTCACCAGGAGAAGGACTCCCTTCTCCTGGGCCATGGTTACCAGTAGAATGATTCCCTTCTCCTGGCCTCTCACTTTGGTTTCACACAACACTTTCAGTCTTTCATTTTGAGGGTCCCAGACTAGGCTTCCCCATCTCAAGATGCGGCAGACTTGTTTTGTTCTCCTGCCAAGTACTGCCACAAGGAAGATGGTTTGTAATACTTCTATTGTTGGTGCGGTTCTCAGACCAGCATTTCTCTAATGCTTTGATTTGGCAGACCCGGTTCACTCTCCTGCCAAGTACTGCCCCCAAGATGACTTATAGGGATCTTTTGTGGGTGCGGGTCCCAGACCAGACTTCTTCTCGTTCCGTTTTTGGTACTCAATGTTTTCTTCTCCCCAGGGGCTTCCGCCTTCACCCTTGCTCTATGGGTTAAGTGTTTTCCACAACTCTGTTGTGCCCTTACCAACCGTTCCAGCAACCCCTGTACCTTTAGGGACGGTTCTGTTGTGCTCTGGTCAGTCTCGGGCTCTTATGATTTCTTTCTTGGATATCTCATGGCTTCTCCCACTCTTCGTTGGGCTGCAGTGGTTCCTCGTAGAATACACATCCTCCATCGACTGCGCAGTTCAGCTACGTTGCACGCCTGGACTTCTGCTTCTCCAGCTTTCCGGTCGGTATGTCCAGTTGTGAATCTATCACAGTATTGAGTGATATTGAAATCTTGAATAAAAGTCTCTCCTTTGCGCCATCCAAATCTTCATATAGACTTAAGTTTATCAGAAAGCTTAAACTGAAAAATACATTTCGAATACATCTTGCCCCAGGGTAAGAGTGGATGAACCAGGTCCCATCAGTGATCCAACTATGCCAGACAATGAAAATACTAAATTACTCCTCTCAATGGAGGAAGAAACAGAGGTGGATGATGCATCCATGCTTCAAGACCTTGATGTCTCATGCAGCAATCTTGAGTTTGAGGAGTGTAGACCTCGCTCTAAATTCATACCACAGTCTTTGGTGTCAAGACGGTGCCCTGCCGCAATCCACAGGTCAACGCCTCCTTCTCTGACATTTTACCCCACCAGCAGATTTTAGATAACCTGTTTGACAAAAATTATGAAATCCATGTCAGAGTTGGCAGAGAAGCCCGGGGTTTCATTAATCTATAAAGCAAAAATTCATGATCCAAGAGATCGAATGCTTTCGAAAAATCCAATAGCATGAGAATCCCCACCCCTGCCCAGTCGATAATGTCAAACATCTGTGACTGAACATTTAGCAAGGCCAACTCTGTAGCATGTCCGGGACAGAATCCAGACGGGTGATGGTATTGGATTGCCCACTTCTATAGGGCCATTTTGCTCACCCAAGATGGAAAAAAAAGAGAAAAAAAGGTCCCACTATTGTTGTCTGCTGATGAAATGCAAGACTTACAATACTTTTTTTTAGTATGACAAATAGCATTTTTTGTATTCAGCTGCTAAAGATTTCCAAGCTCGTTTGTCATCAAGACAATTATTTGCCAGGCTCTTTCTTTTAGCCATTTAGCTTTTTTCTTTTAGTGTAGCCAGCTCCTCAGACCACCATTTTTGTTGTTTGGAGTTTTGACTGACCTTTTTTTTGATTTAAGAGGGGCTATCCTGTCAAAATAAAAAGGTCAATGTGGGATTGTAGGTATCCGTCAAAGCTACAGGAGAATCTGTTCCTTTACTAGTAGCCTTTAAGGACTCTATACAATTGGAAAGTTCTGTAGCTGATATATTCTTAAGATTACGGGCTTAAATTGGTAATAACAGGCGGGTGAACTCTTGAGCTTTAATGGTGGTGTGATTTAAAAGGCCACAAATTGGTCAGATCATTTATAAGGCTCTACAGAAGTAACAGCACCACTGATATTCTTAGTAGGGATCCAGTCTAAATGATTACCCTTAGTATGCATGGCTGGTCTGAAAATCTGTGTGAACTCCATATTGGATAGTGCCTCGTCCAAATGAGCAGCATCTTTATCAGAGTGGTCCCTCAACCAGTAGTTCAGGTCGCCCAAGATAATAGTGGCCATGTTTGATTTGGATAGAGGCAGAAGAGCTTCCATAAAAGCATAATGAAAGTAGGTCATATCATTCAGTGGCCGGTAAATAAGGACAAAATTAATACAATAACATCTGGTTTAAGTTTTACAAAAATGCATTCACAGGAATGATCTAGTATTGGTGCGATAAATAACTGCCACCCCAGCTCCTTTGCACGATTGGCATTACAGATCGAATAATCTGCTGCAACTGCGATGTCAATTGCAGGTTCTGAAGTATCAGATAGCCAGGTTTCTGTATGAAATAGTATATCCAGAACCCGGTCATCAAGTAAGTCCCATGTCTTTAGCATGTTTGTGCAAGGACCAAGTGTTGAGGAGAGCACAGCTCAGGTTTGGACATAAAGCTCATCCGTAGCAGTAGAGCGGTTAGCCTCACTTGGATGGAGGGGAGTGTCTTGAGTTGTAACAGAAGGGTTGCGATGTACAATGCAATGTAATGCTTAACAATGTTTCCAGATGCGAAAGAAGAACATGCCTCGGTCTTACAGGGTGGTGAAACAGAATCAGTAAGTGAGACATGTGAAGAAGTGGTGGAGATACATGGGAGACGACCACACAAGGATTTTCCATATAAGAGATCTGCAGTGGGTAGAAACAACGGTTAGTGTTGTAAATTGAATTAAGATCGAACGTTTCTACATATACATTAACAATGCTAGGCGCCATGGTGACACCCATTGCTGTGCTGTTGATCTGGTGGTAAAACTGCTTGTTGAATTGAAAGAAATAATTACTTAGAGCCATCTCTGTGCATCATAAGTTAAAGTCTGTTGCAGCTTCCCTGGGAGGTTCCTTGCCCAATGCTTCCGAGACTATTCCGATGGCTTCTTGTTGGGAAATATTAGTATATAATGACTCAATGCCCATGGCCAGGAGTGTAATAATTTCTGTGTCCATATGGAGATCTTGAACCCAATTGATCATTTGTGTAGTATCTTTTATATACGACTTCATCTAACGGATGAATGGTCTCAGACAAAAAAAAGTCAGCATATTTGGATAATGGCTCGACGGTCAACCCTTTGGCCGAGACAATTGGTCTCCTTGGCAAGGCCCACATTTGTATGCATTTTAAGCAGCGTGTAGAAGGTCAGTACTCGTGGGACAACAAGAAGGAGCAATTCCTTCTCTAGCTTGCAAATCAACCCTTCTTGATATCTTCAATCTTGTCCTTCATAAAGGCCAGTATGTCCTGTGTGGGTTCAGTGGATAAAGGCACATAGCTAGTGGGGTCATTAAGTAATCTTTGACATGCAGTAATGCATTTGTTCCGGTCCACGATAACGATGGCATGCCCCTTGATCCACATTCTTGATTATATCCTCATAGAAGCATAATCGACCGAGTGCCTCTCCTTTTTGCAGAGTGTAATATTGTAAGATATCCTATTGTTCTTGTGTTCTAGTTTCTCAACATCTTTTAGCAACTGGTTATCAAAGATCACAGACTGGTTATCTAGTTGGAGACTAGTCTTAGTGCTGTGACATGGTCACTCCCATAAAAGGAATTATTCTCAAAGAATTGTTGTAGTCTCATCTTCCTATGAACCCATTAAACTCATTTTAAAAGTTGAAAGGGTTCTGTTTGTTATTGAGGATGAATCTTTCTACAACCGTCTTTTCTGTGGTGTCCAAAGAATGGTCTGAAATATTTCCTACCAATGTGTTCCACTCCTGAGGGTTTGGTTCCCTTTTCTGCCCATTCTTGATTACAGTCTTGTGATTATCGATGGGACCGCCCATTCCCTCGTTGGTATTTTTGTCTCTGCTCAGGTCCTTCTCTATAGGACAGACCAGCCGTAGTCATCTTGCAGTGTTTCCTAAAACTCGGGTAGGAATTTCTGGACACTTACACATACCCCAGTGTTTATCTTTGAGGGCTCACCCTTCTAGTAAACCCATATCACTTGCTGAAAAAAAACAATACATTTAATTTAGGTTATGGAATGATATCCACTGTGAAGGCATCAGAAAGTAGACCGACAGCAGATTCAAAATGGGATTTCATAAGCTTTATTTTAATGGCAGGAAGAAATAAGGCCTAACTTGCCCTACACTAAGGTAGGATTTCCTTACCTGAAGAAAACCAAGGATAATCTGTGTCCGGAAGTCCAAATCAATAGTCTGTGTGTCCAAGACCTATACTTGCCTTCACAACTAACTGTATATAATGTGTGTTGATGTCAGCATCAAATGAAGAGTGTTCAAAACACAAGTTCCAAGCTACTTCCAGCTCTTAGCTTGTAATCAGTTTCCCCCTCCCCAAGTTCAAAACAGTTCACAAGGTATCAGGGTTTCCTTTCCCAAGAGTTCAAATCTTCCGGGTTTTTAAAACGCAATTCCCTGGGATACTTTCCAGCTCTATTATCATCTGTACTTTTCACTGGTTCACATAGGTAAGTCTGTTTCTTGATTTCAAAATAACACAAGCGGCTGTTGCGAAACAAAAGCTTCTTTAAAGATACTTTCATTGTCTTTTTCCATAAAGGGGGCTCTCAGTCTAGACGCAGTTATTGGGCCACACGGTCCACACATTACAGGTCACACAACTGATACCCCTTATCTGCTATCCATCAACTATTGACCACTGCTTTCCTTTGACAGCGAGGCTTGCTTCTTTAATCAGTGTTACACTCTTCCAACACTTTAGCATGGCTTAGTTGGCCACCATGTACTTTGCTACACTCCATTCTTTCTGGCTCTTGCAAATAAAGGTTTCCTCTTAAGAGCAAGTTCCTTGAACTTGCACTTTCATCAATACATGGTTTCTCACTTCATACCCTTCTTGGTATTCACTTGGCTTTGCCAAAACTTGTGTGTTAATCTGCTGCTTGCATCACCTGGTATTCATTCCATTCACAAGTGCTCATAACTTGTCTTTGCTTTGTGCGGCATTTAAAATGTCTTTCAATTAGTTCGGTATTCAAGATTACTTGTCTCGATATTCAGAAGGGCTTATTACAACTTTCAGTTCATTCAGTATCAAAAAAAAAAAAAAAAACACATTAATTTCAAGTTCACAGAGCGCCCTGGTACGTTTCCCTGTTTCCACTCACCCGTTTATTGGCAGCTCACTTCAGCTTTTCCGGCTTCCAATAGCTTTGCTCTTCCCTTGTGAAGGACAGAGAGCACTGTTCGCCCTCCTGGAGTCTTGCAGCACCTGGAGTGCTTTGGAACCCCACAGCTCCAGCTGTGTGCACCCGCCAAGGAGGGCTTGCAAGACTTCCAGACCCTCTCCCTGTCAGCCTCGGCGTCCCTCTCTCCTGCTCGACACAGCTCCAGACACCGGTGTCTGCCGCTCCTCCCTCAAGTCTGCTTCTTTCTCTCCAGCCTGGTGTGCTTCATTCCAGCCCTATTTCTCTCCAGCTCGTTTTGCTTCATTCCAGCCCCTATTTCTCCTTGCTCAAGTGTGGCCAGGCTTCATATGCCTATTGGGATTGTAAAATGACCACAAGTGTGGGTCATGGAGTTCAATTGCCTGACATGGATGAAATCCATTAGCTGGAAGTGACTGGTGGTTCCACCCTAATTCCTCCATAGCCCTCTTCTTTGTCTCAGTACCAAAGTGGTGTCCGGGGAGGTTTGAATAAAAGAAAGTGTGCAAAACTGGTCTCCTCCTCATCTTGGTACTTGAATGATGTGTCTGCATTAACAATTTAAGGCTGCCTCCTAGTTGGTCTCTTCCTTGCCCCAATGTTGAGGTGGTGATTCTGGGATACATGTTTGAGGAAAGGAAAAAGAAAAAAAGGCAGGCAGCCTACAAAGGCTTGGGGGATAGCAGGTTAATTCTTAAAAGGGAATGGGGAATATCATGGCTCACCCAAGGATGTCCTCTCCCGACGATCCCACCACAACCAGGTGAAACTCTCCCTCGCATATCCACCCCCAGGGTTGGGATCTAAAAGCGATGGCCTTTCACTGGCCACCTGAGAGGAGGATCCAGGGAGACAAGAAGTGAGGACACCCTCAGGTTCCTCTCACCACTCAAACAAATCTGCAATTTCACCTGTCTTGCAGACTAAACAGATTTAGGGGTATGGCAGCAAGAAAGCAAGAGGATCACTCAACAAATCTGCAGTGAAGATGGAGTAGCAAGTTATTCTTTACACATAGGACTTGAAGGTCAGCTGGAAAGCAGTAATCCAATACAATCTGCCATCTGGGGAGGAGTCCGAGCATATGCATGCATCACAGGAGTGCAGAGTCCCATTTCTCACAGCACTTTCCTTAAAATGAGTGGTCCTTGCAACACAGAGCCTCAGATTTTCACTGAAAAGGGAGATTGATGATGATGATGGTTTACTGTGGTGGTAGAACCCATTCCACCCTTTCTACATGACAACATTATTTGTGAAATAGCCTTAATTCCTAGTTTGTAGATAGGTGCAACAAAGCTGGTCCACACACGACTGATATTATCATCTTCTAAGAATAAGGGATTGCAGCATTCATCAAGTTTTGTTTAATGTAGGGAAAGTGAATCTGAGAATTGTTGGCAAAACAGAAACCCTCCCACCCCCATGTTCTGTAATGTAGTATGAACACTGTTTTGACACCAATTTTTTTATCCATAAGGTCGACATATATCACACAAAGTGCCACTTCGCAAGAACCGGGATGCGTTGAATATTTTATTTATTGTGCATTTTAGTTAAATAAACTTTTCACACATTTTATGCAATTAATTCATCACAGAAGATAAAAACATTACAAACAGCACTATTAAAACTGTCTAAACCTTCCATTCGCTCAAGTTCTAAAATAGTATCTGATTTAAATAAAACAGTTTATAGAATCACATCAATTACAGGACTAAACACAATATAACCCTGATCTCTGACCTCGTCACATTTTTCAAATGATCAGGGTTATGACACCACCATTACAAAACCTTAGTGCAAACATTTAAAAAAGAAATCAAGTGATATGACATTTATAAACGCACCTATACACAAGTGTTTCAAGGCGCGATAAGGCAAAAAGGGGGGGCAGAGAGACAACAATCTTACTAGGCCAGGTGACACAGATTGCGCAAGTGCAGGGTGAGGGGGCAGTGCATGGGAACAACAGTAAAATAAATATAGAAATAAGTAAAGGTGCGGCCAGCTGGTGGCAAGTGCAAGGGTATGGGCAAGTGCAGATGGGCAAGTGCAGACATTAGGTGTCAGGTGCTGGTAGGGGGCTGTAGGGATACAGAAAAAGTCCCCAGTGCGGGGGATGCCAGGGAGGCAGTGCAGAGGTGCAACTGGCAGGGGAGGGGACCTGGGCCATAGATTAGAGGTGGCCAGGTAACCAGTGTAATTTCAGCAAGGAGTTCAGTAGGGGAGAGTAGGAGAGAAAGCAGAAGCAAAGAGGAAGGATTTTAGGTGCTTACGGAACCGGAGATGGTTCTTCTCACATTTAAGGGAGGCAGTTCCATAGGGAGGCCCCAGCCGAAGAAAGATCTACCACCAACTTGTTGCTTGCAGAAGAGACCGACCCTGAGGGAGTTGGCGGCAGATGAGCGAAGAGCTCGGGAAGGAAGATATTTAGGAAGAGAGAGTTGAAGGTATTGAGGCCCCAGTCCCCAGAAGGCCAATGCAGAGGATTTTGAACTTAATCCTCGCAGCCACTGGGATCCAGTGCAAAGATTTCAGTCCTGGAGCGATACAATCCCTGGGTTTAAGGCCAAGGACATGTCTTGCAGTCCTGTTCTGGATGAGGGGCAGAGTAGAAGCGGGCAGATTTAGAAGGAGGCTATTGTAGTAGTCCGGCATAGAGAGAACCAGACCTCTGGAGACAGTGAGCTTCTGGGGGAGGGAAAGGAAGAATACCTCTGAGGAGGTGCAGCTGGTAGTGTGACTTCTTAGAGACAGAGATGCAAGGAGAGAAGGAGAATGTGGAGAAGAAGATGACCCCAAGGTTTTTAGCCTCACAGGTGGGAGCAGGAAGAGGGCCAAGAGAGGCCAGCCAGAGTGACAGGAAAGGAGGGTACAAGTGTGCCAATGAGGTGAATCTTGGTTTTACTGGCATCAAGGCATAGATAATTGGCGGCACACCACTCCTGGATAGCAGACTGTCAGAAATGAGAGAAGGAGAAGAAGTGGAGAAAGGACGCTTGAAAATGAGTTGCGCGTCATCCGCATAGCACTGAAAGTTGGGGCAGAGAGAGGCAATACGGTGGCAAGAAGCGCCAGGTATTGGTTGAAAAGCCATGGAGAGAGGTTAGACCTCTGGGGAACACCACAGGCAGAGATAGAGATGAGGAAAGACCCAAGTTGGAACTGGGTGGGTCGATCAGGAGGAAAGAGGTCAGCAAGCCAGGGCCTGATTAGTGATACCAAGGTTATCACGGAGACGGTTGAGCAGGATGGCATGGTTGACTGTGTCAAAGGCAGGAGAGATCAAGTAACATGAGGACAAACAGGGTGTTGCAATCGAGTTTGGAGAGCAGGTCTTCGGATGTTCAGGAGAGTAGTTTCCATGCTTCTGGCAGCTCTGAAGCCAGACTGATGGTCATGGAGACAACCAACAGATTCAGTGTGAAGATTAAGCTGGGAGATGGCCAGCTTTTCCAGGAGTTTCCCCAGGCAAGGAGTGATGGAGATTGGGCAATAGTTATCAGGGCAAGAGGGGGTCGGCTGTGGGCTTCTTAAGAAGAGGGTGCACATGAGAGTGCTTTGGTGGGAAGGGAAGACACCAGTGGTGAAAGAGGGGTTGCAGAAGTCAACCAGAGCAGGGGCCATGGTGTCAATGTGGTCATTGATGGTTTTGGAGGAACAGGAGTGAACCTGCCTAATTATTCATAAAATAAAAAGGCAGAACAAAAGTCCTCCTCAAATTAAATTCCAACTTGATTAAGATTTTAAGATTGTTCTCTAAATATCAGATCAGAAATGTCATTGCCGCAAATACCAGAGCAGCCATGGGTTCATAGAGTAATTAATGCCACAGCCTCTCTAATGCTGCCTCCCCTGAAAATAGCAGAAAAATCCACAATATTTCTCCAATGGGTATTGAAGTGTATATAATCCACACCCACACTACAAAAAATAAAAATAAATGCAAGATGGCGGCTACATTTATAACTCATGTCATAAATAAAGTGACCAGAAATCTTACAGCTCGATAGCCTTGCCCTGTTCTTGGTCCAGTCATACTCATACAGGTGCTTCTTCACTTTGTTAGGACAAGAAAGCAGATCCTCATCAGTTACACCGATTCTTCTCATAATTCTACCCAAGTTGATAAGGATTTACATTCCCATGGGCATTGCTGCCCTTAATTTTATATACAGGGTACCCTCTGCTGCGGCTAGGATCCCTTTATAGGGCTCAAAGCACCTCAAATCTACGACAACTTGTAATGAAGCAATTATGTCTTATGGCTGCTAACAGGGTTCCCTGTGGCAAGGTCAATACCCTGCACCATACGTTTCACTCTAACCTTGGCCAGTTCCCTCCTCTTCCAGTGTTTATGCACCATAAATAATCTTAGAGACGATCTTCTGGCGATGGTATTTGAGAACTGGCCTCAGAGAAAAATGTCCATATATATCAAATTGCCGCATTTGGGCAGCAGAGGTTAAGACAGCAGTTTTACTAATTGAATTCAGTGTTTAGTGCTTTTTATTTGCACAAATGAATACCCCAAATATTTACATTTTCTGGCCCTTATGGCCTATTTAAACTTTTTACCTGAAGTTTTTCTTAAAATGTTTGATCTATCAACAGTGAGTTCCAGGTCCAATTTCCTAAAGTATTCATTTCAGTAAGTGACCTCTGCAATCCCACGACATATAGTCAATACTAGATCGTCTGCATTCAACTGATAAGATATAGGTACAGATTCTAGTTTAGGTGGACTAGATCTCACTTCTTTAAGGCAACTCCCCAGATCCGACATGTACACTTCAGAATAAAGGCTGAAAATATTTTTTGAGCGGCATCAAAACAGGCTATTAGGCAGTAATTACTTGGCTTTGTCCCATCTCCTGTTTTGTAAATTAGAACCATCACTGTGTCCCTCCAAGATGGCAGGAACCTTTTTAGGTTCAACATTTTACTGAAGAGCTCCAATGGAATTCTTGTCCACAAATCTGGGTCCGATTTTAGAGTCAAGGTTGGAAACAACATCAGGCAGCGGGCGTTTGATTTCTTACATTTCTAAATAGCCCTTGGAACATCCTCCAGATCTGTATCCAAAATATTCCAATTAATGTGTTCCTGTCTCTCATTCAAGGACTGCACTCTGATTTCAATAGTGGGATTGGCATCCAACCTGGAGGACAAACTCTACCCAGACACTACCTGGAACTGGCTGGGCCTGAAAGTACCTCCGTTTACCAGCAGATTTGATCAAAAGATCAAAACTGCGAACAATTATTAAAGTTCAGATAACAGAGCATATTCTCAGCATCTCTTTGGTATTTAAAATGCCTCTGTGCTTTTTACAAATAGGAGTATTCCTGGTTTAGTCCACTTAATAGGCCAATACCAAGGGAGCCCATTTTCCTTGCAGCCCTAATTTGGTGCCTATGGAATTTTTCTTATGTGTCACCTCATCAAAATTGTGCCTATGAGATATGTATTGGCTTGTTGATCTAGCTGTTTAGTTGAGGACAAGCCCCTGAGAACACCTTGTGCCAATGGTACAAAGCCACCAGGAGTGAGGGCGGCAGAGCCTCCCTCTATGAAGCGTTCCACAATATTACAATTGAATTGCTCCGCCATTCGTGGTCTCCAGATCAATGCACGATCCCTCTCCCTTGCCTCGATGCTCCGATTACCCACGGGTAATGCATATTCAATTTACATTGCCAGAGTAAGCATCACCGTCACCCTGGTCCAAAACATTGAAACCCTCACAACACTGTAGTAAATCGTTTGATACGAAATATAGTCTAACATTGAACTAGAGTGGTTACCTTCCCACGTATGGCCTGGGGGGTATATCTGCTGCTATATTACTATTTAAAAGTCTCATGTCCCAGGCTTCCACGGTTTCTCTGATCATAATGTCCCTTTCCTGTGCGCCTGACACAGTTACTTTTTGGGTTCTGGAGCAATCCTCATCTAAAACACATTTGCTGTTTAGATGCCCCCCATAACCACACAGCTGGAGTCCTTCATCATAAAGCTAGCCAAAGCTCCCGATATTACATTCAGGAATTTGAACAAACCACCAACACAGGGATTAAAGTAGACATTCAGTACAAGACCCTTGTCAAAGCAACATTTACAAGGAACCTTAGATGACTATTTAATCCCCAAGAAGATGCTGGCATCTAGTGCTAATTTCCCCGTTAAAAGAGCGCAATCTATTCGTAACGCACACAGGAGCCCACCAAAATGCCTACCTTTGCCCCCCCTTTTAGTAGATACATAACATTGTATATCCTTCTAATAAAGGTGGTATCGGTAAGCCATGTCTCCTGGAGTGAAATAAAGTCACCCTCCACTCATAAATCATAATCAGTAGCTAAGTGAGTAAAACCCGGTGTATTCCATGAAGCCATCTTAAAATTGCGTTTTCAGCTTGCGTAACTAAGTAAGCCACGTTTGGCATGCAATGAGTTTAGGATGCAGCGTCAGTCAAAGGACACTCTTTCTACCCAGACCCAACCCTGCCCTGGATCTTGCCAACTTTCACGTTTATGACCTGGGGTTCTCTTGAGGAGGGGGCCAGCTCGCTAGCTCTTACGGGTTTCTATAGGGCGTGGATGGGTTAATCTCAAGTGGTTATCTTATATCCTAGATGTTCTAATATTGGGGCTTGTGCTGAAATTAGGTTTCTAATTAGTTCAAACATGAAGCCCAATTTCACAACATCAACTCGAGATATCAACTCGAGATTGGTCTGTAAACTCAACCTGTGTCAGGTCCGATTACCTAATCGAGCTCAACCACAGAATTCCCCCAAAAAAGAGCTAGGACATATTGCCTATTCAGGTGAAATAACCTGCTTACCCTAAAGTTATGTTTGATATGAATGTAAAATAGATTATTTCCCAGCATGCCTCCATTCAGCCAAGTTGGGCCTACTGCGCCCTGTATAGGGCCCTTACCCCTTTTGGGTAATCTGAATGGTCGCTTTACCACCCCAAAGGATGTTATTATCCTGTACAGATTTTGGCACTGGTTCAAGCTCCTCTGCCATAACCTTTTTACCCCTTTCCTTTAGGTATAAGAATCCTGGAAACATTGTCCTCCACAAGAACGCCAAAGCCCATAGGTATAATCTCTTGTGCCGTTGGAGCCCAACAGAACGCGGCTACCTCCCGAGCTGACCCCCCACCCCGCCCCCAAATGCATTAACAGACACTTCCTTTCTCCCATCTTCATTCGTGTTCTTGCCAGCCCTATCTGGGTCATCTTTAGCCGGTGTGTCTTTATGCTCTAAACAATCTGAATGGATTCTGAAAATACTCGTCCAATTAGCTATTTAAAGCGGAGGAGGGTTTTAGGAAATGTGTAATTTCACACACCCCCTTCACTGGTGAGGTATGTTTAATGTTGGCCCCCTTTTATTTTTTAAGCCTTTCCTACTTGACGCACCATCTGACTCAGAGGATCTTGCTCACAATCTTCCCGGCTTGAGACCTGTGACTCAGCTTCTCCCATAATCTCCCATACCTCCACCCCCATTGCTAAATTTGAACTTAAGTGTACGCAGCCACCAACTCTTCCGCAGAGGTCGGGGTTTCCTCAATATTCTGATGATTTACCTCCAGACCAGGGAAACCCACTGTGTGAGTAGGAATATGTGTTGTGCTGCCGTTGTCCATTCATTCATCTCTTAGCGCCTCCGATTGTTCCCTCTTTGTCTCAGATTTACTGGTCACGATTCTCCAATAAGAGTAACTGGAGTCTGATACAGGCAAACACTCTCCCGCTCTCCCTTCTACCCCATGAGGCGGTATGAGCCGCCCCCGAGTCCATGGAAAGTCACATCCATTTTGCCAATTCTCGCGAGACCCTTGGTACCAAAATAGAAACGTCAGAAAACAAATCCTTGTGTGGGCAAGTCCTCCAAATCCAATGAGCACAATAACTCAGAAGGGTTTGAGTCTAATATAAACAAGCTAACCCCCCTCCTCCTCTGATGGATCTAGGGTTACTGGCTTTAAAGTGTTATTAACACTAGATAGAGCTGCTGACTTACTGGGCTGGATTTCCTCACCCCTGCTACCACCCGAGCCAGAGTGCGTGGAGGAGTTGGATTATTCCAGGTTTTAATGGTTAGCAGCGTTTTATCAACATTTATTATTTCTTCAAATTTCGTAGTCACTGCCACAGTCACTTTTTTACAGGCCCACACAGCAAGCCCTTGTATAAATCTTTAATCACAGAAGCTGCTTTCTGCTGTGGCATGTTACTGCACAAGGTGTATGCTATGAGAGGCGTAAAGTTGAATTCAGGCCACACGCAGTGCAGACAATTGTAAGTCACAATAATGCCCACCAAGAAACCAGAGTAAGTTACTTGGGCTATACTAGACTGCTCAAGCAGTGACCGGTAGGTCACAATAATGCCCACCAAGAAACCAGAGTAAGTTACTTGGGCTATACTAGACTGCTCAAGCAGTGACCGGTAGGTCACAATAATGCCCACCAAGAAACCAGATTAAGTTACTTGGGCTATACTAGACTGCTCAAGCAGTGACCGGTAGCCCCCAAACTGTCCAGCTCAAGATCACTTGTCTGTTAACTATGTCATCTTAATACTATCCACAGGGTTCCAGGCGAGATATTTATAATATTTGTTATGGCTGTTAATACAAGCAGTTGGGCGCACAATAGAGTAAAAGTACACAATTACCAAAGCAATGGTTTTAAAATCTGGAATTTAGACATTTTTTTTGCAGTGTTTAGCCGGTCCCGTGTTTGACAAATTTCCAAGAGAAAGGTTTATCTGCGTCAGTGGGCTTCACTCGCAGATACTGAAGTTAGCAAATACTGACGATGTTCACTGGTAGAATGTACTTCTTAGTTTCTTCGAGGTCTAGTTCAAGCCGTAGTCCTTAAGCAACTGCCTGCACTCCACACACCAAACACAAAAACACACAGCCCACACACTGTGCACGCTCCGCCTCGGGCTGGTGGTTTTAGGACTTTGGACTCCTCATCAACTGCCAGCGAGGACAGACTTTGCACAAACTCCAAAGAGTCACTGGTGCTTTGAAAATACAGGTTATAGAGCTCTCTTCCGTCAGTAACGTCACCACAGCGCACAGGCATTGAATATATGTGGTATCTCAAAGGTGAGGGGCCCATGTCCGTGGGTACCATTCCTTAATTTGCCACAATTTCTAGAACTCCTTTCTGCATAGCTACATAGTAACTTTCTATGAAGGTAGATATATGTCCAATCTTTTGTGGATGGAGAGAACCCAGTGTGCTCATTGGTGCTCTACAGTATATCTATTATCAGAAACATTCACTATAACAGGAAAATCCTGCCTGCTTCATAAACAGATAATACATGTTAGATCTGGAGAAAATAAATAGGATCCCTATGCATTGACAAATTCATAATGCACACACCTGAAGGTAACCCTGCATAATTTGATTAATGATTGGATATAAAAGGTAGGACAATAACACGCCAAACACACATGGAAATTATAACCAAACTAGCCAACAAATGTGGCACTTTTTTGGTCATGGATACGTAGAGAAACAAAAGGGAGGCATTCAGACCACTTCTTGGCACAAATTATTACCAAGAACGTAATGGTTTTCCCAAAGTTAAGTACAAAAAAACAACTAAAACAAAATTAACTCTATGCTAAGTGGTACTGAAGAACACCTTTAACACCCATCAACAGTCAAGTCAAATACTGGATATGCTCCCAGGAATCCACAGACCAGGCCATCTGTGGGGTCAGTACATTACCAAAGCTATATCTGGATAGATTGGATCCATCCTAAAACCTATGGTAACAGACATAGAAAGCTTTGTACAGGACACCTAACATTTCTTCAGAAAGATTGAGGAGATAAAATGTGCACTATTAAATACACTCCTTGCCACGCTGGAGGTCACCTCACTTTTTGTTAACATTCCACGTGAAATGAACCAGCTGAATTCCAGGGATTCCTGCAAAAAGTGACCACAAGATAAACAGCCCAATCAGAGCCATCACAAACCTCATGAGATTTGCACACAACTATTATTTCAATGGAAGCCACTTCCTACAAAAGACTGAACTAGTCATAGGTTCAAAAATGGCACCTCATTATGCTAACCGTTTTGTTGCAGACCTCGAGCAAAGGCTCCCACACAACAATCCCAGAAAGCGCCAACACACCTGTGATATTTATGCCATTTTCTCGATTTGAAAATAAGGGAACCATCCTCTTAAGCAATTCCTTAAATTGCCAGCGGGCTTACCCCTCAGCATTAGTTTAACAATGAAATTCTGCCAGAACAGCATACACATCCTCATAAGCACCATTTCTGTTGTAAGAAATGGTGAACTGGAAACCGCTGCAAAGAAACAATCCACACACGATAACAAATGCATGAACCTGACAAGTTTCCATCGAAGTCACACAAAACCTATTAAGAGCCAAGCCATCTGCTACTGACATACATGTACCAACAGGAAGACAAGGGATAATCAACTCGCCACACTCATGCATCCTACTTGAAAAAGTGTCACTCAACCAGACAAATTGGCAGGGAATTTGATTCTGGATTGAAAATATCCAGGGGCAACTTGGATAGCAGAGCTACAGTAAGAATACCCTGGGGGGAATTGCCAGGGGGGCAAGGGGTTTACGGGGGTCACTTATCACCCAGCAATAACAGAATTTTTAGGCCACTACATCCAATATTTAGAAGGGATGATGAGCTGAACGTTATTTTCAAGGAGACTCCCTTAATTGAACACAAGTAACAAAGAATTCTAGCATGGTGCCTGACCAGAAGATAATTTCCACTAGATGAAACCATATTATTTAGAACATACCTAGGCAATGTCAGAAGATGAAAAACCTACCAATGCACCATCTTTGTTTAAGAACCCTAGAGAAACATACAAAATGGATCCAACAAACAAACTCATCCAATGTTGTATACCTCACGCAATTGAAAAAATGTATGCAAGGAAGTATATAGGTGAGACCTGCCAGAAACTAGTGGAAAGAAGTAACCTACACAGATATGCCAGCTTGAATCACAAAAAAAAAAAAAAAAAAAACAGTGGATCACCCCTTCACAGAGGATGCACCGACTACCGGATTTGTTTATGATGGCATTGAAACGAGGCCTCTAGAACAAGACACCGAACATCATGGGCTCTCAAGCACTTGAAGATGCTCAATCCAAGTAGAGGTTTGAAAATAGGAAGAGTTAGGGGATACTATGGTCAACTTTGAACCATGGACTAAGAAGACAAAATCAATAGTGCCAAAATACAACCAGGATATGTGGATGAATGGCAGGTCCCATCTCATGCCAATAAAAAGTGCAACCCTACTGAGGAGAGTCCAATGAACATGTCAATCATTTCGTTGACCCTCCTCCCATCCTGACGGTATTGAAAAGAATTGTGCTCCTCACTGATAGCATCTACCCCCTCACCACCATTGTACCGCCAATGAGTGTGGTTACAACCTTATAGGCCCTAACGGGAGGACATCGCCGAAGCAATAAATCTGCAGGCAATGGAACCCCTGGATGAGCTGTGATCGTGAAAGAAACAAATGACATCGCAGCTGAGGCCAGCACACGTGGGTGCATTAGACACAAAGCACATACGCATCAAAACACAAAGCTACACGAAGACTAGGGCAAAATTGCACTTCGACACAAAGAACATGATTGCATCCATTAGGTTAGAAAACATACACACTCCATGCCATGCTGAAATGTAAGTCGCACGAGAACACATATAAAAGTGTGCTTAATGCTGAATGCAACTAAAATGGGTGGCCATGTAAACCAAGATTGAAGACTCGTTCACGTTAGGTGAATAGGAGACATTGAAAAGTCAGACAGCAGAAAGACCTGGTCTTGCTGAGCCAGCAAAAGAGCTAAGCCTGAACCGCGCAGATGGCAATGTGGCCAGTTTCCCCAAGGTTAGCGGAAAAAGACAGGATTGAACCAGCATCAGAAAGGTAAAGACAATAAGCAGATCCCAGATGACAAACAACTATCTGAAGAAGCAAACAAATGTTGTGGGAAGGTCAGGTCCCCACCAGCGCACACCTGACAAAGAGGAAAGCTGCTTGATAAAGTGTCTCTTGAGGCCAAGGGGGTAATAACAATGACAATAAAAAGGGCAAAAATCTTCAAATAGTAGAATAATTTCGAAATGCGGTCTCCACACATGTGACCTGCAGCTGGCAGAGAATGTCTATTCATTAGAGCCAGACACAGGCAGACGGAGACCCTCGTTCCCATCCATCTCACTGGGACGAAAGATAAAACGGAGTAAAGTTGAAAGCTAACTGTCCTGGCTCGAGGCCTATGGAATCAGCGAATGGTAACTTTAGTAGGACACGCAGCACCTTGGGGCCGTTCTCATTACCTTCAATTGTTGCTCATGTGCTGGTAACAGTCCAAACTGCAAAGGCTGAGAAAGCTTTCCTTATCCAATCACCATCCACCTTAACGCTCACCCTAACAGTGTTGCACGCGCCAATCATAGAATACCCTGATGACCTGTTCCCCATGTATTATTTTGTAGGTGGTCCCAGGCGGAGAACCTAATAGCACTGGATCAGTTAGATTACTAATCACACATAGAATATGTAGTTGACCATACTACTCGCCCAATCCCATACAACCTAGGTTTATGCAATGTATCATTTATTTGTGATGTCACATGTGATTAAAACCCAGCTGCGAGTCTGTACCAAGACGAGAGAACTGGAATCACCGATGTCCATTACTGTCCCGGTTTTATTTTTTATTTTGTAATAAAACAGCACTTTTGCCATTTTACCAGTTTTCTGGTCATGGGATGCCCCCTGCCTGTCCGCTGCATACCCGATAGGGGGTATCTTCCCCAATCTCGGGTATGCAGCTAGTGTGTGGACCCCTTACCTTGGATGTCTGAGCTCAAAGGCATCCAGCCTTTTTCAAGCACGAGACACCTACCTTGAGTGAACACTGCATACTGCATCATTCTTATAGCGGTCATTCTTGAGGCTTGCTTACAAAGTGACAGCAACTATAGTTAACTCGCTATATCCGATGGACAAGGCATAGCGGCTCTACATCCAAGTGCCATTCTTAAGCTTAATTGGGCGCTGTAATCACGGCAGGTAATTTTTAAGGTCGGGTTGCCGGGGAGATGCAGAGAAAACATTTAATTTGGAAACGGTGACGTTTGATTGCAGTAATGTGATTGTATGCACACCTGTAAAAACCTTAGACTATATGCGAAGCACTATAGTTGCAAAACACACCCTAGTTTCAACCTGTGCTTTTAAACTTAGATTTCACGTTTACTCTACAACACCATGGACACTTTCTGGTCCCACTTTAAGAATCCTTGACAGTTCTGTCCTGTCCGATGCGTTGTTCTGCCTATAAGCTGGTTTGCATACCATGCATTCTTTTTCTGCATTCAATGGAGTTTCAAGTCAGAATTCTAGGGTTTGTTTTTTTAGTTTGGGCTATTAGGTGTCGCTTGCGACACCTATAAGGCAAAACTATTTAGAGTACAGGTGGGGAGGAATTGCATATGAGGAGGGACACAAAGGCCATAGGCGTTGTTTGGTTATGTGCCCACCAGTTGACTGCCTATGGCCAAGCCAATCCCTCTGGAGATTCCCACCCAGTTCTTGCCCCTCCCTGCCCAAAACACCTCATGAGAATTCTTTGAGCTTGTTTTAATCAAGTCTTACCATCAATCCTTGCACTCGAAGTTCCTGCTAGTGTTTTTTCAAAGGAGTCTTCTTAGAGGTAATGACCAACTTAAAGTTTTAAACCCGCTACTGGTTTAATAAAAACGTCTCATCAGGTCTGCCTTCAGCCACTCGATTTATAAGTACTATCTGTGTGCTTGACTGAATTCCAGTTAAAAACGAGCATTGCCAAAGCCAACCGTTTTGTCTTGTGTATAAGTGTTAGGCATTTGCCAGGCACTGCTATTTGATGCCCAGTTACAGCATTTTGTGCCGGCTACCATCAATGGCCATTTAATATCACTATGGCTGTGCCTGGCAGAAAAAAGCGTCCTGCTTGTTTTTCACACTGCGACTCCCATCTGGTACTGAAGTCTATGGGACTTCAAAGAATGCGCTGTACCCTTTCAGCGTCATTGCATTAGCAAAAAGATATCAAACCTTGAATTTACTGCGATTTTTTATTGTACTACAAAGGAGTAAAGCCTTTCTTTGCACAAAAGTTCGAATTGATTGAAAAAACTGCATTAAAAATGTTTTTTATTTCCAAAATTCCCTCCGAGCATTTCTGGAAATTACGAGTGATCTGAAATTACACGGAAATCCTTTTCAATTGTGTGCTAAAAATACAGATAGATCAGTGAACATTTCACAGGGCCTGTGTGTTTGCGTCCAAAACTGCGTTTAGATCCTCTGCAAAGGGTGGTGGCTTCCTCTAGTCTCACTCAGTTTTGGACAGAAGATCTGCGATCAAGGTGCAGCTCAGCAAATCACACACAGAACGCGTGTGCAGAATGTGAGGCGGCGAGACAGACTGAGGGCCTCATTCATGGAACTTTCAGCACGGTGCAAAGTGACTTTGCACTGCCATATGCACCCCGATTCACAGAGCGCTGCAAAGTGTATTTTTGTGAATCAGGGTGTGTGTTGGCAGTGCAAAAGCACTTTGCGCCGCGCTAAAAGTTACATGAATTCAGCCCTAAATCTCAAGAAATATAACACATTATGAGGACAATCAACTTGATACGTGGTCTTAAATCATTTGGCAAATAAATCCATCATGGAATTGAAGTTCTTTATATGTTTTTCTTCGGATGCACATGTGGCCATGTCAATGCTTTATTTACTAGGTTTTATTTCTTGGTGTAATGGAATATACTGAAAGGGAAAAAGTTTCAGTAAAGACTGGGATTACCAAAACAACAGGGATGATTGAGTTGGTTTCCTGGGCGCAATAAAAGCGTTATATAAAAAAAATGTTAAAAAAAAGTGTTTAATACGTACAACTTGATCTGCAAGGAGCATATTCAACCACTGTGGCTCCATCCTGTAAGTAACACGTTCCAACAGGCTCACGCTCTTGTTTTTTTTCTGTTCTCCAATGATAAAGTGGTGCACAAGCCTGCAAAAATGTTCAAGATTAGTACTAAACACGGTTTCTAGTAGTATGATGCAACATACAAGAAAAACACCAATTTTTCACAAGCGTTCAATTCTAAATGCAAGATTGCGTTTGTGATTGAAAGAGAATGTTGTAAAACGCTGCGTACAGTCCCCCGTGTCCTCCCACTTGCATAAAATGTGGCGCGTACCATCTGGGCAAATGTTCAGTAGGTTTCTGCAAGGCACTCTGCAAATGAGAAGGGGATTTAACATCAACTGGCAAGCCACCTAGCCAATGAGAAGCGTTCCTTACCAGCCAAGCGGCCCGCCCACCTCAATGCAGTCACTCCAAAAGTCAACATGTTAGCACTCCCAGAAACACCTTGCAACTCCAAGTAGAGGAATGGCATGTACCAACTTTGCGAAGAACGGATTCACTTACTTTCATTAAATGAGCCTTTGAATCCAACGTATATCATTTTTTTTGTACGGCTTATAGCGAGAACCTAGCTCATGAGCAGCGGGGTGCTTTATATCAGGATTGTGCCAGAATTGGGCTTGGCATGTTTGTAACGCTGCAGCACTGTTGGTAGAGAGAGAGAGAGAGAGGATTCATGGTGCATCCCAGGTTCTTGACTGCATTGGATGTGGCGGGAGGGCGGCCTAGTATGTTAAGGTCCGCTGGCTCAACTGTATGGATAGCGGCCTAATAAAACCGTCATAACTTACCCGCCAATCAGTCTTGAATTAAGACCATGGATTTTTATTAAAGCATGTTTTAACAGGGATAATGCAACCAGATCAATGTTTTGTATTCTAAGGGGGGATAGGGGGGACCTTTTAATTTGTCCACCATTTTTATAATAAGATGTGTTTATCCATTCTGAACCAGATGATGAATTACTATCCCCGCCACAACATGTCTATTGGTTCTGTGTTATATAGATTGTCCTTTTATGAATTGCTTTTATAGCGATTTTTATATTCATGCATGTATATGGCAAATGATGCAAAGTCGAATAAAAGCTATTGGATTGATTGGTTGTAGCAACAAGAAGTTTGACCCAGAGGCTCCAAATTCCTTAAACCTGTATCTCGGCCACTGGGCCATAATGAATTTGCCGGCTCCCACCCTCTATACCTGGCATTGAGGCAGCTCCATAAATTTGGTTTAAATATGACACAAACACTGTAGGAAGGTTCTTCACAGGGATGAGAGCAGGAAAGATAAAAGGCGGAGCATGGATTCCTCCAAGCGCCCATGGAGCTGGGTGCACCATCCCTTGATCTAAAATGGGTGCACAGTTTTTTCCTAGAAGGAGTTTCCAGCAAGATTCGGGGACAGCATGCTGAATTTTGCTCTGTTATTTGAAGGTGGGTGAAAGCAGAGGTTTAAATGCCCTCCCACTCCCACCTCCGCTCACCCTCCCAAGCACACATACAACTGCAAATCAACAGCCCCATTTGCCTCCAGCCCAGTGGGCAAAGGCCAAACTTTTTATGCCAAGGGGCGATGTCCTGCCTTTAAGGAGAACAATTTGAAGATTCAAATGCACTGTTACGGTGAGGGTGTTCAACTTCCGAAACGCCCCATAGGCAGTTCAGCAGGCTGAGCAGGGAAAGGAGGTGTGGAGGAGTCGGAAATCACGCACATGAAGAGGATGAACAAACATACTACTGTATAGATTATTTTTGTTAGGTTAATAGATGCTTCTATACCACACCACATAGTAGTCTCAGAGTGCCTAAGCAATCCTAGACGTTTGGGTACAGCGACTCTCACCAGTGGTATCTAGACTCTAGTCTGTGGAGGAAGAAAGGAGCTCGGGTAAGGAAAGAGGAAGGGGAAATAGGGTGTTGTTGCCACTACCTAATTGACAAGAGGATGCAGATGTAGAAGTGGTGTTTGTGGTGGCATGGCTGCATATTCTGTAAGAAGCACAGTGGCCTTACAGCACCAGTCCCTTGTCCGAGAAAATTGCGTATTGTAATGCGCCCAGGATACCTGCACCGCAGTTTAGTAGTATGTGGAGGAAGCAGAAAGGGATACAGGGCGAAAGGGGGAGGGGAGAGGGAGAAACGCAGTTCTTTAGCTTTAGTTCGCTGTGAGGGCTGCAGAGAGTGTTGACTTTAGCTAGCAGCATCAGAACCTTGTTGTCCAACAAGTGAGGTGTAGGGAGCAAGTAGTCGATCTTTACGTTTTTGCTGCTAGATAGTTGCATTCATATTACTCTCTAGAAGTGCAGATGTCTTGGTGTTTTTAAAGTGCACAAATCACCAGAGGCAGCATGATGCAATAGAAGGGCAGCCTGTGTGACTCTTTAAGCACCAGCATGTTAGGCAGATACTGAAAATCTGATTTAAAAAAGAAAGGTTTCACATTTTTTTCCTGAATCTGAATAGGTTTTTTTTTTATCTCAAGGAGAGCGGTAAGGAGTTTTAGAGGCTATGTACATAAATAAGCTCCAGCCAATTCTGGCATTAGCTATCCTTAATACCATCAATTTATCCTGGTCCATCATACAACATACCACAAACATGTTAGCCCAACACACTGGCAAAGACGCCATACAGATTGATCGCAACCGTTTGTAAGAGAATACTGATGAACTAATCATTATTACGTAACAAGCCGCACTGACATTCCATAAGTACAGACCCAGAGACCACTATTTCAGTACGAGATTACATGAAAACACAGGTTCAGCTCCCTACTACAACACACATTAACAAGGGCTCCAAGATTTTGTGGAAGCCTTAAAAGGCTGACTATCCCAGAGCCAACGACTGGCATAAAGTGTCAGGATGTAAGCCAGTTACATACCACCCCCCAGGGAAAGTTCCATCTTCTCCATTAGGGGAACCTACCCATGGCAAATTAACAATAGCCTCAGAGGTCCAGGTCATAGTGGTTGTTGCTCTTTGCAGATACCTCATAAATTAACATGCTGTAACATAACTACCAGACATGAACATTATTTTTTTTTTCTGCGATAGCTAAATATATTGCATGTGAAGGAATAGCAATGATAATTTAACTACACTGCCCCATTACGAGGTTGGCGGTAACCCGCCGGTGCGACCGGCGGTTTTCTGCCAACCCCGTAACACTGGATCTGGCGCCCGACTTCCCGATGCCACCGGGACATTACCAGTTCCGGCGGCGCGGGAAGTCAGGTGTCGGATTTCGTAAGTCCACATTCTAATAGGAATGTATGAGAGTGGGGAGACGGAAGCACCGGCACCGTTGCCAACGGTGCCGGTGCTTTCTTGCCAAATCTGCCTACCAGGATCGCTTCGCCCACCAGGGTCTGACCTGTCAGGCGCAGCGGCCCCACAGGCAGACTCTTAGTGTGGCGGTCGGAAACAAGGGTGACGAGGAGCTTATTGGCACCCTTGTTTCTAGACCGCCACACTTGTAATGAGATCTCATATTTTAAACTAATTATTAAAATTCTCTTTTTACATACTTTAATACAGATGACACACGCCCCTCCCCTCCAACCAGTAGAGCTGCACCCCTGCTCTGTCCCCTCTGTATCCTATCCCCCAGTGTATATCTGTTCCGTTACCTCTGTAAATTGCTCCGTTATGTTTCTTTATTGTTGTATACCTCTATAAAGCGCCCCATTGCTTCTCGAAACTACGTCTGCGCTCATTGAATACCATAATAATAATTATACAGAACTTTAAAAGAACAAAAACATTTTGAAATGACTAAATGTATTGACTAAGCCCATCTGCTAGAATGAGACTTCCTGGCCTGGCATATCGTACTGGCTTTATGGACAGGAACTTTAGAGTCTCATTAACACAGTTTCTTTGTGAGCATGCATGCATTTGCGCTCCCAAATAGATACAACACATACAAAAAGGCTTGTTCAGCATGTGAGCCAACTGCACACGTGTGGAATTTTCTCGTATGCAAAATGGGACATGTTAATGGGCCAGGGATAGGCTGAACGTGCATTAAACCTGAACTGCATATGCAAAATGGTAGTGACCTGGGAATGGCCCAGGGCAGGCACTACAAATGAAGGGCACACAGGCATGGGTTACCATAACCTGCCAATTCACGAAAAAGGGGAGAGAAAAAAATAATAATCACTCGTTTATTTTAGCCTGGTCTCAACTGGCAGTGACTTTAACCAAGCAGGGGTCAGATTTGGTGCTAAGAGAAACATGAACGTGTCACTGCTACTTTCTGTAGAGCACATTGGACTAGGCACAGATATGAGAAAATGCGGTCCATGAATTAAAGTTGCTAACATTTTTGTGTTAAATGTTATTCATGTTTGCTTCTGAATAAAATAAAAGCAACTTGATAGATTTTCAAAATATTCTGTGCGAATCCGGTAAGGTAGGCATGGTAAACAGTAAGACAGACACAAATGACCACAGTCCAAGGGTGTTTATTGAACTTCAATTGGGTTTGAAAAACGCCCATCTAATCCTAAATCTAAAGATGGGCGCAAGCTACGACCATCAAATAATAACCGTCCTAGTGGTGTCTTGTTAAAATAAAAGGGCCTCTACTAATACATCGATTGCCCATCCTTACCTCTAAATACTAATAGTGTGGGAAACAATATTATGCAAAAGAAAAGTGTTCAAGAAATGATATATCAGGATATTCAAGCCGTTGGCTTCCCTTCCCCACGCTTTCATCACGGGACAAGGCGGCACACTCGAGCTTCGCAGTCTCTGGCTTCTCTAGCAGGACGATGCAGTTCAAATCTCAGTATCCGGCCCTTCTGTACCGAAGTCTCTTTGCCATTCATAGTCTCTTAACTTCAGAGGGCCTGATACAAAAAACAAAACATTCAAAGGTTCCTTGATTCTCATGTACAACTTCTTGGGTGATTTTCAATTCACCCCAGATCCCCCTCTGCAAGGCTTAGACCAGATTAGTGTATTTTCCCAAACGTTCTCTATTCCATCAACATCGAAAAGTTTCGATTATGCGCAGGATTTTGCTTGACCGTCGCAGGACCACTTTGATTCACATGTATCCGTTCACTTTCAAATGATCTCCCTCCGCAGGGCTTGGATCAAATGTATCTACTTTCATTACTCCTCAGCTGGACACCTTACAGAGACCTTTGATTGAGCACCCATGCAGTGCCGGACCACTGTGTCAAAGGTATTGCAGCTTGCTTTAAAGTTCAATCACTTATCAGCAGTTTAACTTCACTTGCATCTCTTAGCACATGCATTTTAAAGTTTGTTCCATCACTCGCCATACAATGTTGCTACTTGCAACCTTGGCTTCAACACAGATCGGTCTCACATCGGTCTCCCCAACCGACCGGCTGTGTTTTAACTGAAGCGGGACCACAGTAGCTGGTAATTCTCCCCGCCTTGATTCTTGGCACGTGAGGGCTATCTCCGACACACAAAGCAGGATTCTTCAGCCTATTTTCCTGGTCTTATTTTTTTTCCAATCCCAAGGACTCATGAAAGCAACGGTTCCTTGACAAAAAGGTCAAGGGAACTTCCCTCCTTGCAATCCCCTTCTGTTTTTCTGCCTTTTTGCTTGTGTTAAACTACCATCTTGGAACTGCTGTTTCCTTGTATGCTTTGCCTCGCTCAGAGTGTGCTCTCGTGCTCCACTTTTATCCGTGTGGGGAAGTGTAATTGAAGTCAGGTGTGAGTGATGGTCAGTAATTGCCTGACCATTATATTGGGACACGCCAGCTATACGTCTCAGGCGTTTTTTCCCCTTAGAGCGGGCTGTCAGTAAAAAAGAGCTCATATTGTAAAAAGGGGAAGGTAGAGTGCCTAAATATCCAATTGGGTAGGATGGGGTAAAGGTGTTACAAGGAAGGGTATACTGCCTCATCATCCGGTGTCCCACTGCCACTCCCCGAAGACCCTTCATCCAGGTGATCCTCCCGCACTGGTCCAACTCCAGGAACTGGGTCCAAAAGCGATGGCCGTGTCCTGGTCACCTGATGACAGACCACGGGGACTAGGAAGGGAGAGACCTGGTTTCTCAACTTACTTTTAAGTGCTGATTGCGTTTAACTTAATACAGACGTAGTCCATGTTTTTTGACTTGTGAAATACCCAGATCTAGGGGTGTGTATGTTCATTCCATTTACAGAGTAATGCATAACCTCACAGCAGTTAATGGCATAAGACTATACAAAAAAAACAAAGGTTTTGGATTGTATGTGTGGTCAAATACAATTGGTTTATCTTTATTAACTGAGTGTACAAGGATGCACCAAAATCAAACCACAAAACCATCCACATAAAAGTCTGGAAAGCAATGCATCTGGATTAGCTACAGTAATTCAAAAATATTGCTCTTCGACAAAAACAGACACGGACTTACCAGAATTTTGTTATTTTTGGATCGTACAGTGGCTCCAAACCATTGGTGAGACTTAAATTCTATGGGATCATTGGGCGCAAAATCTCGATTGCCTAAAAAGGAAAAATCAAGAAACTGGGTACATTACAAAAGGTTGGGTTTCTATATTGCTTTTAGAAAGGCCTTTTACTACTAAGATATGACATTTTACTATGGACGTTTAAACCTCCAATAATGACAGTATTTCTTTATATAGTGGACACCACAAACTAAATTGTCACAAGTTATGTTAATATGTGTTGCTATTCACAAAATAATGGTTCTCATTTTATCATCACTAGAAGTATAAAAAGCACAATCAGCGCAGCTGGAATTCGAAGCACAGATATCGTATGGATTATCCTACAGTTCACTAAATGTATCTCCTTGAAGGCGCAACACCCAAATGTACTCATCAAAAAGGTTAATTGCCAAAACTATTTAATATAGTTTAACAATTAGCATAATGATGCAGGTGTTCTTTCAAGGGCCAGTACTGGGGCAAATGTCATTGTAGAATATGGCAGCTGGTGATTTTTTATTGGAGTGGCAACAATAAAAATTGCCTGCCACGAACATGCACGAGCGAGCACACCAAGGAAGCACAAAGAGAATTATTTTTTAAATAATGAGGTCAAATTGTTGCAACTAGATTTGTATTGTACCACATGATGCAAAAATAACAGGGGGTGGGGGTTTCCTGGGAGTCTCTCTGCCAGACATTAGTCTTGGTTGCAAGAGCCTTACCCAGATTATTTAGCTCACTATCTTTCACAGAGAAGAAATATCCAAGTGAGCTAAAGAATCTGGTTAAGGCTCTCATAAGGACCCCCCTTGTTAATTTGCATATTTGAAGTAACTTTGGGTCTCACCCTAAGTTACTAGGGGAATCCAGACGAGGACTCCTTGCTCACTTTTCTTAGAAAGGCACAACTCCACCCTACTGATAAGGTCCAACCAGACCGAAACACGTGTCTGGGGTTGCTATTGGTACTCTTGTTCAGAGGAGAATTGCCTAGCATTTTGGTGCTGGATTGCCGAAGGGCAGGACTAAGACTGATAGGTTTTGGATATTTCTTCTCTGTGAAAGATAGTGAGCTAAATAAACTGGGTAAGGCTCTCGTAACCAGGACTCATGTCTGGCAGAGAGACTCCCAGAACCCCACTTGTTAATGTGTACATGATCCAAGTCACCAACCGTACACAGGAGCATTTTCCAACATTTTTTCATGATGCCTTTGACCATAATATATGCTAGCATACAAAAACGTATTTCAAGCTGGTTGTGTCCATACAGGCTGCACCAATATTACCATATAAAAACCTACTACTGTGGGCTCTGCCAGCCTGTGAAAAATATCATGCCACAGTCGAAAGCAAATCCATACTGGCTGCACCAATTGATGCCTGTAACTGCCTAATAACACTGATCATGTTTCTTTTACCCTTGATGCACAGTAAAGGACTCCATGCCCCATGGAAATCTTTACTATGCATCAAGGGTAAAGTAAACTGCCACCAGCAGCCTACCTATCCTATATTTAGCATCTGCTCCCCTTCACACACGCAGGCACACATTCTTATACAACCATACAACATACACCTTCTCAGTCACCCGTGTATTCATATAACTTCTTGCATACATGCATCCATAAAAACAAGCACGCAAACTTACATACACATAAAAGTTATACCACACTTACATGTGCGCAGCGCCAGTAGTCTGTACACTGCCGCCGCCACAAAGGAACAAATGAACTGCCCCTCTTCTTTGTGCTATCATTTTGAGAGACAGGAGGGGACTCCTATTGTCAGCGTGTCTACGCTCTTATTGCAGTAATGAGACGTGGCGATGCCAGACCACCTATGCCCATCAGCCTCTTATTGTGTCCTCCGCATTACAAAATAAAGTATTTAATGGTGAATGCACGCCTGCTTAGAGGCAAGCAGCACAGTATACCATGTAAATAAATAACTGGGGTGAACTGGGCTGAACTACCACTCAAACTAGGGTTCGACCCCCCGCACCCTCAGCCTTGCAGGAGCCACCACTAATTGCAGAAGGAGTATATGTGGTTATTGTGCCAAGGCTACAATTGGCAAGGAATATGCAATAATCAGATGTCTGTGGTCGTGGCACCAATGAGAGGCGAATGGAATCGTTTGGGTACTTCCAATGGTGCTTATCCAGGCATTACGCCAATGTGCAACCCACCCATATTAAGACATTTCACTAGCACCACAACCAATCTATTTACTGATCAAGCATTAAGATCATTGCAAAGTGGTGCCCCAGCAATACAACATGTATGAGTGTCAAAGTTAATTGGGTCAGAGGCCTCGCCCCAACCTGTCTGCTTGGAGGCTGGCTTGAATCCACTGGCCCTGGAAGTTAAGCCTGCATGCCAAAAGCAGACATTGGCCCACATTAAGAGTTGGCTGGTTGTAAGGAACTCATTGTGGCAACAATAAAGACAGACACAAGTGATAACAGTTTAAGAGTGTTTATTAAACTGCAAATGCAGGGTGGAAAAATGCCTAACCTAAACCTAAATCTAGGATGGGCGCTAGCTTTGACTGTCAAATGAAAAATAAGGCAGTCCTTGTGGCGTCTTTGCAAAGTAAAAGGCCTATACTATAAAAATAAAAAAAAAAGATTGCCAAATCCTTACAACTAAATTACAGAAAGTGTGTGGGATAGGGTTTTCAATAAAGAAAGAAATGTTCACAAATAATAAGTCAGGATGTGATTGCCAGGGTTCTCCGAACCCCCCCCCGTTTTGAGCACGGAACAAAGTGGATCTCCTGAGCACAGCACACACTCGAGCTTTCCTAACACGAGCAGACAATCCTGTACCAGCTATCAGGTTCTTCGGTGGTTAAGTCTTTTTTTAATAAAAAGTTGCTTGCCTTCGAGGGCCTGATGTATTCAACAAAACTAACAAAAAGTTCCTTTCCAAATGGACTTTGGGTGGTGACTTTCCACCCCTGGGATCTCCCTCGGTCGGGCTCAGGCCTTTCTTTCGCAATCTCGCACTGCCGGGCTCAGATCCAAATGCCAAGGGGGACAACCCACATCCCCTGGTCTTACAATACTTCTCGAATTCACAAATCTTAATGTCCTTTTAAACAGCTCCTCAGGCGTTGCCCATTTTTGTCGGCCTCCCTCTGCCAGGTTCACTCTTGCCAACTGTTGCAAAACAATTCACTGTGGACATCCCTTGGTCGGGTGCACTCATGTCAACACACTATATTTCGGGACTTTATACTTGTCCCGCTTTTATCGGCATTCCTATTTTGAATTCACTCTTGCCAATCTTGTCATTTGTATCTTTCTCATTCATTTCTCACTTCCCTTAACTTCACAAACTGTCGGCCAAAGATTTGAGACTGTACAGAAGATTTTACAAGACCTCTGTAGGACCACTTTGACCCCCCTTTTGCCTTTTCCCCCAAGGCCTCCTGGTTACAGTAGTTTCTACCATCGGGTAAACGCCCAGAGTTTCCTGCGTGAGCACCCATGTGGTGCCGGACTCTCTGTTGCTTGTTTTCCCCCTTTTCCATCAATAACTCTAAGCTTTTCACAGCTCAAATTATCCATTTGATACATTTCGTTCAACACAGTTCGGTTTCTTATGGACTCTCTCCTCGACTCACTGGCTGTGAGGAACCGCTTGGCTTTCCTTCTCTTTGGAGCCAAGGTTGGAACCACAGAGACAAGCGTCTCTCCCCGGCTTAGTAATCAGCGGAGGGTCTTGTGTACCATTGACATCTACTGCACATACGCTGATATTGATTGCGGTCTTACGATTCCTTCTGTGGAGGTTTCATGGGCCTTGCTCGGAAAGGGCAAGGTCGCTTCTCTCCCTCTCAGTATGCACCATCTTTCTCCTCCTCTTGAACTGCTGTGCCGAGTTAGCTCTCACATCGTGCAGTCTGCCTTGCTCGTCCTGTGCTCTCGTGCTCCACCTTTTATTCCTGTGGGGAAAGAAAAGAGCCGTCGGGTGTGTGCGATTATGGTCAATTGCCTGACTATGCCTGGCCCTTGGGTTAGGACACATTATGTGAACAGCTCTGGAATTAGTCAGTTGTTTTCCGTGGTGCCAAAATGTGTTTGTGTCAGAAGGTGGTGGGGGGTGGGGAGGGGGTGACAGAGTGTTTGAGTATCCTACTGGATATAGAGAGGAAGAGGTCATATCGGAAGGGTGGTTTTAGTGGGGTTTGTGCAATGAGTGAGAGGGTTTGTGGGAACTGTAGTTGTTCACATTCGACTGGGAAGTCGGGAAATGACAGAGGGATGGGATTGGTAGGGTTTATGAAGCAAACGGGGATAGCCGGGATTGTGAACTGAACAGAAGTGATTGTGGGAATGGTAGTGTTTTGTCAAGGTAGATTGGGTGTTCAGGAGTGAATCAGAGGGACATGAAGAATGAAAGGAAGTTTCTGGCTAAAAGACAGATAGCAAGGATTCTGGGAGTTGTGGTTTTTGATGGGTTTACCAGATGCCAATGGTTTGTTGGCTTTGGCGAAGGGAGATTCATTGGGAGGAAGGGGGTAGATCTGAAGCAGCCTACAAAAGCTTCATGGTATTCATCCTCACCTTCTCGCCCAGTATAATACCATGTCTCCCCTTCGTTACTTCCCCAAGAACATCCTTGGATTCCCTTAAACAAGAGATCCTCCAATGTCAGTCTACCCCTCGGGTTGGAATCGTAGAGGGCCAGTTCTTCATTGGCCACCCGAATAAGGTACTCACAGGGTCTACCTGGGAGAACACCCTCAGGTTTCATGTGCTGGTAATAGCGCTTACCTGCACTTTTACTGGACAACTACAACTTTTCTGATAGGTTTGAAAGATTTACCTCCAGCTACAAGCTGGAGGTACATCGGACCCCTACCGGCAAAAGAATTTCTGTAGGACCGGCACGGTAATACCATTTCTGGTAATTGCGGCAAAATCCAACCATAGAGTCCTGTGGGACTCGATGGAAATTGGGATTTACCGTGAACACAGGCACTTGTAAGCTGCCGGTGATACCGCTGGGATACCGGCAAACTCATAATGAGGCCCATTGTATGGATAACCGTCTTTGATGCCATTCCCACCAGTGGTTGCAGCCTCACTGCCCAGCTAGGCTTTACGAGAGCCAATAGGAGCACAGGCCTTCCTTGTTTCCGGCATAAGCAACAGAAGATAAAGGTCTGGAAAATTAAGGATTAAGTGAGCATATTGGAACTGGCCGGGATATGTGGTATATTGGAAACTGGAAATGATGTGCAATGGGAAACTAGCATCAATGTTCTAAATTAGTACACTGGAAATATAGCATGTTGTGCCAATAGGCCATAATTGAAACTGGCAATATAAGTGGGCTGAGATAATTTGATAAACACGTGTTGGCTGGGTTTACTGGAAACCACCTATGAAGCGTTAAGTAGGCATAATGTTAACTGCTAATATGAGCCCGTTCTATCCTATAAACAATACAATACATACTAATAAACTTTACATCCACAAACCAATTGAAATTTACATTTGATTCATTAAAGCAGATTCTGCACCTGGTATTGACGAACAAGTGTACTTTCTACTGGTGTACATATACGTAATAAATAGGCTTATAATTTTGATCACATATTTTAATTTTGTCCATTATATGCACATATACCAAAATCTTTATTATCTCAATAGTCCCAGACAATGCACATTCTATTAAACATTAACAATACAAAACACTAGTAATACATAATACATAAGATCTGCATCTCATTTAAAAAAAAGACTAAAATCCATTCGGTTAGTGCCCTCCATGAAGGCTACGTTTTTCAGGAGACACCGACTGGCCAGTTATGACAACATGGAAAAACGCCCAGTTTAGCTAAATAGAAGTAGAAATTCTGCTAAACAGGACATACTGGCTGTGTCTGTACAGTTGAATTCTAAAGAAACTTTCAACTGTGAAGACTTTGTACAGCTACATTTCTGCTTACAATTACCTAACCCGGTGCGTTTGCTGGTGGGGTAGAACTTTCATAAAAATGGTTTGTGCCAGAATTATGAAAGTTATAATACCACAGTTGGTCTTTAGAATACACTGCTCCGGAAACTGTAAACAAACGCAATCTCCCTCTAGCTAAAGAGTGCCTGCAAACACACTGGAACGGACTGGTGTTTAATTATTGCCGCCAGTGCATTTAATCAAACACACACATATTACAAAATGGATGTCTGAAAGATTTTTTTTTAAAAGAAATTGCTTTGGAGCATTTTAAGCTTGTGATTTAACATTTCAAAATCACTATTTTTATTTATTTATTGGGTATTTCTAATGCACCTATACGCAAGAAATTTGAGGCGCGAACATGACAAGCGGGTGAAGAACAGGGAGGACAAAAACGACCCTGCTAGGCTTTGGGGCACTCGGAACGTGCAAGTGCAACAAGTGTAACTAAAAGTATTTAAGTGTGGCCACAGTTTACACCGATACAAAAATATAGAGTGCACCCCCTCCTTTAACAGGAAGCAAACCGGGATCGCTGTATGGCACAAAAGAGGATTCTTTCCTGACAGGCCAAGCGGCCTACTAAGGACGTCAAGCAGGATTTCACACAGATGGTCAGGGGCCTACAATCCACCCTCACAGATCGTGGGCTATCAGAGGGAGTAGTTTCATGCTCTGAAGGCTGGCTGTTAACCTGGACTCGTGATCATTTCCTTTCCTCGCCACTGTGCTCCACTAGATTCCGTCCCATAAACCTTGCGCAATTCGCCCTGGGAACAATTTCTCTGCTTTATCATCTTAGCTTGCCAGCTACTCTAGAAAGACTGTGGGTTCCAGAAAGAACTACTAGCAAAGGGCTGGTAATGGACTAGGAAGCTTGGAGGATTATCCGTGTACCACTTGCAGCCCTACATCCTGGAGAAGGTAGAGGTACCCGGTCCACAAGGCCCCCACCCCCACCCCCATCCAATCCAGTCCCATCCCCAAGCCTGCAACATGGGACTTTATATTAAAAAAACTGGTACAAATTCTTTAAGAACAAACATGATTTGCTGCTGCCAAACAGTGCACCCAAGAAATTCAGGGTATCATTAATTCAGATTAACTTTTGTAACTTTTGTAAAATTCCTTCACAGGTCTAGAGCTAGGTCAAAAGTAAGTATATAGGGCTCAGGAGGAACCCTGCTCCACTTTAGATCAAGCGCCATACAATAAAGAAAGTACAAGAGATTGTTAAAATATACTTCATGAAAATCTGACAGACAGTTGCCCTATAGAGACACGTGTTTCGGCGAATCACTCGCCTTTTTCAATCAGGGCTAATTGGTGAGAGATAAAATTCACTTATTCAAATAGGTTGGTAAATTTGGTAAATTTCATGGGATCAATCCCGCCTCACAAGAGGTGGTCTCCTTCACAAGCTAGGTCACACACACATCTAAACGCAGGAATCAAGAGAGCATCATAATGTGACGAAATGACTACGGCTCTGCAAGAGTACAAGCAGGAGTAGTGGTTAAACTGCCTACTTCGCCACACAGTACTACAAAACCAGCAGTGATCCCAACCAAAGGTGGAATAGGCCCAGCGGGTATACCTCCTTAGCCTTTTTTGTTAATGTGGGCTCATGCCACGCTTTACTCTTTGGGGAGTGAGTAAACTGATGAGTGTATCAACCCAAAGAGTGTTAAAACACTGGTTAAAAAATAAATTAAAAGTCCAATCGAAATTCTATAAAAATATAGAAACTTTAGTCAATAAATCAATCCAAAGAAACTAGTTAAAGACACTTAAAGCCCACCAATGTAAAAGAAACAGAATGCAGAATTTGGGTTGATATGAAGGGGTGTTCAGGCAAACATTTCTGCAATTTCCAAGGTTCTGATATCGTACAAGAGAGGAGGCTAAAAAAAGTCACTATAGTCCCAAAAATTGGACCGGGACTCTTGCAATACCTTTACGACTCATCTTTGGTGCTTGACAGTCAAGCTGGACTTCTAATAGGTTTAGCTGTGGACAAGCCATAGGTTTGAGTCGATGCAATCCCATTGGCAGACAGCGTCAAGACATTTTGAAGGTGCAGGCTTCAGATTGGTCCAGTCGGCATTCAAGATGATAGAACAATAGCTTCCAACAATTTGCAGCAATTCAGCATTCGAGACGGGCAAGTTTGATGGCTTCCAGCGCCCTAGTCAGTTGCTCCCACAAGGTCAAACCTGCAATTAAGTTGATGGAGGCATTAAGCGCCAATTGGTCAAACTGGCATCTGGATGGCTCAATATGGAGCAAGCAGTTTGAAGATTGCATATCGACCGAAAGTAGCACTTCAGTTGTTATGGAAGCTCAAAGCGCCGCAAGAAAGGTCTATCCAGCTTGAAGATTCAGAGATGATGCAGCAGGATTCCTGCTGCTTGCAAGTTGTGGGGCAGCTCCAATCCAAGGTCTCCAGTACAGGTTATGTCTGTTCTGAGCTTCCACTTCACGAAGTTGGCTGGCAACTACAGGGGATCCTTCACCTCAAATGCAGGATCCTGCTTCCAGTACCACAGCCAGCAGAAAACCCTTGGCCCACAGCAGTTTATCCCCACTGCTCCCCGGAAATAATTGGGTGACAGAGCTCCCCTCTGCCTTTAAGGCCTTCTGTCTTCATCTCCCTGGCCGAGGACATTAGTGCAACAGGGTCAGTCACCTAACCCTGTCAAGAGGGGATGAGAGCCCTCTCGGCCTGGGGAGGAAGGCCTACCAAGGTGGATACCAGAGCCATTCCTCACCAATAGTGCCACTCTTGACCACATACCTCTGTTGCAAGATACTGGCCAGCTTCTCGGTTTGTTTTATAGAACCGCAAATTCCATGAGTCCCAGCGGTGGTCTGAAGAGTAGACAGTCAACAAGAGCCTCCAACAAGGTACTACATACCAGCATACCCGAACCAGCAAGGAAATCCCTATGTGACACCGCAAAGCTGGCCACAAGTGTCAACGAGCATGCGGAACACTGCTATCCATTCCCGATAGCAACAACACTCGAATATAACTGACTGGAATTCGCTCCTGCGCTCACCTGTAGCTAAGCTGCAGAGTGGCTCTTCAATGAACACTAATCACAAGGACATTGAAAACCCTAACACAAACTAGGAGATTTACTACAGCTGGCTGCCAGTGACAAACTTCAGCAGGCCTGCAAGCAAGAAAGAGATGAGGCTTAGTCCCCTTCACATGCATTGTGTTGATATCACCTCCCGGGAGGGAAGACCGAGATTAATAGGCCCAGGAAACCATAAAGGGAGAACCAATTGAGGAAGGGCAGGATGAAAGAGGGCACAAGAAATAAGAAGGTGTAGGTTGTTCAGATGAGGTAGAAGTAAGCCAAGGGTTGTGTTGAGGAGTTTAAAAGGTGCACCCAAGATCACACAATCAGTCAAAATAATACTCAATGAGCTTTAGTCAAACAATGAATCCTAGCTGGGACAGCATACAAGCATCTCATTCCGGTAGCTTTCAACTTTCAGTGCAAAAAAATGGGTAGCAAAACTGCGTCATTAATGACGTCACATTGCACCACCAGTTCACAAAACCTACAGGCAAGTGGGGTTGGTTAGTAGCTCAAACTGCACATCTGGGTTAGTTACTTAATTGGTCAATGCCCATCTGATGGCTCTGGGCGGAGCCAAACTACTATGGATACCTCTTCTAATACATAATTACAGGGACAGTCAATTGGTTGGCATTATCCATCATAGGCTTTGTGGCAAGGCAACTTTCTATTGGTTGGTGCCTAGCTTACTGTGATATTGGAAATGCCTTATGGCGGGACAAGGGCTCCTAGTCCTTTCCCTACCACTTCTGTGTGTGTGTTTTCTCTATGTTTTCTGCCACTGAGGTCCGGCCTTGACCTCTGGCAATGCAGCTCTTCAGGTTTTCCTTTTGATGAAAACCACCCATGGGATACCCTTATGGCACCCATGGGTGGGGGTACAACCTTGGACCAGCTGTGTGGTTTTGGGCACACGCGTGTTGCCCACAGATCAGCTAAATGCTGAGTTGGCAGTAGCTCTTAGTGTCCTCCATTTATGTGACACCCAGGCCCTGCCATAGGACTCAATGGATTCCCGATAGACGGCAAGATGGAGGGTGAAAAGGGGGGGGGGGGGAGGGGGGGACAAAAAAAAGAAGAAAATAAAAAAGGAGGGAGGGTGTGTCCCCTGACTGTATATCTGGAGACCTCTCACCAATTTGTTCAGAAGCTGAACTATGAATAAGCAGTTCCTTGAAGCCCAGCTGGAGGAGAAGTCTGCTGCTGCATTTCTTCATGTAATCCAAAAGCTGCTGTGTTCTTCCAAGGATTGATCCAGAAAAGACATGCAAAGGAGACCTCTCCCTGAGCTACGAGGGACCATCGTGCAAACTGCTACTCTTCATCAGAAGTACAATGGAAACCAGTCTTGTGTGCCTGCCGTCTGGAGAAGGGGTCTTTATGAGTCCTGAGGAGGAGTGCCCGGACATCTAGAGTAGACCAAAGTCCATTGGTGTCACCCACAATCCAGAGGTGCGTTTTGTGACCGCTGGAAGCTGCTGCCTTCTACGAGTGGGTACCCTGGCATAGTGCTGCTGGACATCCAAAGCTGCAAAAGTTCCAAACTGCCCAGGAACATTTCAAGGGACATCCTTGGCATCATCATGGAGCACATTTTCCCACTGGAGAGTGTCCAGAGTCGCAGAATGCAGAGGAACGTCCTTCGATGGGTTTCCTGCCACCAGAAGCTAACAAAGATGTCCCGAGGGTCCAGACTTGGTGAGGGTCCAAGGTCAATTCCAGGATGCCAGAAGCCATCCAGACGTCTGTGCTGTGGCTGCAGTACCAAAGAACCAAAAAGTTGGAAAACTGTGATATTATGAAACCAGACACCAAAAGTGAGCTATGCACCTGTCGCTGCCAGAAGTCATCGAAGGGATCGAGGGGGTCTTACTTGCATCTACCAAGCCTTTAAGGAGCCCACAGGAAGCTTCATCTTCACAGGACTTAAGTCGACCAACGGAGAGCACAGTGAAGAGCAAAACTGGTCCACTTCAGAAAGACTGGTTCAATTATTCTCCTTGGAAGCATCCCATTAGCTCCTTCTTCCAAGGGGGGGGGGGTCCATCCTCAGAGGGAATCATCGAGTGAAACTGAGAAACTCTGCCACTTTGCCGGCAAAAGCACCCAAAGGTACTGTGATGAGGAAGAGCATATTCTAGCCTCAGGAGTCGTCCTGGGGTCCCAGATTCGCCTTGGATCCTGTTCTCAGTGGTCGAGAGCGGTGCTCCTCTACTTCTTTTAATTAACTTTTACCGTTCCTATACTTTTATTTTAAAAAGAAACCATTCCGGAACGGTTTCGTTTTAAAATAAAAGTGTAGGAAGAAGTCGAAACTTGCACTTTCAGTGCACTGCACAGGACGTTTCCTTAAAGAGCAGGCACATGTGTTTTGGGGTTTTTATTGTGCATGGGAGGGACCGCGGCGATGAGGTCTGTGGGGAGCGGTGCAGGCCAGTAGGGAACATAGCTCCACTACTTTTCGTACACTTCGACCACTGCCTGTTCTACTGTGGCCTCTTCTGGTGGGGTGGTAGAACCTTTTGAAGACACCAGAAGGATATTGAATATTATTGGACTGGCCTGTAAAAGACGAGATAAGTTACTCCCTAACTTTTCCATTGCAGGTTGCCCAGGTTAGGGGGGGGTTGTAATCTTCACACAGAATTGTATATCTAATCTAAATAAAGCATTCTGCCACTGTTCACAACTAACCTGCCTTTCTTCCCTATTCTATGCCGGTACACCTGACTTAAGAATTCATACGCCTATTTAGAAACGGTCTGCAGTTAGTGCATCGATTACTGAATTTGTATTGTGTGGTACCACACACAGTGTATATATATTTGCCATTATTTGAATAAGTATTTCCAAGTACAAAGTATTATTATTTAAAAATATATATATTATCTTATTGTATATAAAGAAGCGGTTTTATCACCCAACATAGTGTGTAGAGATTCCTGTGTGGGGCTTTGGGGACTCGCTGTACTTAAGAACCAGCCTGCATCTCCTCCTGAAAGCTCAAGCCTTGCTACTCGTCCATTGCTACCACATTGAGAGCCCTGGCTGGGGTGTTCTGTGCCTTTATCTTACCACATAGAGGGAAGAAGTACAGCTACCCCCCTCCAGTCTTTACACTTACCAAACTTGGACCCTTTGTCAAGATGTCAAGATACAAGCACTACTAAGAAAGGATTGCATACTGAGGGATAACCACTCTCGCCCCAGCATGCACAGATGGCACCTACAGAACTGAAGCCAACTACAGTGGACTCTACACCCACTAACATTGGGTCCTCGCACCCAGATTATTTTAAAACACAGCTGCAAATCCACCCGATACGCGCTTGATTTCTGCCTGCAGGATACCAGGATACATTCCCCATCCTGATGAAGGACGATACAATTACTACATCTCACTCCAGGTACAAGGCCGAAACACAGAAGCGTCTACAATTCCATCACCAGACAGTGCTCACCATACAACACTGTTGATTAAACCGATTGATTCGGCATTCAAAAGAAATATTTCAACTCAGATAAGGCCCAACTTTTTTCAGTCAAGATTAGATTCACTTTGAATGTATTAATTCATCTTAATGTTTTTTGGTTTTCCTTTTGGTAATGTATGCTTTTCTTTGACCTTGGTCAACCTATTTTTGATTTAATAGGTTTCATTTGTTGTTCTCAAGATAACTACAATAAACTAGTGGATCACTATATATCCAGACTCACCCTGATCAGTTATTTGATTTATATATGTACGATACGAGGGAGACAGAAGTGGGGGATGAGAACTTGTCAATCTGGAAAAATGAATACCCTTCATTTGGATGATAGACGTATTTTGATGGCCGAAGGCCAACCGTCTTATGCACAGAATTATAGAAATACAGACTGCTATGCTTGACCAACAAGCAGCCATTTTAAACGTAGCAAGAATCGCCATTTTGCTTGTTAACCATTGCTCATTGCCTTCTGTCTAAACTGCTTTGCAGCTTGCAATTCTTGCGAATTCTGCTTACTCTGCTCAACTGTTAACATTGTTGTCTGAATATGAAAGGGCAAGGCCGCGGGACTGAGGAGTTTGTTGAAACTCCTCATGAGCAGCCCAGAAAGGAATGCCCACGCTCCCTCTCTGTAACCTTGAGGGAGAGCTGCAGGGCATTAATCATTTCACAGCTGCCAGCCAGTCTCGTACTATGGTAGAATATGTTAGAATTAAGCAGCTAAAGGCTTGAATTATGCTCTTCTTACGGCCCCCCCCTTCACAAAACCCTTTAGAGCGTGTCGGCTCCCAGGACACAAATAGCACCTCATAGATAGCAAAGCTTGGAATGCGACTATTCCCCCCCCCCCCCCCCGTGTGCAGCTTGCTTCCAAGAACAGAAGCACCGTGTTCTGTTAAACAACTAGAAGATGCCTCCGCACTTTCTAAATTGCACATTGTTACTAGAATGGACATCGAATTTGTCATAATTGTCATACTCGTCGGAAATGTCCATCATCATCCCAAGTTCAAAGAAACTCAATAAAAGGGGGGTGTTAAACATGACATAGCTGATTGTATGATATGCATTTTGTATATATGTAACTGATGCACATAATTCGCTCTATTGCGTCCCTAGTGGTCTAGAGAATACACGTCGCGGGGCATGAGACCACAGATTGGCCAATTGGGACTATTTTGCTTGCAATAAACCCTAGCATTGGGAATTTGAACCTCGTGTCTGGCGCATCCTTTCGTGTATGCTTATTGCCTTGTTTCCATATCGCGAGGGACCCCTAAGGGCCTCTTTCAAACTCTGGAGTGTGCTATAATTCCAATTAAAGAACAAACCTGGTCATCCCGCAGCAATGAGGCCTTCCTTTTTCTTTGTAGCTGGCCTTGTGTCTGCATGTTTAATAAGAGAGTTCTGCAGGTGTCTTATCAGTGTTTGACACGTTATGAATAGCAAGTTTCTCACCCCTGGATCACCTGTTAGGGTACCGTGTTTAAGAGTGGCTTTTCTTCTATAAAGGCTTCAGCTAATACCAGCATGCATGTTCTGTTATTTATGGGCACTTTGGACATTAGTCAGTTATTTTTCCATAACCTCTTTGCTTACTTATCCCATGTACCTGGACATCAAGGGTATTAACTTGGGAGTCTGCCACTCCTCGTCCTGGGAACTGTTACCTTGCATCTGCGCTCCGTTCATCGATTACTCCCATCCTAGTTCCTGACCTTGGCTCTGGCCATGAGCTACTGTCTGGGCTCGGTACAAGCATTTAAAAATAAATGTGTTTGTAAATTCAGCATCTTGGGTTCTGAGCCCTTGCAAATTCGGCAGCCTCTGTGTTAAGGAAATGGCTGCACTTCTGCTTGCCTGTCTCCATATTGGCGACCTATAGTCACGTCGATTCGTCTTGTAGGTCTGCCATACAAATATACACTCACCATGAAGACACAGCCATTCGGTCAAATGTGCATTTATACATTAACATCTGTGCAACCACACCCATAGAAGAAACATAACATAAGTAATGTCTACACTTAAGTGTAAGACAAATAATATATGCATGTAGTTTGCCAACATATAACAGACAATATCGAGCAGTGATTTCATCCAAAATGGACACCACAGAATGGTTCAGTACTAGCCAGGACTTCCAGGCCTCCGAAAAGCTTAACAAGGCTGAATTCACAAAATCACATGCACATTAGAAAAGCTTGCTTAGCACATAAGATAATTTAATGCTGAACACTAAGGTTGATGTAAGAGGAAAATAATGTCCTCAAAGGGAAGGGGAATATCACTCAGGGTGCCAGGTGCCGACTCTGGCATTAAAATTTCATATTGAATTAAATCCGATTCTAACAGTGCCCTCGCAAAGGTTTTTTTTCAATTAAAACTTACCACGAAGCAGAAAACTGATCGGGAAAACAGGACAGCCAATCACAGTGAGGTGAGAAAGGTTTACTTTAAACTGACCTTGGTACTGGACACCATCGCCTTTCATTCTCCAGGCAAATAATATATGGTTGAAACCAGTATTGTTCCAAAGTCAATTCAGCCGGTCAGCACAGCGTGATGTCAGTAAGGAGGAAGAGGTTTCCAAAGGATGATGCTAGAAAATGAGCAGTGTGTGTTCAAGTAAGAAAGTGTGGTTGCAAAGACTTAACCAGCCAGTATGCTTGATGTGTCTAAATTATTGCTCATGTATTCATGTCTATAAAAGTTTATTTTCATAAAGGCAGAGCTGGGAACGCTTGTCAGCCCAAGTGCAGGGCTGTTTCCGAATCTGTATAACCCCAGCTAACGGGAGAGTTTTTTTCCTAATAACCTCAGTTTCCTGCAGAGATACCCACTTGCCTGTGGAATTATTTTTATATTTTGGGGGTATGTCTGAAAACGGGAGCCTTTTTACAATCCTTTATGGCAGATTGCATGTACATTCACTCAGGTTAAGAATACCGTTTCATGGTGCTCAGTTTATCTCATTATCAACCACCCTTAGGTTCATGGGGTGGTAAGGCCATCTCAGTTTGTAACATTTCTCACCCTTGCGATACTGGGGCATGGTCAGGGCAGAAGGTAATAATGACAAATGCATCTGCATCATCACATTCCCCCCTGTGGTTGAATTTCTGACCACAACCACACTTCTGCCCATTCAGTTATAATCCTCTTTGGGTATCCACATTTTGCTCACCATTAAGCTACCTCCCTATGCTACATATTCTTCAGGATCACAGGTCATGAAGAAATAATCCCCAATAGCTTCAAGTCCACACAATATTTGGTGTAATTGTGGAGGTACACAGGGCATTCGGACAATGTCCCAGGAGGTCCAATAAGTCAGTCTAGGGTGCACATCCTGTGTGTTTGTCAGTTTGTGTACACTCATGTACTTGGGGATCTACATTTATTAATGTCATTTCTAGTGCTGTCTTGCCAACATTACATTGATTCAGTTCTATTTTCAGACGCAGGTGGCAGTTAGGACCAGTATGGCCAATAATATTTTGAATCAGTTTGCCATCCAGGTAGGCACCCATGAGAAAAGGTAATCAAATCAGTCACCTTCAATGTCTTCCTGATACCATATTGGTGTGCAGCTCCTGTAGGGCTGTGATAGCCTCTTTTAGGGTCCCATTCTCCTCATAGTTTGCTGGTTTGTATGTACAGCAATACAGACCGATGTTAGCGCAAACGCCTCCCTCCATGGACGTTATCAGATCATGGATATACCTATTTTGAAAGGTCATTAGTCTCACTGCTCTCAAGTCTTCCTTTATCACATTAATCCATTTTTGGTTGCATTTATTGTTTGCAACAGCTCCCATCTGGGTATCTGTAACCATTGTGCATTCATGGCGCTTGTATCCCAGGAGCAAGGTAGGAGGGTAAAGGATATTTCCATTTCACCAAACAATTTGTGTTACTCTGGTATGTCTTCATAGGCTTCTACTGATCGCATTGATGAATGTTCCCTCTTGGTGTGTTTCAGGGTGATAGACATTTTATTTCAGCCATTTTTACTCATCAGGGGGTCATCACCCAATCTGCACTTCACTTCGAAGCACCACCAGTGCAGGTGCGTTTATTATTACTATGGAGCAAAGACTTCCCCAATTCGGGGGAAGCCGCATGTAGGCCTTTGACCGAGGAGCCCAATAGTGGTCCTTTAATACAGCTACACCTACTTTCATGCCTGGCATGTCAAAAACACCTCTTTTCATTCCAACTTTCACTGTGCCATTATTTTGGAAGCACAGAGTTGCATTTTTCACTGGTGTTATGGGTACTGGTCCTCCCTCATCTTCTACCGAGGTGAGCAGTTGCATATATTTAGCCCATTCTTTAAGATACACTTTATTTGCATTCAGCACAACCTCCTCAAGCTGATCCAGGAGTGCTTAAACTTTGCAGCCTATCAAGCCATCGACACACCTTTTGTGGTAAATACACTTCCATTTATCTTTAACTGGCCTCTATTCCATCCAACAACCAGGTATTTCCTTCCCCTGTGTGTTACTGCACTGTAGCAATTTGTGGTCTTTTATTCTAACTCATTGTTATTCTCATTGCACAGTATAAGGTAAGAGTGCCACGTGTGCCTGCCACCTACTGCTATGCATTATCTCTATCCTGTACCTCAGCAAGCCACTAGCCCCAGTAGGTTCCCTGGGCTCCTTCCCCCTCCTTCAATCCGTGTTGCCTTGTGCTTCTCTGACCAATTACCGGTGTCTTCATGATCTGCAATTCGTCCGCACCCTCTGTCAAGGATGCTCTTGCAGTCCCTTGCCACGCCATGACAATCCAATTTGGTGCCTTACATCTCTGCACCGTCCATCCTGTGCTGCATTGTGTGCGTTCATGGACTTTTGAATCATGGTGTTCCACCAGATTCTAGGTGGTGGTGCCCATTACATCACTGCATCCATTCTACATTGCATTTTGCTATGCATACATTCATTTTTTGAGGGTGTGTTTTTTTACAGCTTGCCCCCTTTTTATGCACTGCACTCACTGTGATGGCACCCCCTCCTATTGCACTGCAGCTGTGTCCTCATCTATTAGGCCTCCTAGAGACTGACCAGGACTGTGTAGTGCAGACCTCCCCCCTGCCCCCATTTCACTTTCTTCTTTCATTTGTTGCCACTCCCTGCCACTACTTCCCTCCAACATTCTCATGTACGTACCACTATCAGATACGCTGTCAGGCAGGTATTGGGTCTCATGGCCCCGTTAGTCTTAACCTACACCCTGCTCTTTCCTTTCTCTTATGTATAGCTCTTGCATTATTGTTCTATGTTGAACCTCCAAATACGTAGCACTTGCCCATTCTGAATGTTGCAAAGCCTATTAAGAATGTAAATTCTGTTTGCTCATCTACTCTCCCTCCCTGCATTGGGGCGATTTGAAGCGCTTCTTAAGTATATAGGCGCTTTATAAATGACCAATAAATAAAATAAACCCTCTCCTATTTGGGCCTGACAATATGCATCTCATTATCTTGTGTTGCATTTTCGCATCAATCATCAGGGAAGGTTTTATAAAACTATCCTCACGCAGAGGGTTTGCCTTTGTTACTCACTCTATCGAGGCAGTTTGACCTTGGAATTGTCCTTGTGTCATTCATAGTGCAGGATGAGTCAGGCAAAGTGCTGGGTTTGCAGGTACTTCTGTTGCTTTAAAAACTCTAGAGGTACTGTAAGGAAGGCATGGTATCAACAGTAAAATAGACACGTGACCACAGTTCAAGGGTGTTTCTTGAACTTTCACAAGGGTCTGACAAACGCCTGTCTAAACCTAAATCTACAGCTGCGCGCAAGCTACGACCAACAAATAATCATAATGCAGTCCCAGTGGAGTCTTGTCAAAATATAAAAAGGGCCTATACTAAAAACACATATTGCCAATCCTTACTAATAAGTTACAAATAATGTGGGGTGATGTTCACAAAAAAAGAAAGGGTGTTCACAAAATGATAAGTCAGGATAATTGGGCTGTTGACCTCCCTTCCCCACGTTTTCAGCACGGGGCAAGGCGGGTCACTGGAGCAAAGCACACACTCTGGCTTCTGCGGCACAAGGATACAATTCGTTTTTCACAGTTCAGGACCTTCTGTGTCCAAGTCTCTTTACTTCTTGCATGTCTCTTTACTCATAGGGCCTGGTGTACAAAAGAATAACACGCAAACGTTCCTTTCCTTTCTCCGTGTTCAATTTGGGTGTTCACACTGGATCCCCCTGAGCCAGGCTCAGATCCCTTTCACTCACTCAATTAGTCTCCCTCAGCTGGGCTCTGATCAATTGTGAGAGGCATTAAACTATTAAAGACCTTTGAATGTGCACAGGGTTTGGCTTGACCCGCTGCATGACCACTTCAATCTTAATATTCCTTTTTCTCACACTCAGCATTAGTTGGATACGTAATAGACTTTCAAATGAGCGCCCACGCAACGCCAGACCATTGTGTATGGTATCTCTTCCTGGCCTCCCAAAGTTCAATTAAAGTTTGGCTACCCCTTTTGGTTTCCAATTATTCGCATTGCTCCTTACAAATGCCTCACACACTGTTCACTTTGTACAATGTTGCTGCTTGCAACCTTGGTTAAATATACAAGCTGGTTTGATATCCGTCTCTCCAACTCGCCATCATCGCCAATGCTGCTTTGTGGTAGGAGCCAAGGACAGTACCAGGGCAGCTTTCATCCCCCGCCATGGTAATTTACACAGAAGAGCCCTGGGTACCTCCAATACACTGTACAGGTTTGATCAGCCTTAATTCCTGGTCTTAAGTTTCTCACTTTCCAAGGCTCACTAAAGTAACGGTCCTTAAAGGTCAAGGGTACTTCCCTCCTTGCAACCCTCTCCGGTCTCTCCGTCTTTCTCCTTGCATTAAGCTGCCATCTTGGAACTGCTGTTTCCTAGTGTGTCTATAGCCTCGCTCAAAGTGTGCTTTTGTGCTCCGCCTTTTGTCCATGTGGGGGAAGTGTGATGGAAGTCTGGTGTGTGTAATGATCCGTAATTGCCTGACCATGGTGTTGGGTCACGTCAAGTATACGGCTCTGTTATTAGTCCGTTGTTGCTCACAGTGAACTGTCCATGAGAAGGTGTGTGTCGGGAAAGGGGGCGGGGGTTGTGGAGATCCTACGCATCCTACCCGTTATGATGGGAAAAAGGTGTCGACAGGGAAGGGGATACCGCGTCTCACTCTCCGGTGTCCTGCTTCCACTCCCCGAAGATCCTTCATCCAGGTTATCATCCTGCACTGGTCCACCCCAAGGAATTGGATCAAAAAGCGAGGGCTGTGTTCTGGCCACCTGGATGACAGATCCCTGAGGACTAGCGGGTGAGACTCATAGTGTACAGGATGAGGGAACACACACCAGCTTTCCCCACCCCACTTTGCTCATATGTTTGCACCACTTTATTGGTAACTTGGAGGAGTTTATCAGAATTCTTGCTTAAGTGGTTTCGGTCATTTTACATGCCTCTTTTTAATCTTCTAGTTAGTGTGCTTACTTCAGGGAATGTTTTCGGTGTCATTTTACATGCCATTCTTTCAGTGGCTATACCTGTGCTATTCTCTCTGGATACTGGCCTTACCACATTAGTGACTTTTTTTACTGCCTGCTTTTTGCAGATATCTATGTGTATGAGCTCTTCCAGGCAATAAAATAATATTTCACATTTAAAAAATGCATTGTTTTACCAGAGGAAATAGATATTCCATTACTTTAAGAGAATTGTCACGGCCCGTGACCCAAAACCCCACTGGCATGGTCACATGCCAGGTAGGGTTAAGACTCAAGGTTCACTTGGGGCCCCAAGGGCCTTGCACTATCCTCATGGACTCTCCTGGAGTCCATGGCTCATGTTCAGGTTGGAACACTGTCTTGAAGGGACTACTTTTTCATTGGAGGCCTGCAGCCAACATGGAGGCACCCACACTGCCTAGTTCCTAGAACCAAACTGTGTGGTGCAGTGTTTTGGGTGTGGTGGCCCAGACTACTTTACCTGGACTACTTTACTAGAGGGCTATATAAACCACACCCAAGTTACAGAACATGCTTCGCGTTATTCTGCAGCCAGTAGCGTGACGCTCATCGTGTCCAGAAACCAGAAACCGGCTATCCTTGAACAGCGGACCTGCAGAAGAGACAAAAGAACATCATTAGCAGTCTCTGCTTACCTGAAACTTTCCATCCGTCAATTGTCCGTATTCCTGCTGCTTGTGGTCTTCCATCCAGTCGACAGCATCATCGGGCCACCACACACTCACCGGAACGAAGCACCTGGAGGGAGAGAGAAAGAAGGACAACGTTAAAACAGGTTACTCACTGCATTTACGGCAGTAATCACGAAAAGGAATAAAGAATACAGGTTAGCAAAAGACATTACCGCGCTGCACTTCGCGCTTAACCTCCCACCCATCATACGCTCCTGCGTCCATCATCCTGGTAGGAGCCCGATCCACCAAACCTCTGTGCACATAAGGGGGAATAAATAAGGAAAAGACATTAATTGCAAGAAAGGAAAGCAAGGACATTTTAAGACTGCTATAACCAGACGTACCTCCTTAAAGACACTTGAATGGGTTAGCACCAGTGAAGTTAACTCGGTCGCTCAAACCAGCAGAAAACTATGCGCCCCTGCATAGAATGCAGGACGGAGAGCACGCCAGACATCGCAACAAGGTGAGGAGTGGCCATCAGATCGAGTCCAGGGGGCAGTTGGGAGGAAACAAAATCTGTTCCTAAATCCAGTCCTCCTGTGTTTTCAGGCCCGACCTCCATAGAAGGCACCATCCGGGATCGGGAATGGTCCAGTGTGAATCCGGCAACCAGGGCATAAGGGCGTCCCCGTGGATACCAGGTGAGAGTAACAATAAGCGTTCACGAGAAAAAATCTAGTTAAGAGTGAGAGACAAAATGTCAGAACAAAACAGTTATGCAAATATTCCAAGCTCCTAAAAAGGGATAATAGAAAAAGTGAAAGGACCAGAAAACCGGCATGTCTATGGGCAACATCGGATATTCTTCTTGGAATGAGAAAAGCAGACATTGTTCAAAACACAGTTTTACAAGGGTAGCGGGCGCCCCTCTCTCGCAAGAACAGACATGATAACCTGTTCAGTGGTTATTAACCACTTGAGAGTTCGCAGCCACTGCTTTTACTCACTGTGCCTTTCACTGATGGGAAATATCCATTTGCATATCAGTCTTTGTCCTGCCCAGGGGCAGTCCAGCACCGAAATACAATGGCAATTCCAATCTGAACGAGAGTACCACCAGCAACCCCACACACGTGTTTCACCCTTGTTGGGGATCATCAGTGAGGTGAAGCTGATGCCTCTCTAAGCACAGTGAGAGGGAGACCACGTCTGGTTGCCCCCAGGAGACCTAGGGTTACCAACCACAGGTTCCTTAAAAAATAGTTTTACAAGGGTAGCGGGCGCCCCTCTCTCGCAAGAACAGACATGATAACCTGTTCAGTGGTCATTAACCACTTGAGAGTTCGCAGCCACTGCTTTTACTCACTGTGCCTTTCACTGATGGGAAATATCCATTTGCATATCAGTCTTTGTCCTGCCCAGGGGCAGTCCAGCACCGAAATACAATGGCAATTCCAATCTGAACGAGAGTACCACCAGCAGGACAAATACTGATATGCAAATGGATATTACCCATCTGTGAAAGGCACAGAGAGTAAAAGCAGTGGCTGCGAACTCTCAAGTGGTTAATAACCACTGAACAGGTTATCATGTCTGTTCTTGCGAGAGAGGGGCGCCCGCTACCTTTGTAAAACTATTGTTCAAAACACGTCTTTGGAGAATGTTGAAATAACCAGACCTCCCTTTATTCTTGCTTCTGCCGTTACTGCTGCTGACTTGCTCTGGTCAACACCCTAGCCGGGGGGGGGGGGCTTTGGACTTTTTCTTCACCTTTGACCTCCATATCGTTGGACAGCGGGGCGTCTCAACAGTACTACTTGACTTCACTTAAATGGAGCCAAGCTTTCTTTCCCTCTACTTTAAATGCAGAAGGGGTTATTGCTTCTACGAAATAAGGATTTTCGATCCTACGCTTGTGCCAAAACTCACAAAACTTCTACACTGAAGTTCAACCCCTCAATAGAGCTGAAGGGGCTGTAACAACATATCTCTATCAATATGTCCATCCAAATGTTTAGTCACTCTCGAGCTCCCTGCCCTGCCTGCACCCGTTTGGAGATTGAGATTTAGTCACAGCCATCAAGTAGTCATACATTTTTTTTACCAAATATAGTGGCTGAATTCTCAGCATTAGTTCGAGCCCATGTGGGAGGTGAAATTGGGGCAGTCATTCGGCGTCCTGTCACCAGCTCATAAGGTGTCAGGTGGTGGTCAGAGCCTGGCTGATTGCAGAAGGCAATGCAGCCAATTCGTATGCAATGTATCTTATTTATGCAATGAGTTCCTTCAAGAGACCGTTGAGGTGTTCGCGAATTCCATTTGTTTGTGGGTGGTAGGCAGGGGAGAATTTAGGTCTTATTCCCAACAGGGAGGTTATGTGTAGGGGTCAATTATCGGAGCCATCACCTTGCATACTCACCATCTGGGAAACACATCTCTCACACAAGGAATTGTACAGCCGAGATGGCATCTGGATGTGTGCATGGACCCGATTCTATCCATCGGGAAAATGGACATACGACTACCATCATATATTTCTAGCCATTGCAATTTTATAGCATATCTACATAGCGGATATGCAAATGCTGAAATGGTCCAGTAGAATAGGGTAATGCTCCTCTCACTGTCATCAGTGTGTTACCAGCAGTACATTTCCAACACCTCATGAAATTTATAATAAAATGAGTCACATGCTCATTCGGATTGGGGACAAACCAGTCATCCAAATTCAAAGCTGCAAGGCATTCTCTGGTGATATGTGCTGGGTAATGGAGTTTCGCCAATGCTACTTTGAGCAACTCAACAGGCATAATGGGTTTCCCCGTGCGATCCTGGCTCCATACTAATTCACAGGTGGATAATGAGCACCTCTTTCTCCACAAATCCTGCTCTTCTTGTGGGGTACGTACCTGCAATTTCATGCTGTGCTTAATTGGCAGTGTATTGAAACCTTCTGTCATCATCATGTTATGTGTACATTTGTCTGGGATGGTTGTGATGTCTAATATCTCAGGGAAATAAGCTGCCCCTCAGGCTTTTTCATCCGCAGCTTTGTTGCCGCAAGCCAAAAGGTCTCCGCCCTCTTGAGTGCGCGTGACCACGGCAATCGCTGATGGATGTTCCAGCGCTTCCAATAGCTTCTCTAACAATGGCACATGCTGTACTGGTGTGCCATCTGTATGCTGGAAGCCCCTCCTTTTCCAATGTGACAGTCCTGAGTGTACTGTTGACGCCATCAGCACCTAATCCTCATGCCCCTCAAGCACTACAAGCATGGCTGCCAACTCTACTGCCTGTGCTGAAAGGTATGCTGACAATCTTGTGCTTCTCACAACTTGAAATATTCCATTGTCTGTTGCAATTACTACTGCTGTTCTACTGTGTCTTTATACACTCCTTTGATCCATTGTTAATGACCCACCAACAAAGAATTACATCCCCTCCGAGGGAGATTTCCTTGACATGATGCACATCATCATGGAAATCAGTATATATATATATACATATATATATATATAATGCAATCATGTACATAATATCTCCCTGCTCCACTAGCACCGCTATGAACCTTGCTGGGTTCACTGTGCAGCAGCTGACAATTTTGCTAGCTGGATTTGAGATTATGACCTCGTAGCCTGATGCTCTCCGTGTAGTCAATGTACTTTTGGGCTTCTCAAGAAAAGAACATGTTCTACATATAATGTAACTGGACAGCCCATTGTAATATTCGCTGATGTTGGGAAAGAGCCAGCGCCTTCTTTCATTCACAAGTGCTTTCGAATTAGGCAAGCCTTCTGTTGACTGCCTCTAGGCACTACAAAATACGCGGGGGGGGAGAAACACTGAGAAAAGCTTTTTCATGCAAATATAATCACACACAGACATGGGTGGGCACTAGCAGAAGGCAGCAAGTATTTAAATATAAGGTGCAGATAACTATTAGCTGAATACATTTGTAAATGTTAAAACCTATGCAGTTCTTACCACATTACGAGTCAAAAATACTTCCCCTTCCTGGAAAAAAATGCAGCCTGTGCTAAAATGGAAAATGCAGAATTATGGAAAACCAGGGTTAAAAGAAATTACAAGAGCAGATAAATAGATTAGTCAAATGAATGAACTATGCAGATCATGATGGGAAAATTATAAATTACTCAACGTAGTGACTAACGTACTCTTAGTCCCGTTTCTTCCATACTCCATGAGCGTCCCTTCAAGTGACGGGAGATGGAACCTTTTTCACCAGAAAAAAAACTCGTTCCCCTTTAAATTTAGAAGCGTGCCATGGTGTGGCCCCGAGAGCATGCGCTGCCCTGACTCCGCCCTCTGGCACCACACCCAAGTCCCCATAGACACGTCGACAATAGATGAACAATGCCTAATGACACCAGTTTCATTAGGGGGAGGTAGGTGGGATGTATGGAGGGAATGGGACTAAGCACTAACAGTATGTTAGGCACTACGGTGAGCAACTATAATTACTCTTACGTCCCATCCCCTTTCCTCCATACTGCATGGGCAATTACAACTGAATGTAGCCCCAGGGTGGAGAGGAGACCTTCCTTAAGCAAACAGGTCTTTAAGAACTGCCTGTCCGAAAGCCGTGTCTGATCTAGAACCGGAATCTAAACAGTAGTGCTTGCAGAAAGCCAAAAGGTGTGGCCCATATGGCCGCCCTGCTTATGACTTGCCAAGGGACGTGCCGCTGGAAAGCGATGGCCGTTGCCTTGGCTCTGACTGCGTGGGCGTGCATGTTGGCCGGCAATTGCTTATGCTGTCCCTCGTAAGCTCCTTCGATGGCTGAAACCATCCAATGGGCTATGAATTCCTTAGAGGCCCGATACTCTAGTCTTGATCCGCCGAAGGTGACAAAAAGTGCATCCGATTGCGGAAGCCTTTGGTCGTGTCCAAGTAGAACTTCAGGGCACGCCCGACATCAAGGCAGTGCCGAACTCTGTGGCTCGTCTTTGGGATTGGCAAAAAACGTAGGTAGCACTATTTCTTCGTTTAGATGGAATGCGGAAGGCACCTTGGGCAAGAATGCTGGGTGTGTATGCAGGACTACCTTGTCCCTGTGAAACATATTATATGGCTCTGAGGCGACCAGCGCCTGGAATTCACTGATTCTGCGAGCAGAGGCGAGACCGACTACCAGGGCCGTCTTAATGGTGACCAGCCTGATGTCCGCGGATGCCATTGGTTCAAATGGTTTGTGCGCCACGGCACCCAGAACTGTGTTGCGGTCCCACACGGGGTGAGGCCTCTTGATGGGCGGGTAGAGCCTGGCGAGACCCGTAAATGTTTCCTGAGAATCGGGTTGGAAGAGGAAAAGGTTTCCCCCTGTGAGTTTCTTTAAGCCCCAATGGCTGCCAAGTAAGTGCGGCAAGTGTCCACCTGCACTCCTGAGTGGGCAAGATGCGCCAAAAAGGAGAGCAAGTCGTCCAAGGTACATGCCCAGTGGCAGAACCTGGTCCACTTCCTCTTATACTGGGCCCTGGTAGACTTGCTCCTGACGCCCTGTATGATCTCTAGATTAACCTGTGAGAGGCTGGGGTGACCTAGCATTACCGGTTCAGGAACCACACTGTGAGGGCTATTTTCTGTGGCACGGGGTGGATGACCCCTGCTTCCCCTGCTGCACCAGAAGATGTGCTGGGCCCATCGGGAGGCGAATGGGCGGCCTCGCTGAGAGGCTGATCAGCTCTGAGAACCATGGCCTGGCCGGGCTTTAGGGTGCTATCAGAATGATGCTGACGTGGCGAGATTCCTTGATCTTGCATATCACCCTGTGGATCAGTGGTGTGGGCGGGAAGGCGTATGCTGTCATTCGGTCCCACTGAATCTGGAATGCATCGCCCAGGAAGCCAGGGCCCCGACCCTGCCCAGAGGCGAACAATCGGCACTTCCTGTTGGGTGTCCCCATTTGTAGAAGATTTCCTGCAGTACTAGGCCATTCAACTGCCACTCATAGTTGCCCGCCCCCAATCTGCTGAGCCTGTCTGCCTCCAGGTTAGATTCCACCGGCAGGTGGACAGTCCTGAGATAGAGGTTCTCCAGGGCCCATTCCCACATGCTGACAGCAAGTCTGCACAGTTGAGGGGGCTGGGGGGGCGGGTACCTCCCTGCTTGTTGACGTAGAACATGCTAGTCGAGTTGTCTATCTGAATAAGGACAACCTTGCCCTCAATAACAGGAAGGAAGACTGAGCGCCAGCCAGATAGCCTTCAGTTCCAGCCAATTGATGTGGAACTCCTGCTCCTGTGAGGTCCAGGTTGTCCAGGGTGGCCCCCCAACCCTCGAGAGAGGAGTCCGAGGTGATGGCAACCTGTGGGGTGGGTTGCCGGAAAGGCTTGCCCAGCTGAAGGTTTCAATCCCTGGACCACCATGTGAGGTCCGGGTAAAAGTGATGGAGGAATATTGATCATCTCCGACTGAGAGACACGCTCCAAATTGCAGCTGTATCCTCATCCTGAGTCTCGTGTGGGGGATGGTCAGGAGGACTGCTGCCATGATACTCAGTAGGTGTTGGTACCACCAGGCCGAGGTCACTTCTCTGCTGAGGAAGTGCACCAAGGCCTTCTTGAGGGCTGTGATCCTGTCCTCTGAGGGAAAAACTCTCTCGTAGCATGTGTCCCAAATGAGACCCAAGAAGGTCAGTCTCTGTGTGGGCTGCAGCTGTGACTTCTTGAAGTTGAGGGAAAACCCCAGCTCGTGCAGCGTGTTCATAAGAGCCTGGGACGTATGGTGCACTGCTTCCAGAGACGCCGCCCTGACGAGCCTGTAGTAGCGGTACGGGTATACCTGGTGGCCCTGCGACCTGAGGAGGGCCGCCACAGTGTTCATCAGCATGGTAAAGACCCTGAAGGCCGAGTTGAGGCCGAAAGGAAGCACCTTGTACTGGAAATGATGGCCCATGATCCTGAATCGTAGAAAAGTACAAGGAGGCTGGCAGATCGGGACCTGTAGGTACGCGTCCTTCAGATCCAGGGAGCACACCCAGTCTCCCTTGCACAATGTCTCCGCTAACAAAGCTGACGTAACCATCCTGAACTTTTGTAGAGATAGGGAGATGTTGAGGGTGGAAAGGTCCAGCACAACTCTCGGGCCCGCCTGGATCTTCTTCTGAATGGCAAAAATCCTGGAGTAAAAGCCCAAGCCTCGCTGGGAGGCTGGGACTTCCTCCACTGCCTGGCTCTGTACGAGCGACCGGATCTCCGCCAAAAGAGTTTGTCCCAACCTGTGGGAGTGGAGGGGAGGAGGCTGGGATAGGGAGGCGGTACCCCATGGAGACTAGAGAGGAGCCAGGGGTCTGCAAAATTCTGGTGCCGAAATGTGCACGGAGAGCAAGCCTGCCCACCACTGGAGACACGTGGACCCGGAGGGGCGTGTCATGCCTTCTTTCCCTTGGAAGCTGTTGCAGAGGAGGGGTCTGGAAAAAGCCCTTACGTCAACCCCCCCTTTTTTTGTTACTTGTGCTGATGTTGAGTCGACAAACATCAGGCTGCCTGCACCTCTGCTCTTGGAAGCCGTGGAACCGTATGTATGTACACCCCTTGTCCGAGCGCTGCTGTGACTGGGTGTACGTTTTGGGTGTAGTCTTTGTCAAGATGGATAAAGACTTGGCCGTTTGTGAGCTGGTTTTCTTTTTATCCAGCTCCTCATCCGCTGTGGAGTTGAAGAGGTCACCCCCTTCGAACGGAAGATCTAAGATGCGATCCTGGACAGCCAGGTTGAATTTCATAGCACAGAGCCAGGCCGTTCTTCACATGTCCGTGGCAATGCACATGGCGCGGCCAGAGGTGTCAATGTGGGCCACAGTGGACTCTATGATATCCTGCGTCACCAGCCTGGCCTCTGCCAATCCCGCCTTGAATTGTGATTGGCTCTGCACCGGAAGCTCCAGGAGGAAATCCGCAATTTCCCTGCAGAGCCTCTAGTTGACGGCTGCCAGCATGGCATCCGCGTTGGCTTGACAAAGGTGCAAGGATGCGTTGGAATACAGCTTCTTCCCGTACGCCTCCAAGATCTTCTCCTCCTTGCCTAGCATCGCCGCAGAAGAGGAGGCTGAAGACGACTGAGGCTTGGACCATAGTGATGCTGCATCGATCACAGAGGAGTGTGGCGGAGGATAGGCCGATAGCAAGAGTGCATCCCCCGCCATATACAGTCAGGCTGAGAGGTCCTGTGTCCGCGGAAGCTGCTGAACCCCCGACAATCCCCCTAAAATGTAATTCCCAGAACTAGATTTCAATTCAGCTCTGCAAACTACACCCCAGAGGGAAAGGGGGAAGTGGATAACAAAACAACACCAGGCTGACTGTGTCAAGGCTAACCAAAGCTGAACCTGCAGAGGATATAAGAAAAGCAGATATAAATCCTTTTATTACTTACCTAACCTTAAGAGTGAGAAAGACTTTAAATCCTTAACTAATAATTAAGAATCATACCTGGTTCTTCTCTTGAAATTTCTTAGAGAAGCTTGTAAAGAAGCTGAAAATCTCTCTTACTTGAGACTCTTGAAATTCACAGCAACTTCTTAATTTGGGCAAACCTGGAAAGTTTTGTTCTTTGCCTTATTTCCAAAATTCACTAGTTGTTCAGTTAAATAGTCTTTATATTTTCTTTCTTTTTTCAAACTTTTTACAATTCAGTAAAGTTTGTGAATTCTTGAAGAAACACGTGCTGAACACACACGCGGATAATCTCAATACAGAAGATTTGCACGTTGAAAACTTCCTGCGTTGAAGAACACGTGCACTGTAAGAAAAGTCCACGTGCAGAAAACACACGCGCTTGTAAAAACACGCAAAGCAGAATTCACGTGCAAACGGAATCACGCGCAGATAACACATTCGCTAGTAAACTCCTGCGCTGATAAATTTCCGCGCCTGTTCACACGCGCCTTATAACCCACGCGCAAAGAGTTCAAACGCGGTCGAGTACACGCGTTAAAAAGCAAACGCACAAGTAACCACACGCGCAATTGAGTTCTCGCGCTGAAACACACGCGCTTGAAAACACACCCGCAATAGAGTTCTCACGCGGCAAACAGATTATCGCGCTGGAAAACACACGCGCTGGAAAACACACACGCTCTAGAGTTCTCACGCGGCGAGCCGATTCTCGCGCTAGGTATCACACGCGCTGGAAAACACACGCGCTATAGAGTTCTCACGCGACCAACAGATTCACGCGCTAGGATGCACACGCGCTGGAAAACGCACGCGCAGATGAATACTCTCGCACGCGCAAAGGTTCTACGGTTAGTTTCAGATTACACGTAGTACGCGTTTTACCAAATAGCATTCAATCGCATTCAGAAAGTTCAAAAATATAAATTCAAAGGTAAAATTTTGACGAGTTCTCACTTAAATGTCATTAAGATAAACAGAGCTGCAGTTAAAACAAAGTCACTTATCTCCAGAACGATTTCTTAAAGATCTTCAGAGTTTCCTGTCTTCAAAACGAATTCCTGACAGCTTCTCCTGAAACCCCCAAGAAAGTAGCCGCTCAACTGCTAACGCCTGAAGGAACAAAATCCACCAGGCCCAAGTCTAAAGCAGGAGCAGCCACTAAACACGTCCTCTCAGCTGGGGTTTAGATGATGAAAAGCAAAGACTGACAGTTTAGAATGTTCATTGTTGTTCAGCAGTGTTTTCTAACCAATCAGAGCTGTCACTGTGAAACTCCATTTTGCCTTGGGTCAGAACCAGGATTCTGAATCAGCAAGTTAAGGCCAAACCAACTACAATAGAAAACTTCCCACCCACACAAGGCTAATCTAAAAAGGATAATAAAAGAGAAATAATGGGAAAGAAACTTGAATAAGGGAAAATAGCCTGAATAGGGGAAGGAAACCTGACAGGCGTCCAGACGTTTGTTCACAGGCTGGACTGAGTGGGGCTTGAGCCAACCCTTCTTGGCCAAGGCAACTATGTCCTTCTGCATCGGAATCCCCGTTCTGGTCGCAGGACGTAGCGTGAGGACTTCTGCGAGGACCCCCTCTGCTGGTTGCTCGACCTCGGGTTGAGGAAGGCCAAGTACTCTGCCAACCCTGCCAGATGCTCGTGGAAGGCTTTGGCCGAAGATGGAGTGTTGAGGTCCTCCTCCTCATCTGTGTCCACCTGTGGGTCCTGTTGGTCAGGGACCGGAGGCGGGGAGCTGGGAGCCGGGGGCTGCGGTGTGGAGACCAGAGCCGGAGGCTGGGGCGGAACTGCCTGGACATGAGGCTGAACAGGGGCCAGGGGCGTCTGCACTGGAACCTGAAGGGCCGGAGCCAATGGAGAGACCACATCCCTGATGGAGTCTCTGAGGGTGTCCCCCATTCGAGGAGATTTCATGAGCCTGCGGAACCATTCAAAGAACCTGTCCTCGCAGGCCGGATTGGTGGTAGGCGATATTGACTGGGTAGCGAGGGGCTGCTGGAGCCGTTGCATGCCCTGCTCAAATGGACACAGCGCGCACCTGCCTTGCATGAAGGAAGGGTAAGCTGTAGGCCACATATGTGGTTGACACCAGTACCACCTCGATACATGATCCTCCACCTGCTTCCTTGCCTGAGCGGCGTCAGCCGGATGTCTTGATATTCTGGCACAGTGGCCATTTTGTTGAGCTGCCTTCCACGTGCCTGCATCGTGTTGCTCGGCTAACTACACCCCGCCCAGGACTCTTAAGTGTGGATCATGGGGTCTACCCTGTTCCTCAGGCCGAGGCCTGGTAGGCATTTCGCCTTCGTCGGATCTGCCGGTAGAGATGCGTATAGGTGCCCCCTCAGACATGTTGCCAGTACCAGGGCATAGTCCCTCGGGTGAAGACCCGGTAAAAACCTTCTGGTCCCTCAGCACCGTCACTGGTAGCTGATGCAGCCTCTTTAATTGTGCTGGTACCAGGACCGGAGCGGTCCCTCCCGCGTGGGCGTGTCCTTGGAAAGGAGTCTCCCTTGCTGGATGCACTGCAAAACAGCGGCCCTACCTTGGGTCTGGATCGATGGCAGACAAAGTCCTTCAGGTCTATTGGAGGCGATCTCTGGAAGACTTCCTTCCACCCGTCTAGTCAGTTCTTCAGTGACCTTGAGGAAAGCGCGTCACACGCGGTACAAGATTGCCAGCTGTGGTCGGGGCCAAGGCACCGTAGCCAGGGGTCATGGGGGTCTTTATTCGGGAAGAGCCCATCATAGGATGGACACCTGTAGAGGTCATCATGCGCCTGGGAGGAGTGTGATGCCCGAGGACCGAGTACCTGAATGATAAAAAGACAAATAAAACGAAAGAGATGAAGTATCCATGTGTGGAATTACATGGCCGAAGCCAAACCCAGGAGCGCTGGTGAATTTGGCCCGTTGAAGCATAAAACGGGACTGGGGTGTGGCGCCAGAGGGCGGAGTCAGGGCAGCGCATGCTCCCAGGGCCGCACCCCTGCGCGCCTCTAAATTTAAAGGGGAAAAAGGTTTCGTCTCCCGTTCCTTGGAAGGGATGCCCATTCAGTATGGAGGAAAGGGGACGGGCCACAAGAGTAATGTGTTTATATATAAATGTTCATAATGTAGCAAAATAATGAAAAACAGGAGCTACAGTGTATTCTTGCATAGGCTAGCAATACGTTAAGTATGTCCTAAACGGAAATTCGACCATAAAGGAAGAGAGACTGCAGCACCCCTTGTAGGGAAGGACAGTTTTGGATGGAGCCATGCCAGTATCCTGTGACCAAGTCAAGAAGTATATAAGCTCTTGTCAGGCTCCAGTTTGCAGGAGCTTGGAGCAGTTGAGGGACAGAATATGCAGTTCAGGGGCAGAGTTCTTTGCCCCATCCTCATTTCTGTAAGAATAAACTTGTTATCCTTGCAAGATGAGACTCTTGGCCTTGCTTCCCTAGAGGGGTGATTTTATTCCGGTGTGAGCGTGATTAGGGTTACCTGTATAATTAAGGGGTACCCCTGTAAATTGGGCTACCTTTCACTGACTTCTCAATTTCAAAGGCTGCTGCAGCCAATGCTTACTCACATGGGTAATGGCCTCATTACTCGCTCTAAGATCATGCTCTAATATGAGTCCCTATTAAGTTTTGTGCGTGAGGCCAGCCGTCATCACAACTCTTTTTGAATGGGAAAACAACAACAAGTTTTCATTGTAATCTGGGATCCCCAACACAGGAGCTGTGCCGATTGCTTTTTTTAATTCATCAAATGCATTTATCTCACCTGTCCAGGTCACATCTCTCCCGTTTTTCTGTGCTTCTTTCAATTCTTCTAAAACCTACCTGGTATATGTGCTGTATTCAAAGATGCATGCCCTGCAATAATTCCCAAAAACTGCTGCATCTTCACTTTTTTTGGTCTGTCTGTGTTCCTAACAGCTCATGTTTTTTCCAGGTGTCACTTTCCTCCCCCATCCTTTTATATTAGCTGGCCTATGTACAATACCTCTTCCCGACAATATTGCAATTTTTTGTCCACCTTATGCCCCTTTTCATTGTAAACTGTCAATACTCTCAATGAGTCTTTCCTGCACTCTTCCTGTGTTGCACTGCAAATTAATAAGTCATCCACATACTTTATTACCATGCTGTCAGTTTGGACATATCCTAAATCCATTTGCAGCCAGCACTCGAATAAAGACACTGGGAGACTCCAGTACTGCTATGAGGGACAGCTGTGCTGTAATTGGATTCTACAATTTTGTTTTTGTTGTATTGGTTACTAAAAAAAAATGTAAACCTTTAACATAGTTTCCAGCCTCAGAATCCCGCATCCAGTATGCACTTCAACAATTAACAAATAAGTCCCTGCCGTCAGGTTAGCGGCCATGGTACCCCCATCCTTTTGTATTTGTTTTTTTTTTTTTTTGAGCAAAACAGCCACACTTTACTCAATGTTCAGCCGTAGGACTTGATCTATAAATTTGAGAGCATCAAGTGTTCGTCCAATATTTTCCACTCTTAACAGCCTTTCCCAATATTCCTCCTCCGTGCTTGGATTAAACAGGCATAGTTTCCCAAATATTTGCTCCTTTGAGCAGAAAGCTTCGGGCAAGATAATAACAAATGCCTAATTGTTTCTATTATGTCGGCATTTGCACAATGTCTGCATCCAGCTTTAGTATGTGTGATCTGTTTTCTTTGAAGTTATACTTCTTTAGTTGGAAGAATGTTTAACCTACAACTTATCAACATAACCCTGATCCTGGAAAACGGAAGAAGGACATTTCCTCTAATATGGAGGTGGGTCATTGACTGCCTTCCGCTCCCAAACAATATTGTGGCATAGTTTATTTGTCTGTTTTAAGATGCTAGTTTTATCCCAGTTGTTTTCTCGCATGGTTCTCTTTGCCTTGTCAGGGTTTGTTCTTAATGTCTCTTCTTTGATATTATAATACAGTAAAATCTCCTGACATTTCGTTTTCCACAATTGAAGGTTTGTATCTTGCTTCCTCACCATTGTTTTTGCTAGAATCTCAAATGGGGGGTGGGGGAAGTGAGTCAAGAGTACATTTCCTGTAGAAGACAATCGTTTTCCACAGAACTATCGACCTCATTGACTGGAGCCCTGAGTTCATACCTTATTGTTAAAATGGAAAGGCAGTTAGGGAGTCTTAGGATTTTCTGCCAGAAGTAGGCTTCGACTATGTCCCAAGTTTCCCCATCGCAAATTTAGGAGACACTCTGCACCATACGTCACCACCGCCACTACTTTTTGCTTGAAAAAAAATACTGGTAACACAGAGCATGCCCCATATCTGTGATGGAGTGCTCGACCTTGATTTGTTTGTTTTTTTAGTTTTTCTCCAATTAGAGTGTACTGACCTTGTTCATTCACATTTTTTGTTAATTCTCGTTCCTAGATAGGCTATAGAGTCTACAATCTCCAATTTTTGGTCTTCAATTGACCGTACAAAGTTCCTTTTTTTTGATTGATGTCCTCGAGCTGACTTCATAATTAAGACAACTGACTTCTTTATGTTAATCTTCATTTGGTTTCTATCTAGGTAGCTCTTGAACTCCCTGATACATTGCTGAGCTGAAGCCCTAGAGCCGTCTCATCAATGAAGACCATGTTGTCCGCATATAGGATCCAAGGCTGCTCCTCCCCCTCAATTGTAGGAGGAAAGGCTTTGATCCTAGGCTATGATCCTACTCTGCGACTCAACCATATCCGCCTGGTATAGAATAAACAAGAAAGGCGCCAACGCACAACCTTGTTTAATTCCTTTGAATGTCAGGATCTTTTCAGTGGTGGCTCCTCCTTTGGTAGTTATAGTTTGAATCGAGGTGTCAGTATATAGTTCTTGAATGGCTTCCATGAGGTCGACTGGGCAATTCCATTTCTTCAATTTTTCCCAGAGAAGCCCTCTACTGACTCCATCGAAGGCTTGCTCTAGGTCGATAATTCCTAGGTAAACAGTTGTTTTTGTTTCAAGGGCTCGGAGCTTTAATAGATTCAAAATTAATAAATTCAAGGACGTGCCGACTCCACATACAAAGGCTGTTTGCCGTTTGTCCAAAAAGCCTTCCCCGATGCCCCGTTTTTTTAAGTCCCTTGAAAGGGTAGAGGAGACTATTTTCCCTATGGAGTCCAAAAGAGCTATAGGTCTATAGTTCTTGGGGTCTCCACGATCCCCTTTTTTGTATATTGGGACAATCAGTGCCTCTTTCCATTACATTGGGATGGTTCGATTCTTCTTTGATTGAAGAGTTGCAGAATAAAGATAGCCCAGGCTTCCCAGTTTTCTTTGATTTGATATGCCATCCGGTCCGGCCGCCCTTGAAGGGCTTAACTTCTTTATTCTCCCCAAAATATCATCGAGATCACATTCTATGAGCCATGGTGTTTTACTCCCTGGATGCGTGATCATTTCTGTAGTTGAAGTCTGCTGGAACAGGGTAGAACAGTGCTTAAGCCACAGGTCTTTTGAAATTTGGGAGATAGTTCAGGCCAGTTGGAAGTCGTCGCCTTTACTAATGATCTCCCAAAGGCTACGTGCATTTGCCGTTTGGATTGCAGCTAGCATCTTCTCTGCATCACATTGAGCTCTCCAGGCCTTTGATGAAATTAACCAATTTTTATAGGATTGTTTGCACTTTTGTGTTAGTTGTTCTTTATTAGCCATTGTGCTTTTTCTTATGCTTCTTAGTACTGCATGGTAGATCTTTCGTCTGGTCACAAGGTCAGCATTGTACGCATGTTTCCTGGTGATGGATCGATTTTTATTTTCATCACATTGGATCACGTACTCCTTTAGTAGTTATTTGTAATCTACTTCTCCTGGACTTCTTTTTACCTGGTTATTGAACCCATCCCTTACTTTAGTGATTGCCTGAGTTTTTATTCTGAGCCGGTTTCTTCCCCACGAGACTTCTAGTACCGGGAGTGCATGATTTATTGCACCACCAGACTCCCAATTGAATTTGATCTCTAATAAACCCTGGTCACTAGATTTCTGCTTCATCACACCAAATGTGTTTATCCACCTTTGAGTGTTTCCTGGTACGAAACAGTCTAGGACCGCGCTGCTTGTATTATTTGACCATGTGGTTGTTCCTTAAAGGTCTCCTTTTGTCCGTCCATTTAAGATTTTCATCTCTCGTATTAACATTTCATCTGACCAACGTTCCCTTCCAACTGCTGATTTGATTTTTGTTTTCCCGTCCTATCAAGCAGCTTTAAATTCAGGTCTCCGCATATAATTGATTTTTTTCTTCTATCATGGATTCATCTATTGCTTCCATTATATCTGATAGATATGTTTCATTATGAAAATCTATTTGGCTCCAGTAGGAGTTAATTAAAATTAAGAGGAAACTGATGTCCTGAGATTTAAAACTTTTCTTGATCTTTAGAATCTGGACGTATGGATTCAGGGTGCAGTGGCTCAATACTTGAAGGTCGCTTTCACCTTTTACAAACGTCAGGAGACCAGCACGGGGTCTGCCTAGCCGTCTTTTCTTAGCCAGGTTCATATACACCTCATAACCCTCACATAAGGGAATTGCTCTTATCCAAGATTCCTGAAGGCAAATTATTTCATATTGCCCCAGAAAGGCACTGTCTCCAGAGTAAAGGTGATTAAAGCCCCTTGTGTTCCACGAGGCCAGTAGGGATGTTCCCCTAACTGCCTCATTGTTGGCCTATTGTCTCTTTTTTTCAGATCTTAATTCGTGGACTCCTTGTTTCAGTCGTCGAGTTCCACTGCCTCGCATTAAGGCCTTTGAGTTGGAGTTATCCACCGTAAATTATAATTTTGCAGTTCTACTAACGGCGAGGGGACTGAAACCATCCCTCGATCTTTTTACATCCACCATGTTTCTGTCTCCCCCTCTCGGTCTCTGAGTCTTTCTTTCAGCACATCTCGTTCTATCTGGTTGTGGTCTTTCCTCGTCGGGATTGCCCTTGCCAATTTGTTTTTCTGGGCCCCTCTCCCTGTAATTTGATGTGCAATCCTTTCTTCCCCATTCCTTTCACGATGTCTGATTCTAGTATGCTCTCTTACTGAATTTTTATGATGTTCTCTTGGGGGTTCTACATGCCACAATTCTGATCTTGATTTGTAGCTTTCATTTGATGAACGGATCAGATTTTCTTTCCTGCGGCTAACTTTATCTCCTTCCAATTCTGTTAATCTGAAACCTGCATCAGCCAACTTTCCCTTGGATCTTAACATTAGGACTGTTCTTTGAGATCGCAGGTGGATCATCACCACATCTGGCCTCTTTTCATTTGGAAATTCGACTATCAAGATGTCATCTGCTGTGATCTTCCTAAGTGATGTAAGTTGTGTTATGATAGTTATCAGATTTTTCCTATTGAGGATCTTTTTTGAGTCTTTTGCTACTCTCTCCAGCTGGAGTTTGTAGGGTCTATGCAAACTTTTTTTTCGCCCACATACTCCCTCTTGTTTTCTTCTGTGTTCTCCTTTTTTCATTGTTTTGCTGACTTGACTAATTTCGCAAGGTCCTTTCTCGGACTGGTCCCACTGATTGGGATCTTTTTTCCCCCCATCTCTCTTCCAAGGATTGCCAAAATATGCGTCTTTTACGTTCTATTTCCTTTTTCATGTCCCCACTACGCGATAGTTTCCTGGGTTCCTGGTGCCTTCAGTCATCCGCCTTCTTTTCTCTCCGGTCGGGCTGTTTTCTTTTTTCATCTCCTTTAGTCTTTTTTTCTGTTTCATAATGGTGGGACTGATTATCAATCGCTTGCCAATCTGACGGGCTAATATTTTGCCATGGTTCATCCTCATTATTTTCTTCTATCAGGGCTATTAAATCACTCAAGTATCCCTCCGACTCCTCTTCACTTTCAATTTCAGTGGAGATTGGATTTTTAGAGATTTCTTTAATGCTAGATGCATTGCAGATCTTCATTTCCAGCCTTTGCTTCTTTGCTGGATGGCTTTGTTCTTCCCTGGCTGGAATTTTTATGTTTCGTAGGAAGGACCTTGAGCTACATTGCTTCCGTTTGTTATTTTGATTTTTTGGTTTTATTTGCCATTTTTCTTGAAGCTCTTTCGGTACCACCTTCAAGGTAGTTTCTGTTGCATTCTTCGTCTCATTTTGTGCTTCACCAAAAATTGTGTAACTTGAATTGTCCCTTACATCATTGCCCGATTTCTGCTTGGCCTTTTGAGGGGGGTCATTGGCTGGATTTTCTTTACTATCTTGTTTTGCTATGATTTTGTCGGGACCCCTTCCTAGTCTCATGGGTTGCCCTCTGTCTTGTCTCACAATTTTTCTTTCCTCCTGCGACTCAACTTGGAACTTTCATTTCTTCCTGTTCCCCTCTGTCTTCTCGAGATGCCTTGGTCTGTCGGAAATTGAGGGTGTCTTGTTGATAATTGGTATGTATCCATTTGTGGTCTTCTAGTATCGCCTCTGTTTATCATTGGCGTCACAGCGTGCTAAATCACTTAGGCAATCTTGCCACTTATTTGATTTGTCTACTTCCTTGCCCATTCTCAGCTCTAATCTTTTTAACGCTCCTTCGATTTCAGTTATCTGATCCTTTGTTGTAGAGTTCACTGCATAAACTATTTGCAAGGATTCGTTGACGTTCTCATAGAGCTTGAGAAAAGGGGCCATTGTAATGTTTGCAGCCGCCATTACCACATTCTGCATGTGGACATGGTCGCCCGTTCTCCCCTTATTGCACAACTCTTATTTTTTCCAAGGGAGTATTCATCCATCCTTGCTTCCAATTTGTTTTTTTGCCCCTGGTTTGTCGCCGCATTTGTCTTAATACCTTTGTTCATATGGGGCCCTATATCGTTTTCCTTTTGGCCCTACCGATTCCGATCTTTTCATTCAAGGTGGTCTTCTACATCAAGCGCAGCTTTTTTTTCTTTAATAAAGGACAAACTTTTCCTTTTTTCTGTAGTAATTTTACCAGTGAGTTTTGCTATGTCCTGAACAGGTTTTTGTGCCAGGGCAGAATTACTGGATTTTTCTTCCTCTGTGATCTTCCCTTCCTTTGGGGCCTTGACATTTGGAGAGCCTATCATGATCCCTGAGTGATCTTCAGACCCTGGGCTCCAGAATGGCTCCGCTGTCCGGGAAATTCTTGCCATTTTAGTTTGGATTAGGGCCGAAGTTTAAGGTGATGTATCCATATCTCCCCAAAAGGCCTCGTCCTGCCAAGTCATTTACTCTGATTGGCCGATTTCTCCTGTTCGCCTTTCATAAGCTTAAAATACCTCCTTTCTAGAATACTTGCTCCTCTGATGTTTAGTTTCTTTCGAAGTGGGGCACCTGGTATTGTCTGAGGGTTTGTATGGAGATTTGAAGTATGTATGGTTGCACTGGTGTTTGGTTCAAGATTAGCTCTGGTTTCTTCTAGAGTGCCAATAGTGATTTTATCCCCTTGAGATACCAATTTAAGATTAGATTTTTATATGCCTGGGGTGGGGAGTTTTCTCCCAATTGTATCACAGCTACTGGAGCTGTAATGGGCGTGGCATTGTCACTATCCAATAAGTCTATTGGCGACCCTAGTACATCCGGCCTCATATGGGGGGCAGCGTGATCCTGTTGTGTGGGTCTAATAAAAAAAATAAATTAAAAACAAATCAAGATTCTGGGCTGTCTCCCCTCTCCCGCTTGTATTCAGTTTTTCCTTGCATGACAAATCTGTCACATCTGGGAGGGCTATTTTAGGCATCTCAGCCGTGTTCTTACAGCCCTCCTGTTCCATGTCATTGGCCGGCCACTCCAGTGTCAGCAGGGGCCCGTCTAGCTCCCTTGGAGGTATCAAACCTCTTACTAGTTGATTAGATGTATTGCCAATACCCTGTTCCCTAGCGGTTCCTCCCAAAGGCTCCAACTGTGTGGATGATTGAACACCATCGCCCAATGTGGTGGGTTCCATATTCTTTTTACTTCTTTCTGGTGTGTTCCCAGGTTCAGCACACTCTTTCAATACCTGGCCCTTCTCGGTGATCTAGGGAGAGTGGATATATTAATTGGGTCTTGATTGAAGTTGGGTTTAGGCATCCTCTAAAGTCTCCTGAGGGAGTCTCTCTTTAGTAAATGGTAACCGTGATTGTTTTAAAGGTGACAAGAGTTTACTTTTCGGGGGTCTGGAGGGTGATGCAGGCACCAGAAGGGCAGGATGGGAAGCTAGCCTCGGTCTTACCTGCATCTGTGTTTTAACCACTGCCTCGCCCCCTGCGTCTGCAGGTTTGCTCGTCAGGAGGCCCATTTCCTCATGTCGTGCAGCTCCTCTAAGAACCAAGAGTGTTTGTATTTTATGATGTGATTGATGTTTGTTTGTATATCAAGACCAGCAAGCCGCCAAACAGCCATACAGCCATGTGAAGTTGCGCTCGTCCTTGTCGCGCGCTTATCGCCACAAGGGCAGCTGGGAGCTCCTTTTAAAGTTCACTTCCTTCTGGGGGCATGGCCTCGACCCGCCTCGCTTCTGCTTCCTGCTTTCCTCACGGCTCGTGGCAGGGAGAAAAGCAGGGGAACGAGAGGCAGGCTGCAAGAGGCACTTCTGTAGCAGACACCAGCAGCAGACTCCCACAGCCAAACTCTCAGGTGAAGTCGCGCTCGGGCTTACAATAGGTAAACGCTGTCAAATATGGTGAGTCTTCATGCAGGGAAATGGAGGGAATGGAAGCATTGTTCAGATCAATAACTAATATATTGAGCTGTACATGGTATATTACATAATAATGTTGCCGGATTTGGCACTGAAGGGAATTCAGCTGCAACAATGTTGTTCAGAGGGCATAAATCCTGTATAAATATCGAAGACACCCTGTTACCTTTTTTATGGGGTACATAGTTGTGGCTACATGGCGATTCTGAAGGCATAATATACCCCGATGCAGCAAGGCAACAATAGTTTCATAGATACCCTCATCAGTTGGACATGGGATACAGTTTCACTCATGATAAAAGGGCATTCTTCTTCAGTTTTATTTGTACTGCTCCTACCCTTTTAAAAAGGCCAATGCAATCTGGGCCATTGGTCCACTATCAACTTGGTACCTTTGCCAACTCTTACTGCACAAATGATGGTACCCTCCCTCGCCAGTGATTATTTGGGGAACCTCTCTCTCTGTGCTTTATTTGCAAATGATAGCCAAGACAAATATTAAAAATCACATTGTCATCTGAGTCGTCATCTTGAAATAGGTCTTCATCAGTCAGGTTAGTTAACTGTGTATCGAGTCACATGCTACTACAGTGCTCCAGGTTACTCCTTCACTATCAACTCAATGTATTATCCCTGTCCTCTCTTACTGTTGCGGCTTCTAATTCAATTCTAATTTTCTGCCCTTCCTCCACACCCATGGGTATTGATGATCTGAACAAAAATTCTGGGCCATGCCAGGAGTAAATGTTCTCCATTGTGGAACACCTCTCGATTTAGTGGCACCCCTCGCTCTGCTTTCTGGCCATAGAATGCTCCGATGAGCTTGCGAGCATTCACATAACAAATGCCAGGTGTGGAACAAAGGATTTCCTCAGTGAAGGAAATGGTCATGTTTAGTTTACTCATCAAATCTCTCCCCAATATGTTCACTGGTGTCTTCTGAGAATATAGCAATGACATAGCCAGCTCCTGTTCTCCAATGGTTATGAGCAATTGATCTGTAAAAGGAACCATAATAGCCCCAGAGAATCCTTGTGTATCCATTAATATTCCCGACATTGGAAACTTTTCCTCTGTAATGGAGGATCTTGTCGCCTCTATCAACCAGAAAGGAAAAAGTCTGAATAGGTACAAGCATGGTGCCCTACGTGTAAATAACGGCAGAAAATCCTCCTTTGATCCTCTTTCTGATTCTAAATTGACACTTCTTTGCAATCCTTCAGTTTTCAAAGAATTTTTATGGAATGCCAATCACCCGAAGATTAGTGTAGAACAGTCGAGGGCCTATCACAAGCATACCTTTGATGATCTTACATGGACCCGTAAAAGAGAGCTGAGGCAGGCCATTAGGGCTTTCAAAAATAAATGTATGGTTATGTCAGTGCAAATTCATGAACTCAGGATACTGCGTAATGAGTATAAAAATTGGTCAAAGTCTGAGATATTTGCGCCATCAAAGGAATGGGGAACTGATGGAGTGTTGTGGGACAGGCCAATTGTAATTTTTGGTCACTAATTAGCTCCTTGCAGAGCTCGCAGGGTGTTACGCTCACCTGGTATCCACGGGGATGCCACTTAGCCCTGGTTGGATGATTTGCACTCACAAACCCTCTCCCGGTCCCTTGGTAAGGCCTCTGGTTAAAGATGGGTCTGCAATATGGGAGAGTTGGATTCAATACCAGATTGTCTTTGTTTTCCCACCTCCCTTGGCCTCAACTCTTTCCTCCCCCTTGGGCCCTCTCCTCACCTTAATATTGTAAAAGGTGGATTCTCCGTCCTGCTCCTCGTGGCAGGGGCACGTAGATGTGGGGGGGCGAGCAGCGACCAAGTTACTTCACTGGTGCAAATCCCCCTGTGGGAATCCAGGCCTGCTGCGACTCTGTAGGTTTGCTGCTTTACAGTCTTTATATGCAGTTCTTATGTTCCTCTTAGTTTGAATAATAATGTCTTGCTTCTTTTCTTTTAGGTATGGAAAGGTATTTTGGTCTTGTCATGCAATTTGAAGATGAGCATGGGCCGGTAGGTAAAAGCGCGGTGTGCGCGCGATGCTGTCCGGTGAGTAATGCGCGATGCGTGCCGCTGTTTTGCCTTTTGTATTGCTAACCTGTGTCTTTTCTCTCCTTGCAGGTTGCGATGTTCCTCGCCGAGCGCCGTAATGTTCTAGCAATGATACTGACCAGGAGATGACTAACCAGGTAAGAATTGTGTGGCTTTCTTCATTCGGGAGGAAACGTGAGTAAACGCTTACTGATGCTGTCTTTCTTTCTCCTCTTTCCAGGTTATGGTATTCCAGGATGCATGCGGGTTCCGGATGATGGAGTACATACCATCAGTTGAGTGGAACTGAAGTCGGCGATGGATTGAAGACAGGATACTGTTCCAGGTAAGTTTCGTAGTGTTCTTTCTCTCTCTGCAGGTCCTTGGTTTCAGGTAAACATGCATCAAAGAACTGGACACAGTGAGCGTTACGCTGCCCACAGCAGAATAACGCAAAGCATGTTCTGCTGTTTGGGTGAGGTTTAAATAGCCTCAGGTAAAGTAGTCCAGGTAAAATAGTCCCAGGCCTGCCACACCCAAAGTAGTCCAGGTAAAGTAGTCCCAGGCCTGCCACACCCAAAAGACTAGACCGCATTGCTCAGTTCCTTGTAACTGAGCTATGTGTGTGCCTCCATGTTGGCTGAACCCCCCCCCCGCGCCCCCAATAAATAATCCCAAGTAAATAGTCCCATTCTAATGTTGGTCTTCATGATGGTTATGAGCCTGACGCCAATGGCGCCAGGACTGACTCCAAGAGTCTTGGATGAGGTTTTAAGACCTTTGACCTGGCCCTAACTGGAAGGCTGACTTGCCAGTGAGGGCCAGGGGCAAGGGTCATGACACAGGGTAGTATTCATGTAATAATGGAAACATCTTGGAAGGTGCATTTTCTGAGTTTCTATAGGAAACCCTCAGCCTTAGAGTTTGAGATTCTGCCTGGCTCTTTGTGGACATTATGGACATAAGGAAATAATAGCTAGCTGAATTCATCTCTAAATCTTCCTCCTCTAGGGCTGCGGGTCCCAACAGTCTAACTAATCAAATGCTTAATGCAGACATAGATCTACGGTCTAGAGTACGGTTGACTATGTTTAAAGAGGTGGTGAGGAAAAAGCGCCTACCTAAATCTTGGCGCCTGGCAATTGTGGTCATTATTTAGAAGAAGGGCGCTTGGGCAGACCCAGTAAGTTACTGCCTGATCGCTCTTCTAGATGCTGATAGCAACATTTTCACCAGGGTAATATTGAGGGAACTGGAGTAGTGGGCTGTAAGTATAGAGATCCATGTGATCAACTGACTTTTTTGAATTTTTGTATCATGTCAAAATAAATTTGTATACACCACTGTGGTAAATAAATGTGCACTCTGGACAATTATTTCCGGTTTGCATATTCTAATAATACTCTGGTCCAGAGTTTAGAGTTTTCCTGCTCCTTTCAGCAACTGGATACTGTCTAGACATCAAATAGGGTTTCATAGGGGCCTTTCCACCTCCCTGAAGGGTCTGATCACAAGTATAGTTTGCAGCGTCTCTCTTTCAAGGGGAAGCCCATTCGGTTTGGGGCTTGGGTAGATCTGTCAAAAGCCTTCGACACAATAAATAGGGAGCACTTGTGAAGGAAGTTGAGGCAATGGGGACTGCCTTTACCATTGCTGGTGATCATCGTGGACCTTCAGGAACAATCTCAGCTGCAAGTAAAATAAGACGTGCAGGGTAATCGGTCGGAGTATATTGTGACCGAGAGGGGGCTGACGCAGGGGTGCAAACTTGCAGCCTGCCTCTTTAGCCTGGACTTAACCGACTTGACAGGGACGTTAGATCGTTCTGCTATGTAAAGTCCAAAGATAGGCTCAGAAAGAATAAACTGGACAGCCTATCCGAACGACATAGTCCTGCTAGACTACACCACTATTAGGTCTTCAGTGTATGCTAATAACTTTAGGCGACTATGCAAGGTCAAATGACTTGCAGATAAACCCTTGTATAAATGTATCCCTTTATATTTTCATTGAAAAATAAATGTAGGCTTTTTTTCTTGTTTTTACTGTTTTGTAATATGAAAAGTCGAATGTTTGGCTAAAACGCAATTTTAAAAAAATCAAAATAAAAAATAAATGTGTCGCTGAGACATCCGGACCATTGGTTCCTCTTGGGGGCCTGGGGTAGTCAATATAATTGGGCACATCATTTCACTCTGTGGGCCGCCCTATTGCAGATACATATTCAGACCTGTTCCCATAAAGGGGGTCCCTCCCACTTTTGTCACAACCCATACTCTGGGTGCTGCCGGTCCTGCAGAAATACGTTTGCATCCCAATGTACTATGGCATTCTGGGGTACTTGGGGGTTACGCTTGTGTTTACCGTATCTGAGATTTTACTGCCTGTTGCGATTGCTATATTTGCGGCTGCACTACCTGCTGTGCTTGCAGCATTGGCCGAGCCATTTGTGGATAATGCATGTAATCTTGGAAGTTAGAGTTTTGTGGTGCAGTACCATACTGTGGGTGGTATGCAGACCCACCTCTCTGACTCAATTGTTGCCAGTTTTGTTGCATTCCTCCCCTACTTCTGCAAACCCACGAAATGTGTAGTTGTTTCCCACATGTCCAGCACTGTGCTGGAGATCCTCCATATTGTGGTTACCCACTACATCCGCTGGGTGCAAATTCTCCCCCACCCTCCTCTTCCTGCAAAATTTCCATTGGACCCTGGATGCATCTGCAGTGTTTCTTGCATGCTTTGATTCTCTGTGAAGTTTGTTAATACGGCTCCTTCTACAGCTAATTTCGAGAGTTTCCTCCAGGCTAATTTCACTTGCATCTTTCTTTCCTTAATCTTTTTTATGCCCGTCTCTCGTTTTAGTCTACAATGGTGAACAATTGTAGCTCATGCCATGGTTTTGCCTAAATCCCGACCATTTTCTTTCACTGCCTCTGCATGAGGAGCCCCTGACACAGAATGTGATAAAAAAAAATCATAATTGGCCCAAGCTTCCCTAGTTTCTAAAAGTTATTCCTCTTGTATGTCTTGTGTATCAGCAGCTGGGTCTTTGTCTGGCCCCATTTTCCAGGTCATTATCACACTCATGTCTGGCGAGCCTCGGAATTGTAATCTAAGTGCCTCCAAACATCTGCTCTAAAATTGTTAATAAGGGGCACCTTCATGCTGGGTATTTTGTACCATTACCCCAGGATACCCTGTTCATTTCCAAATGTTGCCCGATTGTTCACACAATATAGCAGCAAACAAGCTTTTCATGTCTCCCACAGCTAATGTCATGCCAGCCATCTCTTGTTGCAACTCAAATTCACTTCCCTGCACCGGTTGCGAGATCGATGGTAACTTATAAAGCAAATTATTTGCATCTATCTGTGGGCAAGCTTATATTGTGCTAGTGGGAAGCGTCAGTCCACTTCTGCGTGCAGGTGCAGCCACACCCATTGTCTTTTTCGGCACGTGTGTCATACAGACGTTTATGACCTGCTAAATCTTAACTCATTTACATATGGTGTTTTTCGTTCTGGGCTTCTCGACCCCATCCCCGGGAGCCCCGATTATTTAATGGGCTCCCGCCGGCCTTTTTGCTGGTCCCTCCAAATCTGAGCTTTAGAGGACACTACCACTGTCCCTCAGCGGAAGCACACCCTAACCCCGTCAGGAGATGCTAGCCCTACGTTGACGGTGATGTGCCGCCTAGCTAAAAGGGAAAGGAGAATAACACTTTCCATACTTACCAATATGACATTGTGAGATTATTCAATAAAAAGCCAATGGGGAATGGTCCCATACCAGGTGAACACTAATGTCCCAGAGTATGCGCAAGATCAACATTGCATAGTGGAATTTATCATACATTTATTATTAACCAACTAGGCAGTCTATTCTCAATCCGAATTGGTGGGTCACTTCTGGATGATAAACAGTATCCCCATAGGGGGAATCAGAGATAAAAAGGTTCACAAGTGCCCTATGACCATGAGCAAGTGCAAGCTAATTCATAGACTTGTATCCTAACATTATTCTAGGATATCATCGGAGTGGCAGAGAGGTTGACCGGTTTCGATGACGGATTGCTGGTGTCTTGAGGACCCGATCATTCGGACTTTGGAGTTACTCAATGGAAATCTGGATTCAGCATTCGCCCCCGACGCAGTGAAACTTTGCATCAGGGCAACGGCCCGGGCGGGTAAAAGACAGCAGGGAATTGCATCTGCACCTGATGCCAGGCAAGGAGTGCTACAGCATCTGGCGCCGACACACATCTATGCTCCCCTTCCATCCAATTAAAGTCTGGAACTACGAAGAGACGGGGCGAATGCTGAATCCGGATTTGTGAATTTCCATTGAGTAACTCCAAAGTCCGAATGATCAGGTCCTGAAGATGACACCAGCAATCCCAGTCATTGAAACCGGTCAACCTCTGTCACTCTGACAATATCATAGAATAATGTTTGGATACATGTCTTTGAATTCGCTCGCACTTGCTCATGGTCAGGGCACTTGTGAAATTGTGCATCTCTGATCCCCTATGGGGATACCGTTTTTTATCATCCAGAAATGACCCACCAATTCGCATTGAGAACAGACTGCCTAGTCGGTAAATAAATATATGCTAAATTCCACTAGGATATGTTGATCTTGCGCATACTCAAGGACTTCACCTGGTATGGGCCACTTCCCCATTGGATTTCTATTGCATAATCTCACAATATCATATTGCTAAGTAGGGACAGTGTTCTCCCACTTTCCCTTTTAGAAAGGCAGCACCTCACCGTCAACCTAGGGCTAGCACCTCCTGACAGGGTCAGGGTGTGCTTCTGCTGAGGGACAGTGGTAGTGTCCTCTAAAGCCCAGTTTATGGCTGTACAACAAAATAGTTTGAGCGATTCTTCCCTTTCCGTTCTTGTGTGTGAATAAATGTTGTGTAATAACGGAGGGACAAATGTGTTTTTCCACCCCGATTGGCAAATCTAGTCCCCGATTGTTGCGTGTGTTCCCTCCAAATTTGAGCAAGCTACTTCTCTCCCAATACATGCCTGTAGACGGGCCTGTGTAGCTTCCTCTTCCCTACTCTCATCATCTTCCTCTTGTGACAGTATTTCTTCTTCTTCAACCTCCCGGTCCTCAAACTCTAGTCTAAAAGGGATTTCTCATATACGTCCCACTCACTACCTCTTCCAATAAATCCCCACCTTGCTCTTGCCGATACGTTAGCCAACTCCCTCTTATACTTGTGGCAAACCCTTCGGTTCCTACTCAGACTGTCACCATTCCTTCTCATAAAGTCATCGCCCTCGTTTAATAGTGTATACTAATGAGGTAATCCACATCCTTGCAATGTCTCTCTAAACTGCTTTCCTTTTCACTTTCTTCTGTTTTTCTCCTTTCTCTTCCTCTTCTCATCTTTCTTCCCCTGTATTCCTCTCATTCATTCTCCTCTTCATCTTTCCTTTTCTCTCTTCCTCCAAATTCTTCATTCTCCATCTCCCATCTGTCTCCACCTTCCTCTACCTTCTTGTTCCACTCATCAATGCTCTTTCCAACAAGTTTCAATATTATTTGCCCTCATATCCAGTTATCTGACACAATTGCCGTCTCGTCTTTTCTACCCTTCGTGCCTTTTGCTCCCCGATGCACCTGATCTGCTTCCGTTTACTTCACTTGCACCCTGCGCCAGATTCTTCCTGTAATAACAATGGCCTTGTCCTGACCACTTGCTCTCCTCACATACCATACTCCTCACTATATGCTGGGGGCGCATATATGGGGTTGGAATATCCTACAGTGGCCTAAAATGGATATAATCCCTATACAGTCTAGGGCAGGTCACCAGTTGGGGAAGAGGAGGAGGAGGAGGAGGAGGAGGAGGAGGAGCTGTGGGTTGTGTGCCTGCATCATGCTGTTTAAGCATCCATACTCTTTTTTACTCTGCTCCATCTCCTCTTCAAACATTTTCCACAGCTCAAGTATATTCAACCTATTCTGTAATGGTTTTCCCCCATGTGTGTCATGTAAATATGTGCACGTGTTGTAGCACCATATTCGAATGAGTGCCATCTTGAGGCCATGGCATAAACATCTTGCCAGTCATGTCCTTAACCCACTCAACGTGAGATTTCATAATTTTAGTTTTATATCGGGGGAGTGTGTTAAGGATTTCAATCAGGCAACACACACCTTGGTCTCAGCTTAAAATGCAGCGCACAACTGAAATGCTTATTTTTATGTTAGATTCAATATTGAGATGATACACCACTCCTATCACACCCACATTTCAAATACCCCGGGTCACAATCGACCATGAACCAGGCTGGTTGGTAAAATATAATATTTATTTGAATATTCAAAAGAAAATCATAAACTTTTTAATAGGGGCAGCAATCACCAATGGGGTGATAACAATAGGAATGTAAGCAAGGCACTAGTTTGACCTTCTCTTGACATATCTACAAAACACCAGGAAATGGGAGCACTTTTTGATTTTAGGAAAGATAGCACTCAAGTTAGAATTTCCCCCTGCAAGGTTCCTCAACCCACAAATAATCAATTCTGAATGGATAAACATAAGCAGCAGGTAATCGGGTATGACAAATAGGAAACAGAATTGAAATCTGACCTTCCCTCCCCAAATATGAGAAAAACAGATATGAAACCCCTTGCAATGCTAAAAATGACACTCGGAAATGGATGAATAAAATAATGAATGTGTGTAAAAGACCTTGAAGCAGATGAACAAGTTACTCTTACCTGGTAACGTTCTTTCGATGGGATGGTCCGACGACGTATTCCATATCTATGACAGTAAGCAGCAAAGCTGTGGTGATTGCTGTCATAGATATGGAATACGTCGGTAGACCCAATCCCCTCGAAACAATTCTTCACTAAAGCAACAATGCAAATATACTGACAATCCCTAAGAATGGATAACCAAGAGCATACAGTTCGAAAACGAGTGGCAGGGTTTAAAACATGTTGCAGCAAATGACACGTTGAAAACTTTGCAATTCCCGCCTGAAAATTATCCCAACGGTTTTTAATAAAAACGGATGAAATACACTGATCTGAAGTGCGGTTGTTATGTTGGGGGATAGCTATAGATCACAGGTACACTATGGAAGTGAAAGTAAGTCTCTAGCTGGTAATTTGAATGAGTTATGCAAGATCCAAGGTGCGTTTTGAGTAAAATGTAGCGGTGAAAAAGGAAAATAAATCAGTTTTGACAAGAACAGTTTTACTCTACACTAGCGCATTCAGGCTAGGCTACCAAAAAGGGACACAGTAAGCTCCAGGGTGGATTCGCGAGTTCAACCCTAGCACCTCAGCGCCCACCCTGGCGGAACCAGTCCGATCACTCGAAATCGGACTAAGGGCTTAGGATTTACACAAGGCAGAATTACTAAAGAGATGGCGCGGGCACTAGAAATCAAATACAGGTTGGCAAGAATGATTCTGACAGTATTACAAGTTATAAGGGTAAGGATAGGATGACTTCGAGAGGGGAACTAAGGACAAGGCAAGGTATACTATGGTTTTCTATGGTTCCTATTGATACTCACAGTCCACTTTAGTTAGGATTTCGGGACAGTCAGAGTTCTGGTCACCACACAGATCTGGTCTAACAAAGGACAGCTGGACAAAATCAGCGGGACAGGATCAGCTGGGCAGGGACGGGATACCAAAGGATAGTTCTGGTCGCCAGATGGCACAGGTACCTCTGGATGCAGTGATTGGGCAGCAATTGGTGGGCTGCAAGCCAGGCTGGTGTCAGGAGGCTTGCCACAAAAATACCACTGCTTCGCCCCTTAAGTATTGAGATTTTAAAAGTGAGGCCTATCTGGAAGGGTCCGCAATGGTTGGCCTGGTAGTTGGATCTGGAATCTGGATCAGTGCAAGGTGAAGGAAACAGAAACAGGACGCTGCGCAGGAAATCAGGAAGGCAGTGTGTGTAGAGTCTTGTCAGGGATCCTTATTTATAGTGCAAATGACATCATCATCATCATAGTATAGGCTGGTCAGGGTTAACTAACCACACCCCTAAACTACTTGGTTTAGGCAGGGGTGCTAGTCTCCGCCTTGCTCTCAACTGGTTGGATTTCCAAGGGAATGAGGTCAGGTTTATGGAGGTGAGTTTTACAATGTCCAAAAACTCCCACATTTACTTTACTGAAAATCTGATTTTGTCAAAAACATACATTTACACCATTGCAATATCTTGGCAAATTATACACACAGGTTATATATGTGCAGCACATATCAGTCCAATCCTCAAGTCTGTGGGACCTTGTTTCGCCCTTCTGATATATTTTGGTAATTTTGAGCATGAAAGATTTGGCCTAAAATTCCATATTTTGTACACAGATGCAAATTATCCCAAGGAATGTATGTACAGAAATGTATGTTTGCAACATTGATACTTTTCAATTTATCCTCAATACTTTGCCCTTTCTGTCTCCAATGTGTCAGTGAGTTCTACCATGTCTCTAAAGCAAGCATGAAAAATCAAGTCTTGCTGCAAAGATCGAAGTCTTTACAGTTTATTCCTGAAATAGTTTTGGGAACAAAGGGCAGTCTTTGTTCCTGGGTCCATTTTTTTTCTGTCCTTCAACTGCTGCCAACTGTCACTTCCTTTAGAGCAGGGTGGGGTTTTCTCCCTTTATTGAACTTATATTGCCCCCTTGACACCTCTGGCTTCCTTCCCTGGGTGCTTCATTGTTTGGGTCCCAGTAGAGACAAAAGTCTGTTCAACCCCGTAATTATCAGGGGGTTGTCAGTATCTGCTGAGAGATAGAGCCATCCTTTTGGTGCCACCCCTCCAAGCAGGACCAGTTTTTCAACTTGCAGCTTCAGCTACCATATTTTTTTACCCTTTAATTTCGGATCTTAGATCCAGAATTAAAGCAAGCCTGTTGCATAAAATAACCCAGGTTATATAATCTCACCAGGACCAAACCCCTTCATATTGCCAAAGACTGGCAGACTTTCATTCACCCATGTAATGTTTAAATAGGCATTTTTTTTTCTTCAGTCAGCAAAGCCCATTTTTTACAAGTGTTGAAAACTACTAGCATTTCTTCCATTAAATTCAGTTTGGCATCTGTCATTCCAATATGGTTTACACAACAGTCTAGACAAGGCAAAGCTCTCCATAAAACTGACATGTGTACATACAGCTCTGATTCCTTTTCAAACAGTGATTTTGACGCTTTTTAGCCAAAGTTAAGCGCTTTTCCGTGTTTGATGCAGTACAGCTTTTGTTGGTTTTCAGGTTTTGGCTGGCACAGCCCGTCATTCTGGAATAAGGCTTGGTTTTGTTGAGGGACAGTGGGGATATGCATGGGCATGGCAGGGCCTTATTAATCACAGTGGTTGGAGGTAGAACAGATGGAAATAATGTCAGAGCAGCATTTTTAAAGGTGAAAAAGGGTTTCTTTTCAATGGATATTTTGGCTTTTGCAGCAAAGCAACACAGCTTTGTCCACTTTCTTCCTTATGTTTATGTGGGAACCCAATGTCATCTGCCTTACTGTGCCTCCTGGTTCCATCTGTCATGATACCCGCTCCCGGGGAGCGGGTTCAAGCCCGGCCTCCCCGAAAGCGGACATCCAGTCCCCAAGGAAGGACCCAGCAACCCCATTTAGGGGCCCTTTGGACAGTGTCCTGGCGCCTATGGCGCCAGGCTCATAAAAGACATCAGTCCTGGCACCAGGCTCATTATGGGAATGCTTGGGTGCACTTACCTGATGCAGGCCATGCTGCAGGATCCTGGCCTCCTTGAGGCCTGAAAGGAACTACTTTACCTGTGGGACTAATTTACCATCCGGGCGTGGTCGGGGAAGGATACATACCTGATTGGAGGAAGGATACATACCTGGAACTTCTTCCAAGGCTATTTAAACCCCACTCGAACAGCCACACGTTTCGCGTTGTTCTGCATCTAGCAGCTGGACGCTCATCGTGTCTGCTCCTGCATCCTGACTTCTGCCACGCCTGCCAGCATCCTGGATCACCTGCAAAGGAAGAGAAGAAGAGAACAGAAGAAGGAAAAGTCCTTACCTGCTAAATCTGCATCCCGGAGACATCTCGCTGACAATCCTGAAAAGGAAGACTTTAATTCAAAAGCTCATCGCGTCGATCGCTGCAGCGTCGCATTCCACTCACCTTTACAGGGCGCCTCCATGTTCAGCAGCGATCATCCGGATTCGCAGTCACGCCCCCGCACCTAGGGAGAAAAAGACCAGAACAAAAGGTGAGAGAGAGAAGGGAATAAGGAAAGCTAAATCTCCATGTTAAGACTTACCTGTTGATTCATTCCCTCTTCATTTCGGGTCCGCGCCGCATCCTGGCATTTCCGGACCCCGGCCCCGAAGGGGAAAAAGAGACATCAGCGTTAATGAGCGAATGAAAAGACATTACCAAAAAACACTCATTAAAGACTTACCCGATTTCTACAAGGATTTCACCCCTCATCTCGGGTCGGTGCCTGTTCCCCGGCATTCCGTACCCCGGCCCCTATGGGGAAAAAGACAATAGCATTAGTACATTAATGCATGGACACAAGGGGAATCTCTCATCAAAAAACTTACCTGGAAGCCAAGCAAGTTTGGTTCTCAGCAATCCGAAAATCCAGTGAAGTAACTGGATACCAACGCGCCCCTGCATCAGAAGCAGGATGGAGAGCTTGTCCTTCCAGACCCTAAGGTGAGACGCTACGAGAAATCACAGAAGGGTTTCAAGGAGGGTGAGAGGGGAAAGTGGGAGGCCGATTGCATTACCCCTCAGACAGTTAATCCCCTATTTTCGCCTACAGAAGGATACTTCTGCGAGCCAGACAAGCCAGATTTGGGGGCCTGGTCCAGTCCGTCTTCCGAACCCTGCGCATCACCTTAGAAGAGGTCACAGCAGCGCGAACCAGGCCAGCGCCTCCGTGGGAGTCAGGTGAGCGGAACACCATCCTGCACGATGTGTGCTTGGCAGGAAGGTGCAACTGTTTTTGTTGTCTCGGGAGGATAGCTCAGCGGCAACATGCTCGCCTTGTAAGCAAGACGACATGGAGCAGCACAGGTTCGATCCCCGGGTCCGCGCTTAGAAACCTCTGGGTATTAAGCGCGTTATAAATAACCCATCATATCATATCAAAATGCAGTTTTGAGCAATGGCGCTCACAGGAGCCAGCGCAGCCCTTTTGTGGTTTCTGCACAACTGCAGCTTAGTGATGTGGGACAATGCCGTTGAGTGGGTCAATATATCCCACAAGTGACTTGCACAAATGAATAATGGGACTATCCGCCACAAAAGGCAATTTACCAATGATCGATAAATACTGCTCAACCCTCGCTCCCTTTTTTACTCCTTTTCAAACCCCTCTGCACAATAGTTCCCCCAATATTACCACACCCACATCTCTCTCCAAGACCAAATAACCTCCACCAAACAATTTTTCTTTTGAGCAGCACCAAAAAGCTGCTGCTCACACTCCGGACCCCTTTTCCTGGTCCACACCACCAATTCACTTCTTCTGCCAATACAAAAGTACACCCAAGATTGTACATTACCCACACAACAAGGCTGGCACCAGCAAACATTAAACATAAATCAAAATACAGCCGTCTTCTCATATATTCGGGGGATTCTTCCCCGTATCTCTGCCCAGTAAAGAGGCTTACCACATGGTTTTCCTCAACCCCTGCTGAAGGTATTCAATCTTTGATCAGCTCTTATTTCTCATAAATCGATAACACAAAAAACCAAACTCCCCAGTTTTGGCATACACACTACATGCTGACATCCACGGATCCCCTGAGGATCTTCAGTGCCGAGCCTCCTCTATCGCCCTGCTCCGCTCCAAGCCCAGCGGGTTGGCCTGCAGGGAACAGATAGGGTCCCCGTCCCCCCCCCCAAATCAACGTGGGTACCTGCCGACCTCCCTTCTCAATTGCACCTTCTCTGCTCTCCACAGACCACCCTCACTCTCCACAGACCACCCTCACTGTCCAAGGGGACGTGGCAAGGAGCCCTTGACAGTTTGAAAACTGCTAGAGAACCATCCTCTGCTACCAAGTGTAAAGGTGCGCCCAAGATCACACCTTCAGTCAAAATAATACTCAATGATGGCGGACACCGATGCATGTCAAAATCCAGCTTTATTCAAACAAATCCCATCTGAGACAGCATAAAAGCATCTTGTTCTCTTGGCACTCAACATTTTCAGTGATTGCAAACAAATTTTGTATCCACACTGCGTCATTAATGATGTCACATTACACCATCAGTTTACAAAACCTACGTGGAAGCAGGGTTGGTTAGTAACTCAAACTACATATAGGATTCTTAAGGTTAGTTACTTAATTGGTCACTGCAAATCTGATGGCTCCACCTGGACCCATCCTACTATTGATACCACTTCTAATACATAATAACAAGCATAGCTAATTGGTTGGCAATATTCATCATAGGTGGTGTGGTAAGGGTACTTTCTACTTGTTGGTGCCTAGCTTACCAACCTTGAACACCTTGACGAGATGCCAAGATGGGAGAGAAACCCAAGTAGGGCATGAGAATTCTGTAGTCTGCCATCATTTCAATTAAATAATTATCCTGATAATCCCGAGACAATTAGGCCTTCTTTTTTCTTTGTAGATGGCCATGTGTGCTGTCTTGTATATGCGCATGTACTGCGGGAGTTCTGCAGGTGTCTTATCGGTTTGTTTCGTAATGAATAGCCAGCGTTTCTCATATCTGAATACTGTGTTAGGGTACTGTGTTTGAAAGTGGATTTCCTTCCATTTATTAAGGCTTAAGCAAATTCCAGCATGCGTGTTCTGTTGTGGCCACTTGGGGCACTAGTCAGTTATTTTTCTATAACTTCTCTTGCCTTACTGATCTAGTGCACCTGGACATCAATGGATGTTTGTGCTCTTATTGAAATTAAGTTGCGAGTCTGTCGCTCCTCGTCCTCGGAACTGTTATCTTGTGGCTGCGCTTTGTTCATCTAGGACTTCCTTCCTAATTTGTGACCTAGGCTCTGGCAGTGAGTTACAGTCTGGGCTCTACACGAGTTCAGCTTGGGTTCTGAGGGCTTGGTAATTTTGAGACCTGCTGCGGCCTCTGCGTTAGGAAAATGGCTGCACTTTTGTTTCCTTGTCTCCATATTGGCGACCTATAGTCCGATTTATTGGTCTTGTAGGTCTGCCATACAATGTTGTGCCCGTATATTCAGCAACTTATCTACCTATAATCCAACTACCCTAGTGGTGTATGAGGCCCTTTCTTGGTACCCAGGAACCTCCCGTCCTATTATACTGTGTTGCACTATTTATACTGCACACCATTTGTGCATTCTACAAAACTACTTCAAGTCCTCGCTTGTGTCGTGCAACCTAACTAAGCCTTTATGGCAGATTGCATGTACATGCACTCTGGTTAAGAATACTGTTTCATGGTGCTCAGTTTAACTTATTTATCAAACACCCCTAGGTTCATGGGGTGGTAAATCTGTCTCAGTTTGTAGTTTCTCGCCCTTGCAATACTGGGGGGGAGGGGCAGAAGGTAGTAATGACATTCATCTGTGTCATCACAGAAGCGGGTAGGCAGTTTATAGGAAAGGGGAGGAATTGGATGGCGAGAGAAAGTTGAACTGTTTTGTGAGTGTGCATGCAAAGTGTGCGAGTGATATTTGTAGTAGGAGAGCAGGGAGTGAATGATGGGCTTACTAATGGAGTGAAAAGAGGGTGACAGAAGAAGGTGGGATGAGTAGCATTGCAGGAGGTGAGATAGTAGTTGTCTAGACATGAGATAACAGAGTGGTGGTAGAAGTAATGGTGTGGTAGCAGTGGGTGGAGGTGGGAGTAGTAGTGAAGGGGAGAGTAGTCACTGTGTAAAGGTGGGACTGCCCATCCCTGTGTTAGAGAGGGATGCCATTGTGCCCTTTACTGATTTACAAGTAAAAACCATATCTGGGAGTTGGTGTATTTGTGTGGCCATCTGTGATAGATTTGAAGAATTGGACAGTATCCACAAAAGGGATCCAGTGAATTAATCTAAGAGTCCAAAGATGATTCCAGGGTGTCCCCTTCCTTATAAAGGGCAGAATGTCACAGGGGACTGGTCCAGCAACCTGGTGTTAAGGCATCCAATCCAGTCTGTTTTAACAAATACCCTTTGCTTTCTGACATCATAACAAGAGTGCAGTGTCCTGTAGGAAATCAGGGTTCTGGATTGGTAGAGAGCCTGAACAGAAAACAAAATGGTAGAACCTCTCTAAGTCCACCTCTCCTTTCTGACTATTTAATTCGGCCCTCTTCCAATGTCTGGACTTCAAAGGGTCTCCAATGATCAGCATGCTGACGAGCGTGGATTTGTTGTGCCAGAGCTGCCTTTGAAGAATTCCCAATAGATATCCTTGAGAGGGTTCAACATACCCTGTGCCACTGTCTCCAAAAAGGCTCATCTGTGCACTAGAATTGTGGCATGTAGCATTTATGAAAGAGGGTCTGATTTGAAGACCTCAGTTTCAGAAAGAGAATTACCTGCATAATATAACATTAATAAAAAAAAAAAATGTACTTGCAGAAGGCAACCCATCACACACAGGCTTTGGGAAGCAGTAAAACAGTGCTCGATATCACTTTTTAGGTTTTGTTGTGCTGTAAATAACAAGCCTCATTATTAACCAATTTAATGGCTTTCAGTTAATTGACCTCAACACGATGAAGGAGCTGGAGAGAACTATCAAGAATTTAAACAAGCTAATTGCAGGTTACACTAAGAAGCCAGATAGTGAATTCAATGCAGAGCCTTCAAATAATAGGTTTTCATAGAATCTCCCCTTAAATTATACAGATTTACGAGTCCCACTTATCTTACCAAGGTTATCAAAAACAACAGGTTGACAGTCCTCTGTTGATTGCCAATCACATTTCATCACATGGCCTCCTTCCACAATGCCAGCTTGAGTTGTGTTTGCCTTTGGTGCACCCACCAGCAGAAATACCCTGAAAATGAAAGGACAAAAAAAAAAAGATGTGTTGAAGAGTAGAGATTCGCATTCAGCAACTGAGAAATATGTAGCGTACGTTCACTCCTTAAAGAACAAGCATTTGTAATGCCAACAGTTGTGGCTTTTGAGTAGGCCTGGGAAAGGCATTTGTCAGGCACTGCCCTACTGGTATTAACTGGCCATCAAGGTTAGCAGCTGCAACAAAAAAAAGCATTGTCAATGTCAACAGTTATGGCTTGTCTATAACAGGACTCCAGGGAAGGTCACCCACAAGTGCTTAGAAACCAAGTGGCTAAATGGAGACCTGGTTAAGACATGGTTATTATATCAGTGGTGTGTTTACAGCTCCAATTAGGTCATTACCCCTCAGACGACTGCTCTGAAACACTGGCTGGCAATTGGAGCACACAATTTGATGGTATAGGTAGCTCAAAGAGAGGAGGATGTGTTGGAGGGGCAGGAAGTGGGTGGGAATGGCCATATGGATTAGCATGGTCATGGGCAGTCAATGGGTGGGTAAACAACCAAACAACCCCAACAAGCTTTTTGTCCCTCGTCATACGCCATTTCTCCCTAGCAGTACTCAAATGCAATAGCTTTGGTGTATTGGTGGCACTTTATAGCCACCTAATTGCCAGAACTAAAAATTATACTATACTTACACATATTTACAGATCATTTGATAGTTTAGGATGCCTGGTCATTTCAAAATCTCAATGTAGCAATACATGAATGAGCAAGCAAATTGTCATGCTCCAAATACGCAGTCCACTGTATCAAAACAGTGAGATTAGAAGAGAGCGTTACCGAGACAAATCAGCCAACGGAACCAGACACACAGGGTTGTAGAGCAAACGAAGGCAAAGACAAATGCACCATTCAACAAGACTGAGCACACTGGCTACCAACTTGCCAGTAGAATGGGGGCACTATAACGTCCAGCATCATTATACTGTTCTTGCAGTGTGGTGTAGGAGAAGGATATGTTACACTGCTATGCTTTTATTGTAAGTAAGGCTACAATAGCGAGCCTCGACACACCCAGCAACAACAATGAACCTGTTCATTTATTCTACTATTCAGTCCATTAGTCCTACAATCTGGTTCTACAATCCATGACCAATCTTAAGATCAAGAATGATACCGCAATGAGGGGGCACGGATACCGCCACAGTCAGTGACAGCATGCAACACCAAGCGTAACTCCCAGCCAGCCCGCAGCGCCTTTCTGCCCAGCTGCACTGCCACGATATGTGGCATGTCGGAGCAGGCAAACTGCTCCAACGCTAGCATGGTAAGGAGAAGGCAGGAATGAACAGGCTTCAAGGCGATCTCTTTACTGCTCGATTTTCCCCATCGCCCCGCTTTCGAAATACAGCCTTGCACAACTGGGACCACCACCCACCTCAGATGCATGAACTATCCCCCTGCTGTAGCATTGGGCTGCATCGGCTTGCCATGCTGTGCTATACTGTCGCAACTGTCGGGCACAGAAGAGCTCCCCAGAGACTCACTGGGGTGTGGTAACCGACCTGCTGCATGCACTGCCCACAATCACGCATACGCTCCATAGCTGTCCTGGGAGCAGTGCGAATGTACATAGGTGCCGATTGTGACAATTGCCAGTGACTCGAATATGCCAGAGGATGGCATACTCTTGCTTGATACGACCCACTCTAGAGGCGGTGAAACCTACCTACTGGCCCACCCGACCCCTGCAAGAGCAAATCTCCATGGTATCAGGAGGGCAGCGTGTAGTGGGGAGGAGAGATGCCAGGACCACTAGAACACTCTGCTAGCGCCATACCAGTGACTTTGAGGGACCATCCACCCGCCCTGCAATGGACACGGAACTGCATGCATATGATTGCCAGAGTCCCTGGACAATCTATTGAACTCCTTCCCCCACCCCCCCCCCCCCGCTCTTTACATGGAGGTGATATCAGCGGTCGTCCGTGGCCGATGTGACAGACTTTCCCCAGCACTACCATTGCACACATCGCTGGGCAGGGAGGTGCAGTGCACAGAGGGGGTGAGCGAGGGGGAGGAATAACCATTCCCCTGGATACACACTACTACCACATAAAAGAATCGGGCCTCATGATCCGGGGGGTCCCACACCAATGTGAGATCCGCCTCTGGCCACCCCAACGCCTTCCACCTGGCTCTCTGGGCCATGTGGCTGTGATGCAAACAATTGGCCTCTATACATTCTGGAGAAGTTTTGCGACTTGGGACCCTGTACATGAGCACCTACTGACATCTGGCTACCAGCAACAACACCGACCAGGTGGTCCTACCTCCAGAGACCTGCATGAAAGATTCTGCCAGACCCGCATGAAAGATTCTGGCATGCTTGCTCCATTATGAGCCTTTAGCTTCTTGCTCTAGTAAAAATACCTTTCCATGAGGCCGCCACGGGATAAGACCAGAATATCATGTTCCTGGACCTCATTCATATAAGCATCGATACCCTCACATGAACTTCTAGTATGGACAAGATGCTACTACTGGAAGATAAACAGAAGAAAAGTTACTCATGCCCAAGTGCCTGCCTCGGCCTCTGCCAGGACCGATGTCCCCAGCACATGTGCCCGAAGTGGAACCTGGTGACGCATATCTGTTACGCAACCCAGGTGCAGTGAAGGGAGCAGCTTGGCCTTGGAGAACACACAGAGCCAGGGTCCTAGACAATCCGCCCTGTGTTAGGTGTGCCTCAGGGTATGTAATGAGCTTCGAGCAACCTCAAATCCGACAGTGGGGAGGACACCGCCAGCGCATCTGTCACTCAGCTCTCTAGATCCTCCAGACGACCCCAGAAGATGGATATACAAGCACAACTACAGGTGATACTGCAATAAACTCAAGAGACCAACGTCAATGTACAGGACATCAAGCAGGTGATTCTGGAGAAAAGCATGAGTGAAAGCTCAAGAACAACTATGACACAGCCAATACAGATCTAGATGGACTTACCATAAAGGTGCAACGACTGGGGGCCAAGCTTGAGGACCAGGAGAACAGGTCAATATGTAATAACCTGCGTCTAGTGGGGTACCAGAGAAAACCCAAGGAAATGACCTGGAAGGATACGTGTATGGCTTACTGCAGGATAAATCTCAACAATTCTCCCTCTTATACCATCGAAAGGAACCACACAGTCTCAAGCCGCCACCTGGTGAACATCCACACACAATCCCAATGTGGCTGCTGAACTTACAACATAAGCTGGCCATCCTGAAAGCCTGCAGGGAAGCAGGGACGATCAAGCTTGAAGGCAACATGTTCCACATATTCAACGATTACTCCCTAGAGGTCTCCAAGCACAGGCAGGTGTTTAATCTACTCTTTGAAGGGGTCCAAGCATAAGCACTATCTGAAGTTTCCAGCTGTTTGGTCCATCCAACGGAATCGCCAATGGCATGCATTCGATGACCCGGAGGAAGCATGCCGCTTTTTAAAACTGCGAGATATCCTAACAACTGAGTCCGCCACATTGGAGGAGAGACCAGGCCCAGGAGAGGAGGCTAACTTGCAACCTCGAGCACAAAGACAGCCTAGAACGTGGGCCGGATGGAAGGAGGGCAGAAAACCGTGAGGCTTGAATCAGCGTAAAGATGGTCCCACCGCCTGCGAGAGCATCTGCTGAGTGAAATGTACAGGCTCTTTACCCTACAAACAGCCATGGTCTCTGCTGCACCTGTACTGAAGACCGGGTGAGCATATGGAGGGAGCAGCACAACTACAAACTTGATTTAGCACCCTGCCGGGGCCCCACAAAGGCCCTGGGCCTGGTCAGCTGGCTGGGTTCTTGCCAACCATCGTCTAGAGATCAAGACGGGATGAGACGCTATAGGGAGCTAGTTACCTGAAGGTCATCTGGTGGCCCCTCCACAGCCAACTACTTAACATGCAACATAACCAACACCTGCAGTCAGGGGACTCGGAGATGCAGGGCTTGGACTGGTAACTGGTTTGCTGCTCACCATTGCCCCTGCATTGGGTTCTACTTTACCCGATAAGTTGTATTGGAGTTCAGGTTTGGCGTACCAATGTTTTGTTGTTTGGGTGGTGGGGGCACAGGGGTTGGAAGGGGAATTGTCCAAGTGGGATAGTGTTAATAGTCGCGATATATTAAGACCCTGCAATATATGGAACCAGGTTGATGTTTGGAAAGGGCGAGAAAGTACTAAGCATATTTCATATGTAGAGGTGAATTTGGGGGGTCATGACCACTAGAGGTCTGATGGCCACACCCACATGCATATATTTATTAATGTACAGGGACTGGGGCCCCACCATTAAGTGGAGACGCCTACTGAGCATTCTACGGGACTTACATGGAAACTTATTCCTGCAAGAGACCCACCTGGATGCCAACAAGTCAGCTAAGCTCTGTTGGGGATTGGTGACGACGGCTAGAAAGAGGGGGGGTCTCCATCCTCATTCACCAACATGTCCCTCTGATTATACAATTGACGAAAACTGACACATAGGGACAGTATGTGCTTATACAGGGCCACTTGCACGGCCAACATATTACGCTCCATGGCCCCACGACAGATACCCCCTGGGTTTTTCACTCATTTGTTTGCCACATGCGCACCATTTAAGGGATGTTTGATGTTGATGAGGGGTGGGAGGTTTTCAATACAATACAGCCCTAAAGCCTGAAATCGACAGTTACAACCCTGTGCACAGTTACAGACTGGCTTACCCTGAGAAAGGCCTGAACACGAGGGTGCCTCCTGACAGATCTAGGTTTGGCAGATGTTTGGAGACACCTAAACAAACACACTAGGGACTATCCAGTTTACTCCAACCACCACCAGTGCCATTTGCAGCAGGATTATTGGTTTCTCCCGAGCAGCATGGCGTAACATGGTCAATTTATGAACAATCCTCCCCATGACACTTTCACACCATGGTCCGGTTCTTATGCACATCACACTTTCCGGGCGTCCCAGCTAAAGTTCCCCTTATGGAGAATGAACCTAATCGCACTACAATACCACAACATAGTGGATCTACTGACGCAAGATGTTGATAGGTTCTGGCAGAACAACTTAAATCGAAGGCTTGAACAAGCTTCGTTGCTGGGATCCCTTAAAGGCATTTAAGGCAAATTCATATTGCGTTGGGCACACAGGAAAAGAAAATGGGCAGATAGGCAATCCCAATTGATGGCAGAGCTGGTCGTAGTGGAACAGGCATAAAACAGATAGAGAACAGACATATGTACAGACACGGAAGCTACGCTCTGAAATAGTACTCATCACTACCCTCAGGGCCCAAAAGGCTTTCTCGAATTGGGCGCTTGACCTTTATGCATATGTAGATTGACCACACCACATGCTGGCCCTTACCCTGAAGGGGAGGCAATAGAGCCAGCTCATTACAACTATTCATCTATGCCCTGGAGGAGTGCTAATGGGGGACATGGCCATAAACGAAAGGCTTGCCGAGCATTATCAAGATCTATATGCCACCCCACCGGACAGGGACATACACCAAGTCATAGCCTTTCTCAATGACATCCTAATGCCAGGTCTTACCCAAGCTAAACTTTCTTTTAAAACGCACAGCTGGAGGACGAGGTGGCACTCCAAGCTGTCCAAGGGGTTAAATCGGGGATGGCCACTGGACCGAATGGTCTACCATTAGACATATACAAGAGTAACTAGCACCGCGGCTGGACAGGTGTTTCACAAGGGCTTGGAGACAGGGCATCTACCCCATCTTTGCTCAAGGACAACATAGTGGTCTTTCATAAGAAGGGAGGGGGTCCCATACTCTGCAGATAAGCGCCAATGCTAAAGTGCTAGCGAAAGGTCTTGCAGGCATATTGGAGAGATTGTGACCTAGACCAAACCGGTTTCATCCTGAACAGGTACTCCTCCAATAACCTTAGATGCTTTCTGCATTTTCTAGAAGGGGAAGTCCAGCCAGAAGATGTGGTCACATCACTGGACACTGAAAAAGGCATTCGACAAAGTGCGCTGCCACTACAAGTTCGAGGTGTTGCGCAAATTTGGATTCACTGGACATTTCCTACGGATGGTGGGGCTACCATACGAGGCACCATGTGCCTCAGCGGTCACAAATGGTCTGACTTCTGAACCCCCCCTCCCTCCCCTGCATACCAGGACAAGGCAGGGCTGCCCCTTCTCACCCCCTGTTTGGCAATTGAGCCACAGGCCGCTGAACTAAGGAGCGATGCAGGATGGTCCGGATTAGTCAATGGTTCAGAAGAACATAGTATCTTGTTCAACGCCGATGATATATTATACATCAGTCAATGCTACAAATCCCTTCCACACTTCTCAGCTATATTAAGCGAATACGGACTTGTGGCCGGTTATAGAATCTACTGGGATAAGTCAGAGGCTATGCCGATGCATCTGGACATTCCCTGGGACTCTGGGGGATGAGGGTAGCCCCATTCAAACCCCAATTGCAGACCACCATAAAATACCTTGGAGTATGGATCAGCCCAATGCTGAACACGTTTGCTGAATTAAATCACAGCCCAGTACTAGACAATATCTTTAAGATTCGGCCTCTTGGGTCCGGCTCCTGCTCTCCCTCACTGGAAGAATAAATGCCATTAAGATTAACTCAATAACCAAACTAATATACCTGGCATTTATGCTACCCATGAACCCTCCCTTACTTGAAGGTTACTCCATATCGTCCTATTTGCTACTCAGAAAGGCGTCCTGCTTGATTGGAAAAAACCAAACCCACCGACCTATCGGCATTGGCGAACAGTATTGTCCAAGATCTGCTCTGCTGAGGAATGGCTTTCGAAGAACTGCGGGCCTGGTACGGGCTGATAAATTATGGGCTTTGGCAGATATGTTTGTTTAGTTCCCAAACCATGATGTGTATGGATAGAGACATAGGGGCTACCGTTTCTCCCTGTTGGCGTACTTTCTCTAACAGATGTGCCCCCCCAAACCCCACCCGGCCCCTAGAGTTGCCTGTTCAGTAAAATTGATTGACTATAATACTATTATTTGTGTATATTATCCTGCTTTCTGAGTCCTTGGGTATTGGTTCTTGGGTTTGAGGGATCAGGGTACGGGTAGAAGGTGGGTGGGAGTTCAGTTCGGGGAGACGGATAGGTGGGATATGGGGTTTAAGGTTGGGGTTATCTGCTGGAAACCAATGTTCTGGGATTCTATGTTTAGGGTGTTTTGTGACTAATGAAATAAAAAAAAAATATATATTTTTTTTAAATAGAATGATACCGCAATGTATTTGGATAACGTGGGAGAACAGCAACGGATGTCGTTTTTTTTCAGCAGAGTACAGTACTCTTAACTACAGTATTGTGACAAAAGAAAAGAGGAAAGAACATGTGTTAAGTACAGCAAATGTTCCATCAGTCTCAGGAGGAAGGAAACAGTGCTTTTGAGAATGGAGAATAAAAACGACCCTTGCTCCAAAAGAGAACTGTGTGAGCCTGCTCATCTCTGCCTCTGCTCACGCCTCCCTCTACCTCATGCCACATTGTTCTCCCATCACCCACATCCTCCAATGCCAGAGGGTAGTGGGTTATAGGTTTGCATCTCTGCAAAATGGACTCATCAGGTCATCCTTCTGATATCAATAATACAAGTATTATGGAGGGGAGTCATAATATTGCCTATAAACATAAATGCCTAGAAACAACTCAGTTTGCAGAATGTGCGAGATATATAGTCATTCGTCAACCACCAGGACATGGCTAGTCCTGGTTTGGCACAAGAAAAGAGATTTAGGAAATATGCCACATCTCTGCACTCACAGAAATTCCAGACCTCTCCAATCATGATCATACTCCCCTTCATTGCTTAGTTCAGTACGGGGTAGAGTGGGATTAACGTCTAATACTGGTCTCAGGGGAGTCAATCTAGAAAAAGCAGTTATAATAATAGTGTGTAAATGATTAGTGATGGAAGCAGTGACAGGATTTCTCAGTGTAGGGGTGGCACTAGTAGACAGTCGTTCCAGGGTCTAGACTACTGGGTTGTTTCACAGACTGCTACATTTCCCTTGGAGCATCACACCTTAGGGAGGACTGGTGGTGCTGAAAGATCCCCTTGTTTTAAGAGGACAGCATGCTTACCTTCCTGAGCTTACTCCCATGCATACGCACATGCTGTCCTTCTCAAGAAAGATTCAGTTGCCATCTACTTTGAGGTGAGCAGGGAGCTTGTGATCTTCAGTGCACCAACAAGCTGCCCTTATAATGTGGTGCGGTGTGTAGGATTTGCATCAGACCCCAATAAGCTCTCGGTCAGGTCCCTGCAAATTTGTCTGCTAGGCAAGATTTCTCTTTAGGCAAATTTCCCTCCATAGTCTATGGCCCACGAGACGAATCACAGGTATTTGTCCCTTCTCCACAAGGGGTATCCTGCCCCTTTGAGGCTAGGAGATGAGCCTCCCGCTCTGCCAGATCCTCCCTAGGGCTCGAGACAAGTGGGTCCTCACTGGGAGAGACTCCCCTTTGGGCCAAGGACTCCCGTTCCTTTGAGGAGCTCCCTAGACTACCTACCACAGCCACATATATGGGACTGTCTGCTATAAGGAACAATGCGGCATCTTTACATTTGGCTTAAGGCAAGGATACAAGAAACCAGTACGAAAAAGGAGATGTCTCTTGAAGGAGTGATGCACATTTAACGGACGAGTCAGAGAATAAGGAAAGGAGAGTATTGTCCGCAGGGGAAGCCCCCCCCCCTGACATGCTCAAAATTGCTGGAGGCAGAGCCAAGACAGGTCAAATAGCCCACGACTTTCGTGGGAATGAAGAACGCAAGTGTGGAACACAGGAGGCCCGGCGTATATATAAAAGCAAATAAATCATTGTGAAGAGGAAGAGAGGCACCATATACCCGGTGGTGGTGTGACTACATCTGCAGCGTGGTGGGCAGGACACGCGAACAACAACGCTGGAAGCTTTAACAGATTCCTATCACTAGCACCTGTCTACAGCAGTAACCCAACAAGAAGCTGAGCATGGGACGCCAGAAAGAATGAGGAGCGAGAAGCCAAATACTGAAGAGCGTCAGCCGAGTGAGAGACTGTTGTGAAGTGCTTGCTTGTGAATGAGAGACCGTGTGTGTCATGTGGAATGTTGGTGTGAATGCTGTACGAGTGTTGTACCTGATGTCAGTTAAGCCTGGGTGATGGAACCCAGTGGTTATCCTTATATGTAGCTTTATGTAACTATGTAATAAAGTATATATAAGAAGCCCAACAAGACCCCTGAAGTTACATTATTACACTGGCAACGAGGATTACTGAAACAAAGAACCTGCACAAGGAAGAAGACTGCTGAGGGGGGAGCAGCAGAGGAAGGCAAGGAACCACTGCCCCCCAAAGATAAGAAGTCCCATGACCCAGGGGTGCAGAGCGCAGGGGGCACAAAAGTAAAGAAAGCCCCAGAGCAGGCCCAGTGCTCAAATACAGAAGTAGGGGCAGCCCAGCACAGAAGCAGAGGGGTTGAGAAGTAAATAAAGCCCTTGCGCATGACCAAGAAGGCGCAGACAAGCGCACAAGCAAAGGGATTGAGAAATAAATAAAGAAAGCCCCAGCGCAGACCCAGGGCACAATTAAAAAGGAATGGGCAGGCCAGCGCAGAAACAGAGGGGTTAAGTCTTGCAGTGAAGCCCCAAATAGTAAAGCAGGCTCCAAGGATAAGTTTTGACGCTTGAAGTAGAAGCTGCAGCCAAGTGACTGGCGAAGGGAAGCCCCAATAGCGAAGCAGGCCCCAAATGTGTGAGTGTGAAGCAGAGGCAGGGTGCAGTGTTAAGAAGACAAGCACCTGCGTGGTTATATTTTGAAACAGAAGCAAGCACTTCACAACACATCTCCTTCCTTTCCAAGGACGCACAACACGACATTCACCAACAAACACTTCACAAAACACCTCCTTCCTTTCCCACACCACACACCTCCTTCCTTTCCCACACCACATCAGCGAACACATCACAACAGAGACGAACCCTGCAACCTTCCCCTGTATACACAGAGGAACCGGATGAACCGTGAGAGGCGGGAGGCCACTGGGGCATCATATGTATGAAGAAACTCACCCAGTCCCAAGGACGAGACATTAAACCGAAGACTGTATAACTGGAATGGTGAAAACCCTAGAAAGCAAGCAACGAATAAACAGTCGAGGATGACCAATATAACATTGAGAAAACTTGTCTTTGTCCCAAGGACGAGTTGTCAGTAGAAAGATCAGTTAACAAGAGACATAAACAACCTACAAAAGAGGAGTCTAACCATATCAGCTGGGGAACAAACAGACTGTAATCAAGTCCCATAGGAAGAAGGGAAGGTACCCTTTGCCTTCAGAGTTGAAGACTGGAGAAAGCGCAACATAAAGTCACGTAATGAGACAGGAAACAAGATGGTCAACTGAACACGATAAAAGAGGAGTCAACCTCAGAAATAATCCATGAGAAGGAAGGCCTAAAAAGGGATCAAGACAAACGCACATTCGGAAAGCCTGAATTAAAAGTCTGGGAAGTTTTAGACAAGAGTGGGAGACCATATCTGAAAGATATTAAGTTTAATAATACAGAAAGCGCAAAATCTCAGTATTTTGCAAGAGCTACAAGAGTTGATCAAAGAGACTATCCAAGAAGATGATGTTAAGAGGTATTTGTACCAAAGGGAAACATGCATATAAAGAGAATATCAGAAGAGTAGAAAAGACCACAGGAAGAAAAACATTTGCTTGGCCTATTTAATTTAGTTATGTAGAGTGGTATGGTCAGGTAGTGTTAGTTTGGACAGAGGACATTTTTACTTTGGACTTCCTGACAAGTGACAAGCACCCCTAGTTCCTTTAGCTAGGTAGGGTATTCAATCTAGCAATTGGGAAAGATCGCCTTTATTTCTAGAATTTCATTAAAGATGATTCAGAATGTCCTCAATGTGTTGGACTCCTTCCAACCTGCTACAACCCCCTAACATTTTGCTTTCGTTTTTGAAGCGGTCCTAACTTTTTACAGCAAAGTGAATCCTTCAGCTTCCCTGGCCTTTCTGCTTGTTTTGTCATGGGAAAACTGACCAGTCCTTCATACTATCACTACTGGGAAACTAGGTTTCCCTTTCGTCATTGCACATTTTTGGTAACGTTTTAACAGTGCCCAGATCAATTACAATGCAATGCAGTGCAGTGGTGATACTTTGTATCATACTAGTCTCACACTTGGGATTTTTGGTTACTTTTATATGCCTTAAAACAAGCTGGTGGCAGCAGATCTATTTTTTTACTTTTTGGATTATTTTTAGTGTGCACATTCGCGTTCGCCGCATATGGCTACTAAAGATTTTTCACTTGTCCTTTTGGCATATTGTCGTTTGGCCTTCTTCCTGCATTCCCGGGTCAGGAAATCCCATATAACGTCATGCGCTTGCCCCTGAAAGCTGCTGTTTTCCCGGCCTAGTGATGCCTTGGTATGCATGTGGGCCAGGAAGTGGGTGGGACTGTCTGGTCCCACTCCACATCTGTAGTGCCAGAGAGTCTGGGGTTGTGTGGCATGAGTGAACCCCACAGTGGTCTCCGATTGGACCACTGCTGGCTGCTTCAATGGTGCAGTTCCTTACCATTAGTGGGTGCGGACTTGCTTCCAGACAGGATTTAAGCTTATAAACTTGTTTATTCGGCGCAATGCCATTTACAAGGAATTTTATACAATACAATTCAAAATGGGATACATTTCTCATCCTTGGAGGTGCGGGCTGTGGGGAGAAGGGAGGCGGGACCGAGGTGTGTGGTCCCAGGTCAGGTCACGCAATATAGTATATCTTTGTATAACCCAATCATGGCGATTTGCAGAGCATTTTGGGAACATAAGTATGTCCAGAATTTTAAATTTGAAACAGGGTTTATTGTGATTCAGTAAGAAAAATGAAAGTCAGGCTCTGCAGTTTTAAGTGGTCACACTACTCACACTAAGAAATAAATGTCTACATTGCAGAACATATATACCAGTCTGGACAGCTACACAAGCTTGTTAGGCTTTGGCTGTTTCTGTATTAAGTTGCCCATGCAGAGTCTACTGAAAGTGTTGCTTTGTTGAAACGTGGGTTGCTCGTGCATGTGATAACTCGGCTTCAGGTCAGATCTCGCTGGGTGCATCCTGTTCTGAAGCCGACTTGGCAGTGCTGCAGTCTCTTCTGAAAACCACCCGCTCATTGAAATGTGGGTGCGAGTGTCGTGGGCAAGCCCCTGGGACTGGGAACAGGGTTGCAACACACGTTTTGCAAGAGCTCTGCTCCAGCAAGACATGCATTTCCGGAGCCCCACTAATGGGAGGGGGGGGGGAGCAGTAGAAAGAATCAAATAATTAGAATGGTCAGCCTCTCCCCTGCCCACACTGCGATTCACAAATGAATTGGTCTGGTTCCCCACAAACCCATTCACAAAATGTGAATTTTTACGGCGCCTATACTCATCCCATTGATCAAATTTAGAGGTGAGGGACCGGATTATACCTTTCAAGACAACCCCCCCCCCCCCCATGTCCCTGGCCAGATCTTGGAAAGCATTAGCTGGGGAAAGGCCTTTGAGCTATTCAACCTCTTCCACTAATGTGAGGGTAGCTTCACAACAGCAAGCATTGGTGTGCCCTTTTTCTTTGCATGATCACCACCAAAGCCTTTGCTGGTTCTCTGTGAGCTACATCTAATTTTTGAACGAGAACCCTTAATGCCCCTCTTGGCTGGCTTTTTGACTGATCCTTCCCTTGTACCGAATAACACCTTGCACACTGAAAAGAGAAAACCTGTTTGATAGGGGGATGGAGGGCTCAATCACGACCAACCCCTTTTCTTCCATAGTTAAAGAGGACCCCACTACTGTCAAATCATTAAGCTAAGCATCTTTAATCCTATTAAGCAAAGTAGCTTTAGCCAGTAGGGTTTGGGGAGGAAGTCGGGGGGGAGGGGCGGCGGGGGAAAACTTCAATAAACTCCCTTGAGGCGTTTTAGTGTCCTTTAGTCCAACCAAAGCAACAGGGAGAAGAAAATGTCTCCCCTCTTGGCCTACATTTTTCCCCGGATATCAAACCAGCAGTGGGTCCTTCGCATGAAAGGAGGGGCAAACGTACGAGGAGTGGAAATGGGTGCTTGGTCGGCACCGAGAGGCTCAATTGCCCCAATACCAATACCCACTACTGCGCAGTTGGAGACAGCATAAGCTGTTACACAATTATTAGCAATTGTCCTCCCACTCGGACCCCTCATTTGACATGAGCCGTTCAAGTAGTCAACGTCCTGAATAAGATCCTTTATCTCAGAGATCCAGACATGGACTTTATTCATCCACACAAACATCTTAAATCGTTTTAATGCTGGTCTTTAGGTGAAATTGAGGACATAGCTTCGCGCTTAGACATGGCCGAGCAGCATGCTCACAGGCGGACTACGCCAAATGATTGCTCCAGTTTAACAAGGATAACCAAAAGGATAACAATTTTCTGTACAGTGAGCAGTAACAAAGCAATAAAGAGTGCAATGATGTTCTAAGCTGTGATCTAATCGGCAGACTGTGTGTTAGGGAGAATTCTCTTAAAAGGCTAATTTCCCAAACCTAGTGAGTCCCCCAGCAGCTTTGCTGGATTTTTGGGGTTTGTTTTTTTCTCCTGCTAAGAGCAGACTCTTTTACTCCCACTCTTAGGCATGATTTGAGGTAGGTCTTTGACTTGTTATGTGCTTATGGGCTATGGGGTTTCTTTTTACTCCATAGGGCATCATCCATTTTTCTGTATCGGTGGTACACAGCACCCTCAGTGCAGTACCACAGGGGTGTCACAGCGACCCCCAAACATAGACTCCATACCCTGGGACTGACTACTGTCTCCCAGGACATGTAAAGTCACCATTGGCTTTACTAGTCCAAAATTGTGAATAGAACCAGTACAAACCATCATATTGTGGAAGTACTTGTAATGGGTAATTCGATTGCCCCTGGGTCTGTTCGAGGGGGCACTGTCCAGTCCCCCCCTTGTCGAGTTTCTGGCTGGTGGCAGTGGTTACCACGCAAAATATTCCTTAGGAATATTCTCTATGGGATTTTCCCATTGATTTTAAATGCACCACTTTTTGGTGCAATGATAAAGATACTGCCGGTTTATTTATTTAATATTAAATCCCCGGTTGGGTCTTTTTGCCAGAACTCAAACCTAAAATGGCGTTTGTGTTCGTCTCTGTAACTCTGCCCAAGGTTGAGCCCTTTGTTACACTTTTGGCGGGCTTCTCCACAGAAGCCCTCCAAATGGTGCCAATCTGTCTGGGTTCCACAGGAGGGGTGGAGAGGGGAATAGACACCCTGGACTGCGTTGCCTCGGCAACCAAAGTCGCACTCTACTCTTGATTGGCCCAGTGGTGAGCCGCCCGGCTCACCACTTAGCATGTGTGATTGACAGCTAGGCTGATGAATGGGGGTTTTTCTGCATAAAAGCAGGGCCTTTGGGAGTGGAACGTCAGAAGTCGCCACAGGACATAAGAATCCGAAGAGGGACGAAGCTGAGCCACCTGCAACGACGACACCACCGGTGAAGCCCTGCTGCAGCTACCTCACCACTTTCCCCGACGACAAGAGAAGATCTTCTGCTGGACGAGTCTTCTTCCTCTGAGCTGGTGGGACCAACCAGTTCACCCTTTTCCCCTTCCAAAGACGGCCCTTGGTCGTATTGCCCGTGCCAAGCACCCCAGCAGCCGGATAGCCAAGCTAACCACTTTTTGACCGCGAATAAAAGGACCGCACCTTTTAATCGGGAACTCTGCGGCTGGTTTCATCCCTGTGCAGTGCAATGACGTCAAGTTTCCCCCTCGACGAGATCCTCTCTTCTCCTGGTCGGAACAACAAACTGCAATCACTGCTAAGAACTGCCCCCGCTGGAGCTTCCTTTCTCTACAAGGTACTGTGTCCTGCCTGTCCTCCCTTTCTACAGATTGCTAAACGTGACCCTTAAATCGTTTGCTTCTAAACTGGGTTGGCTCCAGGCCTTCTAACTATATCTTTTGACTCACCCCAACCTCTTTTGAACACTCTCCAAAGACTTTCAGTGCACTTTAAACCGTGTGATCCTGGGCACATTTTGCTTGGCTCCATTTAAAGTGGGCCTGGCCTATGGACTTTGGCTCTACAGTATAACCTGCCTTTCTCCCCTTGCTCTGAACTCTTAAAAGTTTTGGGAACTGTTTTATGTTATGCTCTGCCTTTTCTCTCCCTTTTTAACCTAAACTATTGGAGTGCCATCTAGGTTAAGCGCTCACTTCTGTCTTAACAAATAGTTGTGCTTTAACCCTAACTTGTCTGATAGTTATCAAGGGAGGTGTGTGTATACTTACCTGACTGTGTTTTAGATTACTTTTCATTGAGAGTGCTAGTGTATTGCCCAAAGTGTGTTTTAAATAAATAATTCTATACTTTTTATACAAAAGCTCTGGTCAGTGTTTGTTTACTCTACTGTGTTTTGACCCTATTGTGCATACTCTGCATACTGCCCTACTCTTCTTGAGAGAAGTCTGACTGCTCAGCCACAGCTACCAGGTAAATCTGGATGGTACAGACTGCTACCGATTGGGTTTACTGCTGCTCCTGTAGTCTTAATCTTTTTGCAGTGATCCCCAAGGGAACTGCACAGGATTCTGCCTAACACTGTGGTAGAGCAAAGGTGATGGCAGCAGCAGCAATGATCAAAGCAGCAGGCAATAATAGTGCAATACTGGTACCAATGGCAAGCTTGGAGTGGCTGTGCATGCAAGATAGCGAGGCACACCAGACTGGTTTGAGGGGCTGCCCGAATCCCTCTCCTACCACCTCCCTCCAACACACTCTCCACCTGGTCTCCCTCCCTCGCTCTCCTCGTGCTGGCCGTTGCCCCAGGTATCACCCTTGACAATGGCCAAAGACCATGAGGGTGATGGAAACGGCGTGGAAACTGCATGCTCAAGGCACGCCGACTGGCTTAAGGGGCTACCCAAGTTAGCCCCCCCCCACCCCCCATGCATTGGGGCGAAAGTGAATGATAATCAATGGCGATAAAATATGAATGTCAGACAGCCCAGAATAAACAGTGTTGGTATCAGCAAAATGCGGGCAGGGTATCCAGAGGTAGTAACAGAAGGGGATGCTTATGCACCACAATTCATAAAGCCCTCTTCAACTTCAGCTTACTTGATCTTTTACTTGCATTCATCACCTGGAATCAGCAGGCCAGGAGTTCGGCTAGTACCTGGCCTCAAGAAAGCCATGTCCTCTGGGACTTGCACCAGACGAGCTCCATGACCCCGGGCATCTTGCAGCGCCCAACATCTAGCAATGCACACACTGCGTCTGCCCTTCACCACTGCAGGGCCCGGGCAGCCTTTTTGAAAGCTGGGGGCGTAGTCTTGCTTCTCCGGATGCTGGTCCGCTCGATGCAGTTCACCTAACGGAATACAACACTGTGTCTGCCATTCACAAAGAGCGATTTAAGATAAGGACTCTTGCAGCCATTTCTTGAGATTGGCATTGGAGTCAGGTATACTGTGTGGAAGAGCAGCTGACTAAAGATCTGTAAATGACTCCCAAAGAGGCCTGCCATCCCTTCATGCGTTTGGCCCAGTGAAGCCCTGCTGGACCACCTGATCTGGGATGGCCCAAAGCGGGACTTCAACCCATGGACTGTTGGGTTCAACCAGTCTCAACGATCCATCCCTCCAGAGCCTTCAGAAGTGTCCCTTCACCACCTGGTGGACTGACTAGCTCTCCTGTGAGCTACTTCAGTAGAATCGTCGCTGTTCCATGTTTGTCGCTGGAACTTCGGTGGTCGGCAGCTCGTGCCACAAGTCGCCTTACTGCCATGTGTCAGCTTCCCAACTTCAAGGGATTCTACTCTGGAAGTTCTTCAACCACTTCTGGGAAGACACCATACGGTTGTCTTTGCGCGGTAGCAGTCGCTGGAACTTGCCTTCCCCCCATCTGGTGAATTGTCCTGAAGATGTGTGTATTGGTGCCGTCACCATTTCGTCTTCGCAAAGGGTTGCACTCTGCTCCTGGAACAGACCAGTAGAATGCTTGCACCCGCAGCTCCTGGGCATCTTCTACTGAATCCAACTGTGGAAAACCTACCTCCAGCGATCCCCAGTTGACCCATCTAGTCACCCAGATTCTCCCAGGTCCAACTAGGGTCCTTCCTTTCATCCATCTTCCTTTCTACCTGTGGTGTTACCCAGGGTTCTAACCTCTCGCCCTGGCTTTTCAACCAATACCTGGCAAATCTCACCCACCGCATTTCCATTTTCTGTTCCAATTTCCGGTGCTATGCTGACGACACTGAACTCATCTTCAGGCTTCACTAGGCCACCTTCTCTCATCTCCGATTGCCTAACTGCCATTAAGGGTTGGTGTGCCGCCAACAAACTTTGCCTGAATGCAAGCAAGACAGAGATCCTCCTCATCGGCACACCTTCACCCTCCTTTCCCCCTCACTCGCTGTCTGGCCTTCTTTGGCCTTCCTCCTACCCCCACCTGCAATGATAAGAACCTCAGGGTCATCTTTGATTCCACGCTTTCCTTCTCCGAGGTCTCTAAAAAGTCAAACTTCCTACTGCACCTCTTTAGAGGTACTCTGCCTTTCCTCTCCTTGCCCCAGAAGCTCACCGTCTCCCGAGCCCTGGTTCTCTAGGTTGGACTATTGAAACAGCCTCTTTCTAAATCTTCCTGCCTCTACTCTGCGCCCTTTACAACTCATCCAGAACAGGACTGCAAGACTTGTCCTTGGCCTCAAGCCCTGGGATCGTATCTCTCCAGCCCTGAAATCTCTCCACTGGCACCGAGTGGACGCAAGGATTAAATTCAAAACCCTCTGAATTGTCAACAAGGCTTTCTGGGGTCTGGGTCCAAAATTATCTTCAGCTATCCCTTTGTAAATACCTCCCTGTTGAGCTCTTTGCTCCTCTACCTCCAACTCCCTCAAGGCCTGTCGTTTTTTTCATAGAAACGAGCTGGGGGTAGATCTCTGTCTTTGGCTGGGGCCTCCCTCTGGAAAAGCCTCCCTGCCATTCTGAAACTTGAGGAGAACCATCTGCGGTTCCGGAACCACCTAAAGACCTTCCTCTTTGCTTCTGCCTTCGCCCCTCCTCTCCCCTGCTGATCTTTTCTCTCTCAGCACCATGCACCTGGCCTACCTTCTGTCTTCCGGGCACAGGTACCTGCTCAGCCTGCCACCCACCCGCACTGCCACCAGGCAATTTGCGCACTGGGGTCTGTATCTGTAACCATGCATGACCATGCATGCCCCCCTTTTTTTCCTGTCTGCTGAATCAACCCAGCACTTACCACTTGCTGGCTGCACTACCACTGTTTTGTAGCCTTTATTATTTATCTGGTTTCCTTTGCTCTGCACTTTCCACTTCTCCCCCCTTCCATGCACTTTTCCCGCTTCCCTTCTCCATTGCACTTGCACGTTCTCAATGTCACTGGGCCTAGTAAGATCATTGTTTTATGTTCTCCCTTGTTCCCCTCTCTTGCCTTATCGCGCTCTTAAACACTTGGGTACGAGCGCGATACAAATAAAATATATCATGCCTGGTAAAATCAGAGTCAGGAGGGGGAAAGTAATTGCACCTCCCCCTGTTCGCCTTTGAATAAACTGGTTATTCCATTCCATCACTTTTGATCATCTGATATAAAAGCTTGCATCTGAAAGATAGGAATTATATTTTACATACCTGTATCTTGTTGAATAATCACCCGAAACAAGAACTCTTCCTACATCTGTCCTCTCACCTAAGAAGACGCTTTGTGACTTTTGGGCACAAGGCCCTATACATCGTAGGAATGGGACTTACAAAGTTAGGGCATAATTAATTCTTGTGAACTGGTTTAATTCTACTGAATCACCACATACTTTCTTTAGTTAACTAAGTTATTGTATGATTTCCTAAAAAAATATATATATATATGACAATGCATTACTTACCGTAAAAGCATTTCTGATGGTTGTATCTGCTTAGATTCACATGCTGTACATGCTGTGCATAGGTCCGACATCCAGTGGTCACTGCGGAATATTGCATTTTGTTTTTCGTAGTCGAAAAGGGGACGTCGACAAGGCGTGTCTGTAACACTATCCCTATAGTGACGTGCGTTGTACCCATAATCCCTCACGCGTCGAGATCCCTCTGTTTGTATTTTTCTGCCCTGAGGGAGCCTTCTAGACGTGAGTGAGTACAGAAAAGAGAGATATAGAAAAGGATGTCTATGTTCCTTCCATCCGAGCGGGGAGGAAGGGTGGGCGCATGTGAATCTAAGCAGATACAACCATCAGAAATGCTTTTACGGTAAGTAATGCATTGTCTTCTGAGGTTTGTTAATCTGCTTAGAATCACATGCTGTGCATAGACTAGCGAGCAGTACCTGGAGTTCGAGGTGGGTTGTGAGAAGGAACAGTAGAGAAAAGATGTCTTAATACTGCTTGTCCCACCTGGGAATCAGATCTAGAGTGGGCATCTAGACAGTAGTGTTTTGTAAAGGTGTGTACAGAACTCCAGTTTGCCGCTTTGCAGATGGACTCAAGGGGAACATTTGCAATGAATGCTATGGATGCCCCAGTGCCTCGAGTAGAGTGTGCTCTTGGCTTGAAGGGTAGTTCTCTCTTAGCAAAAGTGTAACAGAGAGTGATGCATTGTACAATCCATCTAGATATAGTGGATTTTGAAACTGCATCTCCTTTGCTTCCTGCTGCCACCGAGACAAAGAACTGATTAGTCTTTCTCAGTGGACTAGTTCTTTCCATGTAAAACATGACAGCTCTGCGCACATCAAGTGTATGCAGGCTTTTTTCTCCTAGATTTGAAGGATTTTGAAAGAACGTTGGTAGTTCTATAGACTGGTTGACATGAAATTTGGAGATGAATTTCGGTGCGAACCTTGGGTGTGTGCGTAGAACCACTTTATCCTTGTGAACTGTTACAAAGGGGTCTAAAACCGAAAGGGCCTGTAGTTCACTTACTCTCCTAATGGAGGTAATAGCGATTAGGAAAGCAGTTTTAGGAGTGAGATCTTTAAGAGTTGCCTTGTGCCTGGGTTCAAAGGGAGACCCCATGAGCCTGGTGAGTACCACATTTAGATCCCAGCCAGGAGCTGGGTTTGCTATTGGAGGGTGTATTCTCTTTACCCCTTCCATGAAGGCTTTGATTACTGGGATCTTCCACCACCATACTTTGAGTTGTGAAGTGGTGTAAGCCGAAAGCGCTGCCAGGTGTACTTTAATAGAATTGAATACTAGACCCGAGTCCAGTAAATGGGTCAGGTACAGAATAATTTGTGTGGGAGAGCAGTCAACGGGGTTGATAATCTTCCCTCTACACCAGATGACAAATTTTTTCCATTTGCTAGAATAGCAGTGGCGAGTGTTAGGCTTTCTGGCCTCTCCGAGGATGTCCATGCACCTCTGTGGAAGTTGTAAATGTCCAAATTCTATGACCACAGGAGCCAGGCTGCTAAGTTCATGGTCTGAGGGCATGGGTGCAGTGTCCTGCCCCTGTCTTATGACAGCATGTTGTACGGGCAGGGCAGTCTCACTGGAGGAGATGGAGACATCTTCAACAAGTGAGCGAACCATGGCTGTCGGGCCCACATAGGGGCCACCAGTATCATGGTAACTTGTTCCTGGTGCATCTTGTGCACTATCTTGTTGAGAAGGGGAGTCGGGGGGGAAAAGCCTAAACAAATTTCCCTGACCATGGAATCGATAGACCGTTCCCCTTGGACTGGTTCTGGGGGTACCTGGAGGCGTAATCTTGGCATTGAGAGTTTTCCAGAGTTGCGAACAGGTCTATTTCTGGGAAACCCCACTGTGTGAAGACGTCGAAGACGATGTCTTCTTGTAACCGCCATTCGTACTCTACGGGCAAGGGGAAGTCTCTGCTGAGTTTGTCTGCTAGCAGATCGAGTTCCCCTGGTACATGTGATAGTAGGAACATGTTGTGTTTGAGAGCCCACTTCCAGATGTTCTGGGACAGCTTGGACAGTCCTGGAGAGTGAGTGCCCCCTTGCTTGTTGAGGTAGTACATGGCTGTGGTGCTGTCTGTGAGGACCATCACTGTTTTTCCTTGTAGGTGTTCCTGAAAGGCTTTCAGTGCTTTGAACACCGCTAGTAGTTCCAGCAGGTTTATATGCTTGGATGCTAAGCTCGGAGTCCACGCTCCGTGAGCAGTCTGATGGGATAGGTGAGCACCCCCATCCTGTAAGGGATGCGTCTGTGGTTAGAGTGGCTTCCACTACGGGTGTGGCAAAAGTTTTCCCTAATAACAGGTTTTCTTTTGTCCACCACCGTAGCGAGAGAACCAAGGCCTGCAAGACCACCACTAGATCGTCCCATTGTCCGCTGGCCTGACACCACTGGCTGTTGAGGCTCTCTTGCATTGGGCGCATGCGCAGGCGCGCGTGAGGTACTAAATAAATACATGACGCCATCATCCCTAGCACGCGCATTGCTTTGCGTACCGTCACCTCTCGACCCGCCACATAATGGGGGATCTGAAACAGCATGTTTTGGACCCTCTCGTTGGAGGGGAAGACGAGGCCGTCCTTTGTTCGAATTAGAGCCCCTAGGAATTGTTTGATTTGGCTGGGGTCTAAGCTGGACTTCTTTTCATTGATGGAGAGGCCCAGTTGGAACAAAAGGTCTACAGTCTTTTGGGTATTGGAGAAGCATGTTTCGTAAGAATCCCCTGTTATGAGCCAGTCGTCGAGGTAAGGGTATACCGGGATGGATAACCTGCGCAGGTGGGCCGCTGCCACTGCCAGTACTTTCGTGAATACCCTTGGTGCAGATGCTATCCCGAAGGGTAGTACTCTGAACTGGTAGTGTTTGTTCTCTATCTTGAACCTGAGGTATTTTCTGTGCGCTGGCAACATTAAAATATGAAAGTATGCATCTTTCATGTCTAGTGTTGTCATGTAATCCCCTTGTGATAGCAGTGGGATTACTTCCTGCAAGGTCACCATACAAAACTTTTGGGGTTTGACAAACTTGTTCGCTGGGCGCAGATCTAATACAGGGCGCATGGTTAAGTCCTTTTTGGGTACAAGGAAGTACACTGAATAAATACCTTCTGTTACCTGAGATAGGGGGACAACCTCTATAGCTTCTTTTTTCAGTAGCTCTTCTACTTCTTGAAGAAGAATGGTGAGGTGTTCCGGTGTCATGCGTCGGTTCCGTGGGGGTCTGTACTTCGGGGAACCGTTGAATTCGATGCAGTATCCGTGGGCTATGGTGGATAATACCCAGCGGTCTGACGATATTCCCTCCCATGCTGAAAGGAACGATGTTAGCCGGCCCCCGACCGGTGATGCATGGGAGGGGACCCGAATCTTCGGGTCATTTGTTGGTATTGGGCGTGGAACCTTTGGGGCTGGAGCCGCGACCTCTTTCTCTGCCACGGCGTTGGCCTCTTTGACTGAACTGGGTGTTGTTACCTTGGTTAGAGGGCCAGTTGGTAGCAGAGTAAAATTGCTGTTGGTTTTGCTGCTGGCGTTGGCCACGAAAGGAGCGTCTATTGCCATAGCCGCGTCTGTTAGGGGGCCTAGAAATTTGGTCAAGAGTTTTGATGGTATCAAACTCTTTCTTTGCATGTTCTAGGGCCTCATCAACTGCTTTCCCAAACAGATGTGTTTGTTCTATGGGCTTATTTATCAGGGAAGCCTGGGTTTCCGGCTTAAATCCCGAATTGCGCAGCCAGACATGGCGTTTGAAAAGTATTCCCTGAACCAGGGAACGGCCAGCCGTCTCTGCGGCATCTAAGGAGTTCTTTACGATGCCCTGGTTTACAAGAGTTCCCTCTGAGATTGTAGCTAACAGGCGTGAACGCAGGGGTTCTGGTGCGTCCTCTGCTTCGCTGCGCAGTTTGCTCCACTGTGCATCTGCGTAGCTAGCTAGTAGGGAATTGTTATTTGCAATCCTAGTTGAAAAGGCGGCGGACGTCGTGATTCTCTTCCCAAGTGTATAGAGCTTTTTGCCCTCTTTGTCAGGTGGTGCCTCACTAGTGGATAGTGGTACCCCTGCTCTTTTCCTTGTATTAGTAACTACGAGGGAGTCTGGAATAGAATGTCCTCTGATGTACAAAGGGTCAGAGGGCGAAGGGCTGAAGAGCTTTTCTATCCGAGGGTTGACCCCTCTGACTAAGGCAGGATTGGAAAGGGAAGGAGTTATTCTTCTCTTTTAGAAGCCAGGAGCGGAATAGACGGACTAACAGGGGCTCTTTCTTTAATAACTTTCTCTACAAAGTCTATGTCAGGGAGAGTATCCCCTGTGTCTATTTCAAAATGCGCTGCTGCCTTGCGCAATAGTGCATTAAGTGAGGGTTGGTCATCTATGGGAGAGGTGTTTCCAATAGGTGAATCCTTGGGAGGAGAAGGGTGAAAGACATCAGGGTCTGAGTGCACTGATGGGGATTGCCAAGGCTGCACTGATGGGGATTGCCAGGGCTGCGAGGTAGCTGTATCTTCTTCGAAAGCTCCTGCACTAGTGTAAGGATCTTCTTCAAACCCCTCTCCACCCAAACAAACACTCATCATCTTCCTGGAGGTATTGCTCCTCTTCAGTGAGGTCATATACGTCTGTAGAAGGGGGAAACAGCCTAGGAATCTTGACCCTAGGGTCATCCTGGGGCCATTCTCTTGGTCTTTTAGGTGTGGGTGGGTTTTGGTTTCCCAAAAACCTTTCCATTTTCTCCATACAAGAATGGAGTCTTTCAAGGGCCTCATGGGGGACCCCCGAATAGTCTAGAGGGGGGAAATCGGTGTTTTCACCTTCAAAACGCTTAGAACGCTCCCACAACGTCGAAGAAAGGTTTCCGTCGCCCTCTGAAAAGCCCTCCGGTAGTTCTGAAGTGCCCTTAGATGAAGGGGGCAGTTCCTGGCTACTCTTGTGCTTTTTCGGCGTTTCCATAGCTTTTTGTGCGGTATTCGACGTTTGTTTCGTCGTCCGCTTACGTTTGTCTTCGGAAACAATTCTCGCCAGGCTCTCGACAACGAGGTTGTCAGTAGAGGACTCTGGTGTCGACGTTGCCTGCGTTACGCGTTGTTCCTCGACAGCCGCTCTATGGAGCGTTACGCCCGTGTTTGATGAAAGCCCAATCGCTGGTCGCGTTTGCGGGTGGGGCTCGAGACCCTTATGGTCTGAGGTAGACGCCGGAGTGCCCTGCGTCCCCTTCGGCGCTGATGGATCCTTCGTCTTCGACGAAAGAGAGCCGTGGGTTGTGTGCTTAGGCCTATGGGGTCTGTGTGCGTCCTTGTCGCTGGGGTGTTCATCCCCACGAGCAGGGCGAGAGCCGAGCCCGTCGGGGCCGGGGACGGACGTCGAGGAGCGCGAGCGCTCCTTCTGGGGGTTAATGACTTCCGTAACGGACGTCGAGTTATCACCCTCCTCGTCACTTTCTGTAACAGCGGCGGCGGGTGAGGAAACTGACTTCGACATAGCGTAGTCCGCCCACCTCTTAACTTTGCGTTCTTTAAGAGTTCTTGGTTTCAAGAGCTTACAGGCCGCGCAGCTGTCCTCCTTATGGTCGAGGGGCAAGCAACGATTACAGAGCTTGCGTTTGTCCTTCCAAGTGTATTTGCCCCTACAGCGTGGGCAAAACTTAAAAGGTGTCCTCTCCATAGCTGAGGCAATAATAACTGGTGATAACAACCCCAAGGGAAAGATAGGGGAGAAAGAAAGACATTCTCAAAGAGAAGATAAAAGTTCGAACCCCCACTCTCCCCACTGTATGTTGGCCGACAAGGCCAAGCCACGTGTTCGGCAGCGCTGAAGGATCTCCTCCGTCTCTTCGCCTCCGTCGAAAACTTGCTCGGCGGAGAAACAGCTTCACAGCTAACGTCGAGGGGAGGGATCTTTAACAATATAATAAGTATAATTAAGGACCGAGGTCCGTAGTAAGTATTTGCAATGTCTCTCTAGGAGCTCTGCGTAAGGCGACCAGAAGCTGGGTGGAAAAAAACAATGTGAGGGACCTCGACGCGTCAGGGATTATGGGTACAACGCACGTCACTATAGGGATAGTGTTAGACACGCCTTGTCGACGTCCCCTTTTCGACTACGAAAAACAAAATGCAATACTCTGCAGTGACCGCTGGATGTCGGACCTATGCACAGCACAAGACTAAGCATGTACAGCATGTGATTCTAAGCAGATTAACAAACATCAGAAATATATATATATATATATATATATACACACACACACACATATACACACAGACACACACACCGGTTTCTGTGCCAATACACGTCATCAGGGAGGCTGTGTTAACTTGCAGCTCACCGCAGGTGCAGGTGATGATAATCTGCTGCAAGGGCTTCTGGTGGATGTAGTCATCAGGTTAGCAAGGAAAACACTCACGCCCAACCCCACAGTGGAGAAAGGGAGGGGGGAGATGTGGGGTGGGAACACCAGTGGCCTGGAAGGTTGTGCAGGGATTTGGAGTGCGCCCCTTCCATGTTTTTTCGATTTTTGCAGGATCTTGAAGGGTGGAATCTGCAAGACCTGACAGAGTGCCGCACCAGGGTGATATATGCCCGGCTTTGGAGTGCCTCACTGTAGGCTACTCCCCCCCCCCCTTTCTCCATTGTGGGATGGGGCGTGAGCGTTTTCCTTGCTAACCTGATGACTACATCCACCAGAAGCCCTTGCAGCAGATTATCATCACCTGCACCTGCGGTGAGCTGCAAGTTAAGACAGCCTCCCTGATGACGTGTATTGGCACAGAAACTGGTCGTCGGAGAACACCAGTGGCCTGGAAGGTTGTGCAGGGATTTGGAGTGTGCCCCTTCCATGTTTTTTTGATATATATATATATATGTATATATATATATATACACACATACACACACACACAAACACACACCCATGTGTTTCATAATGGAGTATTGTGTGATATTACTACCAGCTGGATTAATTTTTTAGTCTGTGTTTTTGGGCCTATAATAGAGGTTTTTTTTATTTTTTACTTACCCATCTATATTGAATTATTGTGTGCTTCATGGTGTGGACTCATTGTGGACCCCTGACCCCACTCACTTTCTCCCAAGACTAAGCCTTGCCCACTATCCATGCTACCTTGATTAGGTTTGGCATACTCGGAGCTCCCCTGTTCTCCGGGCCAGATTCTATAAATTCATCTTAATGTCCAGGTGCAAACATCTCTCCTCAGTCTCCAGGTCACATTCTACCCGCTCGGGTCCCTTTGTAACTGAGATGGTGACGTTCTCCATCTGAGCCCACTCCAGAGGGCTACTTTTATATGTTTTTTCTGCTTAGTTCAGGATTCAGGGTTGTCCTCACAAGACCAGGTATATACAGTTCCCCGGTACTGGGATTAATGTCCCTATTCAGCAATTATGGTCTCATGGTCTGGATCCCCAACCTAGAAAAGGTGCCCATCGCAACATCTGCCAAAGCACCTCTCAAATCCAGTGTCATGTAGCTGTTTTGTGGATTAGCGTTTCCTTCCTTTTTATAGGCTCTTCCTCCCCCATTTATGTGTCTCTTTCATTTGGGGCTCTGCTTCTCTTCGTGGTCTCCTCGCACCCCTTATTTCCTCCATGACACAACCCCTTTGGCTTTCCTGTTCTTGGTTGCTCATTCAGCAGGTGGGATTCCTGCATATCCCAGTCTTCTCCCGCTCTCCTATAATAGCTCAGCATACTGGTTCTTCTGCTCACTTTCCTTCTCGTCTTTTTTTACCTTCCTTGGACCAGCCTTCAATTCAGCCCCTTTGGTATTCCCAAACCCTTCTTTGATTCTGTGTCTCCTACTAGGGTTATCCCCTCCAATTTATCTTCTTACTTTACCTAGACTTTTCCCAGTCTGTCCCTCATCGCTTTCTCATCTGGTCATCTCAGTTGCGGTCCGTCTCATCTCCCTTCACCTTCTTTCTATCTTCTCCTTCTCTATTCTGAATCCATATCAAGGTTCCCCTCTGTTCTGGTATTTGCCCTTTCTCTCCTCACTCTTCATGACATGTATTCCAAATCTGCAAAACACAAACAAATGATGACACCCCACTGTAATTCTACACTTCTTAGACTTTGCATTACAACTATTTTTCCATCAACATGAGGTTTGATCGCAAAGGAGCAGCATACTGCTCACGTAATTTCCAGATAGCATATTGAAAAAAAGTCAATAAAGTTGCTATATGCTGATATACGAGTATTAAAATTAACTGTACATATGAACATTTGAAATTCCTTACAAAGCCCATCAGTTTCAAGGAGAACATTTCAAACTTGGAAAATAAGTCTTCAAAGTTGCTGGAACTTAAATTCCTAAATTAGGCATATCGGGCACCATACCTTCGCCATTTTAAACCTTGGTAATTCTTAAAGCTTTATTAAAATTCTTCTCTGCCTCTTACAAATTCTTCTGTCGGTTTTCTGCTCCTTGCCTTCTCTCACGCCTTCCCTCTGTCCTCCCCTTTTCTGTCCACCACTTAGTTGAGGTTCCCTCAGTTCCTAACTTTTATAGCCATGCCATTCTTCAAATTCTCACAGGGCCAATTGTTTTCAGGTGACCGGTTGTTGGAGATGTTGCAGGTTCACTTGTGGCTAGATCCCCCTCTTTTCCCCCTTCGATTCTTCCTACAGTAAGCCCAGCCTCTGTCCTTTCCAGACGGTGCTCCTCATATGTCATGTCAGAGTCAGTCATTTTGGAATCAGGCAAGATGTCCAAAAAAGTTGCCAGATTGCCACTGAACTCCGGAAGTTAGGTTGAAGTACTGGGGTGCTCCGTTTCCTCAAACTCCCTATTCTTCTCCACTTCCCACCAGGCATCTCTTTGATCTACTGGGCTATCAGGGATTCCAAGAAGGTTACCCCACAACATCAGAGGCACTCCCTTTAAAACCGCGCCCAGAACAAAGACCTGCTCATCGACTTTCTGCCTCCCAGGTAGATCTTTGGGATCAAGGGTTTTCAGGGATGTAGCTCAAAACTCTTTGTCATCAGGGCAGAGGCGTTGCTAGGGAGGGAGGGCTAAGGAGGTTATAGCCCCTGGTCTTTTGGTTGTAGCCCCGGATAGAATCTCAGGAGCTACAACCAAAAGGCTAGCTAGCCCCCCAGTCCCGACATCAGCGTAGCCCCGGGTATTTTCCAGACCTAGCAACACCCCTGCATCAATGTCCAGTAAACTAGGGGTACAATGTCTAGAGCATTCTTCTGCCATTGGACTCCGTCCTACTAGCCAAGATGTAAAATGCAGTTATATATTTAGCCGAGACCAGCTCCAAAAAGCAAAGTGCTTGACAGCAATCCTCAAAAATTAGAGCTAATCTCTCCTACAATATCAAAAGGTGAGGGGATGCAGAGGCAATGTTTGAACAAAATCTCTTTCCAGGTGAAGTGGCGCTACATGGAGTAGCCACAATCCCAAAATTAAAATCAAACAAAAGCCACTAAGGAGCGGGTCTAATAAAGACAAATTTACTATATTGAATGGAAAGGCAAAGTGTGCAAGCCTAGCTCTTTTAGGTACTTTACTTTTTTACAAGAAAAAAAACACGGTGCATCCTACATTGCATTACAATACTGTGCGTCAAAAACTGAGCTGTTTATTATACAGATCATAAAAGCCTGCAACTAAACAAGTCATCTTTCAGTACAATGTCATACTTTCCTCAATGTTTTTCATTGTGTTCGCAAGAGAAACTCTAAAGTTTCGCTATAGAGCCCTTGGTTTCGGCTGAAGGAGTGCTAACACTCGTTTAAACATCTTCATTTCTTTACACTAAATCAAGTCTTAGTCCAATAGGCTAAGGGAGGAGGCGGCGAGGCACCCAGACCACTGCAAATCTGTTCTGCCTCTGACTGCCGAAACAAACATGACAAAACTAGCTTTTGTTATAGGCCCTCACTCCAGACAGTCCCAGCACACACACAGCCAGCGTGGGCTTGATCACTGCCCGTACATCCAGTAAGTACCGGGTTGTGACATTCTGTGGGTGGTTGGGTTTGTGGTTAAGGGCTATGACATGCACACGTGGGATGCCAGGAGAATGGAGACACAAACTGGGTGCTGGCGCATGCACCGAGAAATGAAGTCTTAAGCTGTGACCACTTCATCACTCCCAAAACCACTAAAAGGTGATGAGGCAATGTACGTGCTCATCCCGTGGAGCAAGCTTTCTTGCACCAGGCACGAAGGGTCTCATTTGGAGTTTGGTGATAATTCAGTGATACATCTGCCAAATTAACGCCAAACTCCATTACCATTACCGCCACTTGGCCTGTGGATTTACAAGTGGTGACAGGATGGCGTTAATCCCCATACCCGGAGTATATAGTACTCTATGGGGATTTTGTCAGAATAGGCGGTAATGCAGCCATAATGGAACCGCTGTGATGTGATAGGATACATGATAGGTTATTTATACCCAGCGGTTTCAAAGCGCAGACCCGGGGATCGAACCTGTTTTGAACCTGTTTTGCTCTGTGTCGTCTTGCTTACAAGGCGAGCACATTGCCCCTGAGATATCCTCGCAAGACTGTGCTTGTAATGAGTCTCTACGTCTTGTCGCTGTGCAGGGCCAGCATGCGGGGTGCACATGGGGTAGCTGCCCCAGGCCTCAAGCTATGCACGGGACCTCGCAGGCAGTGTGCAATGAGAGCACCCGTAGCTGCTTGTACCTTCTCTGGGCTGCCTCCCATTCACTTGATTTCTTTCAATGCCTTCTGCGCATATGCCAGGCCCTCCTACAGGGGCCTTCTCATCTTGCGAGAATCCGTCGGTGTGCGGGTGACAATTCAAAAGGTGAGAAGTTGCAAGTGCCAAAAGCGGTCTGAAGTCATGTATAAAAATTGAATGTGTTGAAGATTTGTAATTCATCTTAACGATTGGCATAGCACTGGGATCCTTGCACTACACTTTTTGAAGCCAGTCTGCACCACTGCAGAGGTGGAGCAGCCGTATGCAAATCAGTATTGGAACGCCACTGATGCACAGAAACACAACCAACCCGGATATGTTTCGGCCGAAGGCATGTGACCAAGCAGTTCAGGCTAGAGAACCCCTTTTGGGGTGGGCACAAGCTTGTTTGCATATGGTCTTTACTCCTTCTGTAATGGCTTGGCAGAAAGAAGAACGATGGCCTGGAGGGTTGCTCAGAGCCAGGTTGACAGATTCCAAACCTTCAAAAACGACCAGGCACGCTCTTTCTGTTTTGCTACAGTCTGCACTCATGTAACCTGGGAGCAAGTGGGTACATGAGTGGTCGCATTTTCTTAAGAAATGGGGCAGCTCATTATCTTTATTGAAATCTGGTAGCAGGTATTCTTTTATTAAGAAGGTCATCCTCTGAAATCTTAACTCACATGTGCACAGGGTTGGACTGGGACAAAAAATAGGCCCAGACACCCAAGAAAAAAAGTGGCCCACCCCTTGCCTCACGACCCTTGACCTCTGATGACATCACCAGAAGTGATGTCATTTGACCCCACCCGAAAGTGACATCACGGGAAGCAATGAAACACAACCTTTCACCCCTTGACAAAACAGGAAGTGCAATCAAATAGCATTGTTCCTAAGTACACTACAAAAAATATGGTTATGATTTCACTAATGTGATATACATTTCATACAAGAAGGGATCACCATATGTATCGTTAATATCTGTGTGCATAGATCCATATTGTCAAATTACTGTGAATGCAAGCAGACGTCCAAGGCCAAATGATAATGTTATTGTATAACACTTATGCTTCTCTTTTTTATAGAACAAATATGCACACAATATCACCCAGCCTGTGTTGGTACTCTTATCGACCTCAGAAGGATGAAAGGCTGAGATGGCCTTGCTGGGGTTCGAACCTGCAGATCACACACACACATTGCAGCAGCGAGCACTCAACCCACTGAGCTATCATATCAGCTATAGTAGAATGAGCAATTACTCTGTAGTGGATACCATTAAACTGGCAACTGAGATTTAACAGCAGCCCAGTTAAGTGCATCTGCAGGTCTGGTGCAAGGTTGCCCGCATGCTGCAGCAGCATGTGAATGATGCATCAGCATCATAATTTATGATGCAAACAACATGCATGCAAATCAATCATCAAAGCAAGGTAACGTGCTACCTTGCTTTGATGAATTATGCCATTGCGGGTGCTACACATGATTTCGGCCCGGCCATGGACGAGTGGCAGATGGGCCAATCCGACCCTGCTGTACATGCATTATGTTACTCCTTTACAATCTACAATAGCTCCAAGTTGGAATTCGGATAGTCATTTTAAGTTACCTGGTCATGCTCGAGACCATGTAGTAATTGTAAACAGCAGACAAGGAGCCTGTGAGCCTCATCCGAGATTAAACTGGGTGACTAGCAGTGAAGACAATAATGGGGTAATGGGTAAAGTTGCTGTCTGCAGTGGGTGTTAGTAAATGGTTTGAGAACTTGGCTCAAGTGTCATGCTCACAGAGTTGTGAAAACAGGAGGTGCGAGTGTGGCTTGATATGCTGCCATCAACATATTACAGGAGGATACCAAGAATTGCTGATGGAATTGATCGAGCGAGCGCATTTTAACCACTTGGAATTCCGCTGTGTTAGTATTCCATTGCATTGTTTTTTATTTCATTTCGGCTGAGCCCTTTCAGGCGTGGATTAGCTGTAGGCCAATTACAGTCTTGACCCAAATAAAACCTTTGAGCCCCAACTGCCAGGGCTAATCCCTTCCGCAGGGCCCCTGGGGGAGGGATGCCTTTGCAGCATTGCCAGTCATCGCTTTGGGTACCCGCAGATATGAATGGGCCCCAAGACTTGCCGACCAATTGACTGCCTGAATATGTAGCACATGCTTCCATTCTGCTGAATGGTCTTCCAAGGATGGTTTCCCGGCTACCTTTGATTTCACAGAGGAGGCTCTTTATGATGGCTGATAAAGTCCCCTTTTCCTGGATTCAAGGCCTTACAAAACGCTGCTACTTAACGTGCTGCCGAGTCTTCCCAATATAAACACCCCACCCCACCCTTTCGCGTATGCCTCCCTATTTTCTCCCCGGTGAAGCACCGTTGGCCTTGATAAGGCCTCGTTCTCCGTGTTTCCTGTTACTCTTGACTGAATGACTGGGTGCTGATGTCTAGCGGTACAGCGACCTTTCCCGTTAGCGAGGCCCTTTATATGCCGTGTAACCGCTGTACCGCAATGCACCCTTCTGTTACACGGAAGGGTGCATCTTCCTCCATTCACTTAGTTAACCCTTTCAGTGTCATGGGCCGTATACACCTCGTCCTAAACATGTTTTTTTTTGCTACGCGGAATGTATTCCCCTTGGACGGTGTGTGGCTCTTCGGGGACCTTGGTAAAATCTTTCCCTTTTCCTAGTATAGTGGTGTGGTGGGTGCCCTTTAACCCTTGACTGTGACAAGTAAAACGTCTCCCTTGCTAGCGCCTCTCTGATGTGATCTCTTTCCTTGACGAAGGACGGTCTCTATAAACAACGTCTTGATGCAGAAATGGCTGTATTTCTCCCTCTGCCTCTGCTATAACCCGCTTAGCCTGGCAATGCGCACGCTGCCACCCGTGATAACCTATCGCCGCTCATGCAACATTTCACTCATTCACATAACCCCAATAAACACATGTTGCAGCCCATGGCTGCCCAAGGCCAGACATGTCCCTGTCTGATATTTCACACCCGATCAAGTAGAGTAGTGTTATTGCTGCGATTTAATGCTCAAGAAACACCCAAAGCCCACACACAATACGGCACCTAGAAGCACTCTTCTGGTCCCACCGAGGACTGCAGGAATATGGAGACATTATTACATTAAAATGCGCTTTCAGACACCCTCATATTTGGGTACCTTTTACCGTACCTTATTTTTAATGCTAGGCCATTATGTTTTTTTTTTTTTTTTTTTTTTACATAGTTATTCCATGCGTATTAATTGTTGCTTGATATAATACATTTATTTCTGTGTCGTATTTTGGCCCGAGAAGCTGATGCCCCTTGAGCCTTCCCACGAGGCTTTAACACAATGCATAAAACGCGAACTAAAGGGAACTTTGTTGTCTAGAAATCTGAGATTGCACATGGGTGCTTATTCGTTCAGGGTAGATAGATGGTTTGTATTTTGGTATTCCTTGCTGGGATTTCTGTTTTGGTATGTGTGCATCATTATCAGACCCGCACCTCTGGCTTCATCCGCTCGTCTCTTTGATTCTGGTGCCGGGAAGCAAACATTCGAGCATCCTCGGCGTCCCCGTTTATTCCACACCGTCAGTCGCGTGCCGGTGCTCGCCTCGCTCACTCACACATAAAAGGTCAGGACTGGAGACGGGCCAGCCTTCTCGTCCTCACACTCATATTATGGCGTTAGGACTTTTACGACCCTGGCCCTCCCACTAATTATACCGTGCTCTGGTAACGCGAGGAGCGGTGGGGGAGGGGCAGAAGGTCTACATGCCGAGCAGGTCTGACACTTGTGACAGCGAAGGCGCATGCGGCTTCTCATCTGAGCCATGTATGCCCCGCACTTCTAATCGCATCATACACAAATCCATCAGGCACCCCAACTCAGAAATATTGCATACCCTTTCCCCCCCACCCTAGAATTCCCAACGTTTAGGAACCATACAGTCATCAGTACATAACATAGGGACATCTTGCCTCGGTGCCTGGGCCCCTCTTGGCACATGGCACCTAATGCCTCTGAACAAGGGATATAAATCTTACCTTACCATCTCCTGGTTGGTAGCCCTCGTGCGTCTAGGAAGGAAGCAGGCCCAGGAACAGCAGCTGAGTCCCCCAGCCCAGCCCAGGTAGACTCTCTGCACACGAGAAGGACCGAGGCCAGACCCTGGGCTCCTGGGTCCAGGTCCCTAGGCTGAAGGCTCAACCAGCGCTCAAGCCTCAATCAGGAGAGATAAGGGCCCCACCTGGGAAGCCATTCCTGGCCCACCACACAGCTCACAGCTGCAACTTTTGGCGGGCACTGATGGAGGTGGAGAGCAGTCTGCAGAGTATGTGTACAAAACACTGGGAGGGAGCAGGCCGGGCTGAGGCAGCCCCGCCCCGCTCTACCGCTCCCTCCCAATGTTTTGTAACACTGACTGCTAACTTCGGTGTTACCTTTCTCTGCATCTGTGGCGGGCCGGCGGCGGCGGGGCTGCAATTGCAAAGGATCTTTGCAACTTGCGTCCAGCGTTGCGGAGGCCCTGGGTGTCGGTTCCTGAAGTGTGAAGCCCACGCCTGGGCTGGAGACCGGCCCAGGCGTGGGCTTCAGGAACCGGCCCCAGGTCTCCTCGCTAGTATTTCGGAACGGCCATGGGCCGATTGGCTGACGGGTCAATCCGGCCCTGCATGTGCCCTCCCATTTTTTAACATTCCACTTTGAAGAATAACACCGATGCACGTATAACTGTTTTATCAACACATTTTTCTGCATTAACTTTTGAAGATATGCATTCCCTGCTGTGGTCGTTTCGGCGCCAAAAGTGAAGAATGCTTGTTTTTTTCTTACTAGTCTCTATAACCGTATACAATGTCAGAATCACTTCTGAGTATAGGTGGTTCCAGACACGAATCAAACAAATAGTAGGTTATATCGTTTGGTGGAAGGGTGGGGAGATTCCCTGGCGTAGGGCTCTTCAAAAGGCAACACAAATTGAGGAGTTATGTTTCATCCCGTCTCCAGGTCAAACAATCAAAATCATGCCCATCATTTCTACCCAATGGACAATAAGGATTTGGGTGGGAGCATTCATATTTGGACGGATGCATGGGATATCGTTGTCAAACTTTTGTAGGTGCAGGTGTAGTATTCGGGAATATGAAAACAGGATTCCCCACATTACTAAAATTGTGTGATCTTGGCGCTCTGTGCGTCATTCCACTTAAGCATCCAAATTGGGAGAGAGTATAACTGGGTCTCCTCAAGAAGAACTATATAAAAACTAAAGCACTGGCAAGACCACTACTCTTGGCTTAAGTATAGGCAATTCAAAGAGGGTCTATGAGGAGTGAGGCATAGGGGGGGAAGAAGAAAAGGAGGGTTAAGGAGAAGTGATGGAAAGAGGGGGTCAGAATAGTGAGGGCAAGAGTGGAGCTTTCATTCTGCCGATCTATGGTCAGGGAGAAGAAGGCTAGGGATGGGCACTGCGATGGACAAAAAGTACCATGGGGAGTTCAGGAGATATATAAAACCCCATATTTCCGCCACTGGATCTACTAAATACATTGGCACATGGTAAAGTGCAATTTTCAACAGGACACCACCTTCAAGTGAAAAGGTGAAAAGAAAAAAGAAAAGATAAAAAAATACGTGAGATAGCAGAGATTTGTTATGACATGGGGGGGAAGATCACAAAGGTTTCAGTGTCACCGATAGGTAGCTCATGCTAGCAAACCTTTATGACATTTAAGAAATTGTGTCCATGGTATGCACTGGAAGTATATGGGAATTAATAATGGAATTCACCTGATAAAATAAAATCGCCCTTGAACATTTCAGAGTCGGCGGTCACTGAGCAACTGGATTGATTAGAAAACATGTGGAAATAATTTGCTGGAATTGATACCGATACACCCTGCCTTGGGGTGACAAACCAAATTCAGGTACATCCATCAACTCAAAGGAGAGTTTCCACATATCCTCTTAGTGGCTCTTCACCGTCAATAGGTGTCAGGGTTCCATTAGATGTCTCTTCGTCTGATCATAGATCAGTCCCGCATAAGATTAAACATTCCAGAATCCACAGTAGAGCAAACAGTTTTCACTCTAAAGCGGGACTCTCTTTAGCTCTTCGAAATCATGGTTCGTCTCTTTCCCACTCCCTTTCAGGAAACGCTATGGGTTGCCTTAGAGATTCTGGCGCCCTTTGCATTCACGTAGGTGTTCAGGCCTATGACGCTGTGTTATGCGTGTGGTCAGCTGACCAGTATTTAAGCCCCGCCCCCCGGCAGTACTTCTGAATTTGTAAATTTCCTAAAATACGCATCTTGTTACCTTGTCTTCTGGCTCCTTGAATCCCTGGTTTTCTTTGCGACTTTCCTGCCTTGTTCTGGTCATTGCCTTTGTCTTACCTGCTCATTGCCAGACCCGAAGCGGCCACGGACTGTATTTGCCTCATCCCTCAAGTCTTACCCGCTCATTGCCACACCCGCAACGGCCACAGACTGCATTCGCCTCATCCCTCAAGTCTTACCCGCTCATTGCCAGACCCGGAACAGCCACGTACTGCATTCGCCTCATCCCTCAAGTCTTACCCGCTCATTGCTAGACCCGGAATGGCCTCGCACTGCATTCGCCTCATTCCTCACGTCTTACCCGATTGCCTACCTCGGAACGTCCACGGACTGCCTTGTCTCATTCCTCATGTCTTACCCGATTATTGCCTACCTCGGAACGTCCACGGACTGCCTTGTCTCATTCCTCATGTCTTACCCGATTATTGCCTACCTCGGAACGTCCACGGACTGCCTTGTCTCATTCCTCACGTCTTACCTGTCGCCAAGACCTAAGTCTCTTAGATTGCCCCAACTACATTCAGTGCTACGTCTTCATTCTCTTACCGCCCAAAGACTTTAAGGAACAGAAAGGACTTCCACGCATCTGCGCAAGGATCAAAGGACATCAGCGCAAGGATCAAAGGACATCAGCGCAAGGATCAAAGGACATTAGCGCAACGGCGCAAGGATCAAAGGACATTAGAGGCAACGGCGCAAGAATCAATAGACTCCTTAGGCGTCATCGTGCTGGCGGGAATAGGAAACAGGACATTTTGTTTCCAGGACTACCACTTCCTTCCCAAAACTACATCTGCTGTTTCTACCCAGAACTATCACTTGGTAAGCACATACAGTTTGGTTCTTTCTTTTTCTTACTCTTATGTCCTCCTGGTAACAGTTACCTTTCTTGTTTCAGGATACTCACCAATCTAGCTTGGAACTATTCAGTCCCATTCTGATTTTCTTGCTTGCGAGTATCAATTCTTCATCTTGTTTTGAGATTACATTGCCTTAAGCCAAATGTTAATACTTGGTTAATTTTTCTTGCAGCCAGCTGTCCGAGTACCAGGGTGTACCAATATTTTCGGGCAATACTCCCCTCAATCTGTCCTTTTGGATTTTGTCCTTGGGCCCCAACACTAGGACAGTTCACAAAAAGAGTAAGGGGAACTCACCAGATTTTTGCCCCCAAGATTCACCAAACCCATTAACAGACCTGTATCCGAGCACGGGCCAGAGACACGCCAAGGACGTGGGAGGACATCTCTGGGCTATGTCCTTGAGGTATTGGGCCGATGGCAAGGAGACACCCTGTGCCTGTGGATTGATGGGGGCCGTTAACTTTCTTTCCTACCGTGTTGTGATGCTCTGCAGCCTACATGTGCTGTGGAGGGTATATTACAAAGAGGGCCTTTTTGTCATCTTTTCGTGGGCACTGGTGAGGTCTCCCGGAGCAGGTCTAGTCAGCTCCACAAGTAAGAGCCCCTACTGACATTTTTCCTAATCCCTGCGATTGGATTTAGGCTGCTTACCTCAAATATGTTCTTGCCTGCGGCTCACAAGAGCATAAAGTTAGATTTCCTTTGCTTATCTGCCCGGGTTCCGTTTTTCAAACTATCGCTCGAGTCTACAAATTTGCATCACATGACATGGTTTATCACATGCCATCCATTTCCTATTAAATCTGCCTAAAACAGCGATTCATCCAAAATAGTGGTGTCTCATGAATCGGACCTCTCAGGATTTGCTTTACATTATGATAAAGCTCAGCATTTCATGACGTTGACCGAATTACACCAATTGGTTTATAATGAATGTAGAAGGACAAGAAATCTCAAGCTATTTGGTTTATTAATCGTTCAAATAAGTTCTTGGAAACTCTTTGGAAATTTCCCTTTACTAGCTTTGTTTCATCAAAAGTGTCATAAAACCATACATCACTAAAAGAGAATACTTAAAATTACATCATAATACAAAATTGAGAATAAAACCAATCAGTTAACAAGGGATCTCCAGTAACATTTTTTAAACGTAAACACCATGCCCATCTGAGAAATGTACAGGTAGCAAATACAGCAGGGGTATCAGTTGACTTTAAACACGTCTTCATTGCCTCCTCTATGGTTCTGCAACCAGGGTTGCGAAAAAGAGGTCTGAGGAAAACGCTTACACAGTGGCAGTGAAACTGGGCCTAGCAATAGTTTTAAATCCTCTGTGGCGCTGTTGCACAGAGGGCACATCAGCGATAAAGTGTTCTTGAGTGAGGCTGTTAGTAAAATGCCTAGACAAAATGTTATATACAGTGCTCTTTCGTGTATTGGGGTCACATAGTCTAAGTACTCCTCACAGACTGCCTTAACTTTAATACTGATGTAGCATGCCAAAGGCACTGAGCCAAGAGTTTTCCCCGATAACCTCTCGCTGTGCTTTTGCACGGGCGGCTTCTTTAACAATGCCCTTCGATTGTGAAGGGATTCCAATCAGGTTGCCCCAATATAAGCCAAGATCCAATTCCCTCAAGCTATGCCTAACATGCACAGCCCACTTCAGAGTTTTTGTTGTGCCAAAACATCCATTAGAGCATCTCTGTATTTAACAAGTTTTCCATTTGACCATAGGCGCACCCAGTTTAAAACTGGGCGGATCAAGCAAAAGGGTGCTATCCCCTGGCATGTCGGTCTCCAATAGCAGGGATACTGTCGGCGTGCTAACGGACAACCCCAGAACATTTTCTAAAATGTTTTTTCTACTGCCGCCAATGAATGGATGTTCACCTGCCTCCATAGCTCCGCTTCGTACATGGCTGCCTGTCTAGCCTAAGCTTTGTGGGCTTCCAATGTAACGTGCACTGCCCCATTACTGTGTTCAGCAGTATATCGTGCCAGTGCCCCACTATGGCAACCCTAGCCTTTTGAAGCCACTTCACCCACCCAGAGGTTGCCATTAGTCGGACCCCCAAATAGTCATAATGCGATACCTGCAATCACGCCCTCGTCCAACACCAACCTAAATGCATCTCGGATTGTCCTGGTGCCTGATTGCAAGATCATGGATTTAGATTTGGTGACGAGAAGAGATAAATCAATTTTTCCTATAGAAGGCCTTGACAATGTCCAACTGCTTGTGGGTGCCCGCTGGTGTCAAAGACAGCAACACTGCGTTGTCCGCAAACAGCGGGACTGGCATGCTTTTGCCGGCCAGCATTGGCGCTTACGTCTGGACAGCTAACAGTTCTTTGATGACAACGTAAATGAATGTACAAAACTTTAGGGGGCAGAACACATCCTTGGCAGACTACCTTTTCAACATAAAGGCTAACAGAGGTCCTGCAGTCCACTCCCCACCGAGAAACAGTTGCGTGATGTGTGTACAAGCTCTGTATTGCATGTAGTCTGGCCGGAAGGACACCCAAAGCCTGGAGGATCTCCCAGAGAAGGTGCCTGGGTACAGTGTCGAACGCAAGTCCACAAAGACAGCGTACACTCCTTCCTGAGGACCGCGTATTTATCAACCAACCAAAGGCTCTGATCTATGGTACTCATCCCTTCACAGAACCCTGCTTGCCGATGGTCAAGGATCTAATTACTTGTAGCCCAGGCCTTCAGGTGGAACAGTTAGGCCCTAGCGCAAATATTGCCCCCCCGCCTCTAGCAGCAAGATAGGCTGATAATTCGAGGGCTGATCCCTCTAACCTTTCTTGTGGATCGGCACAAATTCTGCACAGTTCATTCCCACAGTCATATTTTCATAGCAGTATTAGGTTTATCCCGAATTTAAAAAGTCCATCATGTTAGTGAGTGTACATTTTTGCACAGCACACAGTTCTGCCATTATGTTAGCATATACAGTAGTTCATACAACTGTATGTTCTGGCAATGATGGCCATGTAGGGGTGTGTCCTTTTCCGATCCATTTTGTCATTTCAGTTTAAAAGATTTTTTCAAATACTTGTTAATGTACATTTTATTTACCCTTTCTTAGAAGTTATCAATAACAATTCTATCCAATATTCAAGGGGCCATGGTATACAATATGTCGTCCCTTCATTGTTGCTTATGTACGTAACGCTGTCACAGTATGTGGATAGGTCAACGTGTGTTTTGCTGTTCGCAAGCCTTCTCAATTCTCCACAGTTTTTTCACAATTGTTGCTCTACTTTAGCCAACACACGCCTTTTGCCGACTACGCAGTTATATTGTGAAGTGCAGTCAGGCCTGGATAGCAAACCCAGACTCGAAAGCACATAGTAGTGTGGGGTAACTTCACAGAACTCCAAAATGTCGCCGAATGTGATGTGAGCTCTGAGCAACTCTGCCTAAAGATGGGATGTTTCCAGCAGCGGAAAGCCACACAAAACAACATGCGTTTGTGCATTCCACTATCACATCCCATATCTCTACTCTAGCATGGACTTCATGTAGGCGGTGCTGAAGTACCAGGCAGGCGCCACAACTAAGGGCCCAACAGGGGATTTCTGGGGGTAAAACCGGAGTAAGCAATACAGAACTATCTTACATGAGGGTTTTGAGAAAAACAGAAGAAAGGACGTCGGTTTCAGCGACTATTGCACCATCCAGAAACTGATGGCAACTGTATTTTGGGCTCCGATTAGCAGCTGGGTTGTATTAATTACCGTGCACACCAAAACCCCGTGCCCGTACTCTAGTTGGTCGCTTTTTCATGAATTCACATAATTAACTTTGAGAGCTTTACATTTCTCTGGAGGGCATTCACGCTGTCCTGATGCACCTCGTTCACTGAAAGACCATTATTATTTAATTATAATGGTCCCTTGTTATGCTCAAAAAATGTGTCGAAGTTCCAATCTACACCCATTTCCCGTTTTGCCATCTAGTATCTGCATGACAGCAATTTTCGTGTGATACAGTGAAACGGTCTACTTGCTAAAATATCTGTACAGTTCTGTGCTAGAGGTCAATGGCACAAAACCAAACACCTCCCAGAGTGACACTCCTGCATGGAAGCACTTTCACATCACTTTATGGTGCTGGGGTAGGTCATGTCAACCGCCTTCGGCAGTACAGCAGAGTGAAGCCCGCCACTCCAGTAATAGGCTGCCAGGACAAGTAGAGCTGTACACACCAGCTATTCCCCTCCAGGGGTCTGCACAATGCAGCTCTCCGGATTTTTGGACTACAACTCCCATGATCCTTCGCCACTGATTTATGTGGTCTAGGGCTGATGAGAGTTGGAGAGCAAAACAACATCTGGAGAGCCAAAGGTTGCAGACCCCTGCCTTCTCTATACAAATCAGCAACCCTGCAACTCACTCTAGCAGCAGATGACTGCCCCAGCCCCCCTCGAATCTCCCCCCCTCTATCGAAGGATACTTAGCAGTCTTAAATAGCCTCCAAATAGCCAGCAATCACGTTATTACAGATTCTTCGTTTGCTTAGCCTGTCCTTTCTTCTGTACTGAAGCAGACACCATGGGACCAGATGGGCCCTGAAAATCTTTGGGTGGGTGGTGCCATTTCTTTGAAAGTAGATTTCCCCCATGCTGGCCACACCGTTTGCTAAATGTGCTGCTTAAAACGTGAACATAAATTAAACGTCTAAATTGAAACACTTTAATTAAAAGCTACCAGTTGATTTCTTTAATCTGTGCTGCTGCGTTTGTGTAATTGTAAAGGAGTACCATCTAGCAAGGGGGTAGAAGCCCATGCAAGATTAGATTTGTGTTAACAATTATATCTCAGAAAGGGTGGTCTGTTTAACAGACCCCCCTTTGAGCAAACTCCATGCCAAAAGCACGGCCATCAGTATCTTGATCTGCAGCACTGCTCTCAAGTGGCAAAGAGCAGGTTCAGAGGTCACAGTCTTGACAGCCAGGGTCACAGCGAGGATACATTTAAACCTGCACCTCTGCTCAACCACAAAGAAAAGGGTTTGGACCCACTTAAAATCAGGCTTGCTTTTGTCTAATAACTAGTGGGCCTTTGCATATAAAAAAAGGAGGATCTCCCAGTCTTTCTTTGATTCAATTCTGGACCATCCAGGACACAAGGAAACATGTGGTTGGACCTCTTTTGGGAGAGTTGATATTTCCAAAGCCCTCAGCCATGGAGGTGAAGGAGTGTTCAAAGGCAGCGGCAAGCTCTGCTCCCCAACTACTGGCAGGACACATTGTGGGAGATTCTTGACGAGGACCAGGACCAGGACCTGCCACTCTGCACCAAACCTTTGCTGGCTGCAGGGAAGCTATGAAGGGGGGGCGGAGCGGGGAGGGGCAAACTGCCCCGTGCCTTGCGCTTGTAGGGGGCCTTGCGACACCCTCTCCTGAGTGCAAAGCAGCACAGTCCACCCATGTGCATTAATCTCACAGGGGACCGTGCTGTCTGCGCTCTGCCCCAGCAATGATTTTGCCGTTTGTTGTAAAGCCGTTTGGCTCTGTAACAAACGGCAAAATAATGGGAGAAAGCAGGGCTCAGTTGCGAGCTCTGCTGCCTCCAGTTATTCAGCTGACAACGTGGACATGCTGAATGACAACAGAGGACTCGTCTCCTGTCAGGCAGCATGACTACGTGTTGGAGTGCCGTGGCTGCCCAGGTGCTTTTGATGGTGCATGGAGGCAAGGTGTTTTTTTATTTTAAACTGAATGTTTATATATGTATATTTAAATTAAATGAATATGTGTTTGAATGCATTCATGTTGGTGTTTATGTTTGTATCAAAGCTGTGTTTGGTTTTATGTATGCGCGCATGTAAGTTGTGCGACTGGTGGATGAATACATGGGTGCGAGTGTGTGTGAGCCCACCCCTAATACAGGCCCACTTAATTAAGGGGTGGGGTCATGGCATCAGAGGTGCACATAGGCTAACATTTTGGGGGGATTAGAGGGTGTGACTAACTTAAAAATTTGGGAGAGGAGCTAACTTCAGGGGCTGTGGGGGAGGGGCACACTTAATTGTGTGGGGACATCCAACATCTTTCCACATTCGAAAGACTATTCTGGTGAAGCGTCAATGTTTAGAAGCCACCAACTCTCCTTCAGGTCTGAAACATTGCATGTAAGGACTACTGTGAGAATGAGATTTCTCATGTCACCACTTCCCTTCTATTCACTAAGCGCTAACCCCACGTCACAATTTCAATTGCCTAAAAACATATGCAAATAAATGCAGGTGCTAAACGGGAAATGTTTTATGTTAGTAATGGCAGGGCCTTTATGAACAGCGAATCCCAGGCACTGTTTAATATCTGTGTCCTGTCCCATTGGGCCACGACTCCGTTGGTCAGTCTAGCAGGGGGTGGATGACAGTTTTGAAAGCAGTGAGTGGGGCCAATAAACCCATTGCGCCGTCAGTCTCCCGACTGAGGGATGGAGTCTGGGTCTTTCAGCATTTGCAGTTGACATGGGGCCCAAAGCAGCTGCTCTTATGCTGGCAGTCTTATGACACAGAAACCTACTGATATACTGCAGCTTTTAACCACCTCGCTGCATTATTTTGACTTCATTATTGTTTTAAGCACTCTACAGGTGCCGTGGCCTATTTTTCCAATCTGAAAGGACTGGGGTGCATCCCAAACATCACAAAGAAATGGGCCCCACCAGCCCCGACACATCTTCAACCAGCCCTGCTCCCACTTCCCTCAATTCCCTAAGCCCAGCTGGAAAGCTAAATAGCTATTTCACCTTCCCTTTGGCCAAAACCTTCACCCTAATTCAGAGGCAGTTTACTTTCATAATGCTATGATAATCTCTGGAGAGGTGGGTCACCTAAAAGCTGAGACCAGAAGTTAAGACTTTGAATTTATTAAAGTTAGTATGTTGATATTGCATACATAGACTTTTGTGCTCTGCATGTTTAATGCTGCTGCCACTCCTTAACAAGTGCTATGGGCTGGTGACATACCAAAAGAGGACTTCTGCCTTGAAGTGGGAGGGCTTCAGCCCTTTCTAGTCAGGGGCTGGCGCCGCCCATGCAGCCAGCTTGAGTCAACAAAGCCCAGCATTTCGTGAAGGCGCTAGAGCCAGATATGCTCAATGGTGTTGCACCCTGTATGTCTTGCACTAAAGTCCTGTTTTCAACAAATTAGCAAAGTCAACAGTTTTGGCTCGTGCATAAGTATTAGGCATTGGCCAGGCACTGCTATTAGATGCACAGGTACTCAAACCAATTTGCAAAAAAGTTAGAAGGTGCCCCTCTGTAGACATGGCATGATAACCTGTTCTGTGGTTTATGACTTTGAGAGTCCGCAGCCATCACTTTTTGCTCATTGTACTTTTCACAAAGGAGGAATATCCATTTGCATATCAGTCTTTGTATTTGTATTTGTATTTAATTTATTTGTAACGCGCAAACCCACAGGCCCGGAGGCATCAGGGCGCAATTTGTACAGGTTACAGATATACATATGTACAGACATAATATTAAAAAAAAAAACAAATTACACAGAGACAGTAGGTGACTAAAGGAATCTATCTACATATACTACAGTTGCACAAAAACAGTAGGTGACTAAAGGAATCTATCTACGTATACTACAGTGATGCCGGTGCTGTTTGGTGATAACAGAGGACAGCAGGTCAGAGTGTGTAAGACAGAGGCGCTGAGCAGGGCTTAAAGCTGGTCAAAAAGCCAAGATCTAGTATTAGCTTTGAAAGTGTTAAATGAGTCTTCAGCTCTGATGGTAGCAGGGAGGGAGTTCCATAGCTTGGAGGCTAGGACAGGGAAGCTTGAACCCCCCTGCTTTTTGCAGTTTAAATCTAGGGATCGCTAGACAGTGGGACTGGGCAGTTCTTAGTGGTCGGGAGGTCGAGTGGCGTGACAGTCGACTGCCGAGGTAGATAGGGGCCTTGTTAGCCAGGCATTTGTGCGTAAGGGCGAGTGTTTTGAGTGAAATTCTCTGCTTGACAGGTAGCCACTTTAACTTGGTTCTAATTTCTGTGATATGCTGGTTGCGGGGAATGTTTAGGGCGGCACAAACGGCATTATTTTGGGTAGTTTGGAGTTTATTCAGGTTCTCTTGGCTGGTGCCTAGGTAAAGAGCACTACAGTAATCGATTTTAGCCATGATGAGGGTTCTCGCTAATGTGACACTGTTGGAGGTAGTAAGGAATGGTCTACAAGCTGCGATGAGTTTGCATGTGTATGCGGACACAGATCTGACAGCATTCGTTTGTCGAGTTAATGATAGTGTAGCGTCAAGGTAGAAGCCTAATGTTTTAGTGTCTTTTGAGACTCGAATGTTATTACCGTCTATGGTGAATGACTGATAGGACGGTTCTAGTCTGCTCAGGCGTTGTGCAGTACCTAAGATCAGAAGCTCCGTCTTGTCATCATTTAGGCACAACTGGTGTTGGGCCATCCAAGCTTGGATGACCAGGTAGACGTCATTAAGGGACTTGGTGTCAGCTAGATAATCACCAGTGATGGGAATGAGTATCTGGGTGTCGTCCGCATAGTTAGTATAGGAGACACCCAGATAGTCAAGAACATCAAAGAGTGGTTTAGTGAAGATGTTATAAAGTGTGGGTGATACGCAAGATCCCTGAGGTACGCCACAGTGAATTGGGGAAGGGTCGGCGGCTGCGGATGGGGCAAAGACTCTCATGGATCTATTGCTCAAAAAGGATTTGATCCAGGCTGCAGCAGAGGATGAGAAGTTGGCAGCGGAGTGGAGGTGCTTGCATAGGATCTGGTGGTTCACCAAATCGAAAGCGGCTGAAAGGTCGAGAAGTAATAGCATTGCTAGTTTGCCCTGATCCTTTAAGACCTCGACTTGGGTTTTAAGGTCTATTAAAGCAGTCTCCGTCCCGTGTCTGGGGCGGAATCCGGATAGTCGTAGACCTAGCAAGTTATTAGATTCCAAATAGTTTTGTATCTGGAGGTATGCGGCACGGTCTAAAATCTTAAGCAGAAATGGGACTGTGGTGATAGGTCGGAAGTTAGTAGGAATGCTTGGGTCAAGGGATGGTTTTTTGAGCAATGGGATCACCCAAGCGTCCTTCAGGTTATCCGGGACAATACCGGATTTGAAGGAAGAGTTGATGAAGGCCGTAATGAATGGGGCCAGCTCATGCGCTGAGTCCTTAATAATAGGGGCAGGGCACGGGTCACCTTGGCAGTTGGATGGTTTAATTCTTAGAATTATGTTTTCTACCTCGGCAACGGTGAGCGGCGAGAATGTAAATGGTGTAGTATTAGCAGTGTCTGGAAGGGGGGCCCTGGCATGGGAGAGAGCGCGGTTGTCTCGCTTCAGACTGTCCTGCTTATCTTTAATTTTCGCTTGTAGTGTGGAGATTTTATTTAGTAAGGCTGCTTGGATGTTGGCACACCATATACTTTCTTTCAAGCAAGTGCCATGGGGGGCGACTGGAGTTTCAAGCTCTTTTAGGATTTTGAAGAGCTCCTTAGTGTTCGAGTCAGCTTGCATAATGCGGTTGTTAAGAGATTCCTTTTTTGCAGTGATGATAGCATCTTTATAAGAGAGTGAGGCAAGAAGGAAACCATCTTTGTGCTCTTCAGAAGGGTGGCTTTTCCATCAATTTTCAGCACAACGTTTCGCTTTGCGGAGTAATCTTAACTATGGGGTGAACCATGAGTTAAGATGAGTTTGTAATTTAGCCTTCCTAAGTTTGATAGGAGCTATAGAGTCAATGGCCGTTAGCATTGTTTGGTTGTAAGTGTCTGCTAAGGAGGTAGGATCAGAGCAAGGGCAGGCCAGCACCGAAATGCCAGGCAAACCTCCTTTGAGCAAGAGTACCAACAGCAACCACATACACGCGTTTCACCCTTGTTGGGCCTCATCAGTGAGGTGCTCCTGCTACCATCAATGGCCAGATAGTAGCAATACATCAGTGCCTTTCCCATGCCTACATGAAAGCCAAAACTTAGCATTACCAATGCTTGTTGGACTTTACCCCTGATACACAGGACTATGCATCAAGGTTAAAGCAAACCTACTACTGGGCTAAATTGGCCCACATTGAATTTAGGCCAATCTAGCCAGTAATAATACTTATGGTGCACAGTCAGCCTGGACATACTTTCTGTGGAATGGCATTTTTACTGGCTGGGAGGCTGTACATGGGAATAAAAGCATATATTGGTGCAGCATGCATGGACATACATGGGAACAACCAGCATGAATCTATTTTTGGACTAGCATATGTTGTGTGCAAAGACGGCATGAAATGTATTGGAAAATATTCCTGTGCACGGTTGGTGACTTGCAACTATTGGGATTTTCCATGTGCTTTCATACAAAACCAGTTGCCAACTGTATGGATTTCTACCCAATTTGACAAAAAGTGCTGTAAAATGCATAATTTTAACCCAATCTTTCAGAAATGTTCTTGGGAGTGAGAAACCCCCCTCAAGCAACCCTTTTTTGGTTTGGGCTCCCTCACTGTGCGCGGTCAATCTGGCATAATTGGCACAAACATTTAAACCTCTTCAGTTCAGAAATTCAGCAGCCTCCACGGTACGTCATCCGTCACTGTGTATGATGTGTGTTTTAATGCACACACAGAGGCAGGGTGCTCCTTAAAGCTGGCATCACGCACCACATGCCACCCTATATATATTAATGCATACGATAAAAATGTTAGTCTGGCATAAACCTTTGTTCAGTAGAGAAAACTAACTTTGCTGTCGTTGATTCGCAGTTGTAGTAACAAACCATATTTGGGTTCCTCCACACAAACTCAAAGGGAGATTTCTTGAGTTATGTTTGCGAAGGTGCCGTCGCTACGCCAGTGCAGAAAATCGTAAGGGGGCCTCACCAAATGTTTTGCGATCATCTTGTGACAGCTGTGGTAGGCAGGAAGCAAAACCTGAGCCTGACACGCTGACGCACAAAAGTTAAAAAATATTTCAACAATCCATGTGCATACTAAAACCTTTAAGGTAGTCTGGTGTTGGGAGAATCAGGCCAACAAAATATAATGTTCATTGCTGCATAGGCAGGAGTATTGCACAAGAGCCTCCTCTCACCCACCTGACACAACAGAAATATGTTTAGTGCAGTACAGAGAGAAGGAGTATGAGCGGCAGAACTGAAAGCTTCCCTCATACAGAATAGGTACAGAAATTAAGTTACACCGGAGGCATTTAGGGGATTGCAGTGCAGGACTAGTGTGGGCAGATTTGTTCAAAACAAGAAGTCGGGCTTGCATGGCTTCCAAATAAGCGCACTTGCCTTCGACATTTGTGTGCAGCCTCAACTCCCACTAGAATTCTGGCTGGGTTGACCTGCGACCAGTGCTTAATTTGTGGGGGTGGTTGCCAGTGCCCAACACCAGCACTCTCTTTTGGGCACCGGAACTCATGCGGGGCCAGCGCACGTGCAATTGCTTTATTTGTTCTTCCACTTTGCTTTGCTTCGATTATAAATCATTGGGATTTGTCATTCTGATCTCGATCTCTCTCGTGCTTGCAGGTTGCAGGCCATGGCTGGCTGGGCCTGGGAGGGGCCAGCAATAGCAATGAACAACAAACTGTTACAAACAGCCAATGAAAACTACCATTCTGTTGTTACTATGCAGTATTTGATACATTCTGTATAGTAACACAGAATGTGCAGTTTTCATTGGCTGTCCTTCTGAGCCAGTGAAATTACATGGTGACGTATTGTTGTTGCCACAGCAGGCAGCACGGCGCCACCTTCATTTCACGAGTTATTGGGAAGTGAAGGTGTCGTGGCGTCGTCGGTCCTGACTTGTGAGAGAGAGAGAGCCTACCCTGCTGCACTGCGTGGTGCAGCCTAGTTGCTTCCTGGGGCCCCCTCTGCCTGCTTTTTCATTTGTGCGGGTGCCAGTGTGCACACCCAGCCCCCCCCCCCACCCTGAGGCCCTGACAGACCAAAGCAGGTAAGTCACTTGTTGGGTGCGGTGCAGCCTGAGCCTGTCACAGTCAAGTGATCAGGCAAGGAAGGCCAGGGTCGGGGCTCGGGCGGCGGCACAGTCCCCTGGTGGTGTCCTGACTGCCCAGGAGTCAGAAACCCACCAGGGGCCCGTCCGCACCCAGGCTTCTGTCTGTGTGACCTGTGTGCAGTGTGCTGCTGACTGCAGTCAGTGCCAGGCCCAGGCCATTTTCTGTGACTGAGTTGGATGACTCTGCCGCGGGCGGACGGGCCCGTGGATTGTGCCCAAAAGTATGTCCCGGGAGGACAGCTCAGAGGCAACGTGAGCGCCTTGGAAACAAGACGACACAGAGCAACACAGGTTCGATCCCCAGGTCTGCGCTTAGAAACTTCTGGGTGTTTAAGCGTCTTATAAATACGCATCTAAGAGAAAAAAAAAACAATTAACTAAAAAAAAAAAAAATTCCTGTAACAGCGCCTCGATGCCCGCGGGCTCTGCGAGCGTTTTAAAAATGCAAAATGAATAAAATGTTTATTTTTTTCTTTGAAAACCTGACCTTCCATGGGGCCAGTGGCCGGGGCCCCGCACCACGGAAGGAAGGTTTTAAAAGAAATAACTTATTTTGCGTGGCGGCTGTGGCCCATCACTTTTAAAGTGATGGGTCCCAGCCGCCCAAATATACATGTTTTCTTTTAAAATCTTACCTTCCGTGGGTCCGCTGTGCCACGCACCTCTTTTTTTCCATCATCAGGCTCAGCATGGCCGTGGTGGCCCCACGGAAGGTAGCCTAAGTGATTGAGGTAAGGCAGGACAAAGCTCAGGACCAGGCGGGGCACGGGCGGCAGCGTGGTCCCACTAGTGTGTGTCACAAAAGGAATGAATTGTCGTTTGCAACTTTGGCCACTTTTTCATTGGTGCCGAGCACAACTCGAGACAATTGTATGCCCCAGTCCGACCCTGGATAGCATTCATCTAAGTGAAACATGAACTGTGAATTTTTGCCTGGGTGTTTCCGTTCTTCCTTTTAATTTTATCGGCCTCATTAGTTCACAAACAAGCTTCAGCGAGGGGACCTGGAACGGTGCACGTATTGGGCCGAAACCGAAACGGCTGCACTTCGTGAGAAAAGCCCATGCAAAGACGAACTTCTGAAATGCCATTTCAGGCTTAAAGATACACACATGGAAACGAGACTGCGATAAACATGGTGCACGTGCCCACTAGTCTGTCGTCATAAATAAAAGCACTAGTTGAGTATTCGTGTATAATTCTCAACCGTCTTTTGCTGTAATTTTTTTTTACATAATTCCAGCGCATGTTTTCTATCCTGATGTGTGGTTTATACACTGTGGCCCCTTAACCTGGGTACAATACGTTCCGAGCATGTGCTCCGAATGAGAGCATATGCAATCCTCAGATAGGAATCCTCAGATAGGGAGGTGGGTGTCTGTTACACCCCGCAGTTTAGTGAAGTATGTCAAGAACATGTAAGTGGGAAGGAGATCTCCGAATATGCATTCTCCTCTGGCTCCTGAATATTGGGTGACAACACATATTAAAAAACTAAATATGTTTTAAGGTGGAAAGAGGCCCTAAATCAGAAGTAGCACAGGCTGTTGATTTCACAACAATGTCTTGCAGAAATTACTTTTTCCAAGTTATACAACACCATGCTCATGCTTGAAGGAAGGGTGAAGGGGAATGCATTTATGAGATGTGATGACTGATAAGGGCTTGAGTGTAAATTGATTACACAAAACACCTGAAAGAGGTGACTGAAGAACGGGCTGAGGGGAGGGTGCTCTTCCTGGAGGTAACCGATTAACAATACTTGGTGTACTTTAACAGACTGTCAGATGGGGGCAGAGACAAATACATTGCAACAGTGACTGAAACAGAATGCTTTTTTATTTATTTGCATTTTTAACGCGGTCACGCAGCCCAGGGGCATCAAGGTGCTGTTACAGGAGGAGCATGTCTTAGTTGCGTATTTACTACTAGCCTGTGCCAGCAGTTGCTGCAGCGCCAAACATGTTTCATGGAGCAGCAGCAGTGTGATGGGCCGATCTAGGTAGGTCTAGCACTGAAGTGGTGCGGCCGGCATGCCCGCGCTGAGGGCAGCGCTGCGCCCGCACTGCGGGCGGCGCAGCGCCCGGCATTATGGGGCCAATATTTTTTGGGCACTGGCACTTATTTTTTTACAAATTAAGCACTGCCTGCGACTGCTGATGAACTATCGTGGCATAACTTGAATGCCCTGCGCGCTGCACCCTAGGTATTTTACTTCCTGTCTCCTAACCATGACTGGTTCATTTGATACAGTTTGCATCATATAATTGAAGTTCAACACCTATACGGCGGTGGCGTTGAAATATAGACTATTTAAATCAACTTATTTGGTTTGCTGGCTATTAATGCTCTATGGCGTATCTTATAGATGGACTCGAGAAAGTTATTCTTTACCGTGTAGCTCATCAGCAGTCGCATAAGTCATACATCATGCCGCTTTTCTTATAATCAGATCAACGAGACGCATGCTCGTGACCGGGCGCGGCCGGGTACGGGGCTTGACATGCAAGCTCAAGCGGAGACTTGGTTCCCTAAACGCTGTTGCATATTGCAAGTAAGTTTTTGCGAATGTTAAGATCCTGTTTGTCTCGATCAACTGCGCCGCATTATGGGAATTAGCTCGCTTAAAAGAAGGCTAATGGCACAGCATCCATTACAATTTCACGATCTGACGTTGAAAGAACGCAGGAGACTCACGCCTCAGTAGATCAGCACTCGAGATCTACGTTCTAGTAGACTAGTATTTGACGCAGCACATCGAGGCGCCGCCTTCCATTCTTGAAATTAATGTCCATAATTAACCTCACAGGATGGTATTGCATTCATGATGGCTATTCCTTGGATACTTTACAAACACATTTCCCTTTCTGGTTTGTCTTTTGGCATAAAGGATCGCGATTACAGTGCAGTACTACGGCATCAATTGGGGCACTTTTTTGAATATGGAGCTTTCTACATCGATATGACGCTCTTACTGAAGCCAGTCCTTTTTGTGCCCATCATAAGGGACCGGCCTTGAGCACCTTACATAAGTGAGTTTTTGACACTTCAATTCACGGCTAGAACGGGCCAGGCGACCAAGCCGTTAGAGCACGTGTAGTCACCTTATTTCACAGTTGGCAATTAGGAAATTGGTTCCCAGTTTAAGCAAATGTCCTTGTATTGTGTCTCCACAGACTCACTAATTGGGGTCTGCTTGGGGTTTGGCTGATACGTTATTCGAAGCAATTTCATGAAGTTAGTTCCAGCTCTTCTGGTGGAGAATATGGCATCTATTATTCTCCCTATATACACACTTATGTTCTTCTGTACTTTTGTAATTGGAGTAAGTTTGTCAGTTTAGTCTCATTCAGACCCAGTTTTGTCTTTTTTCTCTTTTACAGGGTTGATAAATATTGATTTCATTTTCTGTCTGCCATACATTTATCCTAATGATGTTGTATTTGAATTCATTCACATCATGTGCCGCTCAGCACAAGGGAGTGCGCTGTCCTGAAGAAGACGGCCATCAACTGGAGTCCAGTTAGAAGTATTCCCCCGTCGAAACTACCAATGCTATGTAAAAAATATTGCTAGGTTGACCCCTTACATTATAACTAATTTACTGGTCCCTAGGCTAGTGTAGTTGACGCACCGCACCCCATTTTACTGAACTGTGTATTTTTTTTTATTTTCAATAATGCAACATTTGATTGAATGTCTTTCATGTATAGTTTGAAACAACTTTTCACAGACACACTTGTGAACACCGGTCCCCTCCTTCGCGTGATCCCCTTCACTCGAATCTGGCGACCTGGCTTCCCAACTGTGTGGGTGTGTTTTAGACCTTTTTGGTAGGTCTACTCAAGGGCGTTAGTAGCATTTTTAGCTTGTATGCACTTTATCTATCAGATAGACCCAATGTGTAATAGGGCTATCATAAATATAGCACTTTAATCTGTATGCACTTTATTTATATAGCTAAACACCCAAGATGCATTAAGAGCCATAATAGATTTAATATGCCTTTTAATTATTAATTAACAAAATAAAAAGGTGTCTATTTTTACTCTGTTTCTTAAGTTTGGGTCTGATTGAGCCTTTTTCTCCTTACTTTTCCATGGAAGCCCGTTGAACATTTATGTATTAATCAGAGTTCAGTTCCGCTTGACATGATCACTGTTTGATAGAAATTATAAAACATGCACACCTTTTAAACCCAAGAACCTGATGAAATCCCGTTTTTTTGGCACTGTTCTAGTGGGCGAACACGCACTAAAACATTAATCTATTAAAGGGAGTACAGTACCATTTATTTTTACTGTCTGCCTCAAACACCCAGAGTGGGACAGTGTTCACACTCTGAAAAAAGTGGGAGACAAGGGGACAGACCTTGTCCACCCATGTGTGTACCTTCGACTTGTGTCCATTCAATACCAAAAACCACATATAACTGTACCGGCACACGGGTACTCACCAATGCCATATATGTTTCACACCCGCTTCTTTCTTATAGCCACACCCTCTTTATTGCCACAACCATATACCCCAATGCCACACATTTCAGAGCTGCATTACACAAGACCACTTTACACTAACATTCAATTGGGTCATAACATGTATTACTGCACTTTGACAAAGGAGGGTTCTGCTTTCAAGCATTTGATAAAAAAACATGTTGTTAAACTTGAAATATTGGAGAAGGGTTAGATGGAACATTGTCATGGATTATCATTTTAAACTGAGTCGGCACTTCAAGGAAGACTCTTGAACTGCCTTGGTGGAGCTGTAATACGTAAGCTTGGCTGGTGTGCAACTCGAGGAGCTCCAGGTTGCACTTTGCATATCACCCCCTCATCAGGTACCTTCAGACTTCTTTTTTGCTAGGTATTTTTTCATGAATTGATGTAAAGTTACAGCAACATATCATAAAAGATGTTCAGTGATAAACACATGGCAAAACCCTTATAAGATCAAATGCCATTGCAAGTAGAGTTTTTTTCAAGGCCTTTTCAAACCACTGAACATACGTAAACCTTTAAGGGTATATTACCATAAAGCAAACATTTCATCATCTAAAAGAAGAAACTGGTTGGGAAAATATAAGTCAATTTAAACCAGTTTGACCTGTTCACCATATCCCCTACTTCCATTTGTGCCCCATGGATTGCCCGACCCAACATTTATTTCTAGAGACACCACTGATAACCTCCATTTCCACTTCGTCTGACTTCCTGACTTCCCCCATTGGCCGTCGCCTCATTGACTAATGATCTTTAATAAGTCCTCACCGCTCCATTCTCCACCTGGCCTTATTGGCAGCTTTATTGTGTGGGGTCCCTGCACATCTAAACCTGATAAACAAGCATGTTTCTCTTTACAGATAGAGATACATTTGACAAAATCCAAGCAAACACCAATTTTTCCTGATAAAGTTCCGAATTGCATAGCGTTTCCCAAGTGTACGTGAGAAAAATAAACAAGAACCAACTTCCTAATAATCTTTCAAAAACAGTCAACTTGAAGTTGTGGATTAAACTAACCAAAACTAAAAACATTTATATGTGGTGTAAACTAGACTTTTGTCTATGTGGTATGATAGACACTGTCAACACTTACGATGTACCTTGCTTATAACCTTAATAGACGATTCCCCATTTAAATACATTTATGTATATAAAATTATGTTCAATGTTTTTGGCAGGACTTCTGAAAGAAGCTTTCAATGACAACTGAAAGGACAGTCAGCGTACAAGGCAAGACTCCCTGACTGAAAAGAGTTGGATATTAAAATCAAATCCTAGAACCTCAAATCTGATATTAAAAATACTGATGAAGCTAATAGCTTTGGCTTTTGGATGCTGAAAATATTTTCTGAATTCATGCTCACATACGTTTAGGCTGATGGACACATCGTGTAAGCATAGGATGCAAGAGGGGTGGGCGACTACGAATGTGGGGGCTGATGAAAGAGTAAGGATGTGTGAATTAATGATTCTGCAGATAAAGGATTATGGGTATGGATCTGAAACACTAGAGCTACGTGAAGTAAAAAGACAGACAGACCCGCTGGAGCTCATGTTACTACTACAAAACGTAATTGGACGTCAGGGAACTGGTACATTTGCACTTGGACGTAGCCAGGTCCCCACCACCAAATGTTTGCCATTTGCACAGTGGAGTGAAAATCTGCGTGGCAAATTCGGTTTGCCCTGCACATGGGCGATACGCCGTGCAAATGAGTTAACATTGGTAAGCAGCATTCAGGAGCACAATTAAACGCAGCCCGACATGCAAGCATGTCGAGCAGTGTTTAACTGTAACTGTACAAGCTGCCTGGCGTAGGCAGGGTGTACAATGCATCCCTATGTGGGCCCCTTGCTTTATGCTGGTGGATCAAGTACAAAGACAGCACAGGGACCTCCAGCATTCGCGCTGCCATGAAAATCTAGGCTGGAGCATTTGAATAACGGAAAGGAAGGAAAGTGGCAGAAACGCAACTTGCGCTTCACCCCTCCTCTCCACCATACAAATGATTGAAAACGGGGCGTGACATTAATGGAAGGCGTTAAAGCTTTACTCAAGGCTTTTACGTCTTCCATCAACACTACCCCCAACGAACATGAGCTCCTGTCCTATGATCCCCAAAGTCAAAGAATCACAGCCATCAAGACATTTTCGGTAGCCATGCCCGTAGAATTCATTTCACACTGCTCGTTAGGACCCGCCCAATCTTCAATTTCAAAAAAAGAGCTCAAAACATAATGTCTGAAAACCTCAATTGATACAATGCACCATGGGAGATCTATAACATTTTTGAACAGGGGCGCCTCCTTGTCCGTCAACCAAAAAGGCACACCTGCAACGCTTTGTGCTCAAATTGTCACTTATTTGCCCCAAATCCATCTAGCTATTTTTGCACTATAGGTGTTGAATTGAAAGACCATTTTCCTATGGGAAAAGGAATGCATATAGGCCGAAGATAGCTTTTTTTGTCTTAACAGAGCGGTTGATGAATTTTGCCCAAAATGTCCAGTTTGAAGAGGTCTCTGACAGACATTTTTCCGTGAAAATGTCATCCAAATCTGTCAAGTGTGGCAAAGGATATTGAAATAGACTTTTGGGAAAAGACAACGCAAATAGGTTTTATCCGAACTATTGGACAGTGATAGAGAGCTATAAAGATAGATGGGTGCAGGGGAAAAACCAGGGGGAAGCGGGAAGGTAGATAGTGGGTGGGGTATTGGAGAACCCCCCCAATTAGAAGACAGACCATTATGAAATTGGAACGACCAAATAATCCTCTACAAAAGTTGTGGAGGGATACACAGAATAGTTTTTCCAAGACTGGAAGCCTGGTGAGGGATACATCTCCAACAATGAGGAAAATCGTATTAGGAGAGACCCGAGGGGCTCCCACAGCTGTAACCCAGGAGGGGGACACATGCCTGGTGGGTTACAATAACACAGCCAGACATGACCCTAAGCAAGAGGGTCGAAATAGGTGCCGGTAGCAGTGTTTTTAAAGCGGTATCACCGCTGACCCAGGAGGGCGAGCCGTGGCGGACAGTGGAGAATACCGGAGCCAAACATGTAGCATAAAGGGAAGGGAAGAAGTACTTGCTGGTAGAGGAGGTCAAGAAGCGAGATGGGTGTTTGATCTCAAAGACTGTACAATGGATTAGGGAATCCTGAAAGGGCCGACGGTCCCCTATTTAGGTCTTAGTTACCCTCCGTGTTTTTAAGTTGCAACCCCCTAAACCTTATAGGCCAGGGGTCTGCCACCTGTGTCTCTGCACAGGTGGCACTTTAGACTACGACTCCCATGATCCCTTAAAATGAAGCATGCTGGCTTGGCTGGTTCAAGGATGAAGTCTATAAAAAAGCTGTAGATTATTTAGGGCGTTCATCCTCAACAATACATTTCTGATTGTTTAAGAACAGTGATCCATGCAGGCAACTGCTTGGCTGGGAATTTAAGAAATGAATAGTGTTGATAGCGCTCCCAAAGAGTAGGTTTCTCCAAGACAAAAATTGCAAACATTCCACTTTTAAAATGAAAGGCAAGGTGTATTACTGGCTGTAGGCTTCTCTAGTGGACTGCAGATCCCCACGTGAGGTACTTTCTCTAGCAAGAGGAATAACGACTATGGCGGGATTCATTCGGGATGCCAACTGGTTCCCAAGGGAAAATGTGGCAAATAGTAGGTTATGTGCACTGTATATAACTGGTGGGTAGGTAAACCTTGCGCAAAAAGCTCAAGGTGCACGTCCCTGTACTACTTGCTGGGTCTACATTTCGGAAATGTATGGCACTCTTAGGTTTCCTTGGGTGCTAAACTGTCCCGGGCAAAAACTTTGGACAGACCATTGGTAAAAATGCATCAGTCATCACTGCTACAGTGTGTGCTTGTTTGGATTTTGGATGCCGTGTCAAGCCACTCCCATTCATCAGGAGGCCATGATGAAACATTGTTAAAATGTTTCCCCGTATCTTGCTGTTCAAGCAGTGGCAACGCTAATGAATATTGTTTCGTGTAGCTGAAATCCCTACGGCCATGTATGGAGTCCTCTATGGGCCAAAACTAAAATCACTTTTAAAAAAAGTTATTACGTTTTAAGCGTGGCCATGGCAAATTCTGAAAAACGCCTGCTTCGCGGCGGAGACATCCCAGAGGCTGAGAATCTATTTCTGTACGAACACTAACTCACAGAAAAGCCTAGCCAGGATTTTATGACCTTTTTCTAAACATAGATAAATCAATTTGAAAGAAACCACGTTTTCAAATCGGAGAGCATATGCACTAAAGTTGTATATACAAGGGTGGCTCCGCTGCGTGCCAGGCGCAACATAAACACGCATGGGGACTGACCCCCCCCCCCCCCCCCCAACGGCCCCCCTCTGCCAGAGGAAGAGCCAGCAGAGCAGGGATAAAGCGATGAGCAAACGGCCTACACAGCTCGGAGACGCCGCCATGGCCAAGGGAAGGCATGCAATTGTTGGATTAAAGCACAGTAATGACTGGGGCGATACAATCCCTTTAATCCACATGACGCGCCTACTCCATTGTACATTCCAGCTCGACTGCATCTTCGACCCTGCACATCAAAAGACCTTTGCAAGCAGGGAAACCGGAGTCTCGCAGGTCAGCCAAGACCACGTTAATACTTGTTTACGATGACGTTCATTTTGCAGGACTCTCACAAATTCCTAGATTGTAGGCGTACATACACTGGCCTACACATTTATGAAGCCAATATGTATATTCGTACAGCATTGGTGTCAAACTGTTAAATAGTGGGAGGCCAGCCTGAAGATAGGCTCGTCTCTGGGTTGGGTCCACGTTGCCACTGGCCAGAGCTCTATTTTTGGTGTTGGCGCATTTTGGTGACATAGCCATCAGAATATCCCCAACACCATTGCTTCAGAGATGAGGGAGAGTAAAGGGGTGCCAGAAAGCCGACAATGCTATGGCATAATCGGCCAACACCCCAAATGTTATTTCTTCTTCCATTATGGCGATTTAATCCAACAGTGGCAAATGTAACTCATTTCCTCCCAATCAGGTGTACCATTTTTTACGTCTGCCTGCGAAAGAGGCCCCAGCTTTGAAAGTGGCAGAGGCAGTTGCACTAGATTTGGGCTACTTTCCTGGTCCCTTTGGGCTACATGTAGGTTATGGATACTGTTACGATCCAAGCAATTAATTTTGGGGGAGACAGTACCATTGACAACATACAGATGTCCTCGTAAGAAATTCAAATTCCTTATGAGGACATCCATGTTGTCCGTGATATTGCACCGCCCCAATACAATAAGTTGTGAGGACAACTTCAGGTTGCAGTTCATTGGACAAGTGCAGTATCACTGACAACATACAGGTACAGGTAGCCCTGTAACAAATCACATGGGAGAAGATATAGGACAATTAAGATCAAAGGCGGCTCCAGTCATACATACAACCATCAAAAGCCACGCACCGTGCTCCTTTCCCCACCATGTACTGTGTGCACCATGCTCCTTTCCCCACCATGTGCTGTGTGCACCATGCTCCTTTCCCCACCATGTGCTGTCCCCTCCTAAGCCCCATGCTCTGTCCCTCCTCCCCATCTATCGGTCCACCCACCTTTGTGCTGTTCGTCTACCCGTCCTTTGTGCCGATCTGCCCCCCCTTTTGCCCTGTGCGCCGCCCCCCCCCTTTACATCGTCACTCCTTCATGCAAACGCTGTACTGTTGGCCCAGCATTCATCTTTTGGATTTTTGTATTCTCCCCCGTGTTGCCATTTATTTCCCCCATACGGTCATTTCTTCCTCTCTGTGCGGCCATTCCACATTTCTTCCCTCCATGCTAAATCTAACATGCAATAAAGCACAAACTATTGGCTTTGCCAATTTTTGTTCCTAGATCAATTGGGATTGAAAGTACTCTTGCATATCAATATCTTAACAGGTGCAAGGGGCAGGACTGGAAATGGAAACAGGCTTTCTTCTTTCCATGACCCTCTGGATAATCAGCGGGGAGGCGGGCATGGGGACCAGGTGCCATTATGAAGGACTACGCCACAGCCCAACATCTCACCAGGCGCCAGGGCTGAGCTAGAAGCAGGGGTGTTATTAAGTCTGGAAAAGATCTGGGGCTACACTAATATCGGGGGACTGTCGGGACTCGGGGCTAGCTAGCCTTTATGGTTGTAACCCCTGAGCTTCTATCCGGTGCTACAACCAAAAGACCCAAGGCTATGGCCCTCCCTCCCGGCCCCCCCCCCCCGAGCCAGCCTCCTCCTAGCAACGCCTATGTCTATGTGTCAAGGGTATAGCAACTTCTCTAGGCCAGTGTTACCGGGCATCCAGGTGCTCAGGATAGGCGAAGGATGCGCCAGGAGAGGCATGAGAAAATGAAAGGACCCCCCCCCCTTGACAAATCTAGTAATGAAAGTGAAAAAGCACTGGCTCTTCTTTTGCAGCACCAGATAAGTTGCAAGCGCTTTCCCCCAATGCCACCCTAGCCACCGTACGCTCCCTGTAGAATGATCATTTAGCATCTGACTTTTCAATACGAGCTTGTTTAAAGTCGATTCCCTGAGGGCTTCAGCCCAATTACTGAAAAAGCATTGGCAAAGCCAACAATTTTGGCTTATGTGTAGGCGTGGGGTAGGCACATTCCAGGCACTGGCATAATGGTGCCACCTGGCCATAAGATGGTTACATCAGCAAAACGGTATGTTCACTGTTGGCTTTGCTAAAACTTGTTTTTAACAGGACTTGAGTGCAAGGACACCAACTGCTTATAAACCAAGTGGCTGAAGACCACTTCCATAAGACATTTTATTTCACAAAAGCGTGCCTTTGGTGAGAAGGGGCAGGTAGTGGGACAGAAAGGCCAGAGGGATTAGCATGGCCAGTCAATTGGTGGGTAAATAACCAAACACCCAGAAGCTGTGTGTCCCTCCTCACATCCCATCTCTCTCCTAGCTGTACTCCAATGCAGTAATTTCAGCTTAACGGTGGCATTTCAGTACCACCGAATAGTCAAAACTAAAAATGGAGCAATAAATATGTTACTAACATATCTGGAAACAAAAATATATATAGTCCCCTCCCACAGAGAGCCCTATAAAGGGGAACTCGGACAGAAGAGCAGCGTGACAAGCATGAGTCATGGCACTTGGCTTCTGTCTGGCTCCCTAAAACTCTGCGGACCTAAAGTAGCAATTCCACTCATCGCTGCTGGCCTCCCGTCACCTCAATGTCCACTCCACTGTCCTGACACCACCTACCATCTCTCTGGCCATCAATGCCCATTACGGACTAGATTTACCTAGGGCTTCTAATGTTTCTGCCTTGGCCATCAGTGCCTCACCAGATATACCATGCACTATCACTTGTACATTTGACCACCTGTGCTTAATCATTACTACCACAATTGCATGTGTCCTCAATGGTCTGGTGAAATGTGTGTGCGTTCTACGAAAGCAACCAGCTTCTCAATTGGCAGCCGCAGAACTGCACACTATGCTTCAGGCTTACTCACATTTTAGCCATGGTGCCTATCCAAGCTTCCCTCTCCACCAATCTTCGACGCGGCTAGACATCGATTCCGCCCACCTCCTCACACGGTTGCTGCTGGTCTGTTCAAGACTGTAAGCCCACACTTGCGTAACTCTGCTCCCCATGCTCCTCCTCTGCGTGTGTGCGGCAAAAGGACTACTGCTCTACAGGAGTATAGAGATGAGTGGAGGCCAAACCGCCTCTACTCAAGCCCAACACTTCTACCAAAAACGATCAGTGATCCCCGTCATAAAGATGAAACAAACACAGACTGACGGGTAGACCTCTGGATTTTTGTGGTAGCACAAGTAATACTCTTCAGCAGGGGTGTGAGGTGGATAACAGCAACAGGCCAAACAATTGAAGTACTTAAGGCAGTGTCAGGTTGAGGATGATAGAAGACTCAGTGGGTCTCAGATGCTTAGACAGCCAAGCTTCGGCACAGAGCGAACTTGGAGATGCAGAGGCAGTTGAGCATCAAGGTAAAGGGTGACATTGGCAGTTCCCATGCAGCAGCTTGGGTGGCATAGAAGGTACACAAACTGGCATCAAGGTGGTTCAGCAAGAGGGGGAGAGCCAAGGGACACTCACTTGGTTCTGCAGTTGCATAGAGTCCCAATCCAGGGGACCCAGCACATGTAAGTACTTTAGTTGCACTCCCACTCCAGGGAGCTTGGTTGGCCCCTAGAGGGGTACCTTTCATCTACCCTGAGCAGGAGCTGGGTTCCAGTACAGCAAGCTGAGAGGAGTCTGTATCCAGCCGCAGTCACCGTCACTGTTCCCTGGGAATGGTTAGGGGATCGACATTTCGTCTGCCTTGGATGCCTTCCATCAGATTTTGGACTTCTGCTGGATATACAGTGAATACAAAATACATTCTTCTTGTTCTTCATAGAGTCCGGAAAGGAATCAAAGAATGAGGAGGTACCCCATTCTTTTTTAAAGGAAAACTGCAATCAGTACAAAGCAAGCCTACTGTAAGGGGTACAATCTCGATTGCTGCTGTTGTGTAACAAATGCCCTTTGCCTTATGGCATAGAATCTTTTGGGCATTGTTTCACCCAGAAACAACAACATTGATTCAGTATCATTACCTGCCCAAAGTGAGCCATGAACGTTGGTATAACCCCTTCTGTACTTCTAACAAGTTAGCCCACGCTAAAATGGGAGAAACTGAAAGTGTGACTGTGGACCGCGTGGTCTTTGAGCTCTACTAGTAACATTTGTAAGAACTACGTATCTCTCGCATTCTTCAATAGTTCACGCCACATGGAAGGAATTTTTAAAAGTGTGACAGTGGTCAGATCGATTTTCGAGATCCATTATAATCACTTGTAACAACTGACACTGCCCGTCTACATTGTTATATGTAGGATGCACCCAGCGAGACAATCGCTTTGGAAGCAGTGGTTTTGGTTTTCAAATGAAGAAAAACATTTTCAGGAAAGAGGGACTGCGGGCCTTTGATACTTTGAGCTCTTTTCTTAGTTTATTGCTCTGCATAAGGTTCTTTGAGCGAGTGATGCAGGCCTTGGGTCTTTGAACTCTCTCTTATGAGATACTGAAACCTTTCTTGGGTCATATCATGTGGCCTATTGCTATGTTAATTGAGTTTTGAGAGAGTGACAGTGGTCCCCCAGTCTGTGAACTCTAAAAGTGCAATTGTGAAACGTGCACATTTAATTTATTGTGCTACTGGTTATATTTAAATTCTGTCCATTTGTATAAAAAGGTCTCCTAACTAGCCCTTCCTGTCTAGATTGAGAGTCAGGATATACCTGAAAAACAGCTAGGATCATCTTTGGAAAGAGTATAAAATCAAACAAATTTTACATAAACGTCACACAAATCATCATTAAACAGGCTTTATGTCCCCTGCATTGACAAGGAAAAAACTATTGATGGTCAACAAAGCTCGATCCATAGACTCGCATACTTCACATAAGTTGAAGTCTTCGAGGTGACATATGGAGAAGGATGTGGTTTCAGTTATACAGAGGTCTCTCGCTCTGATCCCCCTGCAAACGCAAGAGACCGCAGAGGACATGTTGGTTCGCACCAATCTAGGTCTGGAGAAGGGGCAAAGATAGAAACAACAAGTATTAAAAAATCTGCGATTTCATCAAATCAACTAAAGTTGCAAAATGTTACTCCAGTACCGGGATAGAAGATAACGGATTGGTTCCCGCAGGCTCGAACAAGTATGGAACGAAGACAATCTCGTCCATTAAATGAATGGATAATGAAAGGGCCGGGGACCCTTACAGATATCAGTATCTAAGAGGAGGGGGGGGTATTGGATGCCAAGGTTTGGAAGTGGAACAAAATACAAAAGATCAGGGTGCTCTACCGGCTCTGGACTTGAGTGAGGCAATGGAACAGGTTATTGTAGACAATCTTTCCTCAATAAATTGTGAAGTTACCCCTGGTTCACCCTCCCAACACTTGGAACTGCTCACTAATAGTAATATAATGTTTGAAACAGATTACGCAATACCCAAATTAATGCATCGTAGTTTAAGAGAATGTGATGAACACATTTAACGGTCCTCTCCCTCCATCTCAGCTCTAAATTCCATAGCCAGTGCCTCTGTCGAGCTATACGACAATATCAGAGAGGGGGTGAAAGCACATACTCCGGTATCGAGTGAGCTAAATGTCAAAATAGAAATCCTTAGTATTTGGGCATTTTCATCTAAATCTACCACTCTTATTAAACATGATTAACAAGTAGGTACAGAGGGAAATACTTTTGATGACCTCAATTCTGCAAATACCGGTGATGTACATATGGTTGCACGCCAAGGGAAGAACCACAAATAACGGGTAAGCTATCGAAAAAAGGCCACAACAAAAACAAAATGTCTAAGAATGGGAGGATAAATCAATTAAGAAACAACTCTCGAAAAGGTCACCAAAATTTGCAAATTCCTGATGATGTGGAAACTATTATAGATTATTTCCAGCGGGCACCAAACAAAGCAATGTGAGTGTTAGTTGAACATACTTTACCACACATCTAGTCATGGTTAATATTACGGAGGAACCCAATAAACTAATAGGTGGCAGTTCGGTAGCTCATTCTGTTAAGAGTGTGCCGGGAGAAGTTCGGTCTCTCATCATATCCCCTGAAAGAGATAAGATTTCAAGAGACAAACAAATTTTTACTATTGCTAGACAAACTGTTCCATTTGTTGAGATTGTCTAGGTCTCAACATCAAAGGAAGGATTGCAGCTAAGAAGAAATGCAAATAACTATAAATCAGTGTGTGCTCCATTGGTAAATACATTCCGAGATATTTATAATCAAGCCAAATTTACTATATGGGGGGCATGTTCAAGGGAACTTGCATAATCGGAGCATAGCTATTCAAACTACAATTCCAAGTATCAATGGATATGGAAAAAAATCTAAAACCAAAAAGAGCAACATGGACATCTGAATTTGCTACACAACAGTGATGTCAGAGTAACTAGAGGGTAGAGCAGTTGATTCTCATTCCACAACTGACCAAATCGATAAGGGAGATAGCTCTGATCAGGCTGCAAGGAAGGAACGCTGGGCTGCCATCTTTCACAGCCCTAAACATAGTAACCAAATGAATGCAGTGGCTCGGATTAACAAAAAGATAGAACGAGTGAAAGGGTGAAGTCAGTCGATATGCCCATATCACATCAAGTGCCAATGGAGCCTAGTGGCTCAACTGGTATCCCTGGGACTTGTCCGAATCACTTGGATTGGGGTACAGGGGAATCGAGAACATATGTCTAGGTTGTTTGGGATAAAGAATGGCTCTCCAACTAAAGCCAGGAAAAATAATTGGGAATCTAATGGAAATAAGAGCCCATTTAATGGCCCGGTTCAGGAATGTAAATCCAAGGAGGAGAAAATGCTGTATTTTGAACTCTGTCCCAATCCGGGCCTGAATATCGTATTTAAAAAAAAAACAAAAACAAACAAATGCATTACGGCTGCTAGAAAAAATGTCTTCATTAGATGTCTTTATGCTGTAGATCTAGACCACATTAGGTTCTCCTTTGAAGCCCGTACTCACCTAGTGAAGCTCATTGGAGATCATCCTTTGTGATAAAATCCACATTGGAAGAAAAGAGTGATTTATAAAAATATGGCTGCCTAGTATATCAAGAAAGAAAATAAATTAAATCTCTGCTACAAAGAAGTGAAGATCGCCCCCGACTTGGAACAGGTGTATAGTACAGGAAACAAGGTCTAGCAATAGCAGGCATAATGGTGCGGCAGATCAGGGGCCAAAAATCATGGGGCGCCTTGGAAAAATAAATCAAATAGCCAAGGGAGCTGGATATGTTTATTACACATGCTGAAGCCTGAATTGTCGAATAGTGAAAGGGATCATAGTAGTCTTCGACAAATTGAAACTTCTGGTCTGCAATACCAGAGGCTTCAATAGTTTTATGCAAGATGATAACCAGAACTGCAACTATAATAACATTGACATAATCTTCTTCCAGGAAACGTGTCTCACCTCTAAAATATTGCCACTGTATTCTCAATAATTCAACAAGCTCCCACCAATGTTAATGGCAGGAGGCCCTGATGGGGTGCCTAGTAATCGCTACTAGAAATGTAACTATAAAATCGATACAGCTGATCTCAAATGATCATCCTGATATTTTGGTGGTTTCCATAGAGATTGGCTATATGGGAAAACTCCAACATGTCCTTCTAGTAAATTTATATTGGAATCCGGTAGTGTAACCGAGGCATGGTATCTCAAGTATGACACTGACAGGATGTATAAATTTCAAAACCTTTATCCTATTTTCGGGGTTTGGAAAAACTCTCCTCCCCCTATAGCTACTATGGAAGTAGTCTCTACCATCAAATAAAGAAAATACAGTACTAGTCGGTCTTTGTCAAATCAAAATGGCCTATACTAACAAAACCTAATGCCTGCCTTATCTCTTATACAAAAAGTGTGTATGGGGGAATATGCATGCAAGGGAAAAAAAATCAGTGTTATAACAAAGGATCAAGATGGCTGAGTCAGCTCTACTCCCAACGTTAGGCAGCACGGAGTATGGCAGCCCGCGTAAATAGGATCAGACACTATGGCTCGGGTTCTCAAAACAAGGCAGTTCAAAACGTGCGTCGAGACCCGCTTGGCCTTCCACGTTAAAGACACTTATTCTAGTTCACAAAAAATTCTTTCATAGTTCAACAAAAATGTTCACGCAGGTCTCCCTCCAATGGGCTCGGACCTCTCAAAGCTTTAACAGTTCATATAAGTGTCCGTCAGCCGGGCTCGGACCCCACAGTCACAGCACTTGCAGGGGTTCTCTTTCCCCAACTCATCCCACTTCCAGTCTCCCTCAGTTGGGCTCGGACCTTTCACGGATGTGGAAGACTTTGAATGTGCAACGTTTTTACTATAGACCTCTGCAGCACCACTTCGACTTTGTTTATCTCACACTTCTTTGCCCCAGGGTCTCTTGGTCTTGGTAGTTCAGTACCATAAGCACAAAAGAAATCTTTCTCTTCAAGCATTCACCTTTTCAATTCCCCCTTTTTGCCAGGGTTAATATGGACCATTATGCATTTCAGGGTTCATTCGCTTTGCTGTTTTATAACACAAGATCACATATTTTGCAGAGACTTTCGAGTGGGCCATTTCTTGTCGCCGGACCAGTCCACTACTCTGTATCACTAGCTTCAGTGTCATTGGCCTTCAATTGTGAGATGTACTGTTGCAGCTTCAATCTTTCCTTAACACACAGAGCCTTTCATGTCATTTGCTAACTCACCGGCTTTGTGCATTCCTTTCTTGCCTTTGCAGCTTTAATTCATGAGTCAAGGTTAATACCACAGGCTTGGCCTCGCCTCCCCAACTCTGTCATTCCCCCCCGGGAGGGTCACTCGTGTCCATTTGACCTTCTGTTAATTTCGTCCCTCCTTAACTCCTCATTCCACTCCAAAAACTCCTCGAATTCAGACCACACTCATATGCCCTTTACTATCTCCATCCCACACCCACCCAATCTATTCCTGCCACCGGCCATATACCAAAACACATATTCAAAGTAGAATCATGATCACCCGACATAATTGAAGCCCACTCCTTCCTCATTGCCCTCCTTCTACCCAATGCCACCTCCTTTATTGAGCAGGCCCGGCTCTACTTCAAAACTGCTCTTGACCATTATCCTAGTTACGCCTTCATTCCTCCTCATCCTCAACCCTAGATGACCCCAGAGGGTCACCTAATCAAGACACCCTTACGGCTTCACTAACACTGCTGGCATAAGGCCACCTCCCTTGTGCTCCAAACCATCTATACAAACTCCCTCTTGGTTCTCTATACTGCCATTTCTACCTGCATAACAAACCTCATCTAATCTCTTGGTTGTCACCCACAAAGGCTTCCCTCGTCCCTTCCCCAATGCCCTTGTTCCATGTTTCTCTAGTCTCCTTCTCCTAACCCCTACCAGTTAATAACTTTACCCTTTAATTTTCTTCTAAAGTCATCAAGATTAAAGCTACCGTAACTACGCTCATTCCTATTCATCCTACTCCCCCCACCTCCTCCCATTACCATTTCATCCTCACATCTCTCTCCCCCCCCCCAATCCTCTAAACTCTCACCCATACTCAATGGAGTGTACCCTTCATGTGCTGGTGCGGACCCATTTGCATGGCAGACCATGAAAGGTCTTGCACTTTACATGTTCTTACCTCTCCACTCTTTCACCGTGCAGTCTAGCACTACTCCAAAATGGTGGAACAGGTTTTTTTTTTCCAACCAGTTCACTGCTTATCTAGATGGCAATGATCTCTGTGCCCTCGCCCCTACCCCCAACATGACAATTTGGTTTCCACACCAGCTACTAAACATAAAGAGGGTTTAACTTGCATCTGCACATTTGTACCACCACTCTAAACTGTCCTGCCTCCTCATACTAGTAGGTCTCTAGATAGCCTTTGGCACAATTGACCACCTTACTTTCTTCACCCTCTCCCACCTTGGCATCTGCGGTTCTGCCCTCGCCTGCATCGCCTCACCACTCTTGCTCCATCGCCTGGAACCTGACCACTTCCAACACTATCCCCTCTTAGTTAGAGCATTCAAAGACTGTTCTAGGACCACTATGTTTTACTCTGTATACATCTTCTCTTGGCAAGGTTGTTCCCTCCTTCACCGATCACACATACATCACCTTCCCATTTTAATCCTTTCCAAGGTTTCCAACTATCATTCCACCACCCTACACTGGAAGGCCCTTCGATGTCCGATGGTTACAGCCTCCAAGATGGAAACCTAGAGTCTCCCAGCACTTCACCTATAGTTCTCCCTCCCCCCCCCCCCGGGCTCCCATTCCTTTAACATGTCTTCCTGGCCTCTTCTCACCTTCAGTATGGTCGGCAACATTTAGGATCTCCGACAATGAATTTAAGCTTCAACAATTTATCACATCTAATGCTTCAGCAGCAATACTAATTCATTGAACATAAGGGAATTCTGTCCCACTCCACGGACCACTCCCAATTTCCACGTTTGCCCTCAGCAGCCGACTACTGCTCACACTTTTTTCATTTGCAGTCTGCAGGCCGCAGAGACAGAAGGTCGGAGCACAAAGGGTTGCGTACAGAAGCGTGACTTGCTGTGCTTCAGGCTTTATTCTACATGGCCTGCAGACTGACAAGAAATCCAGCTGGAGCCTGCAGAAGGTAAGTAGGAGGGGCAGAGGGGTAAGCCGAGCGGAGGTGCAGGGAGAGGGCCAGGAACAAAAGACCAACCTTGCAAGTGCTGCCATCTCTGCCTGTAATCTGCAAAGTTGGTCTTTTGTTCCCAGTCTTTATATCTAGCTCCACTTTTATTAGCCCCCCAACCTACACCTGACCCGCGTGCCAAAATTAACAAATTTGCTACCCAAACTCTTTTCAATCCCCCCCATGCTCCTCTCCCACAACCTCCAAGCTTGATGGCTATATGCCCAAATGCTCATTCTGAAGCCCTCAGAATCATATTCAAAACCAGCCACTGGCTTGTCGGCTCCAATTTGCTTCGGCCGTATCCATTTTCTCTCCAGCGAAACTGCACACAACCCAACTGTTCGCTAACCATTATGTGCAGACTTGCTACTTTCACTCCTCTACCCTACTGGCTGTCCCAGTGAACTCTGTACACCCCCTTCCATCAAGAACTTAGCCACTCTACAATTATTTGAAGGCGCACTTAAACAACATCTTCACTCCCCTGAAGAATACCCTGCCTTAACCCACTCATCACTCGCCCACTCAACTCCTCATCCATTCCACCAATAACTGAACAAAATCCTGTAGTGTTTGCTAATACTGTTGCTGTGTACATATTGTGAGAATCCTGAAGGTATTCTCCCGAGCAGACCGAGAATCCCTTATTCAGGTGGACAGGGAAGGGCTGGTGCTCTCAGATCTCAACCCTGGGGGAGGACGAGCGAGGGAGGATCAACTGGGTAAGAGAACCCGGGGTTCTGCTCGGGGAAATGCCTCAGGTGAGATGTGGTATTACACTGGGGAGGAGGACAAAGTCCTTGAGGCCTTTATAGGCTACTCCAAATGAAACCCCTTTTCCCACAGTCATTCTCCCTTATCAACATCCAACAACCCGGCTTGTCTGTGAAACCAATTAGGAACCTGAACAATGTTAATGTGGGTAACTACATCTCCCAGAATCCCTATTGTTACCTACCCAAGTACTCCCAATCATTCTTCTCCCTGTCCCTCTGATTATCATTTTCCGAACTCCCAGTCGACTGACAAAAAAACTAGTTCTCACAATCCCTCCTACTCATTTCACAAACCCTACAAAACCCACCCCTCTGAGCTCACCACGAACCCTAAGATGACAGATCTACTTATATGACACTTTTTTCCCCATCCTGCTAAGCAGGATATTTAGAACTCTATCCCCCTCCTTTTCAAACACAAACACTTTCCCATAGCGTGAAAAACAACGAACTAACAAAGCCGTTTACCCGACATGTCCCAACACAAGGGTCAGGCAGAGTCAGGCAATTAATAGCACACACCTGACGTCCCTTTCCTTTCTACACAGGGATAAAAGATGGAGCACGAGAGCACACTAGGAGCAAGGCAGACCGCATGACGAGGCAGCTTTCCCACCACAGCAATTCAAAAGGAGCGAGAACCGAAGGGGCGACAAGGAGAGAAGCGACCTTGCCCTTTCCAACTCAGACCCGGGAAGCCTCAGTGAAAGGAATCGTAAGACCGCAAACAATAGCCAGCATGTGTTGCAGCACATGTCAATGGTACACAGAGCCCTCCTAAACTGATAATCGGGGCAGGGAGAGAAGCTTGCTACCACGGTACCGTCCTAGACTCGACAGACAAGAGAAGCGAAGAGGTTCATCACAGCCGGTGAGTCGAGGGGAGAACCGATAAGAAACTGAACTGTGTTGAACGAAAGTTTCAAATTGAGAAAAGATCAAAGAACTTAACTCCTAAGGGGGAAACCAGCTGCAGAGGTCCACCACCACGTGGGTGTTCATTCGAGACACGCTGGTTAATTTCCTCATAGTTGAAACTACCAACACCAGAAGGCTTTGGGAAAGCAGCAAGGAAAAGGTCAAAGTGGCCACACAGGGGTCTAGCAAAATCCTCTGTACAGTCTGACCGGCACGTAATTGGAAAGCTAAGGGATATGAATCCTGCATAGTGAGAAAGGAGAAGGAACATTGTGTCAGCAACAGTGAACCCGGTGGAGGGATGTCCACAGCAGATTGTTTAAAAAGACACTAAGACTTGTGAACGTGAAATTGTTTTGGAGGAAAAGCCATAGTGAACTCGATGGAGGGTGGCTAACATTCGAGAAGGGTCTGAGCCCGGAGAGGGGGATCCTAGGGTGAAAAGCCATCACCCACCATATAAGCTGAAAATAACTTTGTTTTATTATTTTGAACGAATCAGATCCTCAAGATACTTTTGTAGAAAACACTTAAACAAAGATCCTGATACCTGAGAATGGAACTGTATTCTTGTAATGGGAAAGTTTGAGTGTGCTACTTTCAGGAGTTCCGCCTTGTCCCGTGCTCAAAACATGGGGAAGGGAGACCCCTGGCTATAACATCCCGACTTATCAGTATGAACACCTCTTTCTTTCTTCTGAACACTATCCAACACTCATTTAGTATTTAGTGGCAAGGATTGGCAATAGTTTCTTCTTTTAGTAGTGGCCCTTTATTTTACACGCCGCCACTAGGACTGCCTTATTATTATTTGATGATCGTAGCTTACTCCCATTTTAGATTTAGGTTTAGATTAGGCGTTTTTCCATCCTGCATATACAATTTAATAAACACCCTTGAATTGTGATCACTTGCGTCTGTCTTTACTGTTGCCACCATGAGTTCCTTACAATATATAGAATTCTGTATGTCTGCCTCGTCCTTAATGTACGTCCCATCATTGACCCTTTTGACAATCCAGAATACCTTTACTATCGCACTGCCTTGGGGTAAAGCCCCCCCCCCAAGACCCCCATTTACAGGATGCATCTGTGCTGCAAGGAAGGTGCTTCTGATCGAAAGAATAGATTCTCTTTCAAAACAAACAAACACAAATGGAAAAAAAAAAACTTACAGAAACAAGAAAGTTTGAGCAAGGCTTCACAATATACTGTCATTGCCTACTTATGTTTACCTTGCAGCAGATGGCCAATTAGCTACTATAGTTTTGCAGCATAATATGCAAAAGACTTGTATAACGAGATCTGATCCTGGGCACAAGAGCACAGGTTACAAGGCAGACAGAACTGTAATAGTTTGTAATACAATTGGGAAGTCTACCTTACAAGTCTGTTTTCCAGGGACATGAAGCTAAATTCAGTTCTTTGCGCTACTGACCGCTAGTGCAGTCTAATGATGAAAGGTTGAAAAGATAACCTTTCATGGGTACCAATGACCAGCAGAGTTCTGGGAAATTTGTAACAGATCAAGGAGCTGGAGTGTTATCTGGGAACTGATCATTACAATAGTGAAATGTGTACTCAGTTCAGATGTCCCGCACAGTGCTCTCAATGTGCAGATCGTTGGGTGCATTTGGTCAGAATTGCAATAAGGGGAAAATCTGAGTAATGGCGGTGGGCAGAGGAAAAGGTTTAAAAGCTAGATTTTCCATTAATGGGGAAGTATCTAGATAAATTGCACTACTAAGGGGTCCTCTCTCGGATAAAAGTGTACTTAAATTGAGCAAATCTGCCAGAGGGGAATTAAGGGTTCAGTGGAAAATTGGTTGGGATGCACTGGCCCACCGAGCAGGGACGTCATTTCACCAAAATGCCAGGGGTAGCGGAAGTGACATCACATGACCCTTGACCTCTGACATCACAGGAAGCGATGAACACGACCTTTCACCCACAGACAAAACAGGATACCCTTATGTATCATTGGTATGATCTCAAAGAGCGGTAGGTTGAGGGAAAGAGGGAAAGAGGGAAAGAGGGAAAGAGGGAAAGAGGGAAAGAGGGAAAGAGGGAAAGAGGGAAAGAGGGAAAGACAGATGTGTGCAGCTTATGTGATTGTTGCATGATAGCCACTTTTTATCAGTAGGTGTGGTGCTGAGGAAATCAGTTGGATGTGTTCAGTTTGGGGGGTGGACACAGACGGAGTTCTGGCTGCGTTAGGCCTGAGGAGGCACCCAAGTTAGCCGGAATGTGCTCAGCTAGCTGCGTTTTATTAGGATGATGAGGTGTTCGTGGGGTCTTGTTAGTATGAGAACAGCTAGGCCGAATGTGTGAGTAAGCGCAGTAGTGTGATATGGTGATCAGTAAAGCGCTTGCGACCAGGCCCAAGAGCAGGACAGGGGGTGTGTATATAGCGGCATACGTATATAAAGCGACAGTATGGATAGGGTAAACTTGTGATACAGATAACATGGGCATACAGGTACATAGCATAAATAGGAGATGCAGAGATATATCCACTCCATCCACTAAGCTTCAGCACAGTGAAGATATTAGGCACACTTTCTGGATTCAACTATACTACAGTGACGCCATTAGGCACACTTTCTAGATTCGACTATACCAGTGACGCTATTAGGCAAACTTTCTAGACACTATACCACAGTGATGCTATTAGGCACACTTTCTAGATTCAGCCCTAGCACAGTGACGCTAATCAGGCACACTCTCTGAATTCAATTATACCACAGTGACGCCATTAGGCACACTTTCTAAAGTCAACTACATCACAGTGACGCTATTAGGCACACTCAATGGTGTTGGGAATACCTTCAAATTGAACTTTATGGGACATGCTACCATTTACAAATCTAAGTGTGGGACATGGTATCATTCACAGTTCGGTCTAAGTGAGATTTATAATTCCTTCTTAGTATGGCACATGCTGACATTTACAATTCTATCTAGATGTGGCGCAGACTAAACTTGAGGATTCGATCCAAGTGTGGCATATGCTAACAATCACATTTCCGTTTAGATGTGACGCAGGCTAATCTTCACAGTTCTCTCTGGTTATGGTACTAGTTAACATTGTAATGCAGGCCATATTTGCTGTCCAGCCATGAATAGGTTTAGGCTGGTGGTCACATATCTCCCCAAGAATGCATGGTGCAAGTCTGTGGCAGTCTAGGTTATGGAAAGGTAGGATAGGGTGGCAGGAGCTTTCTGGAGTAGAGTAATTGCTCTACACCCCACCCATGCCACACTTACAGTTTGTTGGTGTCTGTTGGATGGGCTTCCCCTGCGGACACCTGCAGACACGTTTTGGATCCGCCAATGTAGGAGCCGCCCTTTGCTTCGGGGCCCTTAGCCTTAGGGGATGCGGGGCAGGGGGCTACCTAGGGAAGATGCAAGATAAGAAGAGGTGGGCCAATATGAAGCTGAGGGAGGCAGGACAAAGGGGGACGCGGCGGCTGGAGCAGGGAGGCCGCAAGGGACACGCTGGGGGTGGGGATCCGTATGATGGTGAAAAAAGGGGTCAGGAGCACCCCAGGGGTACACACTTACTTGGGCCTGGATGGAAAAGGCCCAGGAAGCGATTGAGCAGCGGGCTGGACCCACGCCTGCATCGGAGTGCCATTAACCAATGGGAGCCTGGGGGAGGGAGAGGGAGGCGGGACAATGCAGGTGGAAGCGACGGCCTAAGTATACTATGAAAAATATGGTTACAATATCACTGTAATGTGATATACATTTCATACAAGAATGGATCACCATTATGCATCATTAACATCAGTGTGTATAGGCCCATATTACCAAATTACTGTGAATCCAAGCGGACATCCAAGGCCAAATGATAATGTTGTGTTATTATATAGCACTAAGGCTTAAGCGCCTTATATAGAACAAATATGCATACAATATCATCCAACCTGTGTTGGTACTCATTTATCGACCTCAGAAGGATGAAAGGCTGAGTTGGCCTTGCCAGGATTCGAACCTGCAAATCACACACATCGCATTAGTGAGCGATCAACCCACTAAGCTATCTTACCGGCTAGAAATTTATCATCGGCTATAGTAAAATTACCAATTACATGTCTGAATGTTCTCACAGCCAGAAAGCACATTACACTCTGTAGTGCATACCATTAAACTGGTAACTGAGATTTAACAGAAGGCCAGTTCATGTGCAGGTCTGGAGCAAAGTTGGCCACATGTCAAGCCTGCGTGTATCTCATTTTCAGGGTTCAGAGGTTGGTAAAATACATACCATTGGGAGGGTTCAGAACTGTATTAAAGAATTTAGAGTAGGCCAGGGACAGCAATGCACTCACACGGCATCCCGTACTCTAGGTACTCAATACCTTATACATGCAAACAAACATCCTCAACAGCATGCCAAGGAGATAGACACATTACAACAAAGCATTAATTGTGGCACGATGAAATCAAGGGCCACTTTATGTGCTATGGTCAAACATTTCTACACTGTACACAAGGATTTTGTCAAGTAACAGACGACAGCAGAGAAAATGTGCTATAACTGCAACTTGCGAAAAAAGCAAAATACATAATCCGAAATGGAGGCTTATTCTTCTCTAAATGCTTTCTGGAAATTTGTGCCTGCATTGTGAATTTGGGGGACGCTGTATTTTTCTTCCTCGGAGGAGGAACAGTCAGTAATGCCAAGATCCAGAATGGCTTGTTGCCAGAAGAAGCCCCTCCCTCCCAAAGCTAAAATTGTATTGATGGTAGTGAAAATTATTAGAACCAATTATATGTTGGGCTAAAAAATAAAATAGACTTTTCAAAATCATACCCAGGTTAAAGGTGGAAACTCCAATGTCCAACAGAGGGCTAAAAGTGAATCTTTAAATATTGACATCTTAGATTCTGAATCCTTTTAAAGTCAAAGCATTACATTTTGATTCATTTTTCTAGAAAATGTAATTAAGATTAAAAATGAATTTTATACACACATTCCCCATTATAACAGTTAAACATTGGGGACTTCAAGTCCCACAATAGCAAAGGTACTGAGACGAAGAAGAGGGATGCAGAGGCTCTGAACTGCAAGTTGCAGACCATTAAGGTTAATGACCCAGCGAGACCAACCTCTAATGAAAGAACCTAAGTTGGAGAGTGGAGATGTTGGTGTCATTCTGCTAGACCTGCCCAATCTTACCCTCTCCAGGAAATGGGTAGCCCAGACCAGGATCAAGAAGTGATGGGGGACCGAGGGCTGCACCCACTGAACTCTCAGGGATAAGGACTGATGGTGATCTTGACAGAGTGGGAGATCAGGTGTGAAGGTATGTCCATAAGAGAACCTGGGGATGGGGGGAGACTGAACGGGATGCATAGTATATAGAGCCAGAAGATTCACCAGAGACTATTAAGGTACCATTACCTTCAGAACGAGAGAGCTCCAGGGGGTACAGAAAGTGGAGCTGGAACACCTTTCACTACAGAAGGATCTCTCTGAGGAGGAGAAAGGCCAGTTCAGAACCAGCAGGAGGAAGGCTACACCAACACCATATGCCCAAACTGCTATGCCTGCACTGTTCCCGGGCAGAGAACATCATGCTACTTGTTGCATCCACAGGGATTGGATGACTTGCAGCACAACAAGGGACCCAATCCAGGTGGGGACACACTCTGGAGTGACAACGTCCTTGTGATCTCCAATCTCTCAGAAAACACCTGGTGTTGGGGGGAGTAGGTTTCCCAGATGCAGGTAATATAAGGAGTCTTTGTGCCACCAAGAAAAAAAGCTGTCGGACACCACCCATAATGCCTTGGGTGATGCGAGCAGGTGCTATGCTTGTGGGACCAGGGGGGGCACATCTCCTATCACTGTCCAAAAATACCTCAGAGTCAAGTTCCACAGGTGAGCAGAGGGGTTGAGAGGGAAACAGCCCCCAAAAATATCTAGGCCGATAGTTTGGGGAAAGAGGAGGGGGCTCTGGGGAAGGTGATAAATGGTATGCGACAGGGTCATGAACCTGTCGGGGGGGGGGTGAGGGGGGGACAGGGACCCTCTCCCAAAATGGGGTGGGCAGCCTGCCATGGTGTACACCAGAGCCGATCCTATCCCAGAGTTGGGGGGGGGGGGGTCAAGTCCCTGGTCCCCCACTAAGTATATACTGTTTAGGCCTGCTATCACTGTCCCTTCCACAATATACTTGCCAGGTGTCCAGTCAAAGTTTCGAAACAATAGTTTCGAATGTCAATAGTTAAGACACAAAAGTGGGGGGGTGGGGGGGGGGGGGAGTTTTGAATGTATTTTTTTAATATTAAAGGGTTTATTTTAATTTTGTATTGTAAAATAAGTGTTCAAAAAAAAAAAAAAAGAAAAAACAGGGGTTTTCGGCGGACCCCCCCTCCCCATTAAAAAAAATAAATAAAATGTTAAAACCTTTTTTCTGCACTTGTGTCAGAACTTTTGGCATTCAAAACTATCACTAGGAACCCTTGCCAGATTGTCGGACTCATCTGGCATGAGCGCTCTTGTTTTTTTCAGGATAGCAACTACCAGAATGCACCTGGGTGCAACCACGAAAACTCAGACTGGAACCAGGGGATTGGAATCAAGAAGAGAAAGATGTTTCTTCCCACAGAGAGGAGCCACCCCACACCAACCCATCAACCACAGACTACTGATGTGGCAACAGAAAACAGTGAGAAGCGACTGCAGGGGAGCTAAAGAGACAGAAATCCTCCCAAAATCAAATTGGAAGCAAAACTCACCCGCACATTTAGAAAGCCACACAACAAGCATCCTAAGCACATGGCTGCAACTCTGCAAATGGAGGTTAAAAGGGGGGGGGGGGTATGGCTAAGCGCCTTTTTTTAAGCATTCTGGGATAGCATAGCCAAAGATTGGCCAAAGGGAGCAAGTGACCAAGGAGAGAAATGAGACCCGGGAGGAGTGTTGTAAAGGAGATGGTTGTGCTATAAAAGCCCAGTCGGCACACAGGAAATTGAAAGGTGTTTGGAGGAGAACAGGTGGTGTGGTGGTGGATGAAGAGACCAGGCAGTAGGTGTGCTGTGGAAAGAGCATTGAGGAGACTGTGGCAGTGTTCTGAGAGAGTGCAGGTAAGGTATGTTTTGGAGAGAGTAGTACAAGTTGAGTGTAGTATGGTTAGAGGTGTAAAAGATGAGTGAAAGAAAGGAGAGAGGGATAGGTGTAGCAGGTTCTAGAGAGGGTATGGGATTAAATGACGGAATGTGTGTGACAGGGTAGTGGCAATAGAGTGAAATGCGGTATTAGTGGAGAGGGTGGAAAGAAGGAGGAAGGTAGTTGGGTGAGACCAGCAGTTAGAGTGTAAGAAACCGATGAGTAGGCAGAAGTGGAGAGACAGAGATGGGTGGAGAGAAAGAGGTGGAGATATAAATATGCAACAGTAGGTCAAGGGTGACAGAAGCGAGAAAAGAGAAGAAGTGAGCAGAAAGAAGAAACGGGAGAGCGTTGTGAGGAACAGGTAGAGAGAGAGGTGAGGAAGATCAGAGGAAGGAGAGTGGGGATAGAGAAGGGAAGAGACAACCCTGGTGATAAGTATACCATAGAAATTCCCAGAGGGAGCGAGAAAAAGGTTCCCCCTTCAACATTAGAAAGACATGGATAGTAGCAGTTGCCTTGCTTTAGAGTACACCAGAGAGATTGTGCGGTTTGGGGGTGCCTGTGCTACAAAGGAGTGAGCCCACGGAAGGTTGAGTTTTATTGTCTGAGTCTCCCAGATCAGTTCTTTAAAATGTTAAACACCCCAAGTCTACCACCTTTGTCGATTTCTGAAGCCTGCGTCAGTGACTAAACCACACTTCCTACTTTCAAAATGACCCAGTAAAACCAATAAAAAGAAGGGGAATTCACAGCCAATGTTCAGGCTTGTGGATGAATCATCCCTTCATGCCCCAAAAGCCACTACAACGCTGGAAAGAAATGAGGAAATGTTGAAAGATTAACTAAAATAAACCTCAGATGCTTCAAGCATGGTCCATTTAAGGAACCAACAAACATTTTAAAAATACATAAATGTATATATATTTTTACAGATCGCTTCACATAAGTGTATGAAATTGATCAAGTAATCACTTGTATAAGATGATGGTCCCGACAATTAAAATGAAAGCGAAAATAATTAAAAGAAAAACAACATTGTAAAATGTCCAGAGAGGGCTCATTGCAATGTATTTATTGGCTATTTATAAGGCGCCTATTTAACAAATAGCATTTCAAGAAGCACAAAATGCACATAAATTGGTCACATGATCTGAGACAATAGCCTATGTTTCTTAATCAAAATGTATAGTATTTGCCACTCCGAACAGAAGGACAAGGAAAGGTGTCCCGTTAGGAAACTTGATTGTAAGCAAATTGTATTACAGTATACAGTGTAAATAGGTGGACATTATGCTCTCCAGAGACCTTTGCTTTCCTCTCCCTGCAAAATGTTGATGAACAACCAATAACACTCTAGGATACAACTTTATTAGACCACAATGGTATGACGCATTCATTCTAACTGTTAATTAACTGCTATAATGGCTCGTACTCCTTTAATTCACCTGTGGCAGGGATTGAGATTTCAATTAACTGACAGCAAAAGACCATGGCCATGTTCCTGCACCGTCCACGTGACTGGTACCAAGAACAGCAATATGGCCATGATCCTGTGAGGTCTAAGAAGTAGTACAGGGGGACTAAGGCCTTGAGACATAAGTAAAGTGCATCTGTGCAAGAGTACTGCTTAATACTCTTGACAGGATTGGGCATGTGGTTGCAGATAAGGGCCATAACAAGGGGGTGCACAGGGGAGAAGGATACTGCTTGTTAGGATTCTTCCTATGCAGTTCCCTTAGGGAGCACTACAGAAGACTTCTCTCAAGAGGGAGATGAGCAGTATTCAGAGTTTACACAATAGGGCTTCAGTACTATGGAGCAAGGAACCACTGACCAAAGCTTTGTATTAAAAAGAATATATATATTTATTTTACACACTCTTAAATTCAACACACAAATCACTATTATCAAAGCAAGTTAAAACAGCCAAGAAAAGTATGCACAACTCCCTATTTAAATTGAAGACAAGTTTGAGCAAGAGTGAAAACTGAGAAAAACGGCACAGTGTAAACCAAGCAGAAATGGCACTCTAACAATTTCTCAAAAGGGAAGGAAAGGACAAGTTATATAGCTTTAGACTCTAACCAGCAACATTTCCCAAGTAGATTCTGAACAAGTTAGGCAAGGCAGTACTTCAGCATATGCAATACTAAAACCAAGCAAAATGGCACTTCACAATATTAAAAAGGAGGAAGAAAAGGTGCACCAACACATTTCTAGGTAAGAAGCAATCTACAGAAGGCAGTTGTAACAGATTTAGCCAGAGTCAATAGGCCTGTGCCAGACTCAGTGGTACAAGGCAAAGTGCCCAGGATCAAAATGTTGTAGTAGCTGCAGTCAAGTCTTTGTTTAAAGATTTGAAAAGGTGGTTGCAGAAGGTAAAAGATAATGTTAGATGATAAGGATGGCCAACCCAGTAGGTAAGTAAAGGATTTAAAACACCTTTAGCAGTACCCAACGAAACGGGAGGCGTGGCGGAACAATGTACCTTGGAAGTGGAAGAGGCTCCTGCAGTGGCGGTAGTTCCTGGCAGTTTGGGAGATCCAGCAGAGGAAGAGAGGCTCTCGTCATGGAGGAAGGTTCGAGTTACTGCACTGCCCAGGGATGAAGCCAGCCGTGGTGCTGTCAAAACAAATAAAAAGGTATGCTCCTTTAAAATCGCGGTCGTGGGGGACGGATGCCTGGCTATCTGGTCTCCGAGTGCAGGGCACTGGCGATTCGACCAAGGCAGGTCCTGGAAGGCGATGAGTGAACTGGTTGGCCGCACCAGCTCAAAGGAAGAAGACTCCTACAGGTGAAGATCTTCTCGAGTCGTTGGAGAAAGTGGAGAGGATCTGCAGCAGGGCTTCACCGGTGGTTCAGTCGTTGCAGATGTCTTCAGCTTCTCTCCTCTGTTTCTAGTTCCAGTGGCGACATCTTGTCCTCCAGTCCCGAGGACCCTGCCTTTATGCAGCAAGACCCCCATTCATACAGCCTAGCTCTCACTCGCACAGTGGGGTGGCTCTCCTGGCGGGAGAACCCCCCAGCCTTTCAGGTATCAGGGCAGAGTGCAACTTGGGTTGTGCAGGCAACCCTGTCCAGGATGCCTATTCCCCCTCCCACACATCCTGTCTACCCCAGTCACAGTGGCGCAGAGAGGAGGGCTTCTGTGCAGAAGCCCGCCAAAAGGACGAACAAAGGATCCCCGACCTGGGTTAGGATTTCAGAGAAAGACACGAGAAAGAAATATTATTAAAGTTCTGGCAAAAAAAAAAAAAGAACAAAAAACACCGGATTGAAGTTAATAATAAAATAAACCGGCGGTTTGTTAGAGGCCGTCAGTAAAAGTGGTAGCCTCGAACAATAGGAAAATTCCCATAGAAAAATATTTGCAGTCAAATATTTATGGTAGTAACCACTGCCACCAGCCAGAAACTTTGGAGAGAGGGACTGGACGGTACCCTCTCGAAAATGAACACTAGGGAAAAACTATTAACCCTTTCCAGTACTTCCTTAGTAAGATGGGTTGTACTGGTTTTGTTCAGAAGTATTGGCTAGTGAAGTCAATGGAGACTTTACATGCCCTGGGAGACAGTAGTCAGTGCGAGGGTATGGAGTCTATGTTTGAGGATCTCTGTGACACCCCTGTGTTACTGCACTGAGGGTGCTGTGTAATACACATGTAAAAATATTATACCTATGAGGGTGAGAAAAACCCCATAGACCATAAGCACAAAAATAGCCTAAAACACACATCAGCAATCGGTCTAAGAGTGGGAAAAAGAGTTTCACTCTTAGCAGGAGAAAGAAATAAACCCTTCAAATCCAGTAAAGCTGCTGGGGGACTCTATAGGTAAGGGAAATGTATGGCCCCTTATAAATAGCCAATAAATAAATACATTGCAATGAGCCCTCTCGGTGGACATTTTACAATTTTGTTTTTCTTTTAATTATTTTCGCTTTCATTTTAATTGTCCGAACCATCCTCTTATACAAGTGATTACTTGATCAATGTCATACACTTATGTGAAGCGGTCTGTAAAAATATATATACATTTATTTATTTTTAAAATGTTTGGTGGTTTCTTAAAATGGACCATGCTTGAAGCATCTGAGGTTTATTTTAGTTAATCTTTCAACATTTCCTCATTTCTTTCCAGAGTTGTAGTGGCTTTTGGGGGATGAAAGGATGATTCATCCACAAGCCTGAACATTGGCTCTGAATTCCCCTTCTTTTTATTGGTTTTACTGGGTCATTTTGAAAGTAGGAAGTGTGGTTTAGTCACTGACGCAGGCTTCAGAAATCAACAAAGGTGGTAGACTTGGGGTGTTTCATTAACATTTTAAAGAACTGATCTGGGAGACGCATACAATAAAACTTGACCTCCCGTGGGCTCCCTCCATTGTAGCACAGGCACTCCCCCCCCCCAAGCCCCATAATCTCTCTGGTGTACTCTAAAGCAAGGCAACTGCTACGATCCATGTCTTTCTAATGTTGAAGGGGGAACCTTTTTCTCGCTCCCTCTGGGAATTTCTATGGTATACTTATCACCAGGGTTGTCTCTTCCCTTCTCTATCCCCACTCTCCTTCCTCTGATCTTCCTCACCTCTCTCTCTACCTGTTCCTCTTTACTTCTCCTCTCAACGCTCTTCCGTTTCTTCTTTCTGCTCACTTCTGTCACCCTTGACCTACTGTTGCATATTTATATCTGCACCTTTTTCTCTCCACCCATCTCGGTCTCTCCACTCCTGCCTACTCATCGTTTTCTTACACTCTCACTGCTTGTCTCTCCCAACTTCATTCCTCCTTCTCTCCACTAATACCACTCTATTCCCACTACCCAGTCGCACACATTCCGTCACGTAATCTCATACCCTCTAAAACCTGCTACACTTCTCCCACTCTCCTTTCTTTCACTCATCTTTTACACCTCTCACCATAATACACTCAACTTGTACTACTCTCTCCAAAACATACCTTACCTGCACTCGCTCAGAACACTGCCACAGTCTCCTCAATGCTCTTTCCACAGCACACCTACTGCCTGGTCTCTTCATCCACCACCATACCACCTGTTCTCCCCCAAACACCTTTCAATTTCATGTGTGCCGACTGGGCTTTTATAGCACAACCATCTACCTTACAACGCTCCTCCCGGGTCTCATTTGTCTCCTTGGTCACATGCTCCCTTTGGCCAATCTTTGGCTAGGCTATCCCGGAATGCTTAAAAAAGGTGCTTAGCCATGCCCCCCCCCCCTTAACCTCCATTTGCAGAGTTGCAGCGATGTGCTTAGGATGCTCGTTTTGTGGCTTTCTAAATGTGCGGGTGAGTTTTGCTTCCAATTTGATTTTGGGAGGATTTCTGGGTCTCTTGAGCTCCCCTGCAGTTGCTTCTCACTAGGTTTTCTGTTGCCACATCAATAGTCTGTGGTTGATAGGTCAGTGTGGGGTGGCTCTTCTCTGTGGGAAGAAAAATCCTTCTCTTCCATTTCTGTTCTTGATTCCAATCCCCTGGCTCCAGTCTGAGTTTTCGTGGTTGCACCCAGGTGCATTCTGGTAGTTGAGGGCCATAACAAGGGGGTACACAGGGGAGAAGGATACTGCTCACGTACAAAGATAGTTTGGTGAAGATCCATGAGCTGAGAAAAAGGCACAAGCATGTGAATTGTTGCGCTTGCACGCATGGTTAGGGACATGCGGCATGTGACGCAATGGAAGCCATTTTAAGAAATGCTTCATGATGTGCAGAGGGCTGCAATCAATGAAGGGAGTACTGAAAGAAACACCAAGATCTTCCCGTGTATCCTTTGCTGCGAGATACTACCAGGATGGCATACTTTCCATTAAAAGTCATATATGAAGAAAGTAAGCACTGTAATCATTTGACTTCCAAAGTGAAAACACCATTCTGCTAAGCTGGTCCTCTCTGGGCAGAGCCCAGCTAAATTTGAGAAGTCAGCTACCTGGGAGCTTGACCAATCAAGAATAAACTTGTACTTTAAGCATCGCCCCTTTGGTCTTGCAAGAAGGGCTTATGTAATATCACTAATCGTAATCCTTCAAGAGCCCTGGAACAAGACGGTATAGCAAAATATTTAATAAAATACAGTTATAATTGGTGAGCTTCCATAGTTCACAGTGGTCACTTTAATAGGATCCACAAATCCTGCAATCAAAGCCTAGTACAATGAATAATGAGCACTAGCAAAGCCAACAGTTTTGGTCATAAAAGAGGCATTTAAGGAGTGGCGTCAACATTTCCAAGACGGATCGTATCCCGTGGAAGTCAGGACTTGAACGCTCTAATATCTAATACTTGCAATCACTGCCATGCCGGAAGAGCGACCAATCTCGAGGTTTTTTTTCCTTTTCACAACTGGACTTTGTCGCTTACATACCTAGAATGCAGAACATCAAAGCAGACACCATCCTGCTCACGAGGCAATGGGAAGGCCAACATGCCCGGACAACAATCCCTACCCCGAGATTCTCCACCTAACGGAGAATATCGTGGCTGGAGATATCCAGAAACAAACACTCTTGCAAGGGCCTGAAACTGAAGTCAAGGAAGAATTAATTACTTTTTCACAAGAACCGATTGCACATTCTTTTGGAAGATCTACACATGAACGTACTGGCTGGTTTTCATGATGGCAAGATTTCTGAGGACCAAGGTACACAAGGAACACTGGAAGATATGAAAATGAAATTCTAGTATGTCCACGAATGTGCAACATAATGCCCTTTTTGTTCCCAAGCAAAATCTATACAGAAAACCCCTGTGGGCTCTTATGACACGTAGAAACACCATCATAACCTTGGCATATAATCACAATCAACTTCAAAGTGCAGCTCCCAAGTCAAGACTTTCATAACGGTTGCTGCATTTTACAAAAGCCATGTGTCCGCTGCCTTCCTCCATCCAAAAGGCAAGAACACTTTCTCATGGCATCTACCACTTTGATGGACTACCACAAAACACAATAGTGGTCAGACGACCCCAGTAGGGTTCACCCTTTCTAGACGGTCTTGATGAAGCACATTTGGCTCTACCAGGAGTTGGGAGGTATACCGGCAGTAAATCAGACGCGATAGTGTTACCGCAACTTGGTACGGTGCTTTTAGCAACAGATCACAAGTTGCAGTGGTGGGGTAAGTCCCCATTATTTATGAGTCCATGGGACTCAATGGGGCATTTTCAGCACACTTAGTGCGGCAGTAATTGCACTGAAAATGGACGAAAAGTCGGCGCATACTTCTCCAGTTCAGAGCTGGAAGGGAATGCTCAGTTTCCCCCCAAACTCGGGATTGGGCAGAGTGGTAATGCGCCCAACTCCTGATGAGGCCCATAGCCTTGAAAGAGTTCTTAGCTCTGGCTGCCACCCTCAAACAACTGGTCAAGAAGAGCACACGCATCAAACCTTGGAGCTAAACCTCTGGTGCTACACCAAAGCACTGCAGTCCAACTGTTGCGACTGCTCCGATTTGGCAGAAGTGGCCTGCAAAAATGCAGGTAATTCCTTATCCCCATATAGTCTGTACTAAACAATTTATGGATACCACCATAGCATGTTACCGACCTCGTCAATAACAACCAGCTCAGTTTCCTCTAGAGAAGATCTTATTTGACACGTCCAGTAAATGCATCATTTGGCCAAGCCCATCTAGTAGTCGGCCAAGTCCACCCTAGTGTTGGGAAGAACTCCCAGGTATGGCAGTGAGATACTGGAAGTCAGCGGACTTGGAGAGCCCAACACCCTCCCCAGGATACACAGAGGACTCAGTCAACGGCAAGTTCAAACTGCAGTTTATTACAGACAAAACCAACAGGGATCAGCAGAGGAACAAGAAAAATCCATGCATATCTCGCTCTTCCTTGGCTCACAGGCCGGTTTTACTGTGTGGTGGCATCAGCACCATGTTACAACTTGGGCCCTTCTCCAGAAAACCTATTGGACCACAAGATTGGGTATGGAGTATGTTACTACCTATACAAAACAGTATAGATGTCATTATACTGGCCCTCGTTTGTCAGGTGGCTGGCCTGGTCCAACTAGAACAATGTTGCAGTGTGGTGCACTTACCATTGTTTCTTTCCCGTTGCTACCCACCCCTAGGATACTAAGCTGTGGTTGGCTAGAGCTGACATCCCTAGGCTTGGGATCTGTAAAGATTCTAAACTCACTGTGTACCTGTTCAAGGTAATGAGAACAACTATGTGTCTGCATTGTAACCTGTGTGTACCACCTTAGTCTATGAGAGTGCTCTCCTACTCGGCGCAACACTTGTCTCACATTGTGGCATATTTGTTGCAGTCTATGTCTGGTAGCCTGAAACCGGCTCCCTTTCTCATGGCAGCCCATCGTCTACTTTGGTCCCGTCACGTGTTTAGAGACCACGAATTAGAGCTGTGCAGCTCTGAATTATGAAGATTTATTTGCATTTACTGCAGCTGGTGCCTTTGTAGTCGGGGATTGGAATGTCATCCATATTTCTTGACCGTGGCTGCAGGTCCTGTCCCACACGTCTTGCTCTCTGTCCAGCCTGAATCAGCTCAGCTCGTCTCTTGCTGAAAGGCCCGTGGCCTGCTGTAATTTTCCTAAACCTGTGTAATGCGGTTTCTACAGTGTCCATGCTATACTACATTCTCTATAGGTCAGTCACACTTGGCTTTGTCAGGTCCCATGGGTGATCCTGCAGTTCCATAGGGTTATTTGCATGCAAGCATCTGCAAGCTTTGCTCAGGATCTCTTGCGCCTTTGCGGTTTCTGCATTTGGCTAACGGCAACAATAATAAAAGCAATGACAGTATGTATATGTGTCTGTCCTCGAACTATAAAACTGTATGCTCATGTTCTTCATGTATTCGAGTGTGTGTTTATGTCCCGAAGTGCAGATTGCACGTGTGCTTCATGTCCAATGCTGCTATGTCGTGGTGTCTCTAACAATGTCAGCAACATGGCTCCTTGGTGTTCAGTCCAGGTTGTCAATAGGAGGAGTCTTTGATAATAGCCTGTGGCTCTTCATCCACACGGGAATAAATCTGTACGTCCCTGGGTCGGTAGGGCTGGCTGAGGCGATACCTCAACGTACTTATCAATCACGGGTCCATTAGGAATACGTCCTAAATAGAATGTGCGATTGCAGTGTTATTTGGCCTTCTTCTCGTCATGAATCTGGTGGGTAGGGGAAAGGGTGGGTGTGATAGCATTCCCCAAACCTCTTCAGCCCCCCACGCTCCCTCTGGTTGACCTGTTGACCACATCCTTATATGACAGTCCTTTTGCTCTGGGCTGCCATATCTTCTTTACTCCTCCGAAGTGCCCATAGTAGTTTGTGTGCTCATCGAACGACCGGTTCATGTAGCAGCACACTCCTTCGGGGTTACACCAAACCCACTTTCCTTAATGGTACTTTGCATCAAATGGGTTATCCCACTTCATTGAGCTAGTTGGGAACTGATCGCATTGTGGAATTCTCTTGTCTCCTTCTACCACAATCTCGGCCTTTGCTCCACCTGTGTTTACATCCATCAGGATCTGCATTCCTACTGCTTCCTCTGCCATTTTCTGCCATTTTCTTGCACTTCGCTATGCAGATTTTTGATCCCGCTATCACCTTTAGTCCATCCAACAGCCATGATGGCATTCAGGACCGTATGTACGCTGTCCAGCTCTGGTCCTTTCCTGTCCCATTTGCTTCATCTTCCATCTTTTCCGTCTCGAGTTAGACAGAAGAATTTGATTTAAAAGTATTTGTTTACACACAAAATGTGTCAATGGTCATAACCTGTGAATTTGAGACAGTCTGTCTTCGTCTGAATTCTTACACACAAGATGTGCTAAGGATTATAATTTGTGAATTTGACACAGTTTGTTTTCGTTTGAATGCGATTTGCATTTTTAATTGTACCGTGTATACCCAAGTGAACTTAATTATAATTTGTCCAATTGTTTTTAGAATTTTTTTTGTTTGAATTCATGTATATTTATACTTGTGTTGACTTTGTTTTGAATACACATTAGCATAATGATGGCAAATCCGATTCTGGTCTACTTAATTTAATGCCAGAAAAATCACCAGTAATCAGCTTTAGCGATTCAGGTAAATTAGTGGTTGGACCTAGGAATTTTCAATTAAGATTACCCATGTGTAACCAACCCCATGTTTAGCAGTATCTCTCCATTTTCATCTTCCATCTTGGCATGCATCTGTGCCAGTTGTCTGATAGAGTTCTGTTATCTTCATTGTTGGCAGGTATGAATGTCCAACATGAACTCGCTTTCTTTGCTCAAACACCTCCCATGGCTGTGAGGAGATCCAGAACATACCTATTCTGGAGCACCATTAACCTTATTGCTCTGAGCTCTTTCTTTATTGCATTGAACCCATTCACTGTTGAATTGATCGTTAGCATCAGCTCCCAACGAGTAATTTGTAACCACTTCGCATTCGTCTATGTCTGTACAGATGGTATTATTGATGCAAAGAACCTTTGTGTCCTGCTGAACAATCTGTGTTCAAACTTCATCTAGTGCCGTTTTCGATGCTCCTGAGAAGTAATTTCCTCCTCTCTTCACTATGCTCAATCCTGCTGGCTCCTCTGCCTTTTCTGCCTCAGCAGTTGGTACCACTTCAAAATCGATCTCTTCCTTCTTTTGTTATTGTCCATTTTCGGGAACTCATCGAGCTGCACATCCTTCTTTGGCACGACCAACGAAGGCATGTTGATGTGTACCAATGAGTAACTCCTCCCCAGTCAGGTGGCAGCTTCTTGTATGCTTTGGATCTGCAAGCCCAATAATGATCCATTAATACTGCTGTCCCTGCTTACATAGCTGGGTGGTGTTCAACGCTTCTAGCCATGTTTCTGGACTATTATACTTCCCAGCCCATGGGTTAGTTCCCCTCCATCTGCCTACCCTTTCTATTCCCTTCATTGACTTTCACTCTTCCCTCTGCTTGCTTCAACTGGTCTCCCTGTATGCTCTCAAATGCCCTAGCCTCAGTGCCTGCCTCGAACGCATACCTAATTTCTTTAACCTATGTTGCCTTAACATTGCATTTTGGGTTGTTTCTGAAAGTCAAATTTGAGTGCGTTTTCCACATCACCCTGGTCCTAAATTGTAACCTGCTAGCCCAGTGACTGTTCCTTACCACTTCTCTTGCATATTTCTCCTACTGCCTACTCCCTCTACTCACTCATGGCATTACCCATCTCTCCTATCTACTCCAACTGCTTCCCTATCAACTATCCTTCCCTTCTCACTAAGTCTGGTAAGAAGAAATTTAAAAGAGATATCTTGGCTTCCAACTAACATCTCCCCATCGCCAATACCTATTCTAGTGCCTCTGCCAGACAAACCCTCACTGAAATTTTTTTTCATGCCTTCACCTGACCCCTCATATGATTTCTGCACTCTGTCCTGTCTTCTACTCTCCCACTAATGGTTGCACCCGCTGGGAAGTTCTTATGGCTTTCTTGGACTCCTCCAGAGTCCTCATTAATGTCTACCTGAATGGCACGGTCATGGTGCAAGGCTCTCAGGCTAATCTCCGCCTCTTTGATAGATGGTCCCTCCGCCTCATCAACTTCCACTCATCTCCAGCTGTCCCCTACTCTCCTCCCTTGGCTATCCTGCCCTACTTTCCGTCAGGCTCTGTCCAATCTTTAGCACCCTCTCCATACCTCTGCAGGGCATACCGCCCCCCCAACCAGAAGGTTTTTAAGGCTGGCAACCATCTTCATCTTGCCACTCAACTCTTGCTTGGCTGTCAAACACTCTTCTGACATCTTCCGCCTCCTCGAAGAACTGGACCTTGATGTCCTTGGTTTTACCGAGAGCTGGTTGCAGGCGCTCTCTCTCTCCGTGTACACGTGTGTATAATATATATATATATATATATATATATACACACACACACACACCTTGCGTGTGGTACGCCGTGGGAAACTTATGCTGAATTCCTAACAATCCTGGGATGTTCTGAAACATTTTGTTCGCAAAATGAGGGCTGTTGTCAGACCGCAGGACCTCACACACGCTCCATCTTGGGAAAACCTCCCTAACCAACCATTTAGCTGCTCTAAGGGCATCAGCATGTGAACACAGACCTGCCTCAATCCACCTAGAGAATGGGCATACAACCACCGTCATAGCAGTATCCTTGACAAACATGGATCAGGTCTACATAATCCACATGTAAATGCAGGAATGGGCCTACTGGTCTCTGGTATGGCTCCCCTCACAACTCTCAGAATATGTCTCGCTGTAAACTACTGGCAAGTCAAGCAGTTCCTCACAAATTCAGCCACGTATTTCATCAAACTAGGACAGAACCATGTTTCTCCAATGCGTGTAGCAATGACTTCCTTCCCTGTGTGTGTTGGGTAGTGCAATTGTGGTAATGCTGTCTTCATTAATGCTAGTGGCAGAAGCAGTTTTCCTATGTTCTGTCGTTATAAGGCATCTGTTGCAGACAGGGAGAACCCACTCCTCACCCATAGCTCCTTCTCTTCCCTGGGTGCAGCTCCCTGCAACTCCATAATCTGTTTCTCTTGTAATACATTGTAACCTTCCTTCAGTACCATGACTCTTGCCCCTCCTTGCACATTTGGTCCCTCAGTTCCCATAGTTTCCCAAAATACTCTGCATAGTTTGCCTCAAAATCTGCGGCTTCATTCCATCTTGAGATGGGATCTTCACATTTGGTGTCGGCTTGGCACTTCACTATTGCTAATCGTGTTGGCCACGCAATTACTTCCATCAATCTGCCCAAAAGAAGTGCATGCTGTACTGGAGTCCCATCTACCCTCCTGAATCTTCTTCTGAGCCAACGCGCCAATCCTGAGTGTCACGTAGGCACTGTCACTTCCTTTTCCACACCATGTTCCAGTATTAGGGCCACTAGTTCTGCTGCTTGTGCTGAGTAATGGGACGATAGTTGCGCACTGGCTACTACTTCACTTGTCCCGTCCTCCTTCAGTCTTACCACTGCAGTCCCAGTATGTCTGAACCCATCAGTTTGATCAATTGTTGAAGAACCGTCAATGTAGAGCACGTCTCCCCCCTCAAGTGCATCCTCCTACACCTGGCGTGTCTCCCTGAACATCTCTATGTTCCTTGTGCAGTCACGTGCATGGTCTCCTACCTGTAGGACATCTGCCAACATTTTTGCTGGGTTGACAATCCTGCACCTCACCACCTTCAGACCTATATTCAACAATATCACTGTGTATCCTGATGTTCTGTGTGTCAGTGTGGCTCTTTGGCACGTGCAGTGTTGCCAAGAGGGCGTGCTCCACGTAAAGAGTGGTGGTGCACCCCACCACTTACGCTTTCTCTATTGCAAATGCAGCAGCTGCCAAAGCTTGTCGGCATGGATAGTGTCCCAGTACTGGGCCGAGTTGCCCACTGTAGTAAGTTATTGTCTTGTGGTCCATGCTTGTTCTTTGTGTCAATACTGCCTTCATCAATACACCATCAGTGTGTGAGAACACAAAGAATGTATTTTTGTAGCCCAGGATCCCAGCCACTGGTGCTGTGCATATTCCTTCCTTCAGGTCATGGAATGCTTTTTTTTTTTCCTCTCTCTCATTTTGGGATATTGTCTATCCAATGTATAGCACCTCTTTCTGACAATACTGTAGCTTGGCTTTGTCCACCTTGTATCCTTGGACAGCTAACACAATCAACATGTGTACCGAGTCCTGTCTGCACTGAACATTTCCATGGGTCCTTCAAGATCACCCAATGCTAGTCTCCTGTAGTCACCCAACAATGGTGAACTCACTAGTTGTTGCATATGTATCCTCTGGTTCCGCTGCCACAGTTCCTTCTGCTGCCTCCTGCACGGCTGATGCTACAGTTTGCTTCGCGCAGCACGCGCCGGTCAGGAAAGGAGTGTTCCTTGCTCATGCAAAACTCACAGTGCTCGCCAGCCACCGCAGCACAGCATACTATAAGGAGAGCCTCCCTCTCCGGGGGTTGGGGGGGGAGGCGGGAGGTTTTTACAATAACACTTCCCGCTGTGCAACCCATTCATTCAAGGATATCAGAATTGACCCTCTCAGGACCATCATCCATCGACGGCTCAGATTCCCCCTTCTGCTGCCACTGCAACCTGGACTCTCTCCAACTACGCCTTCTAATGGCCTGCACCTCAGGGGGACTTAAATATCAAAAGTCGCTAATGTGTGGGTCATTAGAATCACTAGACTGCAGTTTAGTGCATTTGAGTCCCTCAACCTTGTCCCAGTACTTTGGGCATTGTGGAACTTGAAATCCCCAATGGTTACATTACCTTTTCCTTTAATAGTTGTTTCAATCCTACAATAGGCCATTAAGATTGTAGGGTCTCTAGGGAAGTGAGTGAAGGGGGTTCCACTGGGTCCCCAACCCCCCCCCCTTCATGTGATCCGCCCAAAGACCACCACCCCCAGGGTCATGATCAGGAGGAGTGTGCCTTTCCCTGGCTACACGAGAAGGATCCCAGGCCAGGTTTTCTGGAAGAATCATCTCCGGTATTTGCAACCACCATCGATTATTCCCAGGCTTCAGTACACTGCTCCCTACTTTGAAAAAAAAGAAAAAAAAAAAGCAGCTGGTCCACCCCCCTGGAACTTTAGTCAATCTTGATTTGTCTCCATGAGAACTGCTCTGTGCAGGTACGAATGAGCGGGCGCAGAGCACTGCCTACTACCCGGATAGGATGCTTGCTCCGTGCCCATTTAATCTGTACCTAGCCAATTTGGGTGAGCATTTAGAGCAATCTAGATTTGCACCTCCTGAAATACCCCATTTAGTTGTTCCGAATCTTACATACGCGGACGACAATCCTGTTGGATAAAAAGCAAGTGGGACTCCAAAGACAATTGAGCTCCATCCAGTACTACTCCAGTGTAAATGAGTTGGTACTGAATGGGGAAAAAGACCAGCACAATCCTCTTCATACTAAATGATAGAAAGAAAATTGGGTTTAGATGGCAGTTGGGCGATCACGTCCTTAGTCTTGAAGTCTCTATAGTTTATTTGGGCATGTTTATTACTGCTATTCCGTCAAGGAAAATCATGTTTGCACGTACCAACTGTTGACACCTGAAAAAGATTGATAATTAATATTGTTGATTTTCCGTGATTCCACTGGTTAGTTACTATAAAATGAAGATTGTTCCAGCTATTCGATATGGCATGAAAATGACTTATCACAATCACAAAAGCTTTCAATTGGGAAAAGATTAAAGGCTGACTATCGGGTAGGTGCCTGATACTTCCTGGTTGTCTGCCTGTCGACACGTTGTGGTTTGAATTGGGACTCACTTCACTGAAATGCCATCGACAATGGAAGGTGCTGTCACACTACAGAAATCTGTTGGTCTAATGTAAAAGATTGTTATGAGAATTTGGAAGGGGCCATGTCTCGTGATAGTGCAGTACCATTGATAAGATATAAAAGGGAGGCTGAGCAGGAGTTAAAGTTGCAATATGAATCTAGCGTACCTGGTGGAAAATCTGGTGAAAGTGAACAAATTAAACAAAAAAATAATTGTTGGCCTGATTGGATATGTACAATTGATGGTATGAACTCTCATAGTTGGCATACAAGACCACAGTGGTGAAGGGGCACTAAGCCAGTATACCTCAAAGCGTTCCCCAAAGTCTATTGGTGGTCCCAGTTCAAGATTTTGATTGAATACAAGGGAGGTTATGCAGAAGTGATTTGTGACCTGTGTAAAAATATCAGAGATTGCAGTTGCTGTAATAAGCCATGTGTCCTGTAAACACTTCATATTGTAATGGAATGTGTAGTATTACAGTATATGAGGGAACAGATGTGGTCAAAGTTTGTCCATGATAGAGTATCTGGATGTTTTAGGTTTCTACAACAGGCTGATCTGTGGTGAAGAGATTGGGCTATCCTGTACTATAATTAAATTGTTGGGCACCGCTGGGATTATTTAATTGACATGTTGGAGCAGAACGGGATTGGTAGCCTATTAAATCTGGAAATGCACTTTAGACCTAGTAATGTCCGAATGAACTTTGAACCGCAGGTGGTGTTAGATTAGAAGACCATTTATATTAATTGTTTCTAGGTTTTACGAAGTCTCATTATGAAATGTGCTGGTTTTAAGGATAATAATTTTTCATGTAATATGTAAGAAAGGTCTATTTTTAACTAGGGGCGTGTTTAAGGTTGCTTTAACCAACTGATATGACAATTAACAAATAAAATTATTCCCACAAAATGTTATCTGGAGAACTGGGGACATTTCTTGGGTCCTTCGAGATCACCCAATACTTGTCTCCAATGGGAGTCTGACGTCAACTACCTGCTTCCTGGAACATACACCCTGTTTTTCGTTTTTCCCCTCAAGTCACTCAACACTTTGGGGGACATGCACACAAGCCTCCTCCCTCGTTTGCCAATGGGGAAATGGAGTTAGAGGTGTAGGAGATCTGTGATGCTTATACTCTTGGGAGGAAGGGAAGGGTTAGCCCCCGTGAAGAATCGGGAATGAAACTGACACAATGGATTCATATAACATTGTCGAATTGGACCAAAAGTCCTCTTGCCAGGTTTGCCTTTTACACAAACAGCTCTTGCTTGCAAATGTCTGGTATACTCTCCTGCCAGAACTTTCAGATGCATCCATATCAACAACTTGTTGTAACACTGTTTGGTTTCTTTAAATATTTTAGCACCTTTCATTCGGTCCCATTAAGCACATCTGCTTATCAGCTTCATTGTCCTTTCTGCACCACCGTTTCAATAAATGTGCATATTTACAACTTTAAGTCTCTTTTTATTATCAGGCTTGATTTTTTTAAGACATGAGAAACCTTCCTTTCCACTTCATTCATTATATTTACTTAAATTTCCTTTCGGCACCCTTGTTCGCATGCCCCGGTGTCCCATCTGGCGGACTTATTGGCTTGCTGCAATGAGGATAGTCTCTCTCGCGGTAAACCACTGAGAGGATAAACTCCAAGGTAGACACGAGGGCAACTAGAGGTTAGTGGACCCCAAACTCATGGAAGGCCTAACACGTTCCCTTTCCCAAAAGGAACGCCAGCCCAGACAGAAATTTCAACTGCGGGTTATTACCGCCAAAACCAAGGGGCATCAAAACAACTCCTGGATTCCCTCATCAAAGCCTGGCTCGCAGGCCTGTTCTTAGTCAAATCCACATCACAATGACATCATAACCTGGACCATTCTCCAGCAAGCCTATCGAGCAAGTGGATTGGGTTCTGAGTGATAGTCCACCTGTGGTGGACCCTATAGCTGTTAGTTTATTAGTTCTCCCATGTCAGATGGGGGGCCTGGTTCATCCCCAAAAAATGCTACTTCTACAATGTTGCAGTGTGAGGGTCCGAACATTGGTTCTTGCCCCTCATTACCCATCCCTAGGGTTCTGTACTGTGATTGGTTAGAGCCGTTGCCCCCAGGCCAGGGACCCAAGTCGGTTCTCAGCTCGGTGTACCTTTTCAAGGTAATAAGAACAACTATGTGTCTGCATTGTATCGTGTGTACCATCACAGACTATAGGAGTGCTCCTTCTCGTCATGTAACTCTCTGCTTCTTCTGTAACAACTTTTTTGCAAGCCGTAGTCTGGCTGCACGAGGCTGCTCCGCTTTCCCAGCTGCTAGTTTTGGTTAATCATCAGCTTGGCCAGTCACGTGTCCAGAGACCGAATTTGGAGTTATGCCACTCTGAATTATGATTTATTTGCAATTATTGCAGCCAGTGTTACTGTAGTTCAGGGACTGGACTATCGCTTGAATCTTGGTGGCCTTGGCAGCAGGCCCAGTCTCACACCCTCGCTCCTCTGGGCAGCCTTAATTTGCTCCGTGTAGCTCCAGCAGAGGGTCTGTGGCCCGTTGTCATTTTCTTAAGCCATAACATGGTGCCTACATTGTCCTATTCTATAGTATCCATAGGTTAGTTCATGGCTCTGTCAGGTTCTCCAGGTGCTCCTGCAGTTCCATGGGAATATTTGCATATAAGCTTCTGCAAGCCTTTACCTGCTTCTTGCGGTTTATGGGTTGCTGTGGTCAAGCTTATGGCAAATTAATAAACGTGAAAACGGTACATGTCTTTGTCCTCTAACTTTTAGAACTGTATGCATGTGTTCATGTATTCGGGTGCGTGATCATGTCCCGTTGTGCAGATGGCACAAGTGCTACAGGTCTAACGCTGCTATGTCTCCAACAATGTTATGCATGGCTTCTTGGCGCTTAAGTCAAGACAGTCAATGGAGGGGTCTTTGGTTGTGTCTCGAGGTTCCCCCTCCATCTTGGGCAATGCTCTCACTGCCCCCGGGCTATAGGGTTAACTGAGTGGTTACCTCTCAACATACTTTTTTTTTTTAATTGCAATCTTTAGTTTATACAAACTTTTATCACAATGTTACTTCCATTACACTCATTAGTAAAAAGATTTCATTTGCCTTGTCAAATAATATAGTTCCCTAGGTACCACGCTCTCTAAGTTTCTTTCAAAATTGCATCCAAAAAGTCAACAGTTGCACAGGTTATCTTCGTGTTGTGACCTGATATCACGCGAGTCCACCATTCGTCAGTGTTTCCATTTAGTGGAAATAAAAATCCCGAATGACATGTCCTTTGGTCCACAATTGCGTTACATTTTATGATACAAATGAAGCAGCGATTCTGTCTTTTTTGCAATGTCTGATATTTTTAAGTTCAAGCTCTTTTCTTATCCATCGCATCTCTTTGGTCTTTAATGCATTTATCCGTAAACGCAAAAATTGGTCTCGATGATGGCAAGATGGACATTTTAGTAGGTACTTTGGTTGTACGTCTAATTTATTCGTTGTACTCCCAAGCGGGAGTGCACTACGTAGAGTCGCTCTTTTTTCTAGGTTTGAAATCCAACTCCATGTTTGGAGGCGTTTCTTTACCAATTGTGGATGTCTTTGGAGAGACTCTTTGTCTATGTCAGCGGCCACAAGGATTTGATCGATTTTGTTGGCATGTTTGATGTTCTCCCAGATTGGGATGTCTTAAAAATGTTATATGCAGGCTCTCCAGGATGTTCTCTCATTTTACATAGGGTTGCACATGCTTTCCAGACTGTTGTGCTATATAAAGAATTGATTGCCAGTTCATGGCGCAAAATCGTCATTGAAACATGACGTGGCAGTCTAAGCACTTTGCGCCAAAACATGCCTTCGAGTAGTTCCCAAAATTTGAAATTGAGGTTCCATGCTGATTCAGCCCCGAATGTTATTGCTGGCAGTACTTTATTCTGATAGAACACTAATATCGGTTGGAATGCAATTTCAGCCCTTGTAATGCATGGCCATTAAGAATTGATGTGCTGAAGACAATTCCAAGATAACGTATCGACCTAGTTATCTCGATTGGGTCTTCTGCGCCATCTAACATTTTTGTTTTTTGATCCTTTTAGAAGTCCCATCTGCATTATTTTGGTTTTACTATTATTTATTTCGAGATTATTCTTTGTCAAATAGAGGTTTAGTTTTGACAGCAATCGCTGTAGTCCTATTTGTGTCTGATCTACTAACACCAAATCGTCCTGCATATATGATGCAGTTAATTGGTTGGTCATTTATTTTCGGTGGAAAGCACTGGACATCTTTCAAGTCGGCTGGCAGATCGGAAATGAATAGCTTGAACAACAGGGCTGCCAACGGGCAACCCTGTTTTACTCCCTTTGAGGCCGGTATTGTGTCTGTCAAATCGCCATCGTGGTTCATCCAAATTCGGATGGTTGTTCTTTTATGCAATGATCCTATAGGGTTCAATATGTCTGAGGGACATTGCCAGGTTATTAGTTTCTGCCACAATAGCTTGCGATTTATATTGTCGAACGCTTGTCGCATGTCCACAAATGCAAGGAATAGGTTTTTGCCCCCTCTTCAGGTCTCCAATTTTAAAGGTTTTAGTAGCGATAAGTTGACTTCTGTCCCTACACCTTTTGTGAACCCCGTTTGTCGACAATCACCTATCCCAGCTTGTGTGGTCCATGTAGCTATTTTTTTTTGTAGAAATGAAAAAGATTTTGCCAATTGTGTCTAACAAAGCAATTGGGCGGTAGTTCCTGGATCATCCCGTCGCTCCTTTTTGTGAATTGGGATGACCACCGATGTTCACCAAGATGGTGGGAACACTTGCCCGAGTGATATTTTTTTGAGTAGAATGTCTATGAACCGAGCCCACATTTCAGGCTCTTGTTTAAGCATCACATTACTGATTTTGTCTGGGCCGGCTGCTCTTGAATTTTTTAGCTGCTTGATTGCTTTTTCAATGTCAGAGCGAGATTCAGCAACGTTCCAGGGTTTGATGTTATACTCCTGGGTTTCCGATTGCTCAGATTGAGTCATTGAATAGTTTGAAAAAGTAGCTTTCCCAAATGTTGGGAGCTACTTCGTTACTTAATATTTGGTTACTTTTTGTATTGCCAGAGTTTAGGATCGGCCATATTTCACGCGAGTTATGTTTTTGGAACAATTCTAATATTAGTTCCACACGTTCTTGATCTCTTAGAGTAACAAATGATTTGACCCAGTTTCTGTAACGTTGACATTGGTGTCGAATTTGTTCGCTGAGCGTGATGTTCTTTGCTTTTCGGTTCTTTATGTCTTGCAATAAAGACTTAGTTTTTTTCTAAGGCTAGCAGTCTACTGAATTTGTGTTGATGTTGATGGCCAGCGATTCCTTTTGCATTAGTTTTCACTAAAAATTTGTTTAACAAGGGGACGTTGTGTCTTGTGTGCTCCAAATGTGTCGGTCACGTTTCCAATCTGAGTCCCGCTTATCCGAAGTCGGTTTCCGCTTGCATTTGTAGTTACAGCATCAGCGTATCCATGACAATTTCAACGGATTGTGGTCACTGCTGTTTGATGATGACGTTTAGCTTGATCACCTTTTCAAATGTTTTGTGACGACCAGCGCTTTGTGGCACTGCTTTTGGTGCCATATTGGTTTGGAATGTCACCCTGCACGTGCCCATTGAACATGACAGTTGCGGCTACGCATTGCAGAGTGCCACAATTTAGCTTCAAACGACAGGTCTTCAAACGATATAGGCCTTTGGTTTTGAGTTCATTTTGAGCGTTTGTCTTTTGAATTGTATTTTCCTTCTGAGTTGTCGAATTTTCTTACTTCTTTTTGGGGTGTTAAGGCACTTGATTCGTTTATCTGTTCGCCTGAGTATGTTGATAAATCACATAGATCAGGTAGCGTGGCAGATCGTACAGACTCCTGGTCCTCAGACTCTACTCTCCGCCGTTTGTTTGAGTTTGTTTTGTGTTTTGTAGATAGGCCAATCAGTGTCTTATCATATCAATAGTGATTTTCACTTCTTGTGTTTCGGCAGTTATTCATCTTTGCATGTTCAAACAGTGGAGTATTAGTGGGCGTTGTCAAATATCTGATTAATGTCTTTGCATTCTGATGAGTTGACTTCTTTGTCTCCTTGTTAGGCTCTAACAGGTGCATCTCTCTTTTTATCTTTTTAAGTTTGCTGCTGTTGCTGTTTTTTCATTGGAATTCAGATTTCCAATTTTTGCTGGCCATGTGAAGATTCCAAAAGCGGAAAATTGATTAGTTTTCTCTCCTTTGCTTGCCCCAGAGATTTCTTGAGTTTTGTTTGAAGAGTGGTTCAGGAAGCCGTCATCAGTATCGCCTTTGGTTATCTCAAGTGACAAATTTGATGCAAGTTCATTTGTGTTCTTACACATTACTTTTTCCGTCATTTTTCTATGGCATATTTCGGTGTTTTCAGTTTTGTTGGTAGTTTTATTTGTCGGACTCGCTTTGATCTCACTTTGGTTTTTTTTAAAAATCTTTTAATTATTTTATTCAAACCAAACAACAAAACAACCAAACAAGCAGTGGAACATATGGTAATTCGATTAAGCACATTTAACAACATAAACACTGCACTCCCAGTCCCACCCCCCCCTTATGAGCCTGTTTGTTCTTCGCATTCAGTATCTGCCCTGTGTGTCAGGGTATTGCTGCCCTCAGATTCAGCTGGATCCGATACTACTCCGAACATTTCAGGTATCAATAGTTTCCATGCCATGAGAGAGCCCATTTCTTCATCCCCACTCATGTTACTAGCATCTTGCCACACTATTGTTTCAGCCTCCGTCCATTTTTGTAGGTCTTTCCACCAGACTTCCACTCGTGGTTTATGGCACTCCTTCCATCCCATGGCAATCCTTCGTTTCGCATACACATATGCCAAATCTTTCAATTTCCCCACATGTTTAAGTTTACACGCCCTGGGATACCCTTCCAGCAAACAGGCCCAGGCCGAGTCTATTATGAGCGTAACCCCCTTCCCCGCCAGCTTTTGTGCCACTTCGCCCCAGTAGCATTCAATTACCGGGCACGCCCAGAACATGTGTATCATGTCGGCATTCTCATCACACTTAGGGCATGCCTGGCGCCCAACATTTTGGAACTTCGATATCCTCAGAGGGGTCATGTATGCCCTGTGCGTTAAATATAGCTGTATTTGTTTGAACCTAGCGTTTCTTGACACCTTCTTATGATATCCCAAAGCGCGTTCCCACATCCCATCTTCCATCGGGGCTCCCATCTCTATTTCCCATTCTAATCTCAAATGCGCCAGGTCCTTCCCAACCTTAGTCATCAGCATCTCATACAATCTAGAGACCTCATGCCCACCCTCCGATATATCATAAATTGACCCAACCTCCGCCAAGATAGTTTCAGGCCACATACTTCTAATCTTCTGCACTATTCCATGATAAGTGACATATTGGCCTATGTATAATCCCACCTCTTCCCCAAGTCCTTCAAAATCCTTAATAGTCCCGCCTTGCCAAATGTCTCCCAACGTGAGTGCCACTGATTCCCAATAGGTCCTAATAATTACCCTCAGCTGCCTGTCTCCCTTTGCCAATGCGACCAACGGTATCTGCGGAACACACGGGAAAGGGTCCCCCATCATTCGGCAAGCTCGACGCCACATATTCCACCCCAGCAACATCATTCTAGGGCGCTCCCTCATTTCTGAGCTAGCCACCCAGATCATTTCCCGCAAGTAAAAGGGAGTAGTCCCTCCCAGACAACCTGTGTTCAGGGGTCTCTTCATCAGAGAGCCACTTAGCTACATATATCAGTTGCGCCGCTACATAGTAAGCCTCAAAATTAGGCAGTTTAATACCGCCTTTCTCGTAGAAGTGCTGCAGCTTCCATAATGCAACTTTATTCCGGGTACCATGCCACAAAAATTCCCTGCACATACTATTCAGCTTAACAAAAAACTTCTTAGATATCATGTATGGAATATTGTTAAAATAATGCAAAAGCCTAGGCAAGACCACCATTTTAAGCATAGCACTTCGGCCCATCATCGCTAAGGGCAACCTTTCCCAGAACCTCATGCATTTCCAGATTTTCCCAATGGCCATTTCAATATTGCGCTTATGTTCTTCCTCTGTCGTGTGATACACATCTATCCCAAGGTAGCTGAAAGAGCTCGCTGCCCACGGAATCTGCAACACCGGCAACCTTTCTACCGGAATTTCCACATAGCTACCCAGCGGGAATATGCTAGATTTCTGGGGATATAGTAACAAGTCATCTGCATACAAGGATATACGATAGGGTCATATTGTTGCCCGAGGGCTCCAGGGCTAAAATGTAAAGCATCGGGGACCAGGGGCACCCCTGCCTAGTGCCTCTGCCAAGCTGCCATCTCTCAGACACCACTGAACCCGTTCGAACTCTGGCCAACGGTTCATTGTATAGCATCTTAGCCCATTTAATATAACATGGCCCCATTCCATATCCTCCTAGGGCCGCCAACAACCACGGCCACTTAACAGAGTCGAACGCTTTAACAGCATCCAATGCCACAATCGCCATTTCGCCGTCGTTGCTGCAGCCCCATTCGACCACTCGATGAAGTCGTCTATGATTGTGAGTTATGCTCCTGCTCAGGACATAGCCCGTTTGATCTGGGTGAATTAACTTGCCGATTACTCTCCGCATTCTGTTTGCCAGGACAGCTGTCAATATCTTACTGTCCTGGTTCAGCATCGACAAGGGCCTGTAGGAGCCACAACTGTGTCCCGGTTTATTGGGCTTGGGGAGCGGTATTATCATCGCCTCCCTGAGTGACTCTGGCAACCGTCCCACCTCAAACGCCTCGTTGAGCATTTCTAGCATGGGGGGGGGGAGGGAGCACCTCCTCCCCATACACTTTATAAAATTCACTAGGGAACCCGTCTGCTCCTGGAGCCTTGCTAGTGGGTAACTGCCGTACAACCTCTTTCAGTTCCTCCAAAGTAATCGGTGCATCCAGCTCTTCTCTCTCCTTGTCACTTATTATGGGCAGGCCTATATCTTCTAGTACTTCATTTATCTCCTCCTGGCTGCTCCCCTCTCCATCCTCATATAACACCTTATATTATTCTGCAAATTCCCTATTTACACCTTCTTGGGTGTCTACCGTCTCGCCCTCTTCATTGGTTACAATCCAAATCGGGGATCTAGGGGTTTCGCTCTTGTACAACCACGCCAGAAGCTGACCCGTTTTATCTCTTCCTGCATGCTGCCTCTCTATATACTTTTTATAATTGAGGTTACAGAGCCTACCCCAGTATTCCATGCACTGCTGCTGCAATTTGAGTACTACATCCTTATCAGCCCCGCCCCCTTCTAACACTCTTTCCAGCTCGATCTCAGCTTTTTGTAGATCAGCTAGAACTCCACCCAGCAATCCCTTAGACTTCGCAATGGCGGCCCCCCGCATCACAACCTTAAAAGCCTCCCATAAAGTACCCACAGACTTTACACTACCAGTATTCACCTCGAAGTAGGCAATAATCTCCTCTCTTATGTCCTCTCTAAAGACTGGATCTTTAAGCGCTTCTGCCCGGAGGTGCCACATCAGTATCTGCGCCCTCGGGGGGCAATACTGCCACCCGAGGACCAGGGGCAAGTGATCCGAGAGGACTCTCGCTTTGTAATCTATATAGATACTCTACTCTCTGCGACTACGTCCGGAGTGGCAAAGATATAATCAAGCCTCGTATGCAGTTGATGCGGCGCCGAATAGTGCGAGTATTGCCTCTCATCAGGGTGTTTTACTCTCCACACGTCTAGCAAGCCAAAGTCCTCCAGCAGCGTCTGCAATGCTTTAGCCGCTGGGTTGGGCCTGTCCGTCCTATCATCCGACCTGTCCACCCTAGGATTCAGTACACAATTAAAATCCCCGCCCCAGATCATCGCACCACCCACACACACTGAGTTTGGTACACAACGTCCTAAAATATACCGTCGTGTTTTGGTTAGGGGCGTATGTATTCACAATGCATACTTCTTTGTTCTCTATCAGCCGCCTCAATATAACCAACCTCCCATCCGCTTCCACAACTTCCTTTGATCTCACTTTGGTTAACGTGGTTTGTTGTTGCCATTGCAATTGTAACCGCAGGGTATAAGCCAGCCGTTTTTGTATCGCCGGGCGCAGCTAAACGAGCCTCGCTGTTTGACAGATTCGACGAGTCCATGGGGATGGGGACAATGGAAACACTGGTTCCTTCTATGACGGAGCTGGCATTTCCATGTCTGCCTGCAGGCGGGTGGCGTTTCTTCCGCAAGGTCAGACCTGGTGGGAGTTTACAACTCCCACCTGCAGAACTCTGAATCAGCCGGTCCGAAAAACGACGGTGGCGGCGGATTTACCGCCACCATTGTTTCCAGACCGGCAGGGTCATAATGAGGCCCAATGTCTTATATTTTTGCAAAGTGACAAATTCTATAGTGACAGAGGGGCAATTCTTGAAACTGTCCATACATTTCAAAATCTGCAGGCGAATTCTAAAACTGGCAGAGAATTCCTGAAGTTTAGAATTATAAAACATCTGCCGTTTTATGCAGAAAATTCTGCCCAGGAAATGTGATAAGGGTGGACAACCTGACCCCACCATTCCCCTTTTAATTCTGTGAATTGTAGCTTTGCTTATCCTTGTTAGAGAAACCAGAATTAATTATTACAACACGTGGCTGTTTGACATGTGGTGTAAGATCGGCCCGTTGACCGAGCTCCGTTGGGGGCCCGAGGACCCAAATGCTCACCATTAGGTTGAATTGTGCAAGCCCAAAAAAAAAACCCGAAGCTCTTAGAAAAAAAGATGAACATCAGAATTAAGCATTACAAAGACAACACATGATTTAGTGGTATTCATGTCAAAACATTGGAGACACAAACTCTAAATATTGCAATCATTTTGTGGTGCATTTACAATAGTTATTAGTAGCTCTTAAAATATTTTTCAAATGAGTGGCAGACGGGTTAAATATTAAACTGTGTGCCTTTAAGGAGGTCTTCTGAAAACGTATGGGACATTTGAAAGAACTCTAAACTTTTCCTGGTGCTTGGGGTGGCTGCTTTTTTTGTCTTTCAACTCTTCTCATGTTACCAGGCGGTCTTTTTCTTACTGCCTTCTCATAAATTGGATGGTCCGAGTGTTGCAGCAATAAATATGTACACTTTGGTTCCTAGATTTTGCCGGATAAGAGCAGTCTATTTTTAAAATGCGCATAGCGGGAGAACATAAACCAAACTGTACTTTACATTTTCACTTTCTCGTGGTTCATACCATCATGTCCATGGCTTTGCCTTCTGGTACTTTAACAGGCTTTCCCCATCACTCATCCTTAAATTGAGATTTCAAAATTGTAGAACTTTATGGAAATTGTTTTAATGATGCAGGGAAACTAAGGATTGTTCCTACGTTTTTTTGTATTTTGTTGGGTTTGGAAATGAAGTGGAGGGTGGTGGGTTTCGTCTTTTATGGATGAAAGGTTTGTAATAAACCAACGCATAATAAAATAAAAAAAAACTAAAAAAGCAGCTCACACTCATTTTTAAATGGTCAGGTGTTGCTTCTGAGACATACAGCCATTCTATGTTTTTCAACTCACATTGCACCCATGCTGCAATTTTAAAACTGTTGATAATGGGAAATGCCTGCTATTTGAATACGTTACAATTCTATCTGTATCCCCATTTAAAGTAATTGAGAACGCAAATCAGTCGCCAAGACATCAGTTAAACGCAAATCGCCCTAAATCCCGGCTGAGATACAGTGGAATGCCTGCTATGCGCATACCCCAAACCGGAAAAAAAATAGACATGCGATTCATTTAATGGATTTTGCATGCGTTTTACTAAACAATGCATAGCAATGGCCTGCGTGTTGAAAGGGGGGGCACAATACGGTCTACAGTACAAAGACATTACAAGGTGGAGTGCAGTAGGGACCACTGCTTGGTATATGGCTTTGAAAGTTGGATTATGGGAGCGCACGGACAATGTGGCAGCATGGAACGCTCTTCTACTGGAGATGTTCCACCCATCAGAGGACAAACCCCTGTGATCATTGGATTGCTGGGTTATTCTTTCTGATCATGTATTTGTGTGGAATTATACCTGTATGCGATGCCCTCGATGATTCCTTCCACCCCACCTGCTCGAAATGGTTCTACTACTAGGATGGCCCTGAGATAAGGACGCACTATAGGCGTGAACTGTCCCCCAACTGACACTAGCCAAGGAATCTAGGATGCCCTGTTCTTATTTTTTCTAGGTTACCTTTTTGTTCATTATTATAAATTTGTATCTCATATGCTATGTAATCAATAGAGTTTCTGTTGATAAGATACAGACTGTATAATGTACTGAGATTGCATACACAAATAAACAGTTTAAATACAAATCTCTGCCCCTTTACTTAGAACCTGATATTCCCAACTTAAAAACTGTGTTTAGTTTTAGCGAGCAGCATATTTTACTGAAATAACATTGCATGCATCGAAAATCTCGTCAAAGCTTACAAATTTGATGTTCTTGTGGTTACGGGATACAAGAATTCTTAAGAGGAATTAAGAACAGGTGACCAAGTAACGTTTGGTGACCCAGTGGACAGACAAACATCAAAAAATTACATTAACATCAGATGTGTAGGCTTTGACGAGAATTTGGTTCCACTCAGAGAAGGGGCCGTGGAATAGCAGTTGGACATGTGGTCTTCTTTGAACTTTTGGCCAAGGGCGGTCACAATGTCTGTCTTGGGTTGATTAAGCTAGGTTGAAAAGTAGCACTGCCCTCCAAGACAAAGAATTTCCCGGAGAAAAAGAAATCTGCCATTTTGGCGAATTTGCATACCCAAAATGCCTTGCTTGTGTGGCTCGGAACTGGATGGGAACTTCCAGCGATGGCCGATAGGTGGTTTTGTGGAACGTATGACTTGGCTCAAATGGACCATCGCTCTTTCACATTTCAGGTGAATGGGGTTTTCACCCTTTTTAAACCCAACATATTTTTTGGGGTGTTTTGTAATGAAGGACTTAATGTGGACTCCGAATTCAGAGTATTTTTAGAAGTAATGTATCATTAAGACAGACATAACATGTTGATCGGAATTTGGGTCAAGCTTACTGCTCCCTGGTGCACATAAACACAGAGACTGGCATTACTGTTGAACAATCGCAGAATGAGTAGATCAAAAATTATTTGATGAATCAAAGTTAATATTTTCATTAGGTATTACACATAATTGCCCTGACTTGGATATACCTAAAGAAAAATACAACACACCATGTGGGATACTTTTAAATGTTATGTAGTAACCCATGTTGACAACTCAACACAGGTGTCCTGCAACAGTTTGCAATTATGTGACAACGGTCTCACCATCATGCAGAGAAGAGAAGTGGTTATACTACAACACATTTTTTTAATGCGATATATCACATTAGTTTACACTTACTAGCCACCGATACAGTAAGCCATCAATTTTTTATTCCTCAATTAGCGATTCTAAAATGGCTGCGATCGTTGTAAAATACATTCATATGTGGCGTGTACACCATTGATCCAGTGACTGGTCCCGCACGTTACAAAAGAGATGAGTTTAAGTCTGAACTGTGGATCAATTTACAATTAAAATGTTCATTATTCCCAGAAAATAGAAACATAAAATGTGGCAAAATGTAACTGATGCTAACCAAATAAAACTAGAATCGTCTTTTTCGGGTAACTATAGGGACAGGACACCTGATAAGAATTAATGACATCAGTATAAATTGTCTTGGTACATATAAATCTAGAGTATGGTGAACTAAACAAAATAGTGGGTCGATTTCGGTAAGCGAACAATAAATATCAAACTCCTCTGTGACAAGTTTTAGCAATAAAGCCATCAACAGCAACAGGAAACCTTCCAAGACGGAAACCTCATGATTCCCGCTGTAGTGGTGGTGGACTGATGACACTTCCAGTTTTTGCAGGCAAAAGGGTTAGGACGATTATTTACACCGAGTGCCGCCACTGAAACCACTGTATTTGGGACATTGAGGGACAGCGCATCGCTTCTGCAACGCTCCAGATAATTTGCAATGATTATTTTCCCAAGCAACTCGACTAAGGGGCTGATTTTAGGGCTCACTTATTCAGAGAATGAATTTATTTTTCAGTCACCACACTTTTTAAAAGAAGAATTAAAAAACGAATGGTTTTGCAAAGACATGCATGGACAATTCAGTCAGGTGATGCATTATTGTTGCATTTAATTTGCAAACTGTACTTTTTCAACTATGAAATCTTAAAAATGGGCTCAGCACAAGGTTTGCCCTTCACATCAGAATAAAAGCTTTGGAAAGCACCCGACTTGGCCCGTTGCATGCGTTGGTCCCAAACAGAAAAGTCGTGACAGTAAAAACAAAAGGGGATTGTGTGGATCTTCCATTAAAAAAATAGGAACTGACTGTTCTTGAATATAGCACACTCTCAAACAAAACAGGATATCATCAACAAATTAGGGAGTCATTGGACATTGCAATACAAAAACCCATAAATTTGACACAAAGGAGTAACTCAGCACACTGATTGCTGATTTCAATGTTCATCCCCAGATTACCATTTCATGATTGTACCGAGTTGGGAAGAATAAACAAATATTGGATGGTGGACTGGTAATGCACTGAACTCAACCGATTTCATAGTGGGTCAGACCTCATGGAGAGAGAAAAAAAAAATCACTCCTTTTTGGGCGAATACAATTGTTGCCTACGATAAGTGCTTTGCTATGGAAAGAGGTGCCTATTATATATCTGGGCCAGTTGGTGGACAAGACGGAACGTGTCAATTTGTGAAAAGAGTTTGGAATCTCTCCAAAATGTTACTTGAAATATTACAGCGTTCTGGATTTATTTGCACCTCTATCATTTCATAGAATCAAAATATATGGGTAGAGATATTGTGGGCATGATTGACAGGAGGTGTACGCCTTGGGTATGTGCTTTCTTGAAAGGGACAGGGAGTGCATTTGCTTATCTGTATTCAATGGCTATACAGATGGTCGTTATTAGACTATCGAACTAGAGAAAGCGATGTAGAGAATAGGGACTTCCACATTAGAGGGATCAAACTTCAGACAGACGCGTAACCCTTAATATTGTGTGCACTGTTTGAGATGGGCTTCCTCCAATAAGTATTAAAATTGTGCAATAATTAACAAATGTAAATAATATCTTCTTAGAATTTCTCCATTTTCACTATAAGCAAGGATAACCCTCAGAATTTGCCACAGCAGAGCTGTAGACAAAAATGGCAGCCAATGTTTAGTGTACGGTACTCGCACAGCAAAACGGATGGCCCGGTAGCGTACAAAGCCAGGCGATCTTCCAGTGCAGAGGTTAAGGGTTTACACAGAGAAAAAGGACACTGAAGAAAAAAAAAATATCACACACCCAAGAAGGTTATGGTGGGTTAAAAAGTTTTGAAAAAACCCACTCACCTGAAATGTGAAAGTAGGAATGCCTTGCTTTTGTGGCTGAGAACTGGAGGTGAACTTCAACAGCGCCACCAAGTAGCCATCGCTGGAAGGTGTGATTTGCTCAAATGGACTTCCCTAAATATAGGAGTTACTGTGAAGAAGCCAGAGGAGTGTGGCGAAATGCATCAGTCAGCCTCTCTGGCACCCATGATCATTTTTTGGGAAGCTTTTTTAAACTGCATATAGCGCAATAAAGCTGATATTTTCTACGATTCATTAGCAGTTTATGAGTTGGTTTTCTCTATCATATTTCTCTGCATTTTGCCGTGAATTATTTGGAATCCGAATTGAAGGTAGTGCAGCTCAAAAGGAATGGGAGGTTTCACCGCCTTTCGATTTGTGTGTGTATATATATTATATATATATATATATATATATATATATATATATATATATATATATATATATATATATATATATATATATTTTACACACACACAAATTCACTAGCGGGGTCTCCTTGTAGTTGCAGAACTTTTCAGTGTTGTTGCAACACCTTAGTCAAAGAGGCCAAAACAGTTACACAAAAAGAGAGGAAGCAGTCTATGGCTGTAGGAGCCACAAGGCCACAACACGATCTCAGGCTGTTAAACTAAAGAGTTTGGGTGTGTTGCAGCTGCTCAGGTTCAGGGGGTGGGAGGGGGGGGGCTGTAGCACAAGATAATCTTCTAGACCCTCTGGCACCACATCGGACGTTCTGCAACACCAAATGTTGCTTTTGGGTACAGGAAGTCGGTCTTCTCTAAGAAAGCAGCCAAAGTGGGGATGCTCCCCTTGACGCTTGTGTGCCACCGTTTCGCACTGCACTGTGCAAATGAAGTGAACTGAGCAATGCTGCCCTGATAGCACTTCCCCCTTCCCTCCCTCTGGCACTTCCCCTCTTGCTCCCCCCAGCATGAGCTGAATGACACAAGCCCTAGTAAGATCGTGTGTAGGTGGCATTTACAATGCATTCCTTTGCTGGGGCAAAACGCAGGCAGACTGCAGGGGAATGGGGTGACAGAATCATAGTTTTCAATCCACCCCCTCTACGCTATACAAAGGGCTGAAAATGACGTGTGACAAAAGAAAGGCCTAAAAGCCTAACCCAAGGCTTTTAGGCCTTTCATTTACATTACGCCCCGATCCAGCAGAACCTCGATGAAAAGTTCCCAATGCAAAGAACCCCCATGGCAGCCAAATAGTCTTTCATATGGCTTTACTGTAGCTCCGCTGACAGACAAAAAAACAGCGATCGCCTAGCTCAAAGAAGTTTCCCCATTCAACTCATCCACATACAAGGGTCATGCAGCCTTTGTGTGTTCACTGGCCGCTGGAATAATCGTTAAGCTGCGAAATCCCCTGGCGCCTTTCCTGAAGAGCTTTTTTCTAACACTTCTTACTACAGTTGGCCTTTGTCACTTGGCTAGGTTGGGGAGTCCCCTGGCGAAAGCATGCCTTTCTTTCCTTAGCTACAGCCTAAGATTATGAAAATAGAGGCGGGGGGTGGGGGGGGGGGTGAATAGAAATCAACGCAAGCCGACTGTGCAAAGGGGCATGGCATTCACAAGGAGGCCAGGACGGTTAAACACTGAAACCTCTTTAATAAGAAGTGGTGCCACCCTCAGCCCATTGCAAGCATCCGACTTCCTGTCTGGACTAAAAGCATTTGTACACTTTGTACACCTCAGGATTGCCGTGTAAAAGCGTTACAGGAGCTCATCAATGCTAAACAAAACGCTCCCACCGATAGCAGGGCTAGAATTTCATCAATCAAAATTACAGTAAAAAGCTGGGAGGACCGCCGTGGTAGCGTTTGGCTCACCAGCCCCAAAAGGCAAGCGAACTTGGATGTAAAACTGATACAGCATGGGTGATATGATGCCAGTGGGCCCAAGATTCAGCGAGGTTGGCTGCATGGTCGCATTTCCCTCATTCCACCCCGCTGGAATCTGCTCATCAGGGAGCAGCACTGGAAAGGGGAGATGTAACCTTCTAGGTTGTACCCTGTTCTTTCGCCATTAGATCAGAGATGGGACTTCCGGTTATCCTCTTTAGACGCAGCACAAAATGCCTGGTGGACCCATAGGATCCGAGTTCCCAAAGCATCTAAGGATCTACGACTGAAACAATTGGATTTTGATAATGGTCTCCCCTTGGGATTATGGGCAGCCGCTTATTTACTCATCGAAATAGGGTATTTCTAATTTATTGTACCAGGGACTTGCAACGCCTTTACATTATGCCTGGCAGAGGTTCTACACAAGATAAACTATCGCCTTTGAAGGAGTTGCTGCCTCAGAAGAGGCAAATATACATTTTGGTCTCTGGCTCCTAAAGAAATTCCATATGTGCAAGAGGAAAAGAAAGTTGCAACTATGTATCGAGCAGGGCTTAATTTCTGAGAACCGCGTCGTACCCGGTTGAGGGTGCTGCGATTTAAACAAGGATGGTTCAGGAGTTATGCCAAAGTCATCTCCAACATTTCCTGAAGGACTCCTACCATAACTTTGAAAACACTCCAATGGAAAGTCCTTTTTATTCCTTACTAGAATTTCAAGTTTACAATATGGTTGCGTTTCAGCCTTCACCACTTTCCATCAAGGTCTATAAGCGTTCCCTAAAAATGGATAGATTCAGAGGTCAACTGAGCATATACTAATGGCAACATGAATGAGTACCATTTATAAAGAGCGTTCGCATCTTTGCGTTGTTCCCTATATTCCATTATATAGTCTTATTGACTGAGGGAGGGTTCATTATAGTGGTATAATGACCTGCCACCAGGTTATGGCCCGAGGCAAAGCCAAGGGCGTTTGTTGGGGAAGGGTCAGTATCTCAAGAGTAAATGACTCCTCTCAGGGTCTGTAGGGATATTAGCACATCGTGGTAAGGGCAATGCATGTTTGGAGTTTCAGTGCTTAGTTATAAAAAATAAATAGTAACTAAAGCAAACAGGTTTCGTAAATTAAATGTGGTTATATTAAAATAACATGGTTGTCTTCATAAATTAAGACTTTTCATTGCAAACGTGGTTGAACTGGAAACGTTTTAATACTAAAGTGCATTAGATGCAACAAAAGTAAATTAATTCTCATTAAAAAAGAGAAAGCATTTCCCCATGCGTCGTTAGCCTTCCCTTTGTTGTGTTAACTTGAATGTTGCATTGAAATAACCTCCCAGAGAGGGAGTGTATGTGTCAACAATATCTTGACCCAACGTTGCATTGTTGTTTCACGGTCTGCTTTGGGAAGTGAGAATGCAGTCAATACCAGATGTTATGGACTGCTCTCTTAACATTCCGATTGGCTGAGACGAGGTCAATAATGAACTCCGTGTGCTCACACGAGATTACTACTACAGAGCTGGACAAAACACACCGAGAACGTGTTCTATTTACACAGTGGCAGGGTTCCCCATTCTTCCCTGGGGCTCTGCACTCAGTGTTATGAATGACAACCATAAACGATTCATCTTTTGACGCCCTCTGCACCCGGTCCCCAAGAGCACTGTGTGACAATTTCGTAATGCATTTCAGGTATTCAAAAGATACGGTTTGTTTTCAGGCGTTTCCCTCGGTTCTTTACAGGTTTCGCCATCACAAGCATTAGGACTCGGTCTCCAACTTTCTCCTAAGCAGGCCGCGGTGAGCTGGACTCCCGGGCTGGCGAATCCCGAAGTTACTTTCTATCAGACGACGAAAACCAGACCCCAGGGCCATGCACGTAACATAGTTACAGATCCATGGACAGAAAGTACTGTGCTACATGTGACGCACCCAAATAACCCCTTCTGGGAGCCACAGACAAGCACAGGGGGAATAAAAAAATAAATACTCACGAGCTAGAATCGGGTACATAGAAATCCACGGCGAACCCGAAGTAACTGCCCTGTGTGCCGGTGTACACCATGGGGCGGTCCACGGCCAGGTTGAAAGCTGTGCTGGGGCACAGCAGGGGCAGCAAGAGGGCGAGCCATGCCCAGGGAGATGGGTGGCGAGCAGGGGTGCGGCTCCGAGCCATCCTGTCCGAGCTCTCACAGAGAGCAGCGCCCGGGGTACACCCAAACTCCTCCGGACGTCACGGACAGCTGCTTCCACCGCCGCAGAGGGGCACAAGTTATCGCCTGACCCCCCGAGCGTCCAGGAAAGTTTGCAGCAGCTATGGAAAGTTCCACAAACTGCCTCGGGTTAGTGTGGAGGAAAGCAATTATCCGAGTTCAGGAGAACCCCTCAATTCCACATTCGGCGTCTCTGGAAATGTGCACGATGCATCTATCGCTGCCGCTCGGGGTGTCCCGTACTGTCTGCAACTCGCTGTATATTCCCCGTTCATCAAATATCCGCAAAACCAGATGATAAACTGGGCTGGGCGTGCTAGGTCCGCGAACTGTGGCCACGCCTCGCTCTCTGATTCAGGATGCACCACACCCCGGTCCTCCCTCTCCCCAAAGTCCCTATCTCTCGACACTTTATCGCGGAATGCCTTAGTGGCCGGAAGTGCCGGGCGCTGTAAAGTCATTTCTGATTGGCTCAAAAGAGCATGTCTGGTTGGATGTGCACTATAATTCGCTCTCGCAGTTTTCCATTGGATTACTGCAGCTGGAGAATAATTGGGAAGAGTTAAGAGCCTTGAACAAGCAGAAACCCCCCCTCGGGCTGAGCTGCTGCAAGCGCTGCTTAAACATGTTGCGCGGCCCATGAATGGTAATTTATTTTCTCTACACGTTTCTGGGTTGTTCTAGTCTGTAGGCAGGGCTTCTGCGGGCGATTGGGAAACACTGCAACCGATAAAGACCTCGAGGGTTTGGCTGCGCCAGATGCTTTCACACTGTCTGAATTTATACAAGTTTGAAAACTTAATCTGAAGTGGTTTGCAGTGCGAATTCCCGAGTGCACTATACAATCTTAAATACTCGGCACGTACGCCTCCCCATAACACCATAGATAATATTGTTACTGTTCTCATTGCTCCAAAGAACACATTCAAAATACCAGGCTTAAACGCATCACTTGTGTTTACACTTCATGCCAGATTCCTCACACTCCCAAGCGCAGCGACTCCAATTTGATGGTACTAGGATTACTGGCCTGAAGGAACAAGAGTGGTGTCCCTTGTGAGGAAAACTCTGTACAGGGAATGGTGTCAAATGATTGTCGGACTTTTCATTCATGAGGCTGTAGAATCCCTCATTGTCTTCAGCCTCGTAGAAGTCGAGGTTTTGGTCAGATGTAGTTCTGGTGCCAGCCTTCTTCAGGCCAAGACATAGCACAGGGTTTGCTATGCAATCCGCAGGAGTGGTGTCTGACATGTTGCTCAGGCTGCCTGCATCATGATCCAAAAGACTGAAAAACATGCATTGATGCAGACATTTGTGGTGTGTGTGAGAGATATAGCCTGAGAAAGCGCAGTGTGGGACAAGGCGCAAGGAGCTAAATGACAGCTCCCCAGAGCACTGAGTATACGAGTTAGTAAATTAGTGATGCGGGAGAGGGGCGCAAAGACAGCTGGAGGGAAGGAGGGCCTGGTTGAGACCAGACATATGCATGATGACTGCAAGAAATGCTTAAAGAGACCGGCACTGTCAGGACAGAATCAGAGAACAATCGTTGACAGAAATACAAGAGTCAATAGGCCGGAGACATTGTCAAGTGGAACCGGGTTCCTGTTGTCGAGGATCACACACAGATAGTTCAAGATTCAACGTTGCCAGGAGTACTTGGATATTGTCAACACAGGAAGCAAAAGTTATAAGAAGGAGGGAAGACAAGGGCAAGCCTTGGATGAGGAGAAAAGGAATTCACCCTAGTTGCTCGAAGCAGAACACAGTACCTTATTCAATGAAGAAGCTGGTGCCACGGCAGTTGTTCCTGGTAGTTTCCTGCAGGCCCACGGTTCCTGGTGCTTCGGTCGTGGTGACGAGAAGGACGACGTCTGGAGGGGTCTGCACTACTCAGGGATGAAGCCAGCAGCAGGGATGGTGAATAAAAGGTGCGCTCCTTAAAAACAGGAGAGGCTCTTCAGATGGCTATCCGGACCACTACAGCAGGGTGCAGCAATTTCGACCATGAAGAGGATCCTCCGGCTGTGGAAGATGAGCTGGTTGACCCTGTCTTGATATGGGCAAAATCTTCCTCGGGGCCAGCCCTTTGAGAGCAAAAAATACCCAATTCAGCCCAAAATACAGGTTCTATTGTGCTGAGCAGTGAACTCATGCTAGTGACAAATTACACCTTCAATCAGTTTTAGTATTTATTCTAAACAGTGAATTTCATATACATTTTGGGATTCAAGTTAGAGAAGATTACAAAGCACAAAACTTAGAGAAATGCAAAATATAGAGAAATATAGAACTTAGAAAAACATAGAGAAACATAGAGAAACACAGTCTTACGCCCCTTCAATCAGCACTGGGAGACCCTGGCCCTCATAAGCTAGCTGTAACAAGCCCCGCTCAGAGGACAGCGCTGCTGGGTGCCGTCAGAGCTCCAATTCCGGGCACTTGATCTTGCTCGAACCAAGTCCACAGGACGATCTCCCACCTGAGTCATGTGAGCATGCATATTTTATAATCTCGTGCTGTCCGTCCATGACGCACAGTTCCAGAACTTTCCCTGTGCAAAATATAGGCTGGCTCATGGAAAAAACCCAACTCTGTTAATTTCCACTGTGCTCCTTCTTCTGAGCCCCTCCCTGGAGCCCATCTGCGCGAAAGCTCAGGAATGTCTTATCAGTGCCTTCCCAGAGAAAGGGAGATTAGAGAGGCAGAATATTCTAAGGGAAGCCGAGATGTATTAACCCTATTAGAGCAAGCTCTAAAAGACATGCACTCATAGTTTAGTGTTCATAGCGCTTAAGACTGGCTATCTAAGCGCTATATAGGTGCCATAATGTTCCAAACAGTCCAATATTGTCTATTAGCTACAGAGCTCGGGGCCCTCACCCTGCCTGCATAATGTGACCTATCACTCCTACTAGGCCTGCATATTCCTTGTAGCTCACTACTGCATAATGGAAGTGCTACAACAGACTACTGTCAGCATTTTTGGCACATACTTTGAATACACTATTGGCTTTCAGCGGCTAATGCTGTCATCTAAAGCCCTGATTGGCAAGGTTGCAATTTTGTGTATCACTACATTCCACCCCTATTCAAAGTGTGTGCGACAATGCTGACTAATACCCATCAATATAGTATTTAGTGCAGTGATAAAGACCTTGGGGCTTTGCAAGAGGTTTAAGCAAACTATCTTCTAGCGGTTAGTCAGCGTGGCATGCAAGGTAAAACACTACCTAAACAAAAATGTACACAAAGTGAACAGTGACATATACCCTTGCCAAAACCTGGCCTACACAAAAATACCTGCACAAAGTGAACATGAACATTTACTCTAGCCAAAACCTGGCCTACACAACAATACCTAAATAATTATTGTATAACTGATTGTCAGTTAAAAAGCAGCATGCAGTTAGAATGTCAAGGCAATCCAGTGTAGTCTAATCTACAATGCACTATTGCATTTATGTATGGTTACCAATTCTAAAACCTGGCAGCCTTTCACTCTAAGGGCCTACCCTCCCCCTCGTCCCAGGGCATTCAAACGTGACTATGGGCTGTGTGATTAGACACTTCCCCATATATGTGGAACCCAACCAGAAACCATCTAATTTCGTGAACAAGGTGAACCCATGGGCACCAGGTTATCTAAATAAAAACAATTCTACTAATTTACATCAAGCATGGCATGTGTTATTCATGCAATCCAAAGCAAGCAATTTGATCCATATGTATGCTGGTAACTGTAGCTCTGTGTGCCAGTGTGTGGAGGATGGTCGCCCCCACCCAGTAAAAAGCCAACACCTGCTGATTAAACAATGTTTACCATAAAATGCATCGTGTGTATTTAGCAGTCTTGTTGACCTGCCCTATGGCAGAAAAAATGTCTTCATACCTAAAATTCTGCCATCTCCAGTGGTTGCCAATACTTGTAGCAGTGTTGGGCGTATCAATGGGCCCCACTAGGCCAGAAGTTTTATAGCAGAGCTGGCATCAGAACCCATAGTGGCTAGCTTATTGTGCACAGTTTCTATGTCACAAGCATATAAAGCTCCTGTTACTCCCCGCTGCTCCTGCAATTAATGAATCTAGCTCCCTAGCTACGCGCACTCTAGTGATGGGCCATAGAAATGGACTCCATTTGTAGCAGCTTGGTAGTACTAAGGAAACATTGCCTCATGATAAATCTGTCTAAGTGTATCACTGTAATAATAGAGGTGTGCATTACCAGCCTACAATTTAAATGTTGCCTTACTACTGGAAAATCTAACATGTTCACAGTATCTACCTATTGTGACTTGGAGAATACCCTTCTTCAAGTGGGATATCTACCATATACAATATTAGTTTTAGCTACAAACACCACACTACCATCCGGCAGTGGCTGTTTCATCACACCATTGTGTAAAATGCATTTAGTCAAATTATAGTCCATAAAATCTTGGCGAGAGCACTCGCTGCATTTCTTGGTCAGAAAAAACATCACATTAAACAAATTAAACAAATCATTGTATCCATTCACTGAAACATTTGGGCCTAGTATTTCATAGACACCAGTCATACGAGTCAGTGACAAAATATGTCTGACAATGTGCCAGGCCAGTACACTAGCAATTCCATGTGGATACTCATTTGTAGCGCTTTTCCAAAGAATTATTCCAAATGTCTACAATCAAAAAGGTGACTCTTTGCATTAGTGTGCTGGAGACAGCTGTCCCCACTAAAACATGAAACTGGTTGGTTTAACAAAAACCGTGTCACACACTGTGTCATGAAATCAAATATCAAGTCAGTCATGGTTTCATTTACCTGCCTTAAGCTGGCTGTAAAAGTATCCAGTGTTTCAAAGGTTACCACCTCAAATTAGAGCTCACACACTTGGCAGCATTACTTCAAATTAAGAATCTTAACCTACGCACAGTTGACTTTGATGTGCGCACTCATTTTATCTCAAAATAAATTACGCTCCTGCTTGCATAATCCTGCTGCCCCAACAATTCATAAATCATTTTCCTGCCTACGTGCAACGTAGAAGTTTTTTTTTTTTCTTTCAAAAAAGCAAAGCATCTCTGGTTAAAGCAATTCAGTTGGAAGAGCAAAACCATTTCGTTTTTTCAGATTCATCTCAAAAAGTGCATTTAAAAACCATTTTTCAATGTGTTAGCATTCAAGTGCTGTGTCACACAGCTGTTTGTGGTGCATGATGTTACAGTCCACAACTCATTGTCCACAGTCCTTTAAACAAGAAAGGCAATACATGTCAATTAAGTTATTCCCAGCAACTGAATCATTTGAATGTGCAGCATCAAATATTTGATAACTAGCCAAGTCTGCACCATGCCAGTTCAGCAAAAGTTATTACTCTGTTGGACACCTTTCGCAGGTTGCAGAACAAATGTCCTCATACGTCATGCCTGTTAGCAGCATTGAGTGCGGTGCAGGACACGTTCAACGTGACTCGCATATTTCATCACGCAGTGACTCGCTTTCTCTGAGAATGCGTCTGCTTGACTGCTCAGTGTCACCCGCAAATTGCACACATCTACTTCAATAATGGCACGCAACTGTCTTGCTTTTTTGCCTAGGCAAAATACAAACAGAAAAATGTTAGGATTTCATCAAAAGTACAATGTCATTATTCTTCACATTAGGATGTCATCAAAACTTCAATATCAGCGTTATCCACCCCTTCCCTTAACACCACCCCCACCTTCAGAAGTCTCATCAGGTAACTACACACTTTATCATTGCTACTGCAATTATTTGTCACCCTTCTGCATGTTTCTGGGGGCTTATTTACACTCAACCATACGGGGTGTAACTGCCTAATCACAAACTCATTTGTGCAATGCGATCATAGTTGGTCAATGGTACCTCAGACTGATCTGCGATTTTACAAAAGCCATATAATAAGTACCCAGGTCGCACTTCTCAGTGGATCAATGCTTTCCTTTGTCATCAGAGCGATCACGAATGCCAGGCGCCAACTTGCTTCCAGTGTCTCATGATCTTGATTTAGGTTGCCCTGTTGGCATCACTCCATATTTCAAAGGTAAAGTCCTTCAGTCCAATACTGCCTGCAGTTGCACAATCAGCTTTGTTTATTTTTCTCCATACAGCTAGTGTCTTTCAAGCCTCTGGTTTTTTCACTTATCATTTTTTTCTCAAAGGGTGTTTGCTGATTTCTTGGCCCACCCCTTTGAGAGCGATAGTCTAAGTCAGTTTCTTTTGTTGCTTCAACAAATCATTCATTCTTGCACTAAGCCCTGAGGCTTCTGGATCATGGCTAATGTGCAGTGTTCATGTTATACTCCAAAGCCCCGCTCTGCATGTTTTTCTCTTGCAAAACGGCTAAGCGCTTTTGTCAGTTTTGCTTCCATTTGGAATGCCATAATGTCTTTGTCAGTTACTCCAGCCCTGGCAATGTAGCTTGCATTTTTCCAACTGTGTATTCTCACTTTTCAAAGCGCCTAGAGGTTTCTTCTCCAGTGCACAGCGCTTTACTTCAGTTCACATCACATGGAGCACTGGAATGCAGCTTGCACAGCAATGTCTCTTCACTTCACATCACATCACATGGTGCATGGGAATGCAGCTTGCACGGCAATGTCTCTTGAAATGGGCAGTTGTCTTTTCTTAGCCCATTCACAGATGCACAGGTTCCCCAAATGTTCATATGCGATGTGCTCATCTGCCATTCTGCATGCAGCGTTTGTTTTCCTTCCAGTGTTGTTACTGGGCAAATTCTTTACTTCTGCTCAGCTCTGTTATTGCATGCTAGTGTCAGCATGCGTACATCAGCATGTATACGGTAGATTGTGCTCTTTTTTATTTTCTCACTCACAGCAATTATTGCCTTCAGTTCTGTTTCAGCATTTCTGCCTTTGCACCCCCTCCTCAGTTTTTTGCTCACACTGACGGTGTCTCTCACAGGGGATGGAATGCAGGAATGTCATTGTTTATCTTTCATGTGCACCTGGCAGCGCCATGAGCACGCAGCAAACTTATCTCTTTGCCTATAACTCTTAAACTGTGGCGGCTTCAATGAGAGGCACTCGTTTCAGACAGTTCATCCAGATTAACTCTTTCATGCACTGCTTTTCTCCAGCAGTTTTTTTTTTCTTCGCGCACCTCGCCCAAGACAGTGCAAGTTATCTTCAAGTAACAAGCTCTGCACACACAGCAAGACTCTTATTTTCAAAAGAGGCACTTTTTCTTGTCATCAGATTCTACTCCATGTAATTTTGCAAAAATGTCAAAGCGTCTTTTAGACTGTTTTGAACTGATCAATGTCCCATTTAAAAGCATACGTTTTTTTTCTTTTTCCTCGTAACCTTGTAGTTTGGCTTCACAAGCTCACTCCAATGCAATGTGCGATCTTTAAAAAGAACCCACAACCCACTAAATCTTTGTGCTATCTTATCACACACAGTTTTTTCATTCTGTTGTACCATTGCCAGAATATAACCACTTATTTCAGTGCATTTAAAAAAAATGCCATGTTTAGTGCAGCTCCCTGCACGTTTTTTTTTCTCTGCAAGAGCAACCCACACTCTATATTGCTTGAGGGCTGTTAAATGTGTCAACAACATTTTTCACCATGTATCACAGTGAACAGGTCACTATTTCCAAAAACATACATCACTTATAAGGCAACAGTACAAATCCATGGCATAGCGTGGGAACAGTCAAAAATACTCCAGGGGCAATTTAGAGGCAATTTAGAAACATATAAATTGTCTTTTCCCCCCAAGCCATTGTAAACTGATTCTGCAATTTCAAATCAATACACAAAAATCGAAAATCCAAATAACATTCACACACTTTCTTTTTTAAGTGAGTCTCTCACCCATTATAAACATGGCACAACTAAAATGCAATATAGTCATTTTAGTGTGTTTCCTTTAAACAGAATTCGCCACCAGCACATGGAATTTACAGTTGCCAAAAGAAAAACAAACCCTTTAGGCTCTCAGCACAGATGTTACTCTTTCTCCTAAACACGGCTCATTCCCCACGTTATCTTCAGGAATGTCAACACTTCAAAAGCATACATTAAAAAGCGAACCTTCGCCTCCGTACATTACAGCCCCCCACTCGCTAGCACACTGGGGCTGAGTCAATGGTTGAATTACTATTCACAATTTGCATGTCAAATTCTCGCAATTATTTTTCCCTGCCCTCATGACAGAATAGAGATGAGAACTCCGTCTCACTTTGCATTTCAAATTACAACTTTAAACTGGGGAAACCGCATGATAAAATTCTTTCCTAATTGAACATACATCTTTCTTGACCATTCATCGGAGCGCTTTAAACAAAGCCATTTCCCACTTGTTTATCGCCTTGTACTCCCTGGCTCCATTCCCAAGCAATAAGTCAGTCACGACTGATTTACTGAAGGGAGTCTTAACCACACAAGCTATCGGCCACGGCAAGCCGACACAACGCTGCTGTCTTTTGAAGTCTCAGAGCTGCAGTGAGACCACCAAGGAAATGCGACAGCCTGCTCCTCACTCTGCACTGTGTTCTCTCACACAATTTGTCATTTCACAGCAAGGCACTGCTCTTCACAAATCCCACAAAGCTGCCACCAAATGTCTTGATATGGGCAAAATCTTCCTCGGGGCCAGCCCTTTGAGAGCAAAAAATACCCAATTCAGCCCAAAATACAGGTTCTATTGTGCTGAGCAGTGAACTCATGCTAGTGACAAATGACACCTTCAATCAGTTTTAGTATTTATTCTAAACAGTGAATTTCATATACATTTTGGGATTCAAGTTAGAGAAGATTACAAAGCACAAAACTTAGAGAAATGCAAAATATAGAGAAACATAGAACTTAGAAAAACATAGAGAAACATAGAGAAACACAGTCTTACGCCCCTTCAATCAGCACTGGGAGACCCTGGCCCTCATAAGCTAGCTGTAACAAGCCCCGCTCGAGGACAGCGCTGCTGGGTGCCGTCAGAGCTCCAATTCCGGGCACTTGATCTTGCTCTAACCAAGTCCACAGGACGATCTCCCACCTGAGTCATGTGAGCATGCATATTTTATAATCTCGTGCTGTCCGTCCATGACGCACAGTTCCAGAACTTTCCCCGTGCAAAATATAGGCTGGCTCATGGAAAAAACCCAACTCTGTTAATTTCCACTGTGCTCCTTCTTCTGAGCCCCTCCCTGGAGCCCATCTGCGCGAAAGCTCAGGAATGTCTTATCAGTGCCTTCGCAGATAAAGGGATATTAGAGAGGCAGAATATTCTAAGGGAAGCCGAGATGTATTAACCCTATTAGAGCAAGCTCTAAAAGGCATGCACTCATAGTTTAGTGTTCATAGCGCTTAAGACTGGCTATCTAAGCGCTATATAGGTGCCATAATGTTCCAAACACTCCAATATTGTCTATTAGCTACAGAACTCGGGGCCCTTGCCCTGCCTGCATAATGTGACCTATCACTCCTACTAGGCCTGCATATTCCTTGTAGCTCACTACTGCATAATGGAAGTGCTACAACAGACTACTGTCAGCATTTTTGGCACATACTTTGAATACACTATTGGCTTTCAGCGGCTAATGCTGTCATCTAAAGCCCTGATTGGCAAGGTTGCAATTTTGTGTATCACTACAGACCCCAACAAGCTCAAGGGAAGAAGACTCCGGACTGGATCTTCTCTGGTCGTCGAAGGGTAGATAGCTCAGGACTGCAGCAAGGCTTCACCGTTACGGGGTTGTTGCAGCAGCCTTCTTCTTCTCCGCTTCTCTTCGGTTCCTTGTAGTTCCAGTGGCGACTCTGACTTCCAGCCCAAGAGTCCTGCCTTTTATGTGACAATCCCCCATTCACACAGCCTGGCTGTCAATCACGCAGCAGGGGGGTTGTTCAGCCCGGACAACCACCTCAGCCAATCATGGCAAAGTGAGACTTGGGTTTCCTAGGATACCCTGTGCAGGGGGTTACTACACCCCTCCCTCACATTCAGCCCACCTAGATACCCAGGCGCCTAGAGGAGGGCTTCTTGGCAGAAGCCCTCCAAAAGACGGTGAACAAAGAAGGCAAACCTGGTTTGCCACGCAAAGTAAAACACAAAAAGGACTTTAACAAAAAGAAATGGGTAATAAACCCAACCAGAGCCGAAAGAAAGAGTATTTGGTCAAGCGTGTTTATGTTCGAGGCTAATATAATAGCCTAAAACAATACCACGTTTATATAGTATAATCGCAGTAGAAAAGTTAGGGTAGATACCACTGCCACCAGCCGAGTCTAAATGTTAAAAGAGCAAAACAATGCTCTAGGAGGTACAGATAAAAAGGGCTAAGAATTAACCCTTTGCAATACTCCATGTAAGATGGGGTGTACTGGATCTGTGGTTCAATGACTATGTAAAGTTAATGGCAACTTTACCCTTTTCTGCGGGACAGTAGTCAGCCTCAGAAATGGAGTCGGCGGGAAGTCTAAAAGACAACCCTGTGTCACTGCACTGAAGGTGCTGTGTAACATACAAAAGAGTGGAGCTACTGAAGTGGTGTACTCCAGAGCCTACAATCACAAAAACAGATGAAATACACATGGCAAAACACAGGTAAGAGTGGGGGAAAAGCTCACACTCTCACCAAGTGGAAAAAAGTAAACTCCAGAAATACAGCAAAGCTGCTGAAGGACTCACTATGTAAGGGAAATTAGCCATTGAATGAGAATTCTCCCTAACAGTCATCACGGCTGGACTTTGTCATCAGTCAACCTGATCTATTGATGAGACACCTGTCTCCTCCAAGCCATCAACTGGATATGGTTTATAGGGTCGCCTCAGAGAATATCTCTTTGCATATGTGGGAAAAACTGGTGCGTCTGGTGATTGGCCGAACAGCGAGTTACATCTTTTGTTTCTCATTCTTCGGGCTGACATTCACATAGGGGACACGAGGGCCAATCCATGGACCCCTCTTCAGTGTGAAAGAGGCACAGAAGAGGAAAAGGTGCCAGAGAATAAGGAGAGGGGTTAGCTGTCAGAGTGGTCGTGCCTGGGAGGACAAAGAGCCCATCATTCTTGAAAGTCTCTGATACTACCCATGTGAAAGAGCTGTGCGGTGAAAGATACATCCTGACAAGAGGAACCTTTTGTTTGTTTGTTGAACTGCGTAAAGAGAATGGCCTTTTCTTGGGGAGGGGAACCCTAAGAGGCCCACTAAAGACATTGTTGAACTTTGTGAATAGTGGCCTAGACTTCGGGAAGGGAACCCTCAGAGGCCTAACAGGAACTGTGTCTTTTTGGTTGGAACTGGAAAGATCGAAACTTGGGGACGGGAGCCCCAAGAGACCCCGAGACATTGTGAACTCTATTGACTTACTGCAAGAGCCCTACGTGGAAGGTTCAAAGGGCAACTCTTTTGAGTTTAACTATTTTGAACTGGCAGAACTAGACCTATTGGTAAGACTACCTGAAACCAGCTGCGCTTTACATATCCTTTAAAATCACCATTTTCCCTTTAAGAAGACCCCCATCACATTTGGTTTAAGAGTGAGGGCAAGCATAGGTTTGGACACAGACAAACTTTAGTTTTGGATTTACGGACATCAACGGCCCTTAGAAACATCAGTTGAGGGAACTATCCCATTAGAGTTAGGGCCAGATAGGCATTACACCAACCCCACAAAGTTTAATAATAATAAAGGTTTTCAAACTGTTACTTTTGAGTCTATGTTTCTGTTGATACCATGCCTGTCTCACAACTGTTATATAAAGGAGAAGTCGGATAAGATGGGACTCCTAGGTCACACATTTTGGTACCTAGCAGCCATGAAACAATTGTTTTAGTGATTGCTCATTCCCATTTAACAGGGGGACAACTAGGGACAGCAAAAATGCTGGCACAAACTGTAAACCGGCTTTACTGGCCAGGAATATATGCTGATATAAAGAACTTTGTCAGTACGTGTGCCTTGTGCCAGAAAACCAGTACTCAAATTCCCTCTACCGTTCCCTTATAGCCTTTGACCATTATAGATGTGCCTTTCTCTCACATAGGTATGGATGTAGTGGGTTCTTTAGAACCATCAAAGCAAGGGAATCAATATATACTGGTTATACTGGACTACACAACCCATTAGCCTGAGGCTTTTCCCTTACGAAATAATACTTTCCAACAAATGTTAAAATATTTACTTCCTTTCTTCTCTAGAGTGGGGTTTCCAAAAGAGATTGTGACCAATCAAGGATCTACATTTATGAGTAAACCTATGGCAGAGGTCAAAGAGATCCTTCAGATTAAGACCTTTGTCAAACAAACTACATTTCCCAGCATGCCTTGGGAATGGTGTAGTTCTGGGATTTGTACGACACGCCACCTCCATTTGTCCTCCCCAAACTGATGGTTTGGTTGAAAGATTTAATAAGATCTTGAAACACATTTTACAGAAGTTAGTGGAAGCTGATGTAAATAATTGGGAAGTTATCATACTCTGGGCCTTCTGTGCAATTAGGAAAACACCACAGTCTTCTATTGAAATCTCCCTGTTCAAATTATTGTATGGGAGAGAACCAAGAGATGACTTGGACATGCTGTGGGAAACTTGGGAAGAGCGAGGAAAAAGCTACCGTACTCTTATCACAAACCACTCAGCGACTAAAAGAACATATGACAGCTGTTCGAGCTATAGTACAGACCAATATAGCTAAAACCCAAGAACATCAGAGAGAGTACTATCATAAGAAAGCAGTAGTAAGATATTTTTCTCTAGGGCAAGAAAGTATTGGTTCTTTTTTCTTCCTCTGAAAATAAAATGATTTCTAGATGGCATGGACCCTATGAGGTTATAGAACATGCAGGACCTTCTAATTATCTAATTTCACAACCAGATCGAAACATTAAGACTCATATCTATCACATCAATCTTCTTAAAGAATGGAGAGAAAATCCCACCCAAAGTACTTCTGTGATGTTAACTAGTCTGTTGTCTGAGAAAAATTACACTTGAAAGTTAATTTCTCCAGACTTGGCACAAAATCAAAAACAAGACCTAATGCAACTATTGACACAATTCCCAGACATACACATAGCTGAACCCGGGAGAGTGAAAGGAGTGTTTCACTACATTCATAGCCCTCCTGGAAAGGTTGTCCATCGAAAGCCTTACTGGATTTCTGAAAGTAGGAAGAACATTATTCAAGAAGAGTTAAATCTTTGCTACAGGCTGATATTATTGAACCTTGTCAAAGCCTGTGGTCTTCTCCTATTGTGTTAGTCAATACACCTGATCAGTCCTAGACATTTTGTATTTATTGTAGAAAAGTTAATCAATTATCTCAATTTGATAGTTACCCCATGCCTAGGATTGAGAATCTTATTGATAGGTTTGCTGATGCTGTATATCTTTACATGATTAATTTGACTAATGGATATTGGCAAATTAGAGTCAACCCCCCAGACAAACCAAAAACTGCTTTTTCCACTCCCTTAGGTATTTTTCAATTTAAATTGTTGCTTTTTGGTTTGCATGGGGCTCCAGCCATGGTCAGAGATTGATGGATCACATTTTGAGAACATATGCTTCTTTTTGCTGTTAAGGATTTCAATCAGGCGACGTACACCTTAGTCTCAGCCTAACATACAGCGCGCAATTGAGATGCTTATGTTTTTTATGATGGATTCAATATTGAGATGGTACACCACTTATATAACATCCCCTTTTCAAATACCCCGGGCCACAATGGACCATGAACCAGGCTGGCTGATAAAATGTAATATTTATTTATTTTAAAATTCAAAAGAAATCATACAATTTTTAATATGGGGGCAGCAATCACAGATGGGGTGATAATAACAATAGGTATGTAAGCAATTCACTTAGTGTAACCTTCTATTGATACATCTACCAAACACCAGGGAATAGGAGCACTTTTAGATTTTAGGTAAGATAACACTCAAGTTAGAATTTCCCCCTGCAATGTTCCCTCTACCCACCAATAATCAATTCTGAGTGATAAACAGAAGCAGCAGGTAATCGGGGATGACAAATAGAAAACAGAATTGAAATCCGACCTTCTCTCCCCAAACAAGAGAGATGTTAGGAATAAGGCTTGGGGCAAGGGACGGCACTTCCTCTACCGAAAAAGGTGTTGAATGTCAAACAAACTACATTTCCCAGCATGCCTTGGGAATGGTGTAGTTCTGGGATTTGTACGACACGCCAGCTGCTAATTAGTGGAACTGCTTAAAGTTTGCCGCCGCCCATGCCTGAGTGCAGGTAATTGCAGGTTATCAGCACGGGCAGCGGCAGCATAGGACGCGAGGAGATCTGGTGGCGTAGGAACTCCGAAGGACTTTTGGGCTGCTCCCCGGGCCGCGACGGTGATTATCAGCAGCTGGAGCATGAAGGAGCTGGAGCCCAGGCCGCGGCGGTGATTCCTGAGTGCTCCGTTCTTCAGTGTTGGGCGTCAGACTTCAGGGTCCGGGTAGCCTAGTGAGGCATCCGGACCGTCAGTTAAGTGCTCTACCCATTTGTATTGCTAATAAGGCATGTGTTCTTTTGGCTGCTTATTTCCTGAACAAACATTGCTGGGGGCATGGGAAGAGACACACCAATAAGTTGAGAACTGACAAAAAGTATCCCTGGCTATTATGGATTTGCAAGGAGAGAATCATCTCCAGTTAATTTGTACGATGGGATAATGACATTAGTGTCTCACAGTTCGAGGGCACGTGTTTTTTGTACTTGTTTTGACCTATTGTTTGTCGCTTCATTGTGCCCAGTGGGCCATGAGTCTTGTATTTTCATGCAAGGGACACCCCTTTTGTTTGTGCCATTCTGCTTGTTTGCAAACCTATGTGTGCCAAGTGAAATGTTTCAATGTTGCTTCAGTAATGTGTTATGTCTGAGTATCTAACACTATGTTCTTTGTGCTTAAAGTGGTGTCTTAAAAGGCCACTAATTAAGGGTATGCTATGCTAGGTACACTACTGTTTATCAAGTTTTGTATGCAGTAGGTGTATGTCAGGTTTAGGAGGTCAGGCTAGGTGTTCAGGATTTACGGTACTGGTATAGGAGTATTGTCCTTCACAGTAAATATTGTTATGTACCTGCTTGTTATGTTTTCCCTTCCTTTCCTTTGTCATTCCACCTCCTTTCCCTAACTCCGTCTTCCCCCCATTGGCTGCCTCATGGCTTCCTGTATTACTCATTTCAGGCGGCCGTGCCAACCACGGTGGGAGGGTCGATCTATTCGGCTTCTGTGGTTCGGGAGAGGGGGTTGAGTCCCTTATCCTCCCTTTGTTAGTTTGACAAGAGAAAAACGGATGTTAAACCCTAGCAATGCTAATTACACTCGGAAATGGATGAATACATTAAAGAATGTGTGTAAAAACCTTCTAGCAAATATAATTCCTCACTAGAGCAACAATGCAAAGACACCAACAATCACAAAGAATGGATAACCAAGAACATACAGTTTGAAAATGAGTGGCAGGGTTTAAAACATGTTACAGCAAATGACACGTTGGAAACTTTGCAAACTTTGCAATTCCTACCTGAAATTACCAAAACGGTTTTTAATAAAAATGGTTGAAATACACTGATTTAGAGTGCGATTTTTATGTTGGGAAAAAGCTATAGATCACTGGTACAATATGGAAGTGAAATAAAGTCTCTAGCTGGTGAATTATGCAAGATCTAGAAAAGTGTGTTTTCAGAAAAATGAAGCAGTGAAAAAGGAAAGGAAATCAGTTTTGACAAGAACAGTTTAACTTTACACTGGAGCATTCAGGCTAGGCCACCAAAGAGGGATGTAGTAAGCTCCAGGGTTGATTCGCGAATTCAGCCCTAGCTCCCCAGCACCCGCCCTGGTGGAACCAGTCCAATCACTCGAAATAGGATTAATGGCTTAGGATTTCACAAGACAAAATTACTAAAAGAGCTGGCGCTAGTACTAGAAATCAATGGCAGGTGGCAATAATGATTGTGACAGTTTGAACAAGGTATCAAGATAAGGATAGGGTGATTTAGAGATTGGGATGAGGACAAAGACAAGATAGGCTATGGGTTTAGGTGGGGTGGCAATTTATACTCACAGTACACTTTTTAGTTTTTGGATTTTGGACAGTCCGCGTTCTGATCACCACACGGATCTGGTCTAACAAAGGACAGCCGGACAAAATCAGCAGGTCAGGATCAGCTGGGCAGGGACTGGTTACCGGGTAGCACTTCTGGACTGGCAATTCTGGTCACTGGATAATGTAGGTCATCATGGTAGCAGGATGGCAGCAGCATGCAGTGAGTGGCAGCAAGCCAAGCTGGATCAGGATGCCAAAGGTACCACAGTTTTCCCCTTGTTAATGGGAATTTTAGTAGTTTTCAGAATTTGAGGCCTTGCTGGAGCAGGATCAGCAATGCTTGGGTTTTGCAGTGGACCCTGGGGTAGGATCAGCATTGCTTGGCTTTATAGTTGGGGTCTGGATCTGGAAGATGACAGGTACAGGAACGCAGTGCAGGAAATCAGGAAGTGTGTGTGTCTAGAGTCTTGTCAGGGACCCTTATTTATAATGTTTAGTGACATCATCCAAGTATATGACTGGGGCAGGCTTAACTAAACACACCCCTAACAAAGGGATTGGACAAGGGTGCTAGTCTATGCCTTGCTCTCCACTGGTTGGATTTCCAAGGGAATTATGTTATGTTTATGAGGTGAGTTTTACAATGTCCAAGAACTCCCACATTTACTTTACTGAAAATCAGATTTTGCCAAAAACATACATTTCTACAGCTGCAATCTCTTGGCAAATTATACACACATGTTACATATTATGTGCAGCTCATATCAGTCCAATCCTCAAGTCTGTGGGTCCTTGTTTCGTCCTTCAAATATATTTTGGTAATTTTACACATTAAAGATTCGGCCTTAAATTCCACAATTTTAGACATAGATGCAGATTATCCCCAGGGATGTATATACAAAATTTGATGTTTGAAACATTAATGCTTTCCTTGGAATCTGTCATATTTTGTAACTTCTGTTCCCCATGCGGCAATGAGTTCTACCAAGTCTTAAAAGAAAGCCCATACAATTATATTTGAAACTGCGAACTTTGTAAATTTTTACTAATTCATGCTGCAGAGATAAGTCTTTAAAGTTTCTTTATATAATAGTCTTTGTGAACAAATGGCAGATCCTTTGTTGGATCATTTTATTTTCTTTAACTTCAACTGCTGCCAACTGTCATTTCCTTCAAGGCAAGGCAGGGGTTTCTCATCTTAATTGAAGGTTTTATTGCCCCCTACACTTGACAGGTTAGTGTCCCAGGACTTCTATTGTCCCAGCCTGGAGCACAGATGAATGTCTGACGAGCGTGTGAACTTTCTTTGTCCTGGCCCATTCAAAGTTTTTCAAGCTGGCAATTATAACTTACGTGTCCTGGATTTATGGTGTATCTCCCTTCCTTGGTGAAGTGTCATGGCTGGCAACTGGAATAACTTTTTGAGAGCATGCAAATCCAGCCCATGTGTTTTTAAACTCTTTAATTTCTTATTTTGGGTCCTGAATTAAAAGAAACCTGTGAAAGAAGATAGCTTATGTGTGTATTATCACCACTAACATAATCCCTTTACATTGCTAAGTAAGCAGGCTTTCATTAACAATTTATTTTTAAATAGCCAATTTTTTTTTTCAATCAGCAAAGCCCATTTTTCCACATGTGTTAAAAACTGCTAGCATTTCTTTCTTCAAATTCGGTTTAGCAGCTCCCTCAGATGCCCACACTGTCTTTGCAGCTGTAGTCATTTTCTTGAATGCAGGAGTTTTATCTAAAGCATAGATACATTTACACTTGACCTGGCTCAGAGAGCTAAAGTCTCTTTGAACTGCTGAGCCTGGATACTTTTTGGAAAGAAATAAACGGGTGTTCCTGTGCAAGTGAAAGTGAAGTTGCTTATTGATTTCTCTCAGAGTTGGTTTGACCTGGCCTGTCACTCAGGAATTATGCCTGGGTTTTGTGAAGCACAGTGAAATATCCTGGGCATGACAGGGCCTTTTTAATCGCAGTGGTTTCAGAATGAACAGATGGAATCAGCACCAAAGCAGCATTTTTAAAGGGTGAACATGTTTCATTTTGAAGGGGATTTTTGGCTTTTGCAGCAATGGCAGGCTTTCCTTTTCAATTGATTCCATTTATAGGTTTCAGAAGACACTTGCATACTTTTTCAGTGTGTCCCCTTGTTCCATTTTGCCTGAAGTGTGCTAGGCAGGATGGTGGAGCCATCTTTTTGTTGCTGCCAAAACACAGTTTTGAGGTCCTGGTGCACACAGGAGCCAGCGCAGCCAGGTTGCTGTTTCTTGCACAAATGCAACTTCGTGATGTGGGGCAATGCCGTTGAGTGGGTCAATAAATCCCACCCCCCCCCTGACTTCTCCTGGGCTTCCAAGTCAAGAGAGGGCTTCCAAGTCAAGAGAGAGTCGGGCAAGTGGGATTTCTCCATGGGATACCACAGGAACAGTCAGGTATGAATCCCTCTTCCATCAGAGAACAGTGTGTCCTGCTCCTCTGGTTGTCTCTGGTCGGAACGAACATGGAACAACACTCCCTGCTTTCCCTGGGATCTTCCTTTCATAGTGTGGAGCGACACTCCCGGATCGCCTTTGGTTTCTCCCTTCCAGGTGGTCGGGAGGTCCTCTTTGGTCTTTAGACAGGCGCACCCAGTACGAATCTATGAAAGAGAACACAAACCGTTATGACAATTTCCCACTAACTGCCCACCAATTGGGTTGACAGCAGTGGGATACGCAGGCATTTAATAATAACAATTGATAATGAAGAAAATAATCCTTGTTACATGATCCTATTTATAAATCCTATTGGCTCACGTCTGGTTCTTCTTTTCCATATTCTCATGTTTCCGATGTCTCCTCTGTTTTGATTCTCTCTGGCCTCCTCAATTTGTTGCAAAGTGTGCCTAGGGTGACAACTCTTTTTAGCTGGTTAATATGGACTCATTTCTCTTCTGTCAATTCGCCTTTGGGGATGCGGATTCTGTAGGCGACAGGTGAGATTTTGTCTACAATTTCAAAAGGTCCTCGCCAGCTAGGCAAAAATGTGCACTCTTTGATCTGGTTCCTTTGGAAATTGTACAAGTAGACCCTATCTCTTACTTGGTAGTCCTTTTGGTTGTTTTTAGATCATACTGAGTCTTCATCCCCTCTGCAGATCTTTCTAGATTCCGCTGAGCGTACGCAAAAGCATGTTGAAGGTGTTTTCTTAGGTTCTCAACATACTCATGATTTGTGGAGGCGTTGATCAGCGTCTGCTCCTGTGTTCTATAGATCAGATGCTGACGTAACATCATCCTTCGTCCAGTCATCAGCTCAAATGTTGACATCTTTGTTGCAGAAGAAGGTGTAGCTCTGATGGCCATCACGACAAGCAGTAATCAGATGTCCCAACTTGGCCCAGAGTCTGCCACAAACCTTTTCAAAATGCTCACAATGGTTTTATTATACTTCTCAACTCCACCACTAGAGGACTGGCAGTATGAAATGTGAAGTTTCCTTTTTACCCCAGGTATCTCCCACATCTTTGTCATCACTTCGCTGGTGAAGTGACTACCTTGGACTGACTCAATCCTTTGGGTTAGGCCAAAACGCAAGAAGATGTGATTGATCATCAGAGCAGCTGCTGTTTCTGCCCTGCAATTTGGGGCTGGGAGACATCCCAACCATTTGGTAAACAAGCATGTTACGGTTAACATGTACTTGTTCCCCCTAGAGGAGCGAATCAGGGGCCCGATGAAATCCATTTGTAAATCTGACCAAGGCAGTGCCCTTCCCCTCTTCTGGAGAGGAGCTCGGTGTATGAGTGAAGTTGGCTGATATTGTGCACACACAAGACACCCCTTCAAGTATTGATCGAGGTCCTGCCCCATTTGTGGCCAGTATGCAACCTCTTGCAAGATTTCTAAAGTAGTGTGAAACCCCCGATGACTGGCTGTGGCCGCATCATGGACGTGACTTAGTATCAGGCTTTGGAATGATGTCTTGATGAACTGCCATCAACTCTGCCACCTGACTACTACAGGGACCGATTTTGTACCCAGCGGAGGGTTCCGGGGCATCATTCACCCAGGCATTCCCCACACAGGCCACCAGTTCCTTTTCCCCATTGTCAACATGGTAGGAGCACCCGTCCACATAAACTGTGGGCATTCCCTCGCACTTGTCTTCTTCATAGACTTTGTGCAGGGAATTCAGGTACGCCGCCATGTTGTCCTGGGTTTTAAGACTTTCGTCCTCGAGACAGTTTTCACTCTCACAATCATGCAAGTCAGCCAGACCTTACGCGAGGGGACTCTTCTTGTTTTTGCCATATCTGACCTCCACAGGAAAGCCTTGCATTGACGGAATCCAGGAAGTAATTCTAGAAATACTTACATTTCCGGCCCGGATTCTGTCACTTTGGAGATATTGCAAAGGCTGGTGGGGAGTCTCCACTATGATGTGTTCCCCCAGGATGTACGGGCGGTAATTTTTCAATGCCCACACCGTTGCCAGGAGTGCCTTCTCACAATCGTTGAATTTTTCCTTCACAGAGGATAAAGTCTTGCTTGACTTTATTGACCTTGTCATGCTTTTGATATAATACTGCTGTCAAGCATGTATTCGAGAACCCCGTGTACAAGAAGAACTCCTTTTTTTTGACAGGGTAAGCTAGACAAGGCGCTTGTGAGAGGCTTCTTTTGAGTTGCTTTACTGCCTCAGATTGTTCTGGACCCCACTCACACTTGACCCCCCCTTCAACAGATGGATCAGGGGTCTTGTGATCTGTGTGTAATGCTCAATGAACTTCCTACTGTAATTAGTCAGTCCCAGGAGGCTTCCTAGCTCACGCCGAGTTGTGGGGTCTTTAAGTTTTAGGAGTGCTTCCACTTTCTCCTCCTGGGACAGAGACCCTCAGGAGTTATCTCATACCACAAGAAGTTGACACGGGTCCTGCACCACTGTGCCTTTTGAAAGGAGAGTTTTGCTCCGGCAACTCTCAACTGTGTCAGAACATAACGGATTTCCACTATGTGTTCCTCCACAGTTGAGATTTTTATCAAGACATCATCCACATAGGCCAGGTTACTCCTTTCACCCAAGTCGGGTATGGCTTGATGTAGGAAGATGTTGAATTTGTTGCCAGAGTTGATGTATCCAAAGGGATGTATCCGAAGGGAGTCTGGGTACAGGTGTATTGCTGCCCCCTGAAGGTAAAGGCCAGCTTATATTGGTCCTCCCTACTGACAGGCACGGTCCAGTACCCATTAGTCAGGTCAATGGCAGTGTATACCTTTGACCCCTGGATCTGGGCCAGCCCCTGGTCAATGTAGGGGAGGGGCCATCGGGACATAGGGACCCATTTATTCAGCTCCCTAAGGTCAGCACAGAGTCTCCACTGGCCGTTCGGTTTTAAGATCTCCAGCACCGGATTATTAAAGGTGCTGTGGACTGGACGAATTATCCCACAGGACTCAAGGTTTTTGATTATTTTAGTCAGGGACTCCATGGATGCGAGAGACAAGCAGTATTGCTTCACAAACACTGGAGTCATTCCAGGGTCCGTGGGAACTGTTGTAGTATGGATTTCGGTGCGGCCACAGTCATACGAGTCCACCGCAAAGAGGTCTTGAAAATCTAAAAACTTGCTTCAACTTTTGCTCCAGAGTCTCACAGGAATCAGCTAGGTTGACTCGCTCTTCAACCATTTGCCTGAAGCCTGGAAAGACTTCTGGTTTTGCGATCTCAGCGGCCTCCTCCAGCTGGGTGGAGAGGTCCTTGGTAAGAGTATTGACATGGACAGAGGGTTTCAGGTAGGCGAGGCTGTCATTGGGGACCTGGAAGATCACCTCATCCTGCCTGATGTCACAGGTCACCTCTTCCTTGCCGTAAGGGCACGAAGAGTACACCAGGAAATTCCCCCCTTGCCGGGTGAAGATCCTGTCTGGTGGTAAGTCATTGTCACTATCACTGTCAAAACATTCATTGGGGATTGGTCCTATCAGTTCATTACCTAGATCCATGGAAAACCGTCGGTCATCAACCGTCATTCCAATAATGGTGCATGCGCCAAGAGTGATACTCCTAAGGTCACTGTTATCCATCAGTATTGGAATGGTGTTGTGTTCTACATTGACTAATGGTGTTGGTTTTAACTCCAACCCCTGCTGTTGGAGATGGGCACTGAGGTGTACATATGCGTCAGGATTTTGCAGTTTCTGTCCTTTTTTAATTTGAGTGGGAATAGTCGTGTCTGTCCTGGGATGGTGATCTCCTCTCCAATTTGAACTTCCACTGCATACGGCAGCAATTGGGCTGACCAAAATGCTTTTTCTGAATCATCAAAGTCAATGGGATTGCCCCCAAGTCAGGACCAGGCTTTGTAATTTATCAGGTCCAAGTTAATGGCAAAACGTTTGAGGATGTCGCTGTCTAAATAGAATGCAGCAGGGACATCTTGCACGACCCAACAACTATGAGGTTTAGAGCATTCCCCATGCTAGGCAGCAGATGTTTGGAATTGGGAGTCTCCAGGTCCAGTTCCCACTTATTGATCAATTTAAAGGTGGGAATGTCTGGATCTTTTGGGAGCTGCCTGAGCGTGGCTTCGCTGATGAAGCTCTTACCGTTGTTCAGGCACACTCGGGCGAGAACAGATTCCTTCCCCTCATTTAACTGAATAGGGATGAATAACTGTTCTCTAATTTTCTGAATGTCAGCTAAACTTTGAGCTGGTTGCTCATCACTTTTGGCTGTGTAATTGGGAGTTTCAGATTGTGAATTGGTATAAAATTTCAAAGTATTTCCTTCCAGTGTGGAATGCCACTTGCGACTGGAAGGAAGGTTGATTTTCAGGAATGGAGAAGAGTTCCCATCACCAGTTTGTTGTCCTACAGCAATTACTGTCACGTCAGTTATTTGGTTATTCTGGGCATGAAACTCAATATGATCAGGTTTTTGTTCAACCATGTGGCATGTGCCATTTAAACTAACATGGTTGACACTCTGTTTCAATTTCATTGGCCTGTTAGTCTGTGACCCAGACTATTAGGGGGGACAACCTTTGCAGGATGTCATTCCCTGGTAGACAGGGTGCGCCCTCTGGAGTTACGACTATGACAGGGTGTTTGACCTTATGTCACCCAATTTTTATTTCCAAATCCACAGTCCCCTCGACAGGAATTTCATTCCCATCAAAGTTCTGGAGTTGTCCAGGAAGAGGGGTGAGAGGGATCTGGTATCTCTCCCCCTTCCTGAATTTAGCTGATCAAAGGTTCTTTTTGACAGAAGAGTGGCCTGGGATCCAGTGTTCACCAGTGCCGAAAATGTACCTTGCCCCTGCACCTGGACCGGGCATAAAATCTACTCTTCTTCTCCTCCAGGGGGCAAAGATAATGTGCATTTTGGGCAAGCTGGGTGGTAAATTTCCTTATTTTGGACTCCGTCACAGGGGTAGTTTGGGCATAATTCTGGAGTTTGGGAATTTGAAAGAAATATTTTCCACTCGGAGATTCGAGGTGTTTCGGGCTCCTCCTTTTCTGATTCTGGGCTGCCCCCCGCCCCTTTTTTTTGGGACAGTCACCAGAATTGCTATGGGGAGTTTGGGAGTCCTCTTTTATTATTATGTCTTCTTGATGCTCATTCTGGGGTTCTAGGATGGGCGATTTAGAATCAGGAACCAGTGAGTTGTCCGGGTTCTCGCCCCGTCATTGTTCTGGGGGGCCAGATCCTTGGCTTGTGGGGTTCTGAGCCTCCATGTTTGTCTTAGGGTTCTGTTGAGCTCTCAACATGCAACCCAGATCCTGTGTTAGGTTTTGGACGTGGCGCTCCAGTTGAGATACCCGTTCCAGCTGGTACGGGGGTCTCTGGTCAACCCTAGGTGGTTCACAGGAAGGGTAACTATCCCTTCTCCCATAGTATCCTGGATATGGCGAATTCTGGGAACCCTCCGCCCATGGCCTCCACTCTTACGGATAGGATTGTCTGGGTTCCTGAAAGTGGGGAATGAAAGGAGGGTTGTCCTGCAGGTTGGGGTTTTGTGGGTACCCGGGAAAGAAGCTTAACCCAGCATTTGGGGAATTCCTGCCCTCCTGAGGGAAGTTTCCCGGGGCAGTACTTACCTGTTGGATCCCCCCATTGGGCCAGGGGGAGTCAAGACATACCCCAGTATTGGTCTGTTGCCCTTGTATCTTGGGCTGATATAATCAGGGGAGTTAAGGGTCCCATTAGTGGGATTACCTCCCTGACTGCCACCTGTTTGTGTCTGGCCAGAAGGCCTTCTGGGTCTTGGATTCTGCTGACTTTGTGCAGGTGTATTTTTTAGGCTCCCCCATCTCTAAGTCTAACATGGGGGGAACCTTCCCCTCCGCCACCTTGGCAGCAGCAAGGGTGTTGGCTGGTTTGGGGTTTTTATTCAGATTTTTATTTTCTGCAGGTTTTTTGACCTCATAAATGCGGGTCACCTGCTCTATGACCCAGTCCAGCGTTCTTTTCTCGTGAAAGTCCCTCAACAGCTGGGTAATAATATACTTGGGGAGGGCATGAAAGAAGGTGGTTACAGACTCCTGGCTTTCTGTGCGCACCCTCCTAGTTGTCTAGGCAAAGGCGCGTTTGAGCTCCTGTGCAAACTCTCGTGGGGCCTGATCTTCCCCACACTGCTGATTATAGGCTGCTTTGCGAGACTCCTGGGGGTTCCTGTGGGCGGAAAAGTGTTTCAAGATGGCCGCCCTGTAGGTGGTCCATCTTGAGTGGTTCTGGTCCTCCAGTACCGCAAAGAAACTGGAGCATTCAGGGGAAAATGTCCATTTTACATACTGTATGCAGTTTTGGTTGTCATTCATATGAAAAGTGTGCATCATCTGCTCATAGAGCACCAGGTTTTCCCAAACAGAATATTTTGCATTTCTATGGTAGGGGGTTATGACACTCCTAAGGGCCTTAATCTGCCTAATGGGGTCTTTGGTCATAACTCACTTGAGTCTGTTTGCCTTCTTTGGCTTAGTCACCCGAGTCCACTCGCTCTCAGACTCAGAGGCGCTACTATTTGAGGTCCCCTCATGATCATCTAGGCTTTCCCGGATTCTATGAGTTTGAGAGGGGGTCACAGAATGGTTGGGCCTAGTTTCTCCACTCCTGTGGGGCACAGGAGAGTAGTCTTCTGACTCCTCCTTACTCCCAGAGTTGGCAGGGTATTCCCTCCACTGCCCTAATTGGGTGGCGGTCCCTTGGAAAGTAATATTTCTGTACATCTAATTTCCTGACCCTCCCCTCAAAGGAGACTTCCTTGTCAGAGACATCAGCCTGAATGTATAGATACAGGGACGCCCGTCCATCAATTTCTGGGGGGCGCTGATCTGTTATTTCCATCGTGCTTGGTCTATTGAATCCTGCCGGCCTCATGGTTTCTGGCCCATGTGAACTGGTAGACATGAAGCTGGCAGTGTTCACAGTATTAAATGGGTTGGAGTCCCTTTGTCACGGCCGCAGGCGGCTGGAGCCTGTGGAGAAGGTTGAAACGTGGACGCCATTAGATTGTGCCATCACGTGTTCTCCCTTCTGCCGGCCTCGGTCTAGTTGTTTTCAAGAGGGCGGCCGCCGATCGTTTATCAACATTCGGCAGTCAGCGTTCCACGCGTTGCAACTGAGTTTTTCTCTGTTCTGTTGCGTGCGCTAGTTTTTCCTTCTATTTGCCCCCTTGTTGCCTTCTGCTCAGCGTCCCTGGTTTCCCCTTCTCTCCTCGTTTGGGGTTCCCCGGATTCGCTACTGCTTCCCTGCCTCCCATTTTCACTCTGGTTCGCTTGCCTCTCCCCCTTCTGCTCTCTGGTCCGCTCGGACTTCCCTATTCTCTCAAATCGTTCGATCTGTACATTGGATTCTCCTTCATTCAGTTTCCCCTACCTGTCTGTCGGATGCTTTGGCCTTTCTGTTTTCGTATCCTCGGCTGAGGAAGTTTACTTGTGCTCCGGCAGTGTACCTCCGGTTTGGATCCAGGCTTGGTCGCTGTTCCCATCTCCCCGGCTGAGGAGACTCCAGTCGTCGCTTCGGATACAGCGGACTTCCATCACCTGCCACTGCTCTGGACCCAGGTTTTTTTTCCGTTCTACGTTTTTTACCCATTTCTGGCTGTCGCGGAGGGGAGCCTCGGTAGGTCTCTCTTTCACAGAGACCACGGTGGCTTCTTTCCGAGGCAGACCCTTCCTTCTAAAAAAGAAGAAGCCATACGTCAGACTTTCCCGCAGAAAGAAGTTGGACTATTCCACGTCTTCAGGTGAGGAGGAGGAGGAAGGGAAGTCTGGGGAACACAGTAAGGCCAGTGATTTTGAAGATATCACTGATCCTCTCGCAGACCCTATAGATCACAGTGTCAGATGTGATACCCTTAGCATAGAGGTCCTTATACTATGATCAGGGGTTACCCTGTCCATCTCTACCTGTTCTACAGTTATGATTTAATCTAGCACCCTCTTTCTCCAACCTTGCTAGTTTCTCCTTTTCAGCCCCTGCTTCTAGATAAGAAGAAAAGATCTGAGCTTTTTGTTCAGCTATCAAGACTTTACTAGCCTCTATGACCCATTCTTGTGCTGCCACTTGTTTGTTGAGCCCATCATTCTTTTCACAGAGAGCCTCATTGTCTCTCTGCACTTCCCGTGTGGTCTGGGAATAATTAGACCATTTCTGCTGCAGGAGACTCACCTCCTGAGTTTTAGCATCTTTGGTCTTGGTGTACTCTTCCAGAGCACCTTCTACCCATCTGGCGTGCTCCAGTAGATTCCCATACTCTGTTTTTAGTTCATTGAGTTTCCGGAGGTCTGACTCACTCCCCTGTAACTCTATTTTTAATTTGCTGATTTCCTGGCATAAATCCTCATTTAGGGTGCCTCTCTGTTCAGCCAGGTCATCCCTTTGTTGCCTGATGATATAGAGTTTTTGGCGCTCTTCATCAGATTCTGTTTGAGAGTGGAGGTCTCTCAAGATTAACTTTATTATTTTCCTCTTTCAGTTCATATATCTGATTTTGCAACATCGTTATTTGTCCTGAGCAGGCCCTGTTATAGGTTAATTGTTGAGTCAGCTTCTGCTAACTCTCTTCCTGACACTCTATTTTTGCTGCTTCTAGTTGGGCCTCTTGATCTGCATTAGTTTGCTGTTGGCGAGCCAAATCCTCTTTTAATTTTATGATGTAGTTTGCAGATTCTACCTCCAACTCTTGGCTCTTTTGTAATGTTTGTTCAGCGAAACTTAAATCAATCTGGATTTTATTTAATAGTTCAGATTGATTCTGCGCTAGGGTTTCATTTTCCTCCTGCCTTTCCCGCATCACTCCCGTGTGGAGATACAGGTAGGCCGTGATTTTCAATTCTGATTTGCTCCTCTTAAACATTTGGGGTCATATATAGCTTGCTCAGAGCTTGGTGTAACAGGCCACCGTCCTGCCACATATCCAGGTCCATGGTGGTGACCTGTTGGGTTATTTCTTGTAGCCAGACCTTTTCATCCTGTTCTGGCCACTCACCTCTGACAAATAGCTTGTGCAGGCGGTGCTCCCTAGCAATATTGATCTCTACTGGACCAGCCATTTTGGAAATGTTGTTTCTTTATTAATTATTTCGGGGTTGATTTAATTTTACTTTTATAGACAGGCCTGGTGCTTAGAGTACTTGTTTTGGGAGGCGCTTGTACAGTGTAACACAGTATTCACACCACACAAAGTATTACTACCCTGCAGGTTAGTCTGCTGTGTTAGACTGTCACGGGTGGTAACCAATCTCAATCTCGGACTCGAGCCTCCAAATTTGTTAAGGATTTCAATCAGGCGATGTACACCTTAGTCTCGGCCTAGTATGCAGCGCGCAATTGAAATGTTTGTTTTTATGTTAGATTCAATATTGAGATGGTACACCACTCCTATCACACCCCCTT